>NC_139564.1:8058795-8697440 GCF_965112155.1 Podarcis liolepis
TGTGGTCACCAAAAGTATGGTTAGGATGCATTTTTCATATTTTTTTCAGAAAGTGTTAGCTATTTCCCTCCTCCAATGCCCTACAGGCCTGAAATTTTCCACCTTTGGTTTAGCTTAAGCTTCTGGTTACCAGACGTCCCCGTTTCCCAGGGACAGTCCCTGGATTTACAAATCTGTCTCCAGACAAAATCCGTCCCTGGAATGTCCCCTGATTTCATTTAATGTCCTTGGATTTGTATTTTAAGTGTTGTAGATTTATTAGTAGGTAATGAATGTTGTGTGATTGGTTCAACGGCACAAGACACATCATATGGGGTCTTCCGGCAAGGCAAAATGGTGGGTGCCATGGCAGTGAGCAGCTCCTGAAGCCAGACAGAGCCAACTGCACTACCAGGCTGGCTCTGGGCTGCTGAGACTGCTGCTGCCGCCACTACTGCTGAGGGGGAACTGGGGGTGCCTGGCACATCAATTGGGGGAACCGCTGACACCCCCCCCCCATGACCCAAATCAAGCCAGGAGTGAGAGCACCTGGCCACCTGGCCACCTGCCCAGTGGTGCCCCAAGGCCAGTAAAAACCCTGGAGCTGATGCAGGGAGAAGGAGGAGAGGAGAAGGAGAAGGAAGAGAGAGGAAGAGGAAGGAGACAAAAGAAGGGAGCCCCAACCTTGCTGCACTGCCTCCACTGAGGAGAGGTAGGAGAGCACCAGGAGGGCAAGGACACGTGGCCAAGCCCAGGCCCGGCCTGAGCCTACTCCATGGTGGCTAGTGCTCCAAGAGAGCAGGATGGGGCCCAGAGGAAGGCCGCACGACAGAGGAGACCACAGAAGAGAATATACTACTTTTTTAAAAAAATAGTAAATTTTAATAACTTTCCCCCCCTGGATTCTTTGGGAAAAAATCTGGTAACCTTACTTTAGCTACGATGGGAAATGAATGTTGACAAACCTATCTGTGTTGTTGTTTCCAAGGTAGGAAAAAAAATCGACCTTGATCTAAATCTCTCTGATGCGCTGCATATGTACTGAAACCTCCGCTTGACTCATAGCCTTCAGAGGCCTCAAGAGCATCATTGCGATGGTGGGTTTTCACCAAACAAGAAGACAGCATCCCAGAGTTTCTCCCCCCAGTGAACTCTGCTGCCAGAGCTGGAGTGCTAAGAACTGTCATGGTAACCAAATGATGTGATCAGCGGGCCGTGCCAAAGAGAGCAAGTGAAAGAAAGGTGCTGGTGTCTTTGGGGCTTGTGGCAGGGGGAGAGGAGAAGATGGTATCTTGCAAAAGCTGAGACCTGCACGCTTCCTTTGTGGCTGAAAAAGCATCTCTACAGTAATCAAAAATGTCATAGAATCCCCTGATAGAGCTAGGAAATATAGAACAGCGCAGCCCTGGGTTGTCTCTTGAAGAAACTCAGAGGAAAAGGGGACAAAAACCCCCTCAAAATGACTCATATTGTATGAGCAATAAGCTTGCACAGTTCAAACAAACAGAATGGCTGGATCTCTTTTGCTCTTTTTCGTCATCAGGACATCAAGAGCAACGACTCCAACTTCAATCGCTTTTCAGTCTCAACAGCAAGCTGAGAGCAGACTTGGGTCACATTCACACGCTACACTTAAATCACTGTAATACCACTTTGTCATGACTCCCCCCCCCCAAGGTTTCTGGAAGGCAGTTTATTAAGGGTGTTGAGAGTTCTTATGAGACCCCTATTCCCCACACAGAGCTACAATTCCCAGAATTCCCTGAGAAGAGGAATTGATTGTTAAACCACTCTGAGAATCGTAGCTCTGGGAAGAAAATCTTGACATTGTTCCCATGGCTGGGAGAATGACCTGCGCATACAAACACAGGGGACACTTTTCCTGGTTTGGGGTGAACTTTCACAATTCCCCCTTCCTAGTGCTTTTTTTCTAGAAAAATATATATGCCGGTACTCACCTTGAGATGTTACAGTAAGTGTCACACTTTTTAACCAAAAAAGGAGAGAGGTGTCGGTACTGTGTGTGGGATATAAAGCTGTCAGTCAAGTCCAACATTCTGAGAGAGGATTAACTGCCTCTATGTGGCAGGCAGTTTTGTCAGTTGGTCGGTTGGTCGGTTGCTTCAAGGAGTGTTAACTGGTAACTGCTCAGATGCAGTCTTCTCATGACTCACTACTATCTAGTATATACCGTATTTTTCACTCTATAACACGCACCTGACCATAACACACACGTAGTTTATAGAGGAGAAAAACAAGAAAAAAATATTCTAAATGAAACAGGGGATGTATGATTTTTGTGGTTCATGCTGTGGCCACAGACATGTGATCTGGCGGTGAGTTTGGGGTAGCCCAATGCAAAAATCCTGAGGATCCATGTGGATCCGTGCTTTGTAACCACGTTTTAAGTGGGGAGGGAAGGAAAAGCACTCAAGGGACAAGGAGCATGCATGGGATGGGTGGATAAGGATGCTGCTAATAATGCAGAAGAGGGGTATAAGGGGAGAAGGCTCCTCTCCTCTCCCGCTTTGCTCCTTTAAAACAAGCAGGCTCTGCTTCTCTCCCTCCTCCCCGGCTTAGAGAGCTGAAAAGCTCTGCTGCTGTTTAGCGAGCTGAGTGGGGAGGAGAGAGGGACACAGAGCACAGTTGCTTTAAAGCAGCCAACCAGACAGGAGCCGCTTACACCTGTGTAAGTGGCTCCTCTCCCGCTTTGCTGTTTCAAAGCGAGCCACGGAGGAGGGAAGGAAGGGGAACCATGGATCCTCTGCTCACGACTGCAGGAGATTCCCCCCCACCACCACCCATAGGCATTCGCTCCATTACACGCACAGACATTTCCCCTTACTTTCTAGGAGGAAAAAAGTGAGTGTTATGGTGCAAAAAATACGGTAGTTTATCTGTTATGTAACCTAAGCCTGCCTCCAGGAACAACTCTGTAAACCTGAATGAATCTGATAGTAAAGTAAAGGTAAAGGGACCCCTGACCATTAGGTCCTGTCGTGGCTGATCTGGGGTTGCGGCGCTCATCTCGCTTTATTGGCCGAGGGAACCGGTGTACAGCTTCCAGGTCATATGGCCAGTATGACTAAGCCGCTTCTGGCAAACCAGAGCAGTGCACGGAAACACAGTTTACCTTCCCGCCAGAGTGGTACCTTTTTATCTACTTGCACTTTGACGTGCTTTCGAACCGCTAGGTTGGCAGGAGCAGGGACTGAGCAACGGGAGCTCACTGCATCATGGGGATTCGAACTGCCGACCTTCTGATCGGCAAGTCCTAGGCTCTGTGGTTTAACCCACAGCGCCACCCAGTTTATGTTAATATGATTCAGATTTAGGTGTGTTTTCTTTAAGAGGGACAGAAAGGAATTATCAACCAGGAAGGTATAATTGATAGGACTCAAACGAGTTAGCAACCCGCTTGTCGCTGCATAAACTCAAACAGGGGATCGTTTTAACTCTGCTAAATTATATAAATGTTCCCACACTGCGTACCCTTGAATACCCCCTGAAAAAAGCACTGCCCTTTTCCCTGGCAGCCCCTAGACCACTTTTGTGGGGGAATTCAGGGGAGGAGAACCTGGAAAATGTCACCCCCCTCCACACTTTAAAAACTGGTTCTTTCCTTTTGAAATCCTATTTAGAGGTTCAGCACGCACGCACTCACTCATGGTTTTGCCATTTGCAGAAACTAAGCTCACTAGCAAGCATAAATTAGAAAATAATTAAAATGCATGGATGTGAAAGGAAGGAGAATTCCCATACAGGTGCCTCACTTATAAAAGGAACTGATTGACATTCAGGAGGTAGCAGGGGTTGTTCTAAGGCATGCTGGCATAAGACACTCAGAGCTGTGATGAAAGAAATGTGGCCAGGATGCTCATGTTTTCCGAAGGGACAGAGATAGGGCAATGGAAAAGAGGAAGTGAGGAAGGAAAGCTTGCGGTAATAATCCAGCAACATGGACGCTCCAAGTCTGGAGATTAATAATGTTCCACTCACTCAGCTTAACCTGCACAGACCTCCTTTGATTGCCAATGAAAGAGCCATGGGGGAGAAGGACTACAACACTGATGAAATAGATTTATGGATGAGCAATACATTATTTTCTTTGATTTGCCGTTGCTAAATTTGTGGGTTTTTCAGATCCTCGGTGCTAACCGTTTAATATCTTATGCATCAAGTTTCACAAGACTCCTGATGGGCTTTACAATTACTAATCCATCATAACAGCACCCGGAGGATTTGCATTCTGCAGTTATTTCTCAGAAAGGAGTTTGCTCACTGAGAAACCCATACCTTGCCATCATGGCTCCTTATCCCTTCCTATACTCAGAAGTGCTGTATATGTTTGCAATGTTGGTGTGGTACAACACTGCTGAGATTATACCATTTCAGACTCCATGTTGAGGACTGGATGATTGAATGCTGTCCCACATAAAGAATAATAATCTCCCTGCATATGGAAAGTTAGCCTGGGAGAGGCTAGCTTTTGATGTGCATGGTGTTGTTTACATAAGAGCACACTTTCAGCCCAAAGGCACCTGAAAGGATGTACAAATATTTAGAAAGCTGATACAAATTTTAATCTGTTTTTAGTTTATTGGTGTTTTTTTTAAAAAAAAACTTCCAAAACTCTTAAATTATTGTTGTTAATTCCTCTTATTGATAATTTTATTGCTTTATCTTTTTTAAATCACACACAAACACATATATCTCACACCAAATGGGTTTTTTTTTTTACATTTTATTTCAAAAAATAAAAATAAAATACGGTAACTATGCACTTTGCCAGACACTCCCATGAGTGTGAAGCCCCAGGAGCCAACATTGTCTTCAACTATTCAGCCTGAGATGGTAGCCCCCCCCCTTTCTTTTAGCTCCAAGGTTCCTTCAGAATCAGCTACTGAGCAGGAAGCCACCAGGAGTGACCCCTCTAATTTCCAACCCTTTTGATCCTCAGAGGGGCTGGATTTTGAGGCCTCACTCTGGCTTTAGAGCTACTTGCTCCCAGGCTCCACCAGACTTTTGCTAGAGCAACACTCCCAACTTGCTGTGCTATGTTGCATCATAGTCTGCCCAACCTCATAACTGCAGCCTCGGTGAGCTGTCCATGGTCCTGATATCCCATGCCAATATCCCTGCAATCCCCCACCCCCAACCCTCAAATCCTGAGTCAGGGAGACTCAGGTTTGTCATTTGAGCCTCAAGCCCACGAGCTATTCTGTAGCATATGACGAAGCAGCCAGGTACCAGATTCAGAGCCAAAAGTAACAAGCCATGCAAGGGGATAAATGCATATTTTTTTATTATGGAGGTTACAAAACAAAATAAAAACACATTTACCATACAAAGACAGTTAAGAAGAGACTAACAGTATAAACACGTCTCTGGGGATTCAGCTGCAGATCAAAACAAAGCTAGCTTGTTTCACTCTAATCCCGAGCCATGAACTCTTTTACAAGCTGCGTCCAGGCATAAATGGTTAAAGCATCATTTGATCTTTCATTTGAATGGGGGGGGGGCATTAGAGCTAGATTTTATTTTATTTTTAATGCTTATATGAAAAGGCCTGGATACAGATGCACAGATTTACATTCAGCCAATCAGGGGTAGGAACACATTTCCCTATCACTAGAGGGTGTGCATGCTGGGAGACAATGCGGCTACTGGGTGGACTTCTGCACGGTCCCTGTCACCTTGACAGAATCTTGCATGAGATACTTCACACAAGGATCACAGGAATCCTAGGAACATAAAAGCTGTCTAATTCACTGCTCCACCTAGTTCAGTGTTTTCACTGACCGGCAGCAGCGCAGATCCTCAGGGTTTCAGATTGGCGTGTGTGTGTGTGCGCATGAGCATGCGAACACCTTCCAGCCCTGCCTGGAGATGCTGACAACTGAACTTGAGGAAGTTGATGCTCTACCACTGAGCTCCGGACTTTCCCAGATACAGTGGTACCTTTGTTCTCGAACTTAATCTATTCTGGGAGTCCATTCGACTCCTGAAATGGTTCAAAAACCAACGTGTGGCTTCTGATTGGCTGCAGGAGCTTCCTGCACTCAAGGGGTAGCTGCTGAAGCCATGTCAGATGTTAGGCTTCTGAAAAACATTTGCAAACCGGAGCACTCACTTCCGGGTTTGCAGTGTTTGGGAGCTGATTTGTTTTGGAGCCAAGCCTTTTGAGTACCAAGGTACCACTGTATATTGTTATTCCTACCATGGTAGGCACTCTTTTCAACTTCAAGTCAGTGCAATTGTTATTGCAAATGTGAAACGCCCTTATGCTGTGAGTCAGTGTGGTGAAGGGGTAAGAGTGTCAGACTAGGACCTGAGAGACCAGGTTCAATATCAACTTGGCCATGGAGCTCACCTCTCAGCTTAACCTACTTCACAGGTTTGGTAAACTCATTACCAAACTTAAAACCATGGAGAGACCTGGTCTGAACAGAGACATTGGATTCTTATCTCATTATACATGACTAAGCCATTTTTCACCTTCTCACCCCTTGCCTTTTCCTGTAAGACCTATTGCAGTCGTTAAGAGTCGTCAACAGGCTCATCTCAGCTATCTGCCAATCACCCATTCCCACCACCCTTCTGAGTAATACCCCTCCCCACCTTCTCTCTATATAGAAGGATCTGGCAACTTCTGTTTCAGTGTATCTGAAGAAGTGTGCATGCACACGAAAGCTCATACCTAGAACTAACTTAGTTGGTCTTTAAGGTGCTACTGGAATGAATTTTTTTATTTTGACTACTTCACAGGGTTGTTGTTGTGGGAAAATATCTCTCTCTCTCTCTCTCTCTCTCTCTCTCTCTCTCTCTCTCTCTCGCAACACAATGTATGGCACCTTGAACTCACTGAAGGGAAAGGTGGGGGTATAAACTCAGTAACTACATAAATAAGCCATGGTTCTTTGTGGACTTAATCTGGGCTCTTCCTCTGCCTTAGATCCTTCCAACTGAAGACAACAGAGACCTCCTGGGTGTTAAAGCTCATCCTCTACCATGCATATCTGGTCTCCGCTCATAATGGCTAGCAACTCAATCTTGCCAGTCTATTTGGAAAGCAGTAGAGGCTCAGGGATGATGGGACCATTCTTCCTGGGAATGAAGGACTGAGTCAAGGATTTCCCCCACAGGAGTTGTGTCAGGGACTAATTGCACCCGATAAAGTGGGTTTTTTTACACTGAACTTGATGACAGGGATGGAGGGTATTCACATTGCCTCCTGGCTTAATCAGTTAAGTAGAGAGGCACTTGGAACACCTTCTCCCAGGCTCCCCAGCAGCAATCAAAGGGTACTTAGAAGAAACCTGTACTGATTAAGCCTTAAGGATGAAACCTCGACACTGTTACAAGGACTGGTCTTCCTTATGCTTGCTCATTCTGAGCTCTCTTCAACAGCTCCATGAAGACTTAGAAATAATGAATGAGTTACAAGGCAAGCCAGAGATTTACCACTAGAACAGATGGAGGATAAGGATATAAATAACTACTAGCCACAATGGTTATGCTCTGCCTCCATGGTCAGAGGCAGCAGCGCTTCTGAATACGAGTTTCTGAAAGCCACAGAAGGGGAGATTGCTCTTGTGCTCAGCTTCTGCTTGTGGGTTTCCCACTGGCATCTAGATGACCCCCATGAGAACAGGATGCTGGACTAGATGGGGCATCGACCTCATGCAGCAGGCTCTTTGTATGTTCTCAAATGGGGGTCCAAACCTTCTGGATGATACTATGGTAAATTTCTTCAATAAGCACACCATTGTGATATTTGAGATAGCTTTGCCCTGTTCAAAACTCCAGTGACCACCAAGGCACCTACACATGTAAAGTCCTCGGGCCTATAAATTACAGTGGTACCTCGGGTTACATACGCTTCAGGTTACATACGCTTCAGGTTACAGACGCTTCAGGTTACAGATGCTTCAGGTTACAGACTCTGCTAACCCAGAAATAGTACCTCGGATTAAGAACTTTGCTTCAGGATGAGAACAGAAATTTTGCTCCGGTGGTGTGGCAGCAGCAGAAGGCCCCATTAGCTAAAGTGGTGCTTCAGGTTAAGAACAGTTTCAGGTTAAGAACGGACCTCCAGAACAAATTAAGTTCTTAACCCAAGGTACCACTGTACACAGGCATTCTCTCACCTTAACACATGCATAGAAATCATAGAATCATAGAATCATAGAATCATCGAGTTGGAAGAGACCACAAGGGCCATCGAGTCCAACCCCCTGCCTAGCAGGAAACACCATCAGAGCACTCCTGACATATGGTTGTCAAGCCTCTGCTTAAAGACCTCCAAAGTAGGAGACTCCACCACACTCCTTGGCAGCAAATTCCACTGCCGAACAGCTCTTACTGTCAGGAAGTTCTTCCTAATGTTTAGGTGGAATCTTCTTTCTTGTAGTTTGGATCCATTGCTCCGTGTCCGCTTCTCTGGAGCAGCAGAAAACAACCTTTCTCCCTCCTCTATGTGACATCCTTTTATATATTTAAACATTGCTATCATATCACCCCTTAACCTCCTCTTCTCCAGGCTAAACATGCCCAGCTCCCTTAGCCGTTCCTCATAAGGCATCGTTTCCAGGCCTTTGACCATTTTGGTTGCCCTCCTCTGGACACGTTCCAGTTTGTCAGTGTCCTTCTTGAACTGTGGTGCCCAGAACTGGACACAGTACTCCAGGTGAGGTCTGACCAGAGCAGAATACAGTGGCACTATTACTTCCCTTGATCTAGATGCCATACTCCTATTGATGCAGCCCAGAATTGCATTGGCTTTTTTAGCTGCCGCATCACACTGTTGGCTCATGTCAAGTTTGTGGTCAACCAAGACTCCTAGATCCTTTTCACATGTACTGCTCTCAAGCCAGGTGTCCCCCATCTTGTATTTGTGCCTCTCATTTTTTTTTGCCCAAGTGCAATACTTTACATTTCTCCCTGTTAAAATTCATCTTGTTTGTTTTTGCCCAGTTCTCTAATCTGTCAAGGTCGTTTTGAAGTGTGATCCTGTCCTCTGGGGTGTTAGCCACCCCTCCCAGTTTGGTGTCATCTGCAAATTTGATCAGGATGCCCTTGAGTCCATCATCCAAGTCGTTGATAAAGATGTTGAATAAGACCGGGCCCAAGACAGAACCCTGTGGCACCCCACTAGTCACTCTTCTCCAGGATGAAGAGGAACCATTGATGAGCACCCTTTGGGTTCGGTCAGTCAGCCAGTTACAAATCCACTGAGTGGTAGCATAGTCAAGACCGCATTTTACCAGCTTCTTTACAAGAATATCATGGGGCACCTTGTCAAATGCCTTGCTGAAATCAAGGTAGGCTACATCCACTGCGTTCCCTTCATCTACCAGGCTTGTAATTCTGTCAAAAAACAAGATCAGGTTAGTCTGACATGACTTATTTTTCAGAAATCCATGCTGACTATTGGTGATCACAGCATTCCTTTCTAGGTGCTCACAGACTGTTTGCTTAATGATCTGCTCCAGAATCTTCCCTGGTATTGATGTCAGACTGACTGGGCGGTAATTATTTGGGTTCTCTCTTTTCCCCTTTTTGAAAATAGGGACAACATTTGCCCTCCTCCAGTCTGCCGGGACTTCGCCTGTTCTCCAGGAATTCTCAAAGATGACTGCCAGTGGTTCTGAGATCACATCTGCCAGTTCTTTTAATACTCTTGGATGCAGTTCATCTGGCCCTGGAGACTTGAAATTAAGTCATGTTGACAGAGCAGACTATCCTGGCAGACTGAGAGAGGACCATTGCTTCATGCAGCCTCCTGCTTAGGCTGGTGGGTGCATACAAGACTGTGGTTTAAGTTGTTGAGGCATAATCCACTTCTTCTTGTATTATATGATCTGGGAAACTTAACTTTCTTATACAGCCTAAGTGCAATGTCTGTAAAACTACCAGAACTCAATGGCTAACCCTTCTGGGTTTCTTCTAAAAGAGTATAGCTGTTGTTGGCCGGCATCCCACACTGCAAATGTTCAACCAGCTAAAACAGGGGTCAGCAAACTTTTTCAGTAAAAACATACTGATTTCTGGACAGTCCACGGGCAGGATTTAGAAGGCAATTGGGCACCCGGGCCTTAGTTTGCCTACACATGAGCTAAAAGGACACACAGGGATCCCTGACTAGTATTTAGCGAGGCTAGACATGGGGGGAGTAGCTGCAAAGCCAGCCCATCCTCCTGTGCCCAGGATTACTCATCCAGCCAGTGTGATCTCAAGATCATAATAATCAGAATGGAAAACCTGCCAGCTGCATTGATGCATCAAAGTCCTCAGCAGTGTGTTCGGTGGGTTTCTAATTAAAACATAAAGCAGGTGACACATGTTTTGCTTCCTTTATTGGAATACCTGCATTGACAAGGCAGAAATCTATTTCCATTTTACTCATTGCAATGCCTCACCTTTAAAAATGCTGTGGATTTGGCACTGGATGGAAAGACTGGATGGAAAGATCTAGTATACAACTATCACCCACATTGCATGGTCCCTCCTACAACGCCTATGCTCCAGTCTCTTCCCAGATAGGCATGGAGGTTACTCTTAATTGATTGCAACTATTCATGGAGCAGTATATTTTATCCAAAGCCATGGCTTTCAAAATGTATACCAAGAAATACTCAGGTTCCTTGGAAGTAGGCCTGGTTAAAGAAAATGTAGTTGATTAATTGCACAATTTCTGATTGATTAGTCTATTGATTACATTTGTATGTGGTAAAACAATAGTTCTGAAACAACATACATCCTGTAGTTGTTATGTATCCATAAACAGTGGTACCTCGGGTTAAGAACTTAATTCATTCTGGAGGTCCGTTCTTAACATGAAACTGTTCTTAACCTGAGGTACCACTTTAGCTAATGAGGCCTCCCACTGCTGCCAATGATTTCTGTTCTCATCCTGAAGAAAAGTTCTTAACCTGAGGTACTATTTCTGGGTTAGTGGAGTGTGTAACCTGAAGCGTCTGTAACCCGAGGTACCATTGTTCATGTAAGACATAACCACAGAAGTGGCATTTCCTTCCATGAGAGAAGAGGGAAACCGCTTTATGTTCTTATGTTAATTTTCACATTATATTTGGACTTTCACATGATGTAAAAGCCACTTCTGGAATGTTAATGGATATAAAATGCATGTTTAGCACTCACTTCCATGTTGTTGGATTCCAGAAAAGAAATGTTTACAGCTCCTGGAAAATTATGAGAGTAATGTGATGAAACTTGGGGCAGTATTCTGGCACACAGTTCATTCCTGCTCTTTTTCATGGAGGAATTGGGGGGCACGGGTGGAACAGAAGCACACATGTGCAGAAAAGGTGGGGGAATACTGAATTGTTAAATGATGTTCATTGTTCTGTCACCACACCCAATAGTGTGACATGGTCATATATCGGTTAAAAAGCCAGAGTTCCATAACACAATTGCAATTTGAAAGGAGCACTGGAAAACAGGGCTGAAGCTCTAACATTATAATCAGGAAAACCAGCACAATATCCCCCACATGTGTCTACACCCCTAGTCTTACATCACTGATCTGACTCTAAAATTTGCAACCATGGGGAAACCTTGGATGTATTGAAGGAAGGGATGGAGAAGGGCTCTGCAGAGCAGAAGTCAGATTTCAAAACAGACTCGCCTGACTCATTCTGTGCAGATCATGAACCAGATCAGATCAAGAGTCCCCTTCAGCATCCGTAGCCCTGAGGATCACTTTATGAAGTGTCTGAGGGCTGTGGCACTGCCTCTGTCGTAACATTTTACTTCCCTTTTCAAAAGCTCCAAAACGGGTCACCCAGCTGTGCACAGCCTGAAGTGGCTGATGAATGGGACTCCTTGCTGTTCCACACTCTGAGAACTGAGGAGCAAGTCTCCCTGGGAGCAATAGGGACCTGAGGACCTCCCATCACTCTCAGAGGGAACTGCACAGATAAGAGCATGGGTGCCTCCTTCAGGGATGGACTTTGCTCTTTTAAATCTCATTGGCACCCTGTGTGAGGCCAAAATTCAGCGCCCCCTGCCTCTTGCCTTCTGTTCTGCTCAATTCACTACAGCACAGCCAGGGGTGGAGGATGGGGGGAGCAGTGGGGGCATTCCGTTCCGGTGTCACCCCTGAAGGGGGTGACAAAATGGTGGGTGTCACTCACCCCAGGGCCTGCAGCGCCCAAGCCACACGTCTCTCCTGGGAGTGACACAGTGGCTTGGGCACGTGCAGGCTCCGCACTGCCCCAAACAGTCCGCCTGCTGCCTCCCCCTCAGCTGTAGGGCGGCTGAGTGGTAGGAGGCAGGCAGACTCCTCAGAAGTCCCATGGAGCATCCTGCCCCACCTGGCCCCGCCGTGCAGGTGGCTGCCCCCCCCCTGGGTGCAGGGCACGCACACCACCCCAGGTGCCTGATCAGCTTCCTCCATCGCTGAGCACAGCTATGACACCCTGTGACACACACACACCCCAGGCTCGGTGGCTAATGCACCCTGGAATATGCTCTATAATCCTCTCTTTGGGATGAAAATCTTTCCTGTCCTGGTTATCTTCAAATCCTTCCTGGTCCCTACACCATATTCTTTATTTTTCAAGCAGCAAGTGTCAATACTCCTGTTGTTGTGTTGAACACTTTAGTTTAGCTGCTCTCATTTCACCCAAATAAAATGCTCCCTTTAAATCCATCACAGGCCTGGGATCTGAGTCAGGAAAGAGAAATGAAGAATCGGCCTCTTCCACCTCAGAGAGCTTCAAGCATCTGGAACTAATCAATTACACATGAATTTATGAGCTCAATATTCCTTTGTCGTCCTCCTGCATAGATCATTATCTGTATTTACATTTCTGTTAAAATGCATTAAGGGGGAAAGTCGCCATCCCATTATTGGCAATTATTTACTGAATAGGTATTTCGGAGCTGTTCAGAACTGTCAGAACTGGGATAACACCCAGTGCTCCAACATCTGAGAAATAGGTTGCAGAAGATTATGTGGCTTAAATCAAATGCTGAGTGGCACATACAATGGCCCAACATCCCACCCTCTTCTATGGGAAAAAGCTGTAGCTCAGTGGAAGTGAAGATGCTTTGCATGCAGAAGATCCTGGGTTCAGTCACCAGCATCTCAAGGCTGGGCTGGGTTAAGACTTAGAGCTGCCACCAGTTCTGAGCTACATATCCACACTTGCTAGAGAACAGTGTCCTACGTTCCTCTCTAGTATAATCTAGTAAAATTAAAATGTACCACTATCAGCACACCATGGAAGAAGACTTGAGAGACAGGGTAATGGCAGAAGGGTTATGCAGTTAAATCTAACAATGCATATTCTTGTTGGTTAGCATGTGAAGGGGTTAAGACCATAGAGCTGTATTGCTAATCGGCAGGCTCAGACAATAAACACTTAATTGGTAGAGAAGGCTCTGTGTGATGTCAGGTCCTCATCTCGCCTGGGAGGGGAAAGCAAAGAAGTGTTTCCCATTCCTTGTTTCTCTCTCTCTCTCTCTCTCTCTCTCTCTCTCTCTCTCTCTCTCTCTCTGACCAGCCATTATAGCAGGTATCTATCTGCTTCCTCCAGCTGTTTTTGCTGTAAATACAAGTATTTTATCTGCATTTATTTTTACTGCTGTTGCTGCTTAGAATGAATGCTCGACTGTGAGTAAACTACATGTTTTAAACTGTCTTTTCAGTCTTTCATAGACACACAGAGAGAGAAAGAGATGGGAGGGAGAGAGAATCCTTAGGTCCACTCAGGGGCTTCCAGCCCTGCCTGGAGATGCTACTCAGCCCCTGAAAAGGGCAGCTAAAAAAACACCCCACATTGTCGAAGAAAGGCACTGCAAAAGAGGAGAAGGATGAGGAGAAGAGTTTGGATTTGACATCCCGCTTTATCACTACCCGAAGGAGTCTCAAAGGGGCTAACATTCTCCTTTCCCTTCCTCCCCCACAACAAACACTCTGTGAGGTGAGTGAGGCTGAGAGACTTCAGAGAAGTGTGACTAGCCCAAGATCACCCAGCAGTGGAGGAGGAAAGGGCAAAACAGACTTTAACTGCAGCCTGATTGCTTCTCTCCTATTAGGCACCTCTATGTTGTTGTTTAGTTGTTTAGTCGTGTCCGACTCTTTGTGACCCCATGGACCAGAGCACGCCAGGCACTCCTGTCTTCCACTGCCTCCCGCAGTTTGGTCAAACTCATGCTGGTAGCTTCGAGAACACTGTCCAGCCATCTCATCCTCTGTCATCCCCTTCTCCTTGGGCCCTCAATCTTTCCCAACATCAGGGTCTTTTCCAGGGAGTCTTCTCTTCTCATGAGGTGGCCAAAGTATTGGAGCCTCAGCTTCAGGATCTGTCCTTCCAGTGAGCACTCAGGGCTGATTTCCTTAAGAGTGGATAGGTTTGATCTTCTTGCAGTCCATGGGACTCTCAAGAGTCTCCTCCAGCCTGATTGCTTCTTTCCTATTAGGCACCCCTGCCTATATGATCCCCAATACTGCCTTGTAGTGGAAGAGACCAACTTGTGCCTTCTTCCATGAAAATTCAATCCTAGTTCAGAGTTTCCACTTCTCCTTTGTTACAAAACATCAGGGAAGCCCTGAAGTTTCAATATTCAAATGACAAACCATCTACACCACTCCCAGCAGCCATAAGAAACTACAGCTCCCAGGATTCTTGGAGGGAAGCTATGACTGTTCTAAGTGGAATACTAGTGCTTTACATGGATGGTGAGGATGTGGCCTATTCCTTTCTTGGCCTAACTGTGCACTAGCTCTCTCAGCAAAACCCTTCACACTGCATTGAGAATCAAATAAAGCATTCATATGTTCATCTTTGTGAAATGTTCTTCTAACTATTACCTCAGGCATTCATTTACCTGATTCTGCTAGTGAGAACACATTGACATTGTTAAGGTTAATGGCCCAGTGATTAACAATAAGCATTTGCAGAGGAATGGTTTCTTAAAGCCTCATTGTTTTACCATAGTCTTCATTCTTTCCAGTGGAGTAATATGTACAAAAATGCATATAGTAAATTAAAATGTACATAAAGATGCATATATCAGTGAAATATATTATTATGGGGAATTGCACACCTAAATGTATGCATAAAGAGAAATTTGCATGAAAATACTGGTGAATTTTAATGAGGCCTTAAAAAAAATACAAATGGATGCAGCAATGTGGAGAACTGAACTTAATTTGGGAAAAATTAGAAACTGAAATTGATAGATTTGCCCATCCTCAGTCACATCATACTTGAGCTGTCATATTTATGAAAGACAAAGACAAGGATGGATGTGAGCATAGCAAAGGTTTGTAAAAAGTTAATTTTCCTTACAAGGTTGTATACAAGTTTTTTGGGGGGTGTTAGCCTTTATAAAACACCTGTTACACCCCAGTTCAGGGAACTTATTCTGGGAAGTGCCTATCCTAGATGTTGGATATTGAATCATATATGCATAAGATAATAGCTGTGGCTACAGGCCTGTAAGAGGGATCCTGTCTTTTCAATAAGACACAGCATAACTTTAAAAAAAAACTTAAATTAGGGGAGGCACCCAGATTAGCTCCCTCAAAATTTCATGCACCTATGTGGAGCAGGGCAGGGCAGAGTAAGCAATGGCCATTTTGTGTTCTCAGTGCAAGTCAACTGGCTTTCAAAAGATCTGTTTCCCTTTCCAAATTCCAAATCGGGGGTCTGGTCCAATTTTGGTTGGGTCTGATGCGGACTGCCGAATCAGGCCCCTAAATTGAATTTGAAGGGGAGCATCTGGAGTCCTAGTTATTAGCAGGTAAACACTTCGACCATTTCCACAAAGGGAAAGCAAGTCATCAAAAGGCACTTAGTTCATGCTGCTTTGTAGCTCCTGTTCTTTGTAGTCAGAGGTTACTTTGCTTCCTTTATCTCAACTGCACCTGCTATTGCTGGTGGGCTCAGATGAGACCTTCTCCTTTGATGTTCCTTCCCCTCCTAGGCAGGCTTTATTCTCTATTTTTGGTTCATCTCCCCGGAGATATCCCAGCCTCCTTTCAGGCTTCTGCTGCGATGTAAGGGGACCACAACAGTTCCCTCTGTGCCATTTCTTTCTCTCCCTTTCTCTCGCAAACGTGCCTTGATGTGTGACGGCTGTACTTTTCTGCTCAAACAATTATAATTCTGCTGTGATGTTGCAGGGCTTTTCGGTGGCGTTGCTTCTGATCTCTGTGCTGTATTTGTTGGAGCTGGAGGCAGTGATGCCTCTGAGTGCCAGTGGCTGGAAACGACAGGAGAGGAGAGGGCTCTTGTGCTCAGCTCCTGCTTGTGGGCTTCCCTTTGGGGGCCTCTGGTTGGCTGCTGCAAGAACAGGATCCTGACCAATCTCTGGTATTTCCAGGAAGAAAACCCTGCCTGAAATTGCGGAGAGCTGCTGCCAATACTGAGCTGGTTGCATTGCTGGCTGACCCTGATAAAGGTAAAGGTAAAGGTAAATGACCCCTAGAGGGATGCGGGTGGCGCTGTGGGTTAAACCACAGAGCCTAGGGCTTGCCGATCAGAAGGTCAGCAGTTTGAATCCCTGTGACGGGGTGAGCTCCCATTGCTTGGTCCCCGCTCCTGCCAACCTAGCAGTTCGAAAGCATAAAGTGCAAGTAGATAAATAGGTACCACTCTGGTGGGAAGGTAAATGGCATTTCCATGTGCTGCTCTGCTTCACCAGAAGCGGCTTAGTCATGCTGGCCACATGACCCGGAAGCTGTACACCGGCTCCGTTGGCCAATAAAGCGAGATGAGTCATCCGCAACTGGACGTAATGGTCAGGGGTCCCTTTACCTTTTTAAAGGACCCCTGACAGTCCAGTCACAAACAACTCTGGGATTGCGGGTCTCAGCTCACTTTACTGGCCGAGGGAGTTGATGTTTGTCCGCAGACAGTTTTTCCGGGTCATGTGGCCAGCATGACTAAGCCGCCTCTGGCGAAACCACAGCAGTGCATGGAAATGCTGTTTACCTTCCCACCGGAGCAGTACCTATTTATCCACTTGCACTTTTTGGCGTGCTTTCGAACTGCTAGGTTGGCAGGAGCTGGGACCGAGCAATGGGAGCTCACCCCGTCACGGGGATTCGAACCGCTGACCTTCTGGTCGGCAAGCCCTAGGCTCAGTGGTTTAGACCACAGCCCCATCCGCGTCCCTGATCCTGAAAAGGCAGCATCCTAAGCTGCTAATGGTTTCTTCTCTCATGACTTCATGTGCATGGGTAGCATTCCATCTCCCACCTGAATGCACCTGTAACAGCTGCCATTCCGATCCTGGATCGGTACTCCTGCAGCCCAGCCTGCTGTCATAGGCTGTCTGTCTGGCAGCCATGTTTGATATGACCCATTCAATCTTTGCAGATGTGATTTCCTTTGAGCAATTATTGGAACAGGCACTTTCGCAAGGGTACAAGGTAATGAAACCAAAGAGTCATTTCCATTTCAATGAACTGTCAAAATCCTATTTACCACTGAGACTTGAACAGCTCTGAAGCAGCTGTTATGTTCTTTTGGGTAAATAACCTGTGTTAAAAAATGTATAAACGTTTATACATGTTTTCCTCAGAGACTCGAGCTGCTGTGAAGCTGGCATTTCTCTTCCCCCACCCCACCCCACCCCATGCCAAGCATACATAATGCATGGTTTATTTGAAAAGCTGCCTGCATTTATCATGTGAGAAATAGGGGATATTGGGGGGGGCATTGCTTAGGAGGAGGGGGGGTCCTTGACATTCCCAAATAATGAAATCATGCTGTTCTGTGTTGTCTCTTAAGGCAAGTATAGGGATAATGGGTTCTGGTTTCCATGTTGTCATAGAACTAGTCTTTACAACCCCCCCCCCCAAACAAGCCTGACATTAATGATTTACACCAGATACCTTTGCATCTGAGGAAATGACCATGTAAGCATATTTAAATAATGATTGACTGAATGGAAAGGAAGGGAAATGGGAAATTCCAAATTGATGTTCTGGTTTTCACTAATTTTCAGTTGTCTAATCTGTAAGAAATCATGTTTAGTGGGGTAGGAGAGCTGAAAATAATGTCAATATATTTCACATCTGGCAACCAATGTGCCCCTTTGGTTTCAGATAATACGTGGGTTGTTGTTGTTGTTGTTTAGTCGTTTAGTCGTTTAGTCGTGTCCGACTCTTCGTGACCCCATGGACCAGAGCATGCCAGGCCCTCCTGTCTTCCACTGCCTCCCGCAGTTTGGTCAGGCTCATGTTTGTAGCTTTGAGAACACCATCCAACCATCTCGTCCTCTGTCTTCCCCTTCTCCTTGTGCCCTCCATCTTTCCCAACATCAGGGTCTTTTCCAGGGAGTCTTCTCTTCTCATGAGGCGGCCAAAATATTGGGGCCTCAGCTTCAGGATCTGTCCTTCCAGTGAGCACTCAGGGCTGATAAGCCCGGGACACAAATTTCCATGGGCCTCTAGAGGTTATGGTGGCTCATTTACCAGAAGTAATGTATTTACCAATAATTCTGGGAGGGCAATACTAGAGTCTGTTTGGTCTGAAGGATTTGTTCCAAAGGAAAGCAGAAACAATGCATTTGGCACCAGCTTGGCTGCAGGAGTTGCCAGAAGGAGGTGTACAAGGCACCATCCAACTGTTTTAGGGACTCCAGATTCCTGTAGGGCTTTTCTTCTCCAGAAGATATCCCACAAGGCAGCAGTGGTTTAGGATCAGAGTTTCCCATCTCTTAGATGGGCTACCATCCCAGGTTGACGTTTCCCACCTGCCCCTCACTTCCCTCTACAGCACATGTAAAAACTGACTTATTGACTGTTGGACCCACTGTTGGTTTCGTCCGCTCAATCTGCCAGAGCCTTTCTTTGCATACAAGGGAAGTGCCTAGTTCAGTGTTTCCCAACCACTGTTCCGCGGCACACTAGTGTGCCGCGAGATGTTGCCTGGTGTGCCGCGGGAAAAATTAAAAAATTCGAAAGATTTTTTTTTTTAAAAAAGTCAAATTTTCGATTGGGGCGCCGTCACTAGATGACCCCTGGGGTTCCCTCCCTCCCTCCCGCTCTGCGCCTCCCTCCTCCTCCTCCTCCACCGGGGAGGCCCTTCCTGGCTCTCGGCCAAGGCTTGGCGGCTGCCACTCACTCACTCGCTCGCCCACCCGTCCCTCCATCCCTGCACCCAGCCTCTCCCCCTCCATCCCCAGCGCGGGAGCTGCCGGGATCCGTAGTCCCCTCGCCCTTGGGCTCCGCGCCCGCGCGGGGTGCGCAAACTGCGTTTCCCAGCGTGGCCTGGCGGGCCGGGCGTTTTGTTTGAAGCGCTCTTCTCCCGGCCATGGAATGAGTGCAGCGGCGGCGGCCGGGCAGGCAGGGGCTCTTCCGCGCAGACCCCACGCAGCCTGCCTGCGCCCCCGCGGAGATCGGGCGGCAGGATGGAGCCCGGGGATCCCCGCGGAGGCGGAGCGGCGGAGGTGGAGGCTGCCCCCCAGGTAGGGCTGTGTCGGGGGGGGGTTATTTTTGCAATGCTGCATCCGTGCCGGAGGGGACGCATCGGACCGCGGGGAGACCCCTTGGCGGGCGTGCAAGGCAATGCATGCGTGCAGGCGTTGCATGGAGTGCAGTGCAATGCAATGGCAACGCGGCGCCCTGCATGCATGCATGCAACTTCCACCGGCGCTCCGGACTTGGCAGGTGAGGGGGGTCCCCAGTGGGCGGCAGAGAGAGCCGGGAGGGCGAAGGGGAGCCGGGGGGGAGCAGCGCTGCTCCCCGAGCCGAGCCCGGGGGGAAACTTCGGCGTCATTGCGCCGGGTCTTGGAAGCGGAGGCTGGCGGGGGCCCCTCACCTGCAAAACCTGGTCGCCTCTCATATATTTCGTGCATTGCATTCATCGCCCGCTTTCTCCTCCAAGGAGCTCCCGGGGGCGCGCGTGGTTCTCCCCGTGTTATCCTCGCAACAACAGCCCTGCGAGGTGGGTCAGGCGAGTGGCCCAAGGGAGCACCCAGGGATTGTCCTGGCCAGGTGGGGTGATTTGAACCCTGCTCTCTGCCCGGTCTTCGTCCTCATTTAGCCCCCACATGTGCATGACTGTGCATGACTGAGGTTTTCCCCCCTCGTCTTGGCTATGGTGTGAGTCTGTGCTGTTAATTAATGGGGTTCTGCCTTCGGAGAAGATGAGCCAGCCCTCAAGGAGGTGATTATGTAATTTGCTAGCAATTCATGTCCCTCCCGGCGTGACGCTGCGCGCTGACGTCACGGGGCTGTAATGGTGGTGTGCCTCGAGATTTTTTTCATGAAACAAGTGTGCCTTTGCCCAAAAAAGGTTGGGAAACACTGACCTAGTTCACCAAGGCCTTGAGACCTATTGGCTACCCTCACCTGGCTTAGCCAGCCAGTCGAGCCACAGGTAAGAGCTTAGTGCAGGGACAAGGTGGACAAACTACCCCAGAAGGATCATGACAGAGGTACTACCCCTCCCGTAACACTTCATACACCCCATGTATGCACAAATAGTTCTTTAATAATATATTTTTTAATGAAAGACAGAAGAAGGAAGTGGAAGAGGAACACCTGAGCTAGTAATGGATTATATTCATTGGGAGTGGGAGGGCAGAAGGCTAGGAGACTAACAGGAGCCAGAGCCAATTGTAAGCAAGAAAGAAGAAGGGATCTGGCTGAGGACAGGCTCAGTTTGGTGGGGAAGTACCTCATCTGCCCTAAGCATCCCTCCACCCCAGCCCTGACTTTTCCCTCTTGAGGAGGTATCACCTATACACTGGTTCCTTCTTCTATTTTTATTGTAAATAGCTCATTGCCCTAGAGCTAAGGAGACAATCCTCTGATTATCTTCCATCTGTTTTGCTCATTCCATTAATCCTGTTTCACAGGGTTAGCAATCTGATGCTGCTTTTTTTATTTAAAAGAAATCCCTTCCCAGGGATTCGGCTCATGACTACCAACATTATCATCACCCCCAATGGGAGGTGTCTAATTGAACTGCTGGTTAATGGCCTCTTAAATATTAATTGTTTCATTATTGATAGACGTATTGGGAGAGGGTGCGGACACCCAGCAACATAAACAGAGCAAATCCACCTATCTTGGTGTGTGCTAACGTTGCTGCTGTATGGGTTAGTCTCTCTGGCTTGTTGCGAGAAGCTGAACGTGATCTTTGGATTACAGGTAGGTAGCCGTGTTGGTCTGCCGTAGTCGAAACAAAATAAAAAGAATCCTTCCAGTAGCACCTTAGAGACCAACTAAGTTTGCTATTGGTATGAGCTTTCGTGTGCATGCACACTTCTTCAGATACACTGAAACAGAAGTCACTAGACCCTTACATATATTGGACAAACAGGCCCCAAACCCTACGCCAAAGGATAAATGGACATAAATCTGACATCAGGAATCACAAGACAGAGAAACCAGTAGGAGAACACTTCAGTCTCTCAGGACATTCTATACAAGATCTCTAAGCAGCTGTCTTATTACAAAAGAATTTCAGAGATAGACTGGAAAGAGAAGTTGCTGAATTGCAACTTATTACCAAACTTAAAACCATGGGGAGACCTGGTCTGAATAGAGACATTGGATTCTTATCTTATTATACATGATAAAGCTACTTTTAGCCATCTCACCCCTTACTTTTTCCTGTAAGACCAATTGCAGTTGTTAACAGTCACCAACAGATTTACCACACCTATCAGCCAATCACCCATTCCCACCACCCTTCTGAGTAATACCCCTCCCCATCCTCTCACTATATATAAGGGTCTGGTGACTTCTGTTTCAGTGTATCTGAAGAAGTGTGCATGCACACGAAAGCTCATACCCAGAACAAACTTAGTTGGTCTCTAAGGTGCTACTGGAAGGAATTTTTTTTTATTTTGTGATCTTTGGAGTCATCCACAAATGCAGCATCACTGCTGTGCTTTTGGAGGGATGTTGTGGACTCTCCTTCCTTGGAGGTTATAAAGCAGAGGTTGGATGGCCATCTGTCATGGATGCTTTAGCTGAGTTTTCTGCATTGCAGGGGGTTGGACTAGAGTACCCTTGGGGTCCCTTCCAACTCTACAATTCTATGATTGCATGATTCTTCCCACTCCTGTTGTCAGCTAGTGATGGGGGAGAAATTTGTTTGACTTCACATTGAAGGTGAACCTACCTAACAGAAAACAATATGTGGACCAAAATGCAGGCATCCTCCAAAATCCACACTTCCCCAGATTTTGCAATGCTGTTCTCCACCCATGTCATGTATACAAAGCACAGATAGTTGGGGAAAGTGTAAATGTAGAGGACCTCTGGACAGTTAAGTACAGTCAAAGGTGACTATGGGGTTGAGGCGCTCATCTCACTTTTCAGGCCGTGGGAGCCAGCGTTTGTCCACAGACAGCTTTCCAGGACATGTGGCCAGCATGACTAAACTGCTTCAGGCACAATGGAACACCATAACAGAAACCAGAGTGCACAGAAACGCCATTTACCTTCCCACCACAGCAGTACCTATTTATCTACTTGCACTAGCATGCTTTTGAATTGCTAGGTTGGTGAGAGCTGGGACAGAGCAACCGGAGCTCACCCCATCGCACGGATTCGAACCACCGACCTTCCAATCAGCAAGCCCAAGAGGCTCAGTGGTTCAGACTACAGGCTTAACATGCACGAATTAGTGAAGGTAACATATAAAAATGAATTGCATTGGGGGGGGAATTGCTTTGCAAAAACCTTACATATTGTCCTGAGCCTCATGGAGCTGTCATGGAGGGAATGGAAGGATCCAGAAGGTGGGGGGGGGGGTGGAGAGCAGGGAATAGCAGCTCAGTGACCCAGAAGAGAGCCTGAGTAGGCAGGCTCAAGATGGGTTGGAGCTGGCAGAGGGGGCCAGTGATCAGGAGGGTGAGGAACTGCATCCTGAGGAAGGTTCAAGCTGGTTGTCAGAGAGAGACCCAGCCCCTATGGTATCAGACACCTCTAGTCAGGCACCTCCACAATTGCTGCCACGGTCAGGGAAAAAACAATGCTGTCCAGGGTTGTAAAGACTGTGGAGAGAATAAGTTGGTGAACTCTTCCCAGCTTGGATCAAATCTATGTTTCCAGGTGCCATAAGAAAGCTGCAGAGATAGCGCAGGATAGTGCGCACCCCAGAAATGATCTCTTTCCGCTTCTGGAAGAAGGTACAGGGTTATAAAGACTAGGACTAGCCGCCTGAGAAACAGTTTCTATCCAAATGCGATTTTGGTTTTAAACACAGTGTAAGGAGTCTCTATGGGAGTATATTGTATTTAAAAATGGGGTATCAGAGTTTTTAGGGGGCTAACCAGGTTGGGATAGCTGGGATAGCAGGCTTGTTGGTTTTTGAATGTCTTAGGTAGATTTTTCAATTTCATTGTTCTGTATGGGACAAGGACAATAAAGATTATCGCATCACATCGTATTGTATCGTATTGTATCGTATCGTATCAATACTACTTCTGGGGGAAGAGTCTGAGGATCAGTTGAATACAAAGCAGGTACATCCATCACCAAGGACACAGATGGCAGCACCAACATGAACAAACTTCACAGGCCCTGCCCATTGCAGAACAGTTCGTCTACTTGCCCAGAGCAGAAATGCCTGGTGTTTGCTACGCTAAGGCATGTGCCAACCCCACTGTTCAAAAGAAAGAGGCAGAGGTCATGCAGCTTGCTGGGCCAATGTCTCAGCTCAAGTTTAGCCATGCAATTCACTTCCTGTGCCTTTAACCCTTGCCTTGCCTATGCATTGCTCAGATCTGTGCGTCAAAGCATTTGGCAGAACCTGAAGCCCAAGACTGAGTTAGGCAGCAAGGGCCAGAATGTATATTAGGTCAAATTGCATCCCATAATGTGTCTATTAGGAGAACTTCAACATGCTGATGGGATGTTCATGAGGACTTTAAAAAAATAAATGAACGAACGAACAAAGCAATTGCAAGCAACTGATGTGGAAATGAGGGGGACTGCAGATTGGGAAAAAAGAGAAAAATTATGAGGAATTGAAACTGGTAGATGCACCGATCACTTGTTGCAATATCAAATAAAGTGTAGAACTCTGCTATATCCATTAATGCGTGGATTTGAGCATATATAGGATCTATTCAGGTGCTGGAGTGACCCCATCTCTCGGAGAGCAAAAACACAGGTGTACAAATATTTGAAATTTAGCAACACTTTACTTTTTCCAGTGCTGAATGGTAAATTTGATCTCAAAGTTAGTTTGATTAGCATCTCCTGCTGATTTTGGCAGGTGTCAAATACGGGATCTCACAACTGCAGGCTGTCAAACTGCATGTCATCTATCAAATACTGTGTGATGTTGCATGCCATCCCTTAAATGCTGCAAACTAGTGAATACCATTGCATGCCAAATGCCATATACTGCCAAAAATCTAAAATTGAAATTTTAGCATATAACAATATCTATCTATGGAGGCGCAGGCTGCAGCTACAACAAAGGTGTCATTTTTCCATCTCCACCATATTAAGCAGTTGGTCCCTTACCTTTCTCACCCCAATCTGGCCACAGTGATCCATGCGACGGTCACCTCCAGGCTTGATTACTGTAATTCGCTCTATGCGGGGCTGCCCTTGAAGCCGACTCAGAAACTCCAACTGGTGCAGAATGCCACAGTGAGGCTCCTTACGGGGTCCTAGCCGCGGGATCACATTCATCCAGTGCTTTACCAGCTGCACTAGCTCCCGGTGGAGTATAGGGTCAGGTTTAAGGTGCTGGTTTTGACCTTCAAAGCCCTATGCAGCCTAGGACCCTCATACCTACGGGACCGCCTCTCCTGGTATGCCCCGTGGAGCACCTTAAGGTCCATAAATAACAATACTTTGGAGGTCCCGAGCCCCAATGAGGTTAGATTGGCCTCAACCAGGGCCAGGGCCTTTTCAGCTCTGGCCCCGGCCTGGTGGAATGCTCTGTCACAAGAGACTAGGGCCCTGCAGGATTTGACATCTTTCCGCAGGGCCTGCAAGACGGAGCTGTTCCGCCCGGCCTTTGGGCTGAACTCAGTCTAACCCCCCACTCCATTTATTGATTGATTGATGGAACCCCTTATATGGGATTTTGTATATAAATTTCCCCTCGGCTCTTTTTGCTGGCCCATGTAGAACCACCATGGAAAGTTGGCCCCGGTGAATATTTGACGTTTTCTCCCCTTATGGCTTTGATCTATAGGCTACCACTAAAACGAGGCTGCATTTTAAGCTGCATTTTAAACTGTATTCTAACTTATATTTTAATCAACTGTTTGTTTGGGGATTTTTGTTTGTTTTGTTTTTACTGTATTTATATTCGATGTTAGCCGCCCTGAGCCCTGTCTTGGCCGGGGAGGGCGGTGTATGTATATGTGTATATATATATATATATATATATATATATATATATATATGTGTGTGTGTGTGTGTGTGTGTGTGTGTGTAATTGTTTAGTTATATATTGTTATATACTAAAGCTTAAATTTTAGATTTTTGGCAGTATATGGCAGTTGGCATGCAATGGTGTGTGTGTGTGTGTGTGTGTGTGTGAACACACACATATATATCCAGAGAATATTTGACATCAAAATTCAGAGAAGAGCTGGGGGAGGGGTCATTTTGCTTCTACATTTCTGTTCTTGCACCCCCCACCCCCGTTCTAGCCTCAGATTGTAACTCTATTGGACATAAATACTATCCTTAAAAAAATGGGATTATAGTGTCTATATCTCTCCCCACGCCTTATAGGCACCATAGCAATGAAAAAAGGCCTAATAGAGGAACTGACACTATCTGGGTAAGCTGTAAAGGAGTGTATTATTTGCCTAGAAAATTGTACGTTAAGGAAATTATATGGCACATACTGGATGGAGGTGAGAAAGAACAATATTTGTACATAAGGAGGCTGTGGGGTGTAAAAACAGGAAAAAATACAGGCTGGGGGAACTATTTTGAGATATAGCAGAGAAATGTCAGGCAGGTGGAAAATGCATATTTATTTGTGTGTTGGTTGATATTGTTCAGTATTCATCACATGGAGATCCCAGCGTGGTTTACAATATGGTATATGAAATTAAATTTGCAATTACACACACACACACACACACAAAACCACTTATAAAAGTGTTTGGTTATGCTGAGAGTGAGCAAGTGGCCCAAGGTCACCCTGCGAGCTATATGGTTGAGTGGAGGATTTGAACCCTGATCTCCTGGGTCCTAGCCTTACACTCTAATGACTACGCCACACTGGCTCTTCAGTTATGCCTGTGTTCAGACAGCATTTTATTTCATTTTCTTGATGTTTCCTTACCTGATCTTTTCCATTATCTATGGGATCTTTCACGTGTCATAAAAGCCACTTTTTCTCCCCACAGTTTCACAAGACATGCAAATGCAGCTTTAGAGCACAACAGCTCGTAATAACAAAAAGTCCTTGAACAATCTAATCCAGTTCTTCTGAAACTTTAGGTGAACAAATGGATCTTACTCTGGTGCTGAAGCCCAATTATGTAGGCGCTATCTGTGCATCAATTTGAGGAGGTTGAGGAGGATCTACAGTAGTAACTTGGGTTAAGAACTTAATATGTTCTGGAGGTCCATTCTTAACCTGAAACTGTTCTTAACCTGAAGCACCACTTTAGCTAATGGGGTCTCCCGTTGCTGCTGCACCACCACCGCACGATTTCTGTTCTTATCCTGAAGCAAAGCAAAGTTCTTAACCTGAAGCACTATTTCTGGGTTAGCGGAGTCTGTAACCTGAAGTGTCTGTAACCTGAAGAGTCTGTAACCTGAGGTACCACTGTACAGAGAAACCCTATCTATGTCCCAACAAAGGAGGCTACAGTTTAAGCTGCAGACCCGCAATTAGGGATAGAGGAGAAATAATAATAATAATAATAATAATAATAATAATAATAATAATAATAATAATAATTTATTATTATTTATACCCCGCCCATCTGGCTGGGCTTCCCCAGCCACTCTGGGCGGCTTCCAAAAGAATATGAAAATACTGTGATACATCAAACATTAGAAGCTTCCCTAAACAGGGCTGCCTTCAGATGTCTTCTAAATGTCTGGTAGTTGTTGTTCTCTTTGACATCTGGTGGGAGGGTGTTCCACAGGGAGGGCGCCACTACCGAGAAGGCCCTCTGCCTGGTTCCCTGTAACTTGGCTTCTCGCAGTGAGGGAACCGCCAGAAGGCCCTTGGTGCTGGACCTCAGTGTCCGGGTAGAACGTTCTGTTCACATTTTTTATACACAGACCAATACATAGCTATCCTTTATATTCACACTTCTTTGACTGTTGCAGTGCTGCTTGCCAGCTGAGAAATGAAGCATTTCATTAGGGGAGAACATTCACAGAAACCTGTATATTAGTAAAATTAAAAAAGAAAGCAAAAAACAAAAAAAGCATTATATTAGGATGGAAAGGGGTTGCAAAGGTGGGTGAAAGTGTGTGTGTGTGTGTGTGTAAAGCAGTACAAAATTATGTGCGTTTTCACACTTCTTTTAAAAAGTCAGAAACTGATGCAGTATTGGGACAAATGAAAGTTGAGAGCTGAGAACTGAGAAATCAAAACTTAGAGCAAGCTGAAATGTTACTCATTGTAATAAACATAAACAAAAGAAAAACACTCCACATCCAACTGTAAAAATATAAGGATTCCCCAGCAAACTACGTAGGGAAAGAGTAACATTTCAGTTGGCTCCAAGTTTTGATTTCTCAGTGATATTCTTGCTATCTAGCATTATGTGCCCTGGCAGAACTGCCTTTCATGCTGCTATTATTGTAGACGTGGCCCACATGAGTTTTTAACTCTTTACATCCCACCATGCAGCATCTGCAGAAGTCTGGGCATTCTCATTAACCTGCAAGTGGGAAGAGCCACATTTCAATGGGCTCTTAAGAGCTAGAAGGAAAGGAAGAAAGAAAAAGATTAGCCAAAGGGCACATATGGGTCGGTTCCAACCCTGTACCCACCCAATGATCAGTCCCCCAGTGGCCCTGCCACAGTTTAGAAGAGCTGTGATGTCTGCCATGCAAATATTGCTGCACCGCTAATAGTCCATGCATGTTTTAGGAAGGAAAGGCTAATCTGATCTGAAATACACAAATGACTTTCCAGCACTGGGTGGGACACACTGTGATGGAAAAGTTTGTTTTGATGGGCAGGTTGGATCCCCAAGTGTTTTCTTTTTCTTTTTCCCTGCCAGCAAACAGTTAACGAACAGCAGCTTATGAAGTAGCCTATGTTTTACCCACTTTGTGTTGTAAACTTCCTTTGTTAAATAAAATCTCTCTTGTTCATTTGACAAAATCCTGCCTGAGACTCCAAATTATTAAGTTTCCCCTCAACCAATTCTTCCACAAGATAATCTGGGGTAGTTTGTAGGAATTCGTGGAACTGGTGTTCTGTGAGGTGGGTGCATTATATTTAAGTGAGGGCAGGCCCAACGGCACCAGGGGGGAACGTGCCCTTGCGCCATTGCAAACACACCCAGCAACCTGCCCTTTTGAAGTAGGCTGTTGAGACTTTGCTTTCTAAGCAAACATATATTACATGGTGAGTGTTCTTCTGTTGCTTTGGAAAGTGTGAATGAATGCAAACTGAAATAAATCCCTCTGCTGTCTAAGGCAGTGGCAGCAAAGTAGCTTCCTTGACCCCCTTCCCTACCATGAGAAAAGGATTTCTGCCATAGCAGCCTGCACAAAATGCTTTAAAGGGAGGAAATCACTGCTGTGATAGGATACCTGGGTTTAACCTTAGTGTCACCCTTCTGAACATTGACCATTGAGGATAGGATGGTGCAGTAGAGCACATGTGCCTCTTTGATGTGCCATTAAGGTGATCTGGTGATGATGGCTGGTCCAACAACTGGTCCAGCAATTGGCTCCATAATAGTGCTGCCCTCACAAGAAGAAAGTGGGAGATTATCCAAGCTTTCGCATCATAAGAACATAAAAAGACCCCTGATGAATCAGGCCAAGGGCCCATCTAGTCCAGCACTCTTTCTCACTTTGGCCAACTGGATGCCCAAGCAGAACCTAAGAACAACAGTATTGTCTCCACCTGTGATTCCCAGCGAAATAGTATTCAGAGAATTTTATTGCCTCCAACATTGGCACAACAGTCTTATCCTCCATGAATTTCTCTTCTCTTGAAGCACCCGTGTTGATGGTCACTGCATCTTAAAAATGCCTATTGTGACTAGAGAAAGGTTCAGAATAATGCTTTTTGGAGATCATTGATGTTTATGAGTTCATAAAATTTGGGAACCTCCAGTTTATGTCTTGTGCCTTCATTCCAAGCTGTGGAATGCCATAGCCCAGTGATCCATCATAAATCAATCTTGTCCAGAACATAAATGTGAACTTTCTGATGATATCTCCATGGCTGGTGGACAATCAGAACAATTGCTGGCTGTGTAAGAATGAAGGAGGAACATTGCAATGAAGAAAACTTCACCACCTAAAAAAGAGAATGTTGCCTAAACTGCTAGGTTAATTTTGGTCAAAAAATTTATTTTGTCTTGGTGGATGGGGAATGAAGGTGTGAGGTGTCGCCTCTTCTGTTAATATTACTTTACATTAAAAATGTATACACCACATCTTCTGCAACTCTGTTTTCTTGTGCTGATCGAAAATAGTAAAAAAATGAGAGCAGGGTGACTTCAGGGTCTGGAATAAATCATATTTCTAGTTCCTAGAGTTTTACTCCCTCTCTTTTGCCTATCAGTGAATCTACCCTCAGTTCTGTAGTTGATTTTCTGGTCTAGAGCAGTTAACTCCATATTTTGTCAACGTCCTTTATTCTCTCTTTCCAAATGACAAAAAACACTCACAAAAAACCTTCTTCCTCCAATTACTTGTATGCTAATCTCCTCCTCAGCCTCTCTTGCTGACCTCTTGTTTTCCAATTAGCTGCATTCTTCAACAACAGTTTTCAGGGCATAAATCTATTTCCACCCTTTCAACATTTTATGTCCCTCTATAAAATATCCCGAGAGGGCTCCTGTTCAGCAGGAACTCCACAAGTGCAGCTTAAGGTCAAGTTTTCATGTAAGTTACAAGCGGGGGGAAACTTCTCCATGGGGACATGACTCACCTAGCAATACGACACGGAGACAGCATGCTGAGTGGATTAGGAGATGAACAGAGACTGACTCCCCTGACATTTAGCCGAGGAATGGAAGGAAGGGGTCAGTTCTACATGGCAGATATCTGTGTCGTATATTTGGTGCCATTTTGGTTCATGCTGTTTTCTGCATGGTTTCTTTATAGTACAGTGGTACCTCGGGTTAAGAACTTAATTCATTCCAGAGGTTCGTTCTTAACCTGAAACTGTTCTTAACCTGAGGTACCACTTTAGCTAATGGGGCCTCCTGCTGCCGCCGCACGATTTCTGTTCTCATCCTGAAGCAAAGTTCTTAACCCAAGGTACTATTTCTGGGTTAGCGGAGTCTGTAACCTGAAGCGCCTGTAACCTGAAGTGCCTGTAACACGAGGTACCACTGTACCAATTATTTATATTTTTTCTGTGTACTCTACCTTGCGTAGACATACCCCTCATGGGAACTGACATCCTTGTGGACAGTTACCCACACCAAGGGGTATGAACTTTCCCACTAAACCCCCAAGCTCCGCTTCCCTCTCCTGCATGAGGCAGCTATAAAATGACCCTCTGTCATGCATGCTTTGGCTGAGATTTTGTGCATTGCAGGGGGTTGGACTACATGACCCTCGGTGTCCCTACCAACTCTACAGTTCTGTGGTTGTATGAAAACATGCCTCAACCATGTAGACATGAGAGTCATTCTTATTTACTCTTTTAAAGAAATGCTAGTGATGTGTAAATGAGACAAAATAGGTGCTGGAGGGCAGGGCTTTCTTAAGCATATGCGGCACTGGGGTGCAAAGATCCACCTGGCGCCTCTCCCCCTCCCCCAAGTTGCCCAGTCCCAGGCGCACAAGAGGGTGGAGCCAGCCAGCCGCCTCAGTGTCTTGCTGGCTTGGTCACCCCTGAACTCGCGGCGCAGAGCCGCCCACAGCAGAAGAACCCACCGCGCACTTCAACTGACAGGCGGGCTCTTTCCCGGACTCAACTCTCGGGCCCTGGACTCTTGGCCTGGCACCCTGAGAGCCCAGCGCCTGGGTGTCCCGCACCCTTAGCGCCTATGGGTAAGATGGTCCTGCTGAAGGGGACTGGGCAGATTCAGCTCCCAAGCTATCAACTCTACTATAAACCAACCAATTTTATTTTTAAAAACCCAAGAGTTTCAGCTGCACATTGGCGGCAGTGGTTTTTTTTTTAAATTAAATATATACCAGTACTGACAACTACAACTCTAAGTTCCAAACGCTAAGTCCCAATCTTTTCTCTTAGGAGGATTGCTGCATCCTGGCAATCATTTCAGTTTCCTTTTTCTGAATCTTACAATATCCTTTTTGAGGTGAGGCAGCCAGAACTATGCACAAGTGTGTTCACACCACAGATTTGTACAGGGCGAGTCTTTTAAAAGAGGCCCTGTGGAACATGTGTACAGTGGTACCTCGGGTTAAGAACTTAATTCATTCTGGAGGTCTGTTCTTAACCTGAAACTGTTCTTAACCTGAAGCACCACTTTAGTTAATGGGTCATCCTGCTGCCGCTGCTGCACGATTTCTGTTCTCATCCTGAAGCAAAGTTCTTAACCCGAGGTAATATTTCTGGGTTAGCGGAGTCTGAAACATGAAGCGTATGTAACCTGAAGTGTATGTAACCCGAGGTACCACTGTACTCTGTATCCACAGGGCCTCTTTTAAATAACTCACCCTGTATAACAGCATTGTGGTAGCCATCTCTAACTGGCTGCCCCTGACCAGCCTGCTGGTACTAATTGACTGGCCCCAGTTGAGAGTGGGGAACCTACTATCATGAAGTTATCAGTCACCATCAGCTGTCAGCCATCAGATGAGAGAGGGAGGGAGGGAGGGAGAGATGGGATAGAGTGAAGATTCTCAGGTGTTTCCCCTTAGGCATTCCTTACCTCACCTCCTCTCAAGGAAGCAGAAAGCGATTTGTTGCTCCAAACCCTCTTAAAATTGATTGCCACTATGCATTTAAGAAACAGATCTCCCAAAACGAAGTTCAGCACTGGGCAAGATCATGCAGATATTATATTGCTGTGGGCGACAATATAGGAAAACAACAACAGAGGGGGGAAAGTAAGCACTAAGTTATACCAGAGCTGAAGAAATAAGATACAATTTCAAAGACATGAATAAATTCCAGTTGTGAATGATTCCATTTTAGATGCCTCGTGAGAGGAATAGTTATTAGGCTTCTCCTTCATCAGATTGGTTTTGCTTCCCCTCCCACAAACAAAAAACAAAAAACAGGGTGGGGTGGGGGGTGGCACACCTCACTGACACTTGCATTTTCATCCAAACAATACCTGCAATTGTTTAGGCTCCATGTTTTTAATTGAACAATACTCCAATTAAGCTGTGATTGAATTGCCTCAGGTCTGCCAATGAAGGGTTGCGAGATGTAATTAATGGAGGAAGGCACAATGGCAGAAACCCCCCTCCACCCCCACCCCCACAAAATGTGTGGGGAATTGCTAATTAGATCACCTGTTTTAACTAGTTTGATTCTTGGACCATTGCAAACATCAGAAAATCTTGTTTTGCCTTCCCACACCGCAAGAAAACTCTTTGCTATTCAAGATTAATATTCCTTCTGTGATGCTTCAGGTGTCAGCAGAAACATACGTATGCAAATAGGGGGGGGAGTTGGACGGATGCATTTGAACTGTTTCATGGCAGTAGGATAGAATTAGTGATGGGGGAGGAAATTCTAAGTTCTGTTCCTCCCTCCCAGTGGACCAACCAGATATGATGCTTTTGCTTGCAAATCTGAATGTAACTTTTATTTAGATTATTCGCTACTCCGGATTTTGCAATGCAGTTTGGGCATGTTTGAAAGCTGCATCCGAAAAGACATATTTTACATAAAGGATGCAGACAACATGTGTGTCTTATGGAGGAATGCAGGGCATGTTTTACACAAACAAAATGAACATACAAAATGCATATAATTTAAATGTGGCTTTTAGTGTTTTCTTTGTTTGTCCCAAATAGAGCTATAACTGGTCACAGTCACACTATACACCTAAAGCACTGTTAACAGCCATGGAGACTATTGGGAACTGTGGTTTGTTTTTTCTTTCTTATTTATTTATTTGTACCCTGCCTTTCCCCCAACGGGGACTCAAGGCAGCTTACAGATAAAAATAAAAATAAAAGTTAGAAATAGTTAGATAAGTCATAGTTAGATGGTTAGATGGATAGATGAGAGAGAGAGAGAGAGAGAGATACAATATATATCTAAATATCCAACACTATATATCTAAATATCTAACAATATATATCTAAATATCCAACAAAAACACAGAGTATATGAATATCATATATAAATATGCTTATTTAGTTAGTGCAATCTCTTATTATCTAATTTAATAAGTTACCACTTAGTATCTCTTATTGAGGGCACAGGGAGAAGGGGACAACAGAGGACGAGATGGTTGGACAGTGTTCTCGAAGCTACTAGCATGAATTTGACCAAACTGCAGGAGGCAGTGGAAGACAGAAGTGCCTGGTATGCTCTGGCCCATGGGGTCACGAAGAGTCGGACATGACTAAACGACTAAACAACAACATCTCTTATAACACTTATCTAATTCCATTAGGAGAGAAAGAAGAAATCTCTCTCTTCTCCTATCTCTCGTCACACTTTTCATAGTTGTATTAATTCTGTCTCTCCCCCCCCCCTTCTTTTTTACCACATAGGCTGCAATATTATATACTCTTACTTTGGAGTAAGCCTCATTGAACTCAATGGGACTTACTTTTCACTACACAAATATAGGATTAAACTTAACACACACAAACACAAACCCACCCAAATGCTTTCTCCTTCATCCTTGTAAGTTGCTTGAACGTTTCTCCGTTAAACATTTAAGTCCACAAGAATGTTTGGAACCAAACCTCAGTCCTTATTTTGTTGAAAGCAATTTAGAAGGAAGCTGGTAGGATCTCATTTCCAGTGCCTAATTAGAAAGGAGGTAAAATAAACTAACATACTCCAGGGCTAATCGAGAGAGAGAGAGAGAGAGAGAGAGAGAGAGAGAGAGAGAGAGAGAGTTATGCTGATGCAGCCTCAGTAATTCAGATGCTCCTTTGATGCTTATAAAAGCCTACCTTGCAACGCTTGTTAATTTTTTTATTTTGCAAATGCACTATAAAATTATGCCTTCCTCAATATTTTATGCCTTTTATTTATGTTTTATGATAACAAATAAATGCTTGTAAAATGTCACAGGAAACCGGGTTTTATGTATCTGGGAAAGGAGCCCCCTGCTGTACCAACACCTGTTAAGCAACGAGCCCTAAAGGACTGGCATATAAAGATTTGGTGATTAGAGAGTCAGACAGGACCACAACTTCAGGAAATCAACAAGTCTATATCTGAGCCAGGTTTTTATACACAGCTGCTCTTCACTGCTCCACCCACCAGGGATGGTTCTCAAAACCCTTCATCAGATTTTGAGGTTTTGAATGACTCTGGTGCCATTTCAGTTATCTACCATGGTTCTAATTGTGTGTGTAGATATGTGTGTGTGTCTTTCTGCATTTTGTGCAAAGGCTGCTTTCAGATCCCACAAATCCTTTGTGTTCTTTCACTCTTCTGCATTAGCTATATCCAAATATGTGCTGAGAGGAATGTGTTTCAGCCTGAGACCTTGAGCAGCCAGACTATTGTGCCTTACCTCCTAAGCATCCTGATCATTGACTACCATGCCTCCATTCTATCTCATATTGCTGGGGATCACAAGTGTTGCCAGATCAGTCCAGTGATGCATTTTATACATTGCTGTCAGTAACATATACATGTGGTGCACACTTTCCCTTAATGTACCCATTTTGCTGCACATTATTTGCTTGGAGAACTGCATTGCAAAATTCAATGTGCAAATTTGAAAGGATAGCTATGTCTTGGTTCGCGTAGTGTGTCAGGTAATGTCAACCAGGTAGATTTGTTTAAAAATGTAATTTGAGACATCCTCCCCTATCCCCAGTATACATGAATGCCTATATACTTGACTCTATCATTTTATTTATTACACTATTTACTTATTATAATATATTATATAAATTATACATTATTTATTTTATTTATTACATGTTTTTTCCTCCAAAGTGGTGCACATAAATACAGGGCTCATGGAGATGTTCAGCAACCAGTTTGCCCCATTTTACAGGTGAGGAACTGAGCCTAAGAAGGTAACAAGTGCAAGGCCAGGGAGCCTGCAGATGTCCTGGAATTGGAGCTAACATGAATTCTTTGGGGATGGTTGAGACTGTAAAAGACTTTAAATAAATACACTTTTTTTTAAGAGCAACCACTCCTTCCTCTGATATTTTTGAAGGAACATTAGTCATACCCTGCTAAACATGCCTGTGATTGACAGGCTGGCAAGGGGCAGCACTTTTAAGTGTAAATGTGATCACAAGAGCACTTCAGGACAAATACATTATGGATAGAGAGAATACAGGTCCTTTCTCTTCACCCGCTTACTGTGTTGTATGCATTAAGTTCGTGCATATTCAATGCCTCTTTCTCCATATATGTCATCCACGCAGGTGGTAGGATGCAGGAGAAAATACAGTGCTTGTACCTGGTGACAAAAAAATAAAAATGCACAATGTATTCTCCTGCCTGCTTCCTAGCTGTCAGTCAACAAAGTGCTTTTGATTGAAACATTAATGTCAGTTGCACTAGAAGTCTAAACAAAAACTGCCCCCACTAAAATGCTTCAAGGTTGGGGGCAGATCCATACATCTGTGTCTACTTTATAAAAAGCATGACTTGATTGATTGATTGATTCATTTATTGCATTTCTTTCCATTTTTTTTTCTCCAAGGACCTCAAGGTGGCATACCGTATTTTTCGCCCTATAGGACGCACTTTTTCCCCTCCAAAAATGAAGGGGAAATGTGTGTGTGTCCTATGGGGCGAATGCAGGCTTTCGCTGAAGCCTGGAGAACGAGAGGGGTCGGTGCGCACCGACCCCTCTTGCTCTCCAGGCTTCAGGAGAGCCCCAGCGCCAGCCCCGCAAACTCGGGGGACAGCGGGAGAGGTGCAGTGCGCCTTTTCCGCTGTCCCCCGACTTGGCTAGAAGACTGGCGGGGGGCAGAAGCCTGCTCCTCCCCATCGCCAGCCCCGCAAACTCGGGGGACAGCGGGAGGCACAGCGCGTCTTTCCCACTGTCCCCCGACTTGGCTAGAAGGCTGGCAGGGGGGGAGAAGCCTGCTCCTCCCCGTCGCCAGCCCCACAAACTCGGGGGACAGCGGGAGAGGCGCAACACGCCTTTTCCGCTGTCCCCCGACTTGGCTAGAAGGCTGGCGGGGGGGGGGGAGAAGCCTGCTCCTCCCCGTCGCCAGCCCCGCAAACTCGGGGGACAGCGGGAGAGGTGCAACGCGCCTTTCCCGCTGTCCCCCGACTTGGCTAGAAGGCTGGCGGAGGGCTTTCCCCTCCTCCAGCCCCGCAAGCTCCCAGAGCGATGCCAAAGCTGCATGCAGCTTCCACATGGCTCTGGGTCCCGTTCTGGGGGCTGGGGGAGGGGGAAGCTCCGCTTTCCCCTCCTCCAGCCCCGCAAGTTCCCAGAGCGATGCCAAAGTTGCCAAAGCCCGAGCTTCCCCAGCCCCGCGCCTGGGGGGGGGGATAATTTTTTCCCCTTTATTTCCCTCCCAAAAATCTAGGTGCGTCCTATGGGCCGGTGCGTCCTATAGGGCGAAAAATCCGGTATATGGTTCTCGTCCTCCCCGTTTAATCCCTGCAACAACCATATGAGAGATAGTAACTGGCCCAAGGTCACCCTATGACCTTCATGGCTGTATGGGGATTTGAACCCTGAACTACACAGGTCTGAGTTTGACACTCCCCCACACTTCACCACACTGGTTCTCAACCTCAGTGTACTTAATGACAGGTCATTTCCACACATAGGTACATTTTACAGCCCAAGGACCACATTTGCTTCTAGTCAGCTTTCCAGGGCCTCAGTTGCAGGGGTGGGCAGGGCCAGAGGGAAAAGAGGGTGGAGCAAGATATGTTAATTTTATGTTGCACAGTAGGCTAGTATCAGCACACACTCTCACCTCCTTGTCAAGCCAGGCATACAAGAGACATCAACAGAATTCAAGGGCACATTATGGCCAAGCAAAAATCTTCAATGACAGTGGAAAGAAGGGCAGATGAGAGGTGTGGCTTGGGGAGAGGCCTTGGGGAAAGTGCCATGAGTCAGAGGTCCCTGCTCTTGCTTATGTCCACCCCAACATGCCATGGACTTGAGGTGTTTGTTTCCTTGACAGCGAAAAGATACGGAAATGATTGTGAATTCCTGGATTCCAGGTGAGACCTTGCTTCTGGCCAGAAATTTATAAGCAATGAGGAAAGATTCTTGCCTGTTATTTCCCTGCTGAGAAGATCTCTCCTAGCAGAATTTAGAAGGTTTTCTGGGCTGATTCCCATTGTGCTTCTTCTGCCAGGTTTATTCACACTGAAAAGAAAAGGAAGGAGTGGGAAATAGATTGTGCAATTGCCCTGCTGGAACAACCAGCTTAAAAGCGTCTCCCAGTGTCATTGTCCAGGAGTGTTTCTTTAATAATGGAAGAGTTGGCATAAAAGTCTGTCAAAAGTGCCATGCCATGAAATGTACCCTTTATGCAATCCCTGTGAATTGTGTGCACTTGATTATTGACACCAAATCAGTTTCAATCCACAGGAAGCTAGGGGTGGGATGGAGGGGGGATACCTCCCAATATGCCTAATAAATGAAGAAGATTCAAGGGTGCAATAGGATTTAGGTTAGGGTTGGTGCAAAGTAGAATGTCAAACAAAGAACGATCAAGACACTACAGCAATGTAGCTCCAATTCTACAGCGAGAAAAGCAGGATTCTGCAAGCCCTATGCAGTATGCCGTATGATACCATATTGATACCTTCTAGACTTTATTACTGCAATGCAGTCTATGTGTACTTGGTCTGGAAACTGCATTTAGTATAGGAGTGAGAACCCCTGCTCAGCATATTACTCTCCTGCTCAGAGATCTGCACTGGCTGATGATTCGTTATCAGGCCAAATTCAATGTGCTACTATTAGTATATAACGTCTTAAACAGCTTGGGACCAGCTTACACCTTACACCCCATCGGTGCCAACTCAACTGCTTCAATCTGCAGAACTGGCACTTTTACAAGTGCCACATAAAGTTCACTCAGCACTTCTAAGGAATTGATGCATTAGTGTTTTAGCACCTGCTCTCTGGAAGTCCCTTCTTGTTTCCCCGCTGTCTTCAATAACTCCTAAAAATGTTGTTGTTGTTATTGCTTAGGCAAGTCTACCCAGCCATACAATTTTGTTATGCATAGTAGCTTACAAACTCTTGATTCTCCCTATATACATAAAATGTAAGGTTGTTGTCACACTACGGTTCACATGGCCTCTGATACATCTTGGTTCAAATCTTTTTTCAGCGATGAGGTTCACTGAACAAACTTGGACCAAGCACCAACTTTCAGCCTAACCTAACTCACAGGATCATTGTGACAATAAAATGTGTGTATGTGCATCACTATGTACTCTGCTTTGAGCTCCTTGGAGAAAATATGAGCAAGACGTGAAATGAAGAAATACCTCTTTCATTGAGTGTATGATGGCTGGCTGAAAAAAAAAATCAATAAAATCCATTTGCTTGTTTGTGGTAGCTCCTGGACTGTGGACCATCTTCCGTAGGCACCACTGATAGTCACCTAGGCATCACCTAGTCCTTCCCATATCCTAGTGACTTCTGCAACTGTAGGTATGCGCAAGTATTCCCCTGGCTTCAAGGCATAACTGCATAATTGCAACAGAGCCTTCTCTGTCATGGCCCCCAAACTGGAAAGTCCCTTTTTATGAAGGCACATTAGGTGTTACAGTGGTGCCCTGCAAGACGAATGCCTCGCAAGATGAAAAACTCGCTAGACGAAAGAGTTTTCCGTTTTTTGAGTCGTTCCGCAAGACGAATTTCCCTATGGGCTTGCTTCGCAAGACAAAACGTCTTGCGAGTTCTTGCGAGTTTGTTTCCTTTTTCTTAAAGCCGCTAAGCCGTTAATAGCCGCTAAGCTGCTAAGCCGCTAATAGCCGCTAAGCCGCTAATGGCCGTGCTTCGCAAGATGAAAAAACCGCAAGACGAAGAGACTTGCGGAATGGATTAATTTTGTCTTGCGAGGCACCACTGTATCTCTTTTCAGTATTAGGTGGCCACTAAAGTCACACCTCTTCTCATTGACACTAATGAATATTGTTGCTGGTGTCCCCAATCTGGTTTTGCTCACACACATTGGATGGTAAACAGGGGAAAGGTTGTAGCTCAGTGTTGGAGCATCTTCTCTGCATGAAATAGGTCTCAGGGTCAATCCCTGGCATCTCCAACTAGGGCTGGCAGAGAACCTTATCCAAAACCCTGAAGAGCTGCTGCCAGTCAGTGTAAACAGTACTCGGCTAGAGGAACCAATAGTGCAGACTCAGTAGAAGGCAGCTTCCTTTATTCCTATTTTGGGGAATGGATGGTCTTTTTGTCAAATTATCTTTCTTAGATGTAACCCTTAGAAGTGAGGGGCAGATAACAGGAATGATGATAGTGGCGATGACACTGATGATGATTTCAATGGCTCACATTGAATTCAACTGTATTTAATACTACGCATGATAAGGGGCCAATATTCTAAAGGATGCTTTCAAAAACAGTGAAATTTGCCACCCGATCTAGCCTCTATAATCATTTCCAAAATCTGTTTTCATTCAGCTTGTTGTCACTGGCACATTTATTTATCTGCTGCTTTCCTTTTTCTTCTTTCATTGTTGCCCAGGTAGGTAAACCAGAATTGAGAGGAGCCTCTGCACATCTTAGGGATACCTTTAACAGAAATACACAAACACTTGACTGTTGCTAAGAGCTCTCTGGTAATCATAATAAAAGAAAAGTGTCACATTATCTTTAAAAAGGAAGCCATACCGGATGTAGCATTTCTCCTGATGGAATTCCTTGCTTCTTTCAGGGACTATTTTCAACAAAGTCTGATAAAGGGTGTGTGTGTGTGTGTGTGTGTGTGTGTGTGTGTGTGTGATGCATTTATCTTATCTCCAAGGAGGAAAAGAAAAATAAAGAAAGAGGAAGAGAAATATTATCTCTGTCTTGGGTGTAATGACACAGCTGAAGCTTAACAGAGTGCGGGTAGCAAGTGGGGAGAGAGTGAAATAGTTGCCGCAGTGATTTTCAACAATGTTCAATGAATCCCAGGGGGAGGGTCTTACTGCAAACTTAACTGGGGTCTCTCAATGAGATTGATCATGACAAATGGATTTCTCTGAAAGATGGCTTGTTCTCCATAGCTGAAATAAAAAAATTCCTTCCAGTAGCACCTTAAAGACCAACTAAGTTAGTTCTTGGTATGAGCTTTCGTGTGCATGCACACTTCTTCAATGCTTAGCTGCTCACAGTTCCAAGGCAATGCAAACTCTGGGTTTGTGGAAGATGCTCAGTCAAGGTGACTTGCATTTCATTTTAATTTCACTTTTAATTGCATACTGCCTTTCTATCTTACCACACAAAGAAGCTGAAGAAACAACACAACATACAACAAAGGTCACACGACTTGTAACAATCCAATCCGATAAAAAAGTCGCAATGAACACCATCACTTTAAAATAAATAACTCATATCAGATAAAGCAATATTCAATAACTCATTAGAATATAATAGTACACAATAAAATTAACAATAAAATATAATAGTACACAATATAATAGTACACAATAAAATTAACTCTCAAAATATCGGCAAATAATAATTGAACGGAAATTCACTTATCTATTCAATTGCAATAGATAATTACTAAACTTTAATCAATAAAAATGACAGAAAGTCACAATGCATGAAATAGCAAAACCATGTAAAAGGATCAAACTGAGGAACAAAGATACACAACTTATAAAATTATTATTATTTTTTAAAAAAATCCCTTCTGCTCTTTTAAAAGTCATGGCCTAGGAAAGGCTGTTGTTCAGCTGGACTTCATTTAAGATGGGGAGGCAAAGCTCTCTTGCCCTTCTTTGCCCTTCGTCACTGAGGAAGATGGCAAGATGCTGAGTCAGTGGTAGCTGTTAATGGGGTCTGTCCCTTGAGTAGCCCTTTCTGCTCATCCTCCCTGTTTCTGATGCCCGTTCCCTCATCGTGTCAGTTTGGTTGAAGCCTCACTTTTACCCAGAAAGCTCCATATTGTCTCTGAATTGGAAGATTCCATGTAGCCGTTGTGGGTAGCCTAATTGTGTCATTCGTTACACTTCTAGGGAAATTAAAATTGGTCTAAACTTAATGTCTTCTACTTCTTTGGCAACCGCTCGTAGCCAAGTAAGATTGTCTTCCATAAACACGGTTTTAACAATGAGTCCATAAGTGACTGTGGAAGCCAATTCTGGATCCACACATCCTTCTACAGTGGGGACATTGGTTTCTGGGCAGGAGTTGATCACGGTGTGAATTTACCAAGCATGCCTTCCTCCTAGCACATTTCTCCCTTGCGTCCTGAGAGTTCAAGTGTCTTCAAAGCCCATGACACCTTTGGTAAAGGCTGTTCTCCAACTGGAGCACTCGCAGGCCAGTTTTTCCCAGTTGTCAGTGTTTATACTACTTTTTTTTAGATTTGTCTTGTGACCGTCTTTAAACCTCTTTTGTTGATCACCAGCATTACGCTTTCCATTTTTAAGTTCGGAATAGAGTAGTTGCTTTGGAAGACGATCATCAGGCATCTGCACAACATGACCAGTCCAACAAAGTTGATGTTTTTTCACCTAAACATAATGTATCTAGTCCTTGACAGATTGTGTTGCCTGCATAGATCTTAAGCACTAACCACATTTTTCAGTGAGTAAAGGACAGTTGTTTGGGACATAAATTCTTTATTCTGCTGTTTATAATGCAGTGGGTTTTGATAGAATACTTGTACAGAGCGTACATCCCTGAGATGTTTCGGCTCATCCGTATTCAACTTCCTGTGCTCTGACAGCCCTCCATTGCAGAAGGATCATGTAAAACTGAAGTGAACCCAAACAGTGCACAGTATAATCACTCCACTGCAACACTCTAGAGGATTAATATGGTTCTTGTTTCAGTTCATAAAAATCCAACCCTTCTGACATCTAGAATTCAGTGTATAATAGCTTGGCCAAAAAAGAGGGGATATTCTCAAGTATGGATATGATTTACTTCCCATAAAACTGACTAAGGAACATGCTGACCTCTAAGAGCAGGAAGGAGCGTCAATCATTCCTGTGGAAGAATTCTAGCCTTTCATAATCCCAATGCAAAATATGTTATGTGGCAGGAAGACCAATACAAATCACCCTTCGTTTCAGATCATGCATACATGATGCTTCATTCATGAGCAGGCTGCTTTAATGATGGTATAAAATATTTGGTATGGAGGGCTGTTGTGTTTTTGTTTTTTTTACATTTTTGTCAAAGAGCAGTTAACTGAAACAAAATTACTGTATGCCAAAGTCTTTGGCCAACTCTACTGTAAGAAAAGAATGAAAAATTATAGAGGTGGAAGGAATCACCTGCTCTGACGTGCTGACCTGTAGTAGAATTCCCTATAACTAAGAAACAAACCCATCAACAACTTTTTGCATTTTGTGCTAGTAGACATAAGCGCTGCTGAATTCTGCTTTAAAATTTGAATTTGGGGTAAAATTCTGTGTTGAGTGAGGAAGTTGGTTGTGACCCTGAAGTTCTTCCACTGCAATGCTATTGTAATGTGTATGGGTTGCTCGTGCGTAAGTTGCCGCCTCTCCAGGCTGTGTTGCCTTGCTAAACCTTTCAGCCTGGGCAGCCCTTCACTTCGTGGCTGCCTCAGTCGCTAGCAGAATCCGTCAGTGGGCGTTTCTTAAATCTTTTCCAACATAAAAGTTGTTTGACACCCAGTCTCCTCCTACTCTCTCTGCGCGGAAGTCTTCTGTGCAGAGTGGGCGTGGGTAATGGAGGACCCGTGCTCTCCCCGCTGGTGTCCGGTGAAGAGTCCTGGAGCCCTCTCGCCGATTCCCCCATCAGCCCCTCTATAGCCCTGGTGTTGCGCTGATTTGCTTCCCCATCTGTGGAGCTGCCTCTCTCCCTGCTGGGCCCTTCTCCAGCATCATTTGAGAGCCTTCCCTCCGCCTCTAGCTCCGATGTCATTTCCCTGACAGCTATCATCCAATAGTTCAGGGGCAAAATTCTCTCCTGAGTGCACTTTTCATTCTAGAATTCACACAGAAGTAAATCTACAATGTAGTCCTTCTAGGAGGAATACATTGGACTGAGAGCCAGGATGGTGTAGTGATTAGAGCAGGGGCAGGCAACCTAAGACCCGTGGGCCGGATGCGGCCCAATTGCCTTCTCAATCCGTCCCATGGACGGTTTGGGAATCAGTGTATCCTTTTATTTAAAATGCATCTCTGGGTTATTTGTGGGGCCTGCCTGGCGTTTTTACAGGAGTAGAATGTGTGGTTTTATTTAAAATGCATCTCTGGGTTACAGTGGTACCTCGGGTTAAGAACTTAATTCATTCTGGAGGTCCATTATAACCTGAAACTGTTCTTAACCTGAGGTACCACTTTAGCTAATGGGGCCTCCTGCTGCTGCCGTGCCGCCGCTGCACAATTTCTGTTCTCATCCTGAAGCAAAGTTCTTAACCCGAGGTACTATTTCTGGGTTAGTGGAGTCTGTAACCTGAAGCGTCTGTAACCTGAAGTGCCTGTAACCCAAGGTACCACTGTATTTGTGGGGCATAGGAATTTGTTCATTTTTTTAGATAAGCTTTTAATGTTTGGGGCAATACTGTATTTTAATATTGTGTTAGAAGCCACCCAGAGTGGCTGGGGAAACCCAGCCAGATGGGTGAGGTATAAATAAATTATTATTATTATTATTATTATTATTATTATTATTATTATTATTATTATTATTATCCAAAATATAGTCCGGCCTAACACATGGTCTTAGAGACGGTGGACCAGCCCACAGCTGAAAAAGGTTGCTGCTCCCTGGATTAGAGCAATGTTTTTCAACCAGTGTGCCATTGAAATGATAGTCAGGGGTGCCACGGGCAATACTGGCCTCTGTCCCTTTCTTCTTTTCCCTCCCTCCTCTGATGCCCTCTCGTGTCTCCACCTCCCAAAGGCTCATGCAGCTGTTTATTGCAGTGGCCCTGACTACAAGCTCCCCAGATGAATGGTGCCTCTGGGGCAGAGGCCTTGGATTAAGCAAGCAAGTGGGTGAGGGAGCCCAGCCACCTAGTCCATCAGCCCTTGCTTTAGGGAATGGACCAACAAGTGGGAGCACATGCAGGTATGGAGGTGCCACACTGGCCTTAATTGTTCTTGCTGTGGGCAATGCCTGCCTGGGAGCCGAGTGTCCAGCGTTGAAGGGGAGACTTTCCTCCATGCAGGCCTGGAGATGCCCACTGCTGCCTCCTAAGGTGATTAAGATTGTGGGGGTGACATAACTGGGTTTCTGAGGCTCAGAGCATGTTTTCCCACAGGGGAGCTGCAGAAAGAATGTAGTAGGTCAAGGGAGCCATGGACTCAAAAAGGTTGAAAACCTCTGGATTAGAGTGTCAAACTAGGACCCAGGGGACTAGGGTTCAAATCCCCACTCAGACACAAAGCTCACTGGGGGACCTTGGCATACCCTCCAACATTTTTCCAATGAAAGTAGTGATGTCCCATCCCATAATAATTTTACTCTGTATACCCCCAACATCCTACTGGGTTGCCCCAGCCACTCTTGGCAGCGTTCAACATTTATAAAAAAACAAACAAAAATTATTTTTTTAAAAAAACTTCCCTGTACAGGGCTGCCTTTAGATGGCTATGGGGTTGGATAACTCCATACCCTCCAACATTTCTCCTATGAAAATAGGGATGTCCTGAGGAAAAGCGGGACAAATCAGAAACTGGGTTGACTTTTTAAAATCAGGGACGACCCTGGAAAAAAGGGACACTTGGAGGGTCTGCCTTGGGTCCCAGTCACTTCCTCTCAGCCTAATCTACCTCAGAGTTGTTGTGGGGATTAAATGAGGAGGGGGGCAATTTATATCTCATCTTTTTCCCCTGGAGAAAAAAGGTGGAATATAAATACATGTATCAATAGGACATTGTCACCTGTGCAGTAAGTAGTCACACACACACACACACACACACACACACACACACACACTACTGTTTACTTTCTGCTAACAAAATGTGGCAGGGACATAAAACATTCCAAGAAATCCATATTTGAAGCAGCCGTGTCTCAGCCCCTGCACATCTGATGGGCCAGGAGTGGCATTTGCAGGTTTAAAACATATATAGAAATGTATCTAATTGAAATACATTTTGATCTTGTTCTCACAAAGATATTTCATCTTTCTTTTTTTGATCCCTGAGTTCATCTTCTTCCTGGTGGGCTTTCTCCGTTATCAGGCATAGCCTTGAGGAGTTTAGTCAGTTAAGGGCTTAATCAGTTCATGACATGGCATTTGACCATAGCAATACATGTCTAAGCCTGGGGGATTTGATTTTTTATTATTATTTTTTTGCATTAAGCCTTCTTGCTCCAAATCACGTAGAAAGTGAAGTTGGCATCATAGAGGGAGAAATCAAAAACCTTTTAAGAGAATGATAGGCTTTCTTTTTGGGGTGGGGGATGACGATACATTTTAAATTATAGTTGTGTTGAGGAGGAAGAGAGAGAGGAGAAGAAAGACCTAGATAATGACCAGCCTGTGAGCATTTCTTAGAGGACTTTGGTAGAAATGGCGCTCTGAAAAATAGTTATGGAATAGCTCTGAAAAGGAGAAAAGGAGCTTTATAGTGGGATGTCTCACTTTTGTCCGATTGCCAAGAAACTTCACTCCTGCAGTCCACATCTTGAGCTGTAGTAGCTCTGCCACCATTCATGGATCTCTGCTCAAGTCAATTCATGCTAATGGAGGTTTGCAGACACAGTGTAGCTCTAGATATTTCATGTCTTGAGCTGTAGCAGCCTACTGGTGAGGCACTGCCTCCATGCACAGACTTTTGTCCATGCTGATCCATGCTCAGTGGTAGAGTACCTTGGTTGAAGAACACCTTGTGAGTCAAACGTTTTGGCTCCTGAACGCCACAAACCTGGAAGTGAGTGTTCCGGTTTGCGAACATTCCTTGGAACCTGAACGTCCAGTGTGACTTCTGCGGCTTCCAAACGTTTTGGAAGTCGAATGGACTTCCGGAACCGATTCTGTTCAACTTCCGAGGTACAACTGTAGCTGCTTTGCATTCAGAAGTCCTAAGTTCAATCCCCTGCATCTCCAGTTAGAGCTGGGATAAACATTGACCACATCCACACCACACATTTAAAGCACCATGACACCACTTTAAACAGTAATGGCTTTCCCCAAAGAATTCTGGGAGTTGTAGTTTGTTAGGAGTGCTGAGAGTTGTTAAAGGTAAAAGGACCCCTGACAGTTAAGTCCAGTTGCGAACGACTCTAGGGTTGTGGCACTCATCTCGGTTTACAGGTGGAGGGAGCTGGCGTTTGTCTGCTTCTGCAGACAGTTTTTCTGGGTCATGTGGCCAGCATGACTAAGCCTCTTGTGGCAAAACCAGAGCAGCGCACGGAAATGCCGTTTACCTTCCCACCGGAGCGGTACCTATTTATCTACTTGCACTTTGACGTGCTTTCAAACTGCTAGGTTGGCAGGAGCTGGGACCGAACAACGGGAGCTCACCCCGCCACAGGGCCTCGAACCGCTGACCTTCTGATCAGCAAGTCCAAGCGGTACAGTGGTTTAAACCACAGCGTCCCCCCTGTCCCAGCTGAGAGTTGTTAGGTGGCCCCTATTCTTCCTCCCTCAGAGCTACCATTCCCAGAGTGGTTTGACAATCAACTCTTCTTCCCAGGGAACTCTGGCAATTGTAGCTCTGTGAGGGGAATGAGTGGTTTCCTGAAAACTCTCAGCATCCTTCACAGACCACAGCTCCCAGAATTCATTGGGGGGAGCCATGACTGCTTAACACGGTATCATGGTGCTTTAAATATATAGTGTGGAAGTGGCCTTCTTGTCAGAAACCCCTGAGAGCCACTACCAATCAGTGTAGACCACACTGAACTAGATGGACCATTGGTCAGACTTGTTATAAGGCAGCTTCCTATGTTCTTTCCTAAGGGAAGCTTTCAGGCACTACAAAACACCAGCTAATGAACTGGCAAGCCAAACATCTTCCTCTTGCCTTGCTAGTGTAGCGTGGAGCCCTTCAAACACTTAAAAATGCTATATAAATGCTAATAAGACCACCAGCACAAGAATATCTGAGAGAGGGAACTCCACAGTCTTAACAACCGCAGGAAATGTGTGTACCCAGTGTCTGTCTCCCCACACTTCCATTTCATTTAATGTATTTATTTAACATTTATATTCTGACTTTAAATGTTATTTCTCCTGTGAGGTTTCTTCCAAGAAAAACCTTTTGAAGAGACAGTGAAATAAATAGCTAATTGAAAGCTCAATTATATCACAAATGATTTATTAAAAAAACCCCACACATTTAATTATATTTTATTTATTAAGTACATTTATACCCCACCGTTCAAAAAACTTCCCCAAGCTCACTGGAAAAAATAACCAAAGAGCATTAACAACCCACACTTGCTTAAAATCTTGGACAAATAAAATGGGCTTGGCATGAGATTTAAAACTATAAAGAGTAGGCACCAAGTGAAGATCTTGGTGGTGTTGGTGGTATGGTTCATGGTTGTGGGGCCACCACTGAAAAGGCCCTCTCTTTAGTCATCAACTGCCTAGAGAGGTGATGGGTCCTATACATTGTTTGAGGGTACATAGGCACCTTGCTGAAGCAAACAGATAGGGTCTGGTCAGTACCTATGGGACTGCCTCTCCTGGTATGCCCAGCAGAGGACCTTAAGGTCCACAAATGGCAAAATTTTGGAGGTCCCTGGTTAGGTTGGTCTCAACTAGGGCCAGGGCCTTTTCAGTACTGGCCCCAACTTGGTGGAACTCTATGTCACAAGAGACTAGGGCCCTACGGTGCTTGACATCTTTCCGCAACGCCTGCAAGACAGAGCTGTTCCACCTGGCCTTTGGTTTGGACTCAGTCTGACCCTTATGTTTTCCCTCCCCTTACGGTTTTGACTTTTAAAATGAGGCTGCATTTTAAATTTCATTTTAACCTGTATTTTAATTTCTTTTTTCTTTTTTCTTTTTCTTATTATGTTTTTACTGAAATTTTATCGGTGTTAGCCACCCTGGCTAGGGAGGGCGGGGTAAAAATTATTATTATTATTATTATTATTATTATTATTATTATTATTATTATTATTATTACCTAAGCGAGAGACAGCTCCATGCATTCTACCCTGAGCATAGGAGCATAGCTAGCTTCCTTATATTGAGAGAGAGAATTGGTTCATCTTACTCAGTATTGTCTACATTAACTGGTAGTGGCAGTCTAGGGGTTCATGCAAGAGTCTCTACCAGTCGTAGAAGCATAGAATTGTAGAGTTGGAAGGGACGCCAAGGCTTGTCTATTCCAACCCCCTGCAATGCACAAATCTCAGCTAAAGCATCCAGGACAGATGGCCAGCCAACCTCTGCTTAAAAACACCCAAGGAAGGAAAGTTCACAACAAAGTCCTACCCAGAGATGGCGGGATCTGCACCTAGGACCTGCATATAAAGCAGATGGAAGAAAGGTGTATTGATTCGGCAGAAACACCAGCATGTGAGGAGAGGCTGCAAACTTATAGAGGGGAATCATAGACATAAAATCCACACAGAAACACATCATTGCTTGTTTCAGCTCGCTTGTGGGAACAGCTCAGAGGCCGTGAAAGAAGGAAGGTTAACAACAGGAAGAATTAGAGGAACCATCGGAAATGATTATGAAAAGCAGTAGAGATATGAGATGATCAGAACCTTCTGAACTTGAAGCATGGGAAGACCTATTAAAAGATTTATAATTTAGCAGAATATTTGGATTATTTGATATGCATATGTATAATTTGGAATGTTTAATGTGATTTGATTGGCTTGTTAAAGTGGAAAATTTAATAAAAATGAATTTTTTAAAAAGAAGAAGAAGAAAGGTGAAATTTAAATGCACATTCTAGGCTCTTGCCCCAGAATATCTTAAGTTTTGCTAGCATTGTAAGGCTAGATCAGCCCTTCCCCATGTGGTACATTCCAAACATTGTGGGATTCTAACTCCTAGCAGCCCCATCACAACCAATGCTTAGTGATAAATATATAAGGAAATCTCTGCTTGATCAGGTCAAATGGCCATCTAGTCCAGCATTCTGTTCTTACAGAAGCCAACCAGATGGCAGTGGGAAGCTGGCAATAAAGACATGAGCTCAACCACAACCTCCCCATTTCTGATTCCTACCAATTGGTATTTGGAGACAGTGGAGGTGGAACACAGCCATCAGGGCTGTTGGGCTTTGTAGTCCAAAGCCTATGGCAGGCACCACATTGGTAAATGTTGCAGAGACTGAACCCTTAAATAATGTTAAGTATTAGGAGTTTCCAGCTGAATATAGGAGAAATGAGAATGTCAGTTCATGGGGCTCACACTTGGTTAGGCAGGAGGATTTTCCATGGAAACTGCCAGATGGAAAAGGGGAAATGAAATTTCATCTGCAAGGTTTGCACGTCTCTTTTTCCTACATTATAAGATGGCTCTTTATATCAACTTACTCCCCCCCCCCCCCCCAGTATCCCACATAGTACTTTATGGTTACCATAAAGCCATTTCTTTTTCAATCAAAACTGTAAAAAAGTATATTAAAATATATCATCATTGGACCTCATTTCTGAATATTCAGTGCTATGCTTCTAGAAATAAATATATATATATATACTTCATTTGAATATGCTCTTATTTCTTCAACAGACTACTTACAAGAATAAAAGTACACATTTCCATGAAAATTCCAAGGGCATTCTTTGGCACTGTTGATTAAGTCTGAGACCTGGGGAACTTTGAGAGTCTTTATTTTTATAATACATTTGCTGTCTGAAGACTTTTTATTATTATTAAAAAAAACACCTCTATCAGATTAAATAGCTTATATCATTACCTTAGGGTGTCTCTCAATATCTCATCATAACCATCATATTACGCACCTATTCTTTCTTTTCTTTAACCACCACCATCATCATAACACTTACCAAAACTTTGATTCCTAGAGCAGTTCCTTTTGTGTTTTACCTAGTTCATTCCATTAGTTCATATTATAGCTAATAATAATAATAATAATAATAATAATAATAATAATAATAATACTGCACCCATCTGGCCGGGTTGCCTCAGCCACTCTGGACAGCTTCCAACACAAATAAAAACATAATAAGGCATCAAACATAAAAACCTCCTGACACAGGGCTGCCTTCAGATGTCTTCTAAAAGTTGTGTAGTTCTTTATCTCCCTGATATCTCACTTCTCACAATGAGGGAACTACCAGAAGGCTCTCAGAGCTGCACCTCAATGTCTGGGCTGAACAATGGGGGTGGAGATGATCCTTCAGGTATACAGCACCAAGGCTGTTTAGGGCTTTAAAGGTCAGTACCAACCCTTTGAATTGCACTGGGAGCACCAAGACTAGCTAGCATTTCAACACTGGCCACCACAAGCTCTGTAAATGATGTGCAATGGAGTTTGGAATGTGAAATAAGTCCATAGTCACCTTGTGCCTTTGTGTGGTGGCAGAACAGCCAAAGAGTTTACATAATGAAGACATGAAGACCAAATAAAGAACTGCTCAACCCTCCATGGGCCACTGTTGACCGCTGGACAGGACTGCACACCTGAGAATCAACCTACGTCTTAATGGCAATGGGGGAGAACCTCAAAGAGGGTTGCTGACAGTAGCAATCAGCTGACTGGGGCTGACAGCAAGCTCCTTTTGAAGTTGTCCACTGGCAGACATGATTTAGATTCAGGCCACATCTCTTATAAAAAGCCCTTAGCAACTTGGGACGAGTTTACCTATGAGATTGCTTAACCCACATTTGCCCACTCAACCACTGTGATCGGAGGAATTGGCACATGCAACGTAATCCCAGTTCCACATTTGCAAGAACTCAATCACTTAGTGTGGCAGCACCTGCACTTTGGAACTCCCTGCCTATTGAGATCAAGCAGGTGCCTTCACTGTACAGTGGTGCCCCGCAAGACGAATGCCTCGCAAGATGAAAAACTCGCTAGACGAAAGGGTTTTGCGGTTTTTGAGCTGCTTCGCAAGACGAATTTCCCTATGGGCTTGCTTCGCAAGACGAAAACGTCTTGCAAGTCTGTTTCCTTTTTCTTAACACCGTTAATACAGTTGCGACTTGACTTCGAGGAGCAACTCATAGAACGTGGTGTGGTAGCCTTTTTGAGGTTTTTGGTGATTTTTGAAGCTTTTCCAAAACTTTTCCGACACCGTGCTTCGCAAGACGAAAAATTCGCTAGACAAAAAAACTCGCGGAACGAATTAATTTCGTCTTGCGAGGCACCACTGTACTCTTTTCGGCGGCTGCTAAAAACATTCTTGTTTGGACAAGCCCACCCGGATGCTTAGAATGTTAGAAGGCAATTTTAATCTGTTTTAGTATTTTTATGTTTGCATATTTTAAAGTATGGTTGTGATTTATTATTTTGCAAACCATCTTTATTGGTTTCTTTTAATTTACATTCATAGAACCACATTATAACATCTCAGGTCTCCTATGGCTGAACATGTATATCTAAATAATAATAAAGAAAACAAAAACAAAAACTTGTGTTTAATCGCTTGATTCAGTTGTATTCCTTTTATACTTGACTTCCCTCCCCTTCTTACTTGGGTCCTCAGTTTTACTTATTTGAATGCCTCTCTTAACATGTCTATGACTGTGTTTTTCTGTTTTTCGACTATATTTTACAGAAGTTATTCTAATCTAAACCAGTCAAAATTTCATTTTCCCATAATAGTCTTTCAAAAATTGTTTGAATATGTTCCAATCTTTTTAAAATTTTTGTTTTGTCTGATCTTGTCCATCTCTGTGTACTCCATTAATTTGGTCAACCAATCTTTTTTGGTCGGTAAACATTCCCTTTTCTAGTTCTGTGCAACCACAACTCTTGCTGCGATGGTGGCATACATGAATACTTTCCTTAAATCTTTTGGAGTTTCATTTCCCACAATCCTCAATAGAAATGCTTCTGGTTTTTTGGGGGGGATGAGATTTTAAACATCCATTTTAATTTGTTATAAATTAGATCCCAAAACTCCCTCATCTTTCTGCATATCCACCAAATGTGATATGTTGTACCCACCGCTTCATTGCATTCCAACATTTATCTGAGTTTTTATATATACATTAAGACAAGTCTGCTTGGTGTTAGATACCATCTATAGAAAACCTTCATATAGTTTTCCTTAATTGTTTAACAGGCTGTGAACTTAAGGTCTTCCTTCCATAAATTCATCCATTCTGACAGATGTATATTGTGTCCTAGGTCCACTGCCAACTTCGCCATAACTGCCTTCACCTGCTCATCCTTTACTGACCACTCTAATTAGATTTTATACATTTTAGATAGGGTTTTCAAAGCCTGTTAGTGATTGAGCCCTTCTGAGCTCGTGCCATGTTCCTTCCTGTGGCAAAACTGAAGTCAAATTTCCTCTCCTATGGTTGTGATTTAGATATGGTTGTGATTTTTTTAATCAGTTTTATTGTTTTGTATTTTTTAATGATTGGATTTTGTTTTGGATTTATTTATTTATTTGCAATCAAGCAATATATAAATAAATGAGATGGATATTTTATCTCTGCAGACCAAGCTCCAAGCTGGCACACTGCGTGAGCCTAGATTAGGCCTGATGCCATCACCCTTTGGCTGTGAGGCCAGGCCAGGCCAGGATTCATCCCAGGCCAGGTCAGTCCTCCCCCTTCCTTGCTCTTTGAATACCCCATTTCAGATCTTTCTGCTGGGCCCCACTGGCAATGACACTGCTGGTGGGCAGAAGGGCAGGTTGGCAGCAATAGTGAGAAGCAAGCTGAGCAAGGAGAGTTTTGCATGCGGGAGGCCCTAGATTTAACCCCGCAGCATCTCTAGGTAGGACTAGGAGGGAGCCCTGCCTGAATCCCTAGAGAGCCACTGCCAGTCATTATAGACAGCTAGACAGACCAGTGGTATGACTCTGTATGACTCTGTATAAGGAGCTTTCTATGTTCCTATGTGAAGCATTGGGAGTATTGTGCTAAGTATGCTGCAGCTCTGGAGCTTAGGCACTCATTCAGTAGTGGTGCTTGTTGTAGCTGGAGTCTAGAGGCACTTGGGTAGCATTGAAAGGAAATCCCCTGGAAACTCCTTGAGATGAGACTCAGTGCATGATTATTTTTCATGAGACTTTCTTTCTTTCTTTCTTTCTTTCTTTCTTTCTTTCTTTCTTTCTTTCTTTCTTTCTTTCTTCACTATGTGGAGACATTTTAGTTGTGAGTTCCATTTGCTTTGCATATTCCTGAATATTTGGGGAGGCCAAAAGGGCTTGGCCCCCAGGAGCTGGCACCCTGATGTTCTCATTATATTAAATGGGAGTTGTAAACTGAGAGATGGGATTATTAAATCTAACAATTGAGGAGCAAGGTAAAGGTAAAGGACCCCTGAATGGTTAAGTCCAGTCAAAGGCGACTATGGGGTTGCAGCGCTCGTCTCGCTTTCAGGCTGAGGGAGCCAGTGTTTGTCCAAAAACACTTTTCCACTTCGGGTGCAATGGAACACCATGACAGAAACCAGAGCACATGGAAACACTGTTTACCTTCCTGCCACAGCGGTACCTATTTATCTACTTGCACTGGTGTGCTTTCAAACTGCTAGATTGGCATGAGCTCGGATGGATCAACAGTAGCTCACTCCGTTGCGGAGACTCGAACCGCCAACCTTCTGATCAGCAAGCCCAAGAGGCTCAGTGGGAGGTGTAAACTGAGATATTGGATTATTAAGTCTTAGACTTGAGGAGCATAGTACAATCGGTGGCTACTAAACAATGCCTATATGGTACTTCCAGGATCAGAGGCTCAAGGACTGGAGGCATCTAAACACAAGTCTCTGGAGAACAGCCACAGAAGAGGGCTATTGGAAACTCTGTGTGTTCTTTGGTATATTAAGTAGATGGGGGTATGAATGGACAGAAAAATCTGACCAGAACAGGAAAGGTTGCAAATGGTTGGGCTTTTCTTTTGCAATAACAATCATCAAGTCCTGGCACATAGGCCTCATTGAAATTTGGATCTTAGCATGTTTAGGTGAGATGGTTTCAAACCCGGGGAAATGTGCACAGCTTCTTATATCAGGAAATGTTAGTTTTAGAACTAACTTCTGTCAGCACTACAGGTATCTGTGGAATGAAAACCATTGCTGGGTTGCACAGAGGTTGTTTCCATTAAGGATGCCGTGAAAAAGCTAAAGAGGGAGAGAGACAGACAGAGGCGATGCAAGCTGTACAAAGCAGCAGCACCTCGGCTTTTTCCACTAAGGTGGGCCGCGGTGCAGACGAGCCCTACGTGAAGCTATTACAAAACATTTTGGATTCATCTGTTTTGCACAATAATATAATAACCATGGCAGATGCAAGAGAGAAGTCGAACCAGGCTCTTTTATCAGATCGCTTGCAGCGGCACGCAATGCGCCAGGCATTCCAGCCACGCAGCTTTCGACGACTGTATTCAGCCCATTCTACTAAAAGATATATATTCATTAACCTAAGGGGGAAATGCTGATTTGGAGTTATTAGGTGTCTAATGCTTATGTATAACTCAGACAATGAACGACTTTTCTATGGGTTTATCTATCTGCTGGCAAAATTACCCTGGAAGGCTGGTGTTTCATATTAAACATCTTGTGTAGTGAAAGAAGATGCAAAAAAAAGAGAGAACCCTACAAGCCTGCAATATTAAATGAGGCTCGTTGAAGGAGTAACTTGAAACCATCTATTGATAAGCAAAAGATGGCTATATACATCAGTCACCACCCACCATCATCAACTGTGATGTCCTAGAACATGGGTAGGCAAATTAAGGCCCGGGGGCTGGGGCCGGCCCAGTTGCCTTCTGAATCCGGCCCGCGGACAGTCCAGGAATCACCATGTGGATCGGCATGGATCTGATCATCCAGGCTGTGCCAGCGTGCACATTTAGCGGTGCCTCCTCCCTCCCCCCTCCTGGCTTCTCCCTGCCCTGCCTAGAGCCAAGAGGAAGGGGGCTGGGCTTTGTTGGTGCCAGCAGCAGTGTTAGCACTCAAGTGGCCGCCATTGTAAGCAAGCTCGATTTGGGCTTTGCTGCTGCCAGCCCAGCTCTGGAGTCCTTTTGTGTGCTGCTCATTGTCTTGCTGCTGCCAGCCCTTTCCACTCACAAGACACAGGCAAGCAGCCACCGGGGCTCGTCCGGTGCTGTAGAGAAGGGAGGGGAGAATCGGGGGCTGGTGGTTTACCTGAGTAGAATGTGTCCTTATATTTAAAATGCATCTCTGGGTTATTTGTGGGAATTTGTTCAGTCCCCTCCCCCCAAAAAAAATTATAGTCTGGCCCCCCACAAGATCTGAGGGACAGTGGACCGGCCCCCTGCTGAAAAAGTTTGCTTACCCCTGTCCTAGAATGTATACATTTTGTTAGTTATGCAGCAAAGTAAACAATTGCATCCTGTGGTGGGAACATGGGTTCAAATAATTCTGAGTACAGTGGTACCTCAGGTTAAGTACTTAATTCATTCCGGAGGTCTGTTCTTAACCTGAAACTGTTCTTAACCTGAAGCACCACTTTAGCTAATGGGGCCTCCCACTGCTGCTGCGTCGCTGGAGCACGATTTCTGTTCTCATCCTGAAGCAAAGTACTTAACCTGAGGTACTATTTCTGGGTTAGCAGAGTATGTAACCTGAAGCGTATGTAACCTGAAGCATATGTAACCTGAGGTACCACTGTAATATGCTCTCAGTCTAACTAACTAATGAATAGGGTCCTTGCACATCCGCCAATTGTCCCGATTTAGCTGGGACATCATGGATTGACAGAAGCTGCCTTGGCTTCTTATGTCAATCCATGGTGTTCCGTTTCTGCCACTACTGCCTCTTCAAGGCCTCCGCTGAGGCCCTGAGGCCTGCTGCGCCCACTGAAGTGCTTCAGAAAGCAGGGCTGCACTTCTAGAAGTGTGCTTCTGGTGCACCACTGGCTTCTGGAAGTACATGAGCAGCGTCAGTGAGCCTCGGCAGAGGCCTTGTGGAGATTGCAGTAGCAGCCTCATCATGGAGGTGGCAGTAGCGGCCTTGTGGTGGCAGTGGTGGAAAAGGAGGTGGAGAGAAAGCCCAGCCAGTGAAGTTAAGGCAGCCGGGCCTGGTGTGGCAATGGCTGGCTTGAGCAGGGTGGTAGTGGCATGGTGGGTGCCCAAGATTTAGGTGAGAAGAAGTTGGAGGGTATGTCATTAGAGGCATAGGACAAAGGAATTCAGGAAGCTGCCTTATCCCACATCAGACCATTGGACTATCTAGCTCAGTACTGTCTACAGTGACTGGCAGTCGCTCTCTGGGCTTTCACACAAGCATCTCTCTCAGTCTTTCTTGGAATTGCTGGGGATTGAACCAGCAAAGCAGGTGCTCTAACACTGAACTATAGCCTTTCTCTATTGTGGAGATAAGAGGGAAAGTTCGCATAGGGCCATGAGCACTACACCAAGAACCTTTGAGGAAAGGCATCTTAGCAGATTGCAAGCTGAACACGAGCCTGTAGTGTGATGCAGCTGCAAAAAATGTTGCCTTTAGTGAAGCATAGTGTCCAGATCATGTGAATTATACTTCCACTCTGTTCTTCTGTGTTCATCGGGCCACATCTGGAGTCCACTGTGTCGATGTATTTTCTGGGTGCCATTTTCTGGGTGCCATGTTTTAAGAAGGACGTTAGTAAACTGGCATGTGTGCAGGAAAGGGCAATCAGGATGGTGAAACCAAGTCCTATGTGGGATGACTGAAAGGGCTGTCTCCTTTTAGCCTTGAGAAGGGAAGGTTAACGGGAGGCATGGTAGTGGTCTTCATATATCTGAAGGGCTGCTCTATAGAAGACAGTAACTTGATGAACCTTGTTGTAAGGAGGCACTGAACACTCCCTTCAACCATCCACCAAGTCCCATTTCTGCAGAGGTCTAAAAATGAATGAGTGAAAATTGCAGTTTAGCAGATTTCAGCTAACATTTAGGAGAAATTTCCTAATGATAAGAACAATTGGCCAAAGGGACAGATTGCCTAAGGAAGCAGTGTGCTCTCTTCCACCAGGGGATTTAAGTTTGAAGTCACAGATAGCGTACCTGTGGCCCTTCAGATGTTGACTGCAACTCCAACCATTCCAACCATTGACTATGCTGACATAGGCTGATGGGATTTGGAGTCACCAACATCTGGAGAACCAGATTTTATTCATACTTAGGACTCAAATTGAGACATGCCTGTGAAAAAGATTGACCACCACTGATCACATAGGTCCATCAACTAAGAGGACCTATCACCTAAGAGGACCATCCAATGACTAGGATGGCTGCCATTTATAAGCTCCTAAGATCTCTGTGTGGTATTCCTTATTTCTCACACAATGTCAATCAAGGGTACTGAGTTACTCTTGAACACAGTTCTGCAATAGCATGCTGGCAAATTAATCAGGATAATGTTCCATATTTATAGCTCCATCAAGGAATGTTCTTAATCAACAGCAGGGGTTCCCGACCCTTGTGAAGCTAAGGGCTGTGCCGATTTGCATATTATGTCTTTCATCACATGCAAGTCTAGCGTTTACACTCTTTTCATAGATTGCTAAGAATTACCTTCCTGGATGTAACCAAGGTCTATCTTATTCAACTTAAGGTTTGGACTACAATTCCTGTCCCTCTTGATCATTGGTTGTCCTGGTTGGGGCTGATGAGACTTGTAGTGTGAAGCACCTGAGGGGCACCAGGTGGAGGAAGACTGGTTTATGACCTGATTTATTTTATTTTACAGAGAGGTGTAGTATGAAAACATTATTGTGAGCTGTAATTCAATGGTGTACCTACATCCATTCCTTGCCCAAACACGTATGTCCATTATGATCACTACCTCAGATCCACCATGGGGATATGAAGTGCTGGATCCAAGATTTTTACAGGGCAGCTCATGGTTGTGAAAACTCAGGATGAGTCCAACTGGACACAGGATAGAGCCTCTTTGAAGACATACTCTGTGGGAATGCAGGCAACTGGAATTTCTCTCTTTCTGTCTCTGCCTCCATTGTATCAGAGAGGAGCCTTTTAGCGGAGAAGTCTAGAGTGGTCAGGGGTCTTTTGCACTCTGGCCCACTTGAGGAGAATTTAGACCACTCAGCAAGCCACTGTGAACAATTTGCTCAGCACTTCACTGACAAAATCACTCTGATCCATTAGGACTTGGACAATACAGTTGATACAGGTCTGGTAGATGTGAATTTGGCCTCTGCTTGTCCAGTTTTAATGGATACTTTTCAATTTGTACCCAAAGATGTGGACAAGATCCTTGGAGATGTGAGAGCTACATGGAGCGCCTCCACCCCCATCGTTCTGCCCAGACACTGAGGTCCAGTGCCAAGGGCCTTCTGGCACCTGCCCTGTGGAACACGCTCCCACCAGATGTCAAAGAGAAAAACAACTATCAGACCTTTAGAAGATATCTGAAGGCAGCCCTGTTTCGGGAAGCTTTTAATGTTTAACAGATTATTGTATTTTAATCTTTCGTTGGAAGCCGCCCAGAGTGGCTGAGGAAACCCAGCCAGATGGACGTGGTGTAAATAAATAAATAAATAATACCCTTGCCCTTCCTGGCTCATCAAACAGATCAGTGTGGGACTTGCTGGGTGGGTGAAGGGAGTGATGAATGCCTCCTTACAATAAGACAGGGTTCCTACATACTCAAAGGAGACATGCTTAACGACCTCAATTGAAAAAGCCTCCCTGAATCCTACTGTATTGGATAATTATCGGCCAGTCCCCAATATCCCATTTTTGGGCAACATACTGGAACAGGTAGTGGCACCTCAGGTCTGGGATGTTATTGAGGAGATTAACTGCCTACCTGGGCTCCACAACCAGCAACCTTTTCATTGACCCTTACAATAAGGGCAGCAGTTGAAGAAGGAGCAAAAAGGGTTTTCTTGTGTGTGTGTGTTTCTTTGTGGCTGATTAGCTGTTTTCCCTGTGTAAAGGTCAGAGGGGGCAGGGTTTCTGTTGAGGCAGGGGATTAGCTGTGGGAGGAGCTTATCAGAGTTTGTAGGGCAGCGGCGCGCGCCTAGCGGCGCGCGCAGTTATACCCATCTTTTAGATTTAGGGGAGCTAGTCTCAAACGTTTGTTGGGGGAGACCTAGGTTTGTTTTTTTTTTGTGGGGGAAGTTATTTGTCCTGTCTTCAAGCTTTTTATGATGGAGGACCTCTGTAGCCACCCCCAACAACACGATCTCAAGATGGAAGGGGAGGGAACAGCTGCAGTCGCCTGCGATTCCTGCGCAATGTTTGCCATCTTGCCAAAGGTTGCAGGCAGCTTTACCTGCAGCAATTGCATGTTGATTGCCCTTTTAAAAGACAAAGTACAGCAACTGGAGGAACGTGTAGCTACGCTCCAAAGAATTAGAGAGCTGGAGCTCTTCTTGGAAGCAACAGAGCACACCGTCCCCACCAAGGAGGAGACAGGGGACTCCCCTGAGAAGGAGGATAGTTCACCAATACAGGAGCCAGATATATGGAGAAACGTGACTCAAAGAAGTAGGAGGCCCAGGGTTCACTCTGATTGTTTAGAAATACACAATCGCTTTGAGGTCCTCTCCCCTAGCATGGAGGACGAAGAGCAGACTCCATTTGAGGATCTCTCCCTCATTACAGTCGATCAGGTATATGAAGACGAGCAGCAAAGTCAGTCCTCAGGGAATGTGCAGGCGACCTTGGAACGGACAGCTCATGGAAAAACCCCGACCAAACCCAAGAGGAGGCGTGTAGTGGTGATAGGGGATTCCCTACTGAGGGGAACAGAAGCAGTGATCTGTGGGCCTGACAAGATGTCTCGGGAAGTGTGCTGTCTCCCCGGGGCTAAGATCCAAGATGTAACTGAACGACTGCAAGGAATCATAAAACCCACTGACAAATACCCCTTCCTCTTGGTTCATGTGGGAACCAATGACACTGCAAGCAATAGCCTCCAGAAGATCAAAAGAGACTATGAGGCTCTCGGCAGGAAATTGAAGCAACTAAATGCACAAATTGTCATCTCGTCTGTCCTCCCAGTTGAACGACGTGGCCCAGGGAGAGAGGGGAAAATAGTGGAAGTGAACAGCTGGCTTCGCAAATGGTGTAAACAGGAACGGTTTGGATTCTTAGATCACGGACTGCAGTTTCTTGAAGATGGACTTCTGGCAAGTGATGGGCTGCACCTCACAACGGTTGGGAGAAATGTTTTTGCCAAAAATCTCAGAAATCTCATCAGGAGGGCTTTAAACTGACTAATGTGGGGGAGGGAGACAGTGCTCCTGAAGGTAGGAGTCTATCAATTAATGAAGATGATCATCCAAATGTCATAGACCAAATGGAGCAAGCAGCACACGGACCTAGTGGTGGGAGGAAAAAATCCTTAAATAAGAGACACGGGGGAATAATTAATGGACTTCAATGTCTGTACACTAATGCGCAAAGCATGGGAAATAAACAAGATGAGCTTGAGCTCTTGGTACAGCAAACTAAATATGACATAATAGGCATCACTGAAACCTGGTGGGATAAGTCCCACGATTGGAATGTAATAATGGGGGGATACAATCTATTTCAGAGAAACAGACCAGACAAGAAAGGAGGAGGAGTGGCGTTATATGTCAGGGATGTGTATACCTGTGAAGAGATCCAAGATTTAGAACCTCAAAGCCAAAGTGAGAGCATTTGGGTCAAAATTAAGGGAGAGAAGAATAACAGAGACCTCATTGTGGGAGTTTACTATAGATCCCCAACCCAAACGGAGGACATAGATGATGCCTTCCTGGAGCAGATGGCCAAGCATGCAAAAGGAAGGGAGATAGTAGTAATGGGGGACTTCAATTACCCGGATATTTGTTGGACGTCAAACTCAGCCAAGAGCATAAGGTCAAACAGATTCCTCACTGGCCTTGCAGACAACTTCATTGTCCAGAAAGTGGGAGAAGCAACAAGAGGAACAGCCATTTTAGATCTGGTCCTAACCAATGTTGATGACCTGGTTAGTGGGGTAGAAGTGGAAGGATCATTAGGCGCGAGTGATCATGCTCTTCTGAAGTTTACTATACAGCGGAAAGGAGCAGCCAAGCATACTAGGACTCAATTTCTTGACTTTAAGAAAGCCGACTTCATAAAACTTAGGGAAGTGCTGGGTGAGATCCCATGGACAGCAATACTAAAAGGAAAGGGAGTTCATGATGGCTGGGAGTTTGTTAAGAGGGAGATAGTAAAAGCACAACGTCAGGCAATACCAATGAGACGGAAACATGGAAGATGCCTAAAGAAGCCAGGGTGGCTATCTAAAGAACTTTTAAATGAATTAAGATTAAAAAAGGATGTGTACAAAAAATGGAAAAGGGGGGAAACCACCAAAGAGGAATTCAAACAAATAGCCAGCACGTGTAGACACAAAGTCAGAAAAGCTAAAGCACAGAATGAACTCAGGCTTGCTAGAGAGGTTAAAAGCAACAAAAAAGGCTTTTATGGGTATGTCCGTAGCAAAAGGAAGAACAAAGAAACAGTGGGGTCACTCAGAGGAGAAGATGGTGAAATGCAAACAGGGGACACAGAAAGGGCTGAACTCCTCAATGCCTTCTTTGCCTCAGTCTTCTCCGATAAAGAAAACAATGCCCGACCTGAAGAATTTGGAGCAAATGATTCAGCAAAGGAAACACAGCCCAGAATAACTAAGGAGATAGTACAAGAATATTTGGCTAGTTTAGATGTATTCAAGTCTCCAGGGCCAGATGAACTGCATCCAAGAGTATTAAAAGAACTGGCAGATGTGATCTCAGAACCACTGGCAGTCATCTTTGAGAATTCCTGGAGAACAGGCGAAGTCCCGGCAGACTGGAGGAGGGCAAATGTTGTCCCTATTTTCAAAAAGGGGAAAAGAGAGGACCCAAATAATTACCGCCCAGTCAGTCTGACATCAATAGCAGGGAAGATTCTGGAACAGATCATTAAGCAAACAGTCTGTGAGCACCTAGAAAGGAATGCTGTGATCACCAATAGTCAGCATGGATTTCTGAAAAATAAGTCATGTCAGACTAACCTGATCTCGTTTTTTGACAGAATTACAAGCCTGGTAGATGAAGGGAACGCAGTGGATGTAGCCTACCTTGATTTCAGCAAGGCATTTGACAAGGTGCCCCATGATATTCTTGTAAAGAAGCTGGTAAAATGCGGTCTTGACTATGCTACCACTCAGTGGATTTGTAACTGGCTGACTGACCGAACCCAAAGGGTGCTCATCAATGGTTCCTCTTCATCCTGGAGAAGAGTGACTAGTGGGGTGCCACAGGGTTCTGTCTTGGGCCCAGTCTTATTCAACATCTTTATCAACGACTTGGATGATGGACTCAAGGGCATCCTGATCAAATTTGCAGATGACACCAAACTGGGAGGGGTGGCTAACACACCAGAGGACAGGATCACACTTCAAAACGACCTTGACAGATTAGAGAACTGGGCAAAAACAAACAAGATGAATTTTAACAGGGAGAAATGTAAAGTATTGCACTTGGGCAAAAAAAATGAGAGGCACAAATACAAGATGGGTGACACCTGGCTTGAGAGCAGTACATGTGAAAAGGATCTAGGAGTCTTGGTTGACCACAAACTTGACATGAGCCAACAGTGTGACGCGGCAGCTAAAAAAGCCAATGCAATTCTGGGCTGCATCAATAGGAGTATAGCATCTAGATCAAGGGAAGTAATCGTGCCACTGTATTCTGCTCTGGTCAGACCACACCTGGAGTACTGTGTCCAGTTCTGGGCACCACAATTCAAGAAGGACACTGACAAACTGGAACGTGTCCAGAGGAGGGCAACCAAAATGGTCAAAGGCCTGGAAACGATGCCTTATGAGGAACGGCTAAGGGAGCTGGGCATGTTTAGCCTGGAGAAGAGGAGGTTAAGGGGTGATATGATAGCCATGTTCAAATATATAAAAGGATGTCACATAGAGGAGGGAGAAAGGTTGTTTTCTGCTGCTCCAGAGAAGCGGACACGGAGCAATGGATCCAAACTACAAGAAAGAAGATTCCACCTAAACATTAGGAAGAACTTCCTGACAGTAAGAGCTGTTCGACAGTGGAATTTGCTGCCAAGGAGTGTGGTGGAGTCTCCTACTTTGGAGGTCTTTAAGCAGAGGCTTGACAACCATATGTCAGGAGTGCTCTGATGGTGTTTCCTGCTTGGCAGGGGGTTGGACTCGATGGCCCTTGTGGTCTCTTCCAACTCTATGATTCTATGATTCTATGATTCTATGATTCTATGACCCAACAAGCATATTCACAAGGCAGCTATAGAAATGGCTCTCAAGCTCTGCCGACTGAACTACCCTGAGCATGAAGAGCACTAAAAGGTCCAGTCACAGACGACTCTGGGGTTGTGCGCTCATCTCGCTCTATAGGCCAAGGGAACCGACGTTTGTCCACAGACTGCTTCCGGGTCATGTGGCCAGCATGACTAAGCCACTTCTGGTGAACCAGAGCAGCGCATGGAAACGCCATTTACCTTCCCACCGGAGCAGTACCTATTTATCTACTTGCACTTGATGTGCTTTTGAACTGCTAGGTTGGCAGGAGCTGGGACCGAACAACGGGAGCTCACGCCGTTGCGGGGATTTGAACTGCAGACTTTCCAATCGGCAAGCCCTAAGCTCTGTAGTTTAGACCACAGTGCCACCTGCATCCCTATGAAGAGCACTAAAAGCTATCAAAGTTGGGGACCATCACTACTTCTTGTGGGAGCAACTTCAATCATTTAGGCAGTTTATGAAGAAAGGCTTTCTATTGTCTGCCCTGATTTTTTCAGCATCCAATATCATTGGATGTCTGCAAGTTCTAGTGTTATGAGAGAGGGATAAAAACTTTTCTCCCGTAATAATTCAACCACCTAGAATTAGGTGGCTCTGCATGTCATTAACTCTGGCTCCACCTACTTTTGACCTCCCTGCCTTCTGCCCTATCAGTCCCAATGGGCAGCACCCACGATTGCATTGCACCTTGCAAGGTCTTGGTTCAGGACACTCATTACAATTGTACGGTTAGCACTGTGCTCTCCTAATTTGCACTTTTGCTAATTTGAGCTGAACTTTGCCAGCTCCTTGCAGCTGCCACTGCACACGAAATGCCTTTCTTTTAAAAAGAAGTATTTGGAGCACAATCGTCCTGCTGTTTCTCTCATTTGCAGAAATATTATAGCTCACAAATTATAGTCGTAGACAAAGATGAGACAAGTTTTCTAACTATTAATATTTCCCCAGCAGCCGCAAAGCAGGACAGCAGCATCCATACTCATCTTAATAACTCTGTGGCCATAAATATCTCAATGTATGCTACTGCGGGTTCTGTATTAGGGAGTTTCTACATCACAAAGCATGATTACTCTTATTTCAGGGTTTTTTCTGTGAAAAAGGCAATATATATTCAGTTCTTTTGGCATCCTGCCATGTTCCTGATTCACTCCTGAGGGAAATGAACTATAATGGATTTGAGTACTTTTTTTTATTTCTGTAAAAAAAGGGAAGAAAAAAAGCAATATCCCCCTATTATGATTTATTATGAGCATTGCTAGTTTGCATATCCATAGCATTGGAACCGGTGGCAAACAATGAATACAGCAGCAACGTGAGGCTGAAATGAGGGCGGGGGAGAGAGATAATTTATAGTTGGGATCTTATTGAGATTTTTGATTTGTTTGAGCCTTGAGGTCCCATGTCAGACAGTCCATGAGAACTTCAGTATCCAGGAAGCAAGGCCTGCCTAAGATCAGACCCCTTGGAAACTAGCAAGGCTCAACATTTTGTTTCGGAATGAATGGAAAATTGAGTTATCATAGAATTGTAGAGTAGGAAGGGACCCTAAGGGTCATCCAGTCCAACCCCCTGCAATGCAGGAATTTCAACTAAAGCATCCATGACAGGTGACCACCCAACCTCTACTTAAAAACCTCCAATAAAGGAAAGTCTACAACCTCCCAAAGGAGTCTGTTCCACTGTTTGACAGTCCTTCCTGTTGTGGAAAAGAGAAAGCTAGACTAGGCTTTTGGTCTGATCCAGTAGAGATCTTATGATGTTCTTATTACAGAGATGAATGACTGGACTTTAGATGGGATTTCTATTTGCATGGTGCTAAGCAGCTGTCAGGGAACTGACATCAGAGCTAGAGGCAGAGGGAAGGCTCTCAAATGATGCAGGAGAAGGGCCCAGCAGGGAGAGAGGCAGCTCCGCAGATGGGGAAGCAAATCAGCGCTACACCAGGGTTATAGAGGGGCTGATGGGGGAATCGGCGAGAGGGCTCCAGGACTCTTCACCGGACACCAGCGGGGAGAGCACGGGTCCTCCGCTACCCACGCCCACCCTGCGCAGAAGACTTCCGCGCAGAGAGAGTAGGAGGAGACTGGGTGTCAAACAACTTTTATGTTGGAAAAGATTTAAGAAACGCCCACTGACGGATTCTGCTAGCGACTGAGGCAGCCACGAAGTGAAGGGCTGCCCAGACTGAAAGGTTTAGCAAGGCAACAAAGACTGGAGAGGCGGCAACGTATGCACAAGCAACCCATACACATTACAGCAGCCTTCACTTAAGACTCGTGAATGGAAGGATATGTTAATTTCAGTTCTCTGAGTTCCTCATTTTTCCAATTTCCAATTCAGTTTGCCACATTACTGCAACAGTTCGCAAATTCTTCTTTTAAACCCTCATGAAAATTCTCCAGCACTTTCTCCTAATAAAGACATTTTTGTTTGCAGTTTTGAGTAACGAACACATTCTTGCAAGCAATTTCTCCTAACAAAATACTTTTTTCCTTACAGTTTTACAAAATAATAATAATCATTTTCATGCACAGTGTCCTCTAATATATGCATTTTTGTAAAACACTGGTTGGAGATCTGCATTGCAAAATTCGGAAACGTTTGAACGTCAAATGGTGGCTGTGTTGCAGTTCCCATTCTGTTTTGAAAAGTGCAAATTTGATAGTCACCTTTACATGACAACTGAATTGAATTATTCCCCGCTCCATACCTGAGACAAATGCTATTGTCTGAAGATGAACCAAGATTCTCTGTGCTTCTCTTGTTCCATGTTCTCATTTGTGTTACGTAGCCAAGCTCACGGTGAGATGTTTAGATACTTAGCATTACCAATGCTGAAAAATGGATATGGCCACTGTTTGCTTGTTTTGATCATTTTGTCATAGCTGTGGTGCAGCTCAAGCACTTCCCTCCCCCTTCCTGCCTTTCCTTTGCAGCTCTTTAAAGTTCTGAAGCTGCAACAGTTCAAGAAGATGACAACCTCCTATCAGCCTTCAATTCTGATTTAGTTCTTTTGTTACCAGCTGGAATCCAATTGTACTTGTGAATATCATCCTTTTGGGCTCTTGTAGGGCTGGAAAGAGTTTGAAGGAAGTTTTATCAAATTTAAACTTTCCAAGAAGCTGGCCAACAAGGATCTATCAAACTGTGCCATCTATTCAGCCATCTATCAAATGCTATACTCTCCCATTTATATTAAGGCAATAGCAAATTGTTGTGGAACCTGGGGAAATATACTGTAAACATTCCACTTTTACAAAACTCTTGCTGTATAGAATTTTATTTTCAGATGCATGGAATTCAACTGGATAAAAATACCCCACTGGGAAGATTTAAAAAAGAAAGAAAATTCCAATTGGTTTATGTCTCTGTCAATCAAAACAACATGATTGGACATTTATATTCTCTTTGACTTTTACCAACAGAAAGCTAGTGGTTCAATATTTCATCTTCTGCCCCAATCAATACACAGAATACATTCTCCTGGGAGGGGCTAAAATGGAGGTAATGCCTTGATTGGTAACTGTCCCTCCTTATGGAGTTTTAAACCACCATTGAAAACACATATAGGAAGGGTTCACCCATTACATTTAACAACATACATTATGTGTATCTGTATACACAATAGTTGAGTTATACACATGTACAGTAATACACATGCAATGTTTAGTGAGCATATAGGCTGTGTACTTGTGTGCACAATGTAAATGAACAAGTTCACACTTTTTCACATGAGCTCTTGTACATGTGTAGAGAGAGCTTGTACCTGTGTTCACTGTAATGTGTGAACACTGAACTCTGGTGCAGATTTGGGGACGGCACTGAGTACATGTGGAGGATGGATATGGGAGAAAGTTCTACTACAAAAGCATTCTGTATGTTAAATTACTGCTTTTAACATGGTACTTTTAACATGGAGTTTTTCCTTTGGCAGCAGCTCCCATGTGATTGGCTGACTGTGAGTCATATAAGAAGCATTCCATTCTGTTGTGACTGTTATTCCAGTAATTGTTGTTTTTTAACTGCTTTCTGGTTCTCTCTCTGCATGTGAGGGAGAATGGCTGCTGAGAGATGTTTCTTGGGATATCCTTGAGGACAGTGTTATGTCAGTGCGATCAGTTTGAAGTGAAACAGACAGAGGAAGATCCCTAAACATAAAAGGGAAGAAACCTGTGCAGGAGCTCTCTATATGGAACAGAGAGAATAATGCTGAGTTCAAAGTAAAAAAGACATTTCATAATAAACTGTAAGGCCTGAGTGAGGTAAAACTACGATGCAAGTCTCAACACAGTTTTGTTTCTAAGTCTATGTAAGAAGACTTCAGTGTACAATTCAAGTGAGAACATACCCTAGTTTGAATAAGCATGAGATTGTAAATGTATTCTTCTCAGTTATATGTTTATGAAACTAAAGTTCTTTTGAATATAAAGAGTCTGGAAAGGGTATAGTCTTTGCAAAGAAGCTATCAATCACCTAGAAGAATTATTTAGCTTCCTAGCTGTAAGTTACTCCGTTATTTTGCATATCATCAAAATTATATCTATACACACACACCAGAGCCGGATTTATGAATAAGCTAAATAAGGTATAGCTTAGGGCCCCACTCTCTTGCCCCCCCCAAAAAAAAACCAGAAGGGGGAAAAACTGAATGTACCATTCCAAAATATAAGATAAAAAAACAAATAAATTAAAACCTACATACAGCAACAGTGTTTTGTGTTGTGTAGGCTCCTATGATGCAACTAATGGGTCCCGCCTGCTATATATAGAGCCCCATTACCTTCAGTAGCTTAGGGCCTCTTCAAACCTAAATATGCCCCCCCCCGTACACAACATGGCCCTGTTCCTCAGTACTGATGCCCCTCTCACACTTGTAACAAATCAAGGGAGCTACAGTGCTCATGGCTTCTGGGGATTTTAGACTTACTTCCTCTCCTCTCTATAGGCTGAACTGTCATCAACATTCTGTGAGTCCTGGGACCTCAGAATGACTTACTAGGCTATTTTTTGGAGTGTGAAGTGGATGTGGGAAGTGGTTAAATCTTATTCCATTTGCTTTTAATTACTAACCTAGATGCTCCGGAATACCTTTGGTGTCCCCTAAGTAAGCAGAAATCTGCCATTTCACTTCCAAAATGATAGGCACTTGATCGCCTAAGTTTAATATTATATATAATTCTGAGGAAGGATCGGTACGGCTTTGGCAAAGGAAAGGCTTTTCTCACCAATTCTTTGAGACATTATAGACTTGGGCTTCCAGGATGTTTCTGTCAAAGTGTGCCAGAAATGGATCCAGAGATAATTTAGCAGCTATGGGACTAGCGAAGAGTCCTCTTATGGATTGGAAACCAGTTAATTAAGGAAGAGGAAGCAGGGGGTAAGAATAAACTGACAGTTCTCAGAATGAATGAAATCTAGGCAAGGGCTCATCCTGGGACTCATGCAATTCAGTTTATTATAAATGAACTGGATTCTGCATTAATTTTATGCATTATAAGAAAGTGCAGTGAAATAGGCAAGTTTGCATGTGTCAGATGGCATCAAATTATGCAAGATGGTGAAATTCCAAGCAGACTGTGAAGAATCCCACAAAGATCTCTTCAAAATGGATGAATGGGGAACAAAAGCAAGAAAAACAAATGGAATTCAGTGTAAAATGAAAAGTCACTAAAAAGTATTTTGTAGCCTGTGGCTTCAGCAGGGCTGGGGAGACAGAAGTAATGCATGGAGCTTATCTTTTGGGTCAGAAGATGGTAGGATGAGGGATGGGGAGAAATTTGATTCAAATTTGCGTATAACAGCAAACATACCTATTTCTCCATTTCTGAAACAATGTAAGGACTGAGACACACCTATCCTTTGAAATTTGTAATTTGTACTTCTCCGAATTTTGCAGTTCCATTCTCAAGCCAAGTAATGTATACAAAAGTGCACACACTACGGTAAATGTGTATCAATATGGATATATTAGTGAAAACTCCATACAAAAATGCATTGTGTTAGGGAAAATGGTTTTGCAGACATGTGAATCTTAGGGAAAATTGTGTTTAAAAATGTGTACATTAGGAGAAATTTGCACAAATGTGCAAGGAAATTCCCATGATGATTTAAAAAAAATAATGAAAATGGACGTGGAAATGTGGAAAACAGAACTTAAGAGTAGAAAAACAAGCTGAGAGAAAAGCCAAGTGACAGATTTGCATATACCTAAGCAAGATTTTGTCCTCTGGCTGGGAGGGCCTAATGTCCTAGTGTTCTTCCTCTGAAATGCCTTGCAATGAGTTGGACTAGACCTGCCTTTCTCAACCTGTGGGTCCCCAGATGTTGTTGAACTACAACTCCCATCACCCCTAGCTAGCAATGCCAGAGCTCAGGGATGATGGGATTTGTAGTCCAACAACATCTGGGGACCCACAGGTTGAGAACCACTGGACTAGACAAACCATGGGGACCCTTCCAAGTACAAATCTATGACTCTATTATTCTGAACCTTGTCCTCATCCAAGTCCTCAGCTGCTTACTACCCAGGTCATGTGCCACCATGAAGCTAGGTTAAGCTCCCTATGTTTGTTCAGACATTTTTACCATTAGCTAATTGTTGTCAGTTTTGCCTGCTCTCAGGTTTTAGCACCTCCTCTTGATTGCTATGGACTTTTTTTTTAATGGTTTGGTCATTGTGGATTATATGATTGTGTTTATTTGTTGTGCTGTACCCCGGTACGTGGCATCAGATTACAGGTGGACTATAATGGTTAATTAATTAATAAAATGGATGAACATGGATTTAATCTCAAAGGATGTGTTTTCAATGCATTTTGGTACGTTTCCTTTGGAGATGAGAAGCATTTCACAACATTTGGAGTAGTAGAAAATTAAATGGAAATTAACATTCTGAACTGCAGGTCAGTCGATGAGATGCTCATCAGGTCAAGTTTGCACTGGGATTCATAGAAACTGAAACCGTCAAGCATTCCCAGCAAGAGCATTCTAGCATCACTTGTCCCTCACCTTCTGTTATTCTATTAAGAATGTCTGGGTAAACTGACACAGTTGTCCCCATGGGGTGGGGTTAAATGGCTTTCAGATCCTTCTCAACCTCCCTGTTCAACACTTTGCTGTTATCCTGCAAGGAAGTCATTGCGGATGGTTGAAAGGATTATAAATCCATGAATCAAGTAGTACAACAACAATTCTTCATGAAGTGATTTTCCATGTGGTTATTTTGATCCTAGAGCATTGTGTCAAGAGCTACCTTGTAGCCATTATTTCCTAGTGAAGAAATGGTATTTGAGAATGAGGGCGAATCTGGGATGGCAGGCATTATAGTGTTATACATACATACAGAGCCAGCGTGGTGTAGTGGTTAAGAGCGGTAGACTCGTAATCTGGTAAACCAGGTTCGCATCTCTGCTCTTCCACATGCAGCTGCTGGGTGACCTTGGGCTAGTCACACTTCTCTGAAGTCTCTCAGCCGGAACGGATTATGGTTGTAAACCAAGGTACCACTGTATAACTAAAGCATATGCCTTCAGAACACAAGTGCATCATAGCCCCTGAAAGTCACACAATACATGCCACGCGGACTGATGTTGTTACACAGTCATGAAACCTCCTCTCCAAAACACTCATCGGTTTTATCTTTACATAAGAGGAACTTCTGGAGTTTTGGAAAAAGGCACCTCCAACCTCCTCTTAATTTCAATATAGAAAGCTTTCCCAAAGCCCCTTCACTTCTGCTCATGTCTATCTACTGTTGTTTTGCAGGTCATTGCCAGTAGATGCAACATTTCTTTGTCCATTACCGAGCCAGGTTTTCACACACAGCTTTCTGCCATCGGCAGAGCTGGCCAGGTTCACACACCGAAGGTTCTCATAGCAAGGATAAATATTCTCGTGGGGTCACAGGTGGTGCCAATAAAAGTGGGAAGGGACCTAATACCTCCTGCCTCAGGAAACTTTGCTTCCCAGACTATATTTTGCTTTGACTAATTATGCTTATTTGTTGATATGCAGCTCTTCTATGTTGTTCTATTTGAATAAATATATTTGAACAAATCTAACCTTTCTTTCTACCGAAGTATGGTCTCCCGAGTCGTCCTCTGGGTGTGGTGTCGATGGTAAGGCACAAGAGGCAAAGAAAACACCTTCCCCCCCATGAAGGAGCACATCAACTTTTCTGAATTGTTTGTTGCTAATTGTCTACACTGTGTTTGATCTGACTTCTGTTCTTTATCAGCAGGAAGTAGCTCAGTGTAATTGTATTTATTTTGCTAATCCCCCTGTGGTTCAATCTATACAACAAAAGGCCTTCCGTGAGGGAACAAAAGAAGGTTGTCACCGGCAATGTGGAGACAAATTAATTAGTGCTCCACCATGTCATGTACGCTGATCCACCCAATATTGGGATTTTCTCTTTTCTAAGGCTGTTTTGTTGTAGGAAAGTGGTTTGTTCACACAGTCAAATGTGGCTTGTGGCATGGCTCCTGGAGAGGCTTCTACATAATAGGGGGAATAAATGAAAGAGTCTTTGGAGCCCCAGGAAAAGTCAGGCAAAGGGTTCAAGACAAGACACAGCTGAATTAAAAAGAATTTTAGTAAATACAGCTGTACAGAAGGAGGACTACTAGAATCCTTAGAATCATAGAATCATAGAGTTGGAAGAGACCACAAGGGCCATCGAGTCCAACCCCCTGCCAAGCAGGAAACACCATCAGAGCACTCCTGACATATGGTTGTCAAGCCTCTGCTTAAAGACCTCCAAAGTAGGAGACTCCACCACACTCCTTGGCAGCAAATTCCACTGTCAAACAGCTCTTACTGTCAGGAGGTTCTTCCTAATGTTTAGGTGGAATCTTCTTTCTTGTAGTTTGAATCCATTGCTCCGTGTCCACTTCTCTGGAGCAGCAGAAAACAACCTTTCTCCCTCCTCTATGTGACATCCTTTTATATATTTGAACATGGCTATCATATCACCCCTTAACCTCCTCTTCTCCAGGCTAAACATGCCCAGCTCCCTTAGCCGTTCCTCATAAGGCATAGTTTCCAGGCCTTTGACCAATTTGGTTGCCCTCCTCTGGACACGTTCCAGTTTGTCAGTGTCCTTCTTGAGTTGTGGCGCCCAGAACTGGACACAGTACTCCAGGTGAGGTCTGACCAGAGCAGAATACAGTGGCACTATTACTTCCCTTGATCTAGATGCTATACTCCTATTGATGCAGCCCACAATTGCATTGGTTTTTTTTAGCTGCCGCGTCACACTGTTGGCTCATGTCAAGTTTGTGAGGCACAAACTTCATGGGTGCCTCAACAGGTCTAGACTTTAGCGTGGAAAAAATAATATTAATAGCAATAATATTTTATTATTTATATGCCACTCATCTGACTGGGGTGCTCCAGGCACTCTGGGGCTACCTGCTCCTTTTGGCGTTAAACAGAGAGATTGAATCCTAAGTAAAACTGATCTGCTCCAGTTTCTGATATGTTTGGGGCCCGGCTTCTGTTCAGTGGTAGAGTATCTGCTTTTCTGAAGGAAAAATCCCTGGTGTCTCCAAATCCCCATAGCTTGGAGGTGCAGCAGTTATAGCACCAGAAATTGTTATAGCAGTTATAGCACCAGAAAAAGTTATAGCACCTGGGTAATTGGTGAGTGTGAGAGAGAAACCCACTTCTTTGTTGACAAGGTGTGTTGGCCCAGCCTGTCCCCATGAGGGGTGGAATTTTCCTCCACTGCATGAGCCTGAAGAAAAACAAATGTGATTGGTCACAGTGGAGGATAGGGCAGTAATAAACTTTACATTCTCCTTTAATATTCAGAGGAGGATATTGTTCCCAATGGAGGGCTTTGGGAACTGACGAGTTTTAAAGCAAATAACTTTTAAAGGTGTTGTGCTGTTTTTTAGCTAGTTTTTATTATCTGCATTTTAAAAGATTCGTTTTTATATTCTTTGAATTCTATTATAGTTTAATTATTTTTCAGTGCTTATATTTTTATCTGTCTTGTCTTAATTTGTGTAAGCCACACCGAGTCCTGGTCCAGAAAACAGCATAATATAAAAAATATAGTAACAATAAGAAAATGTGTATTGTTATCATTAGAGTTACATAAATTTTATTTGCCAAAAATGGCTTCTAAGGGGCTTACAAGTATAACAATCTTAAAATTATATCCACACATGTTTAAAATACACAGTGAAACCATTTGATCTAAGCATTTTTAAAAAATCCATAATTAAGATGCACAATACACATGACATTGAAATAGGTTAACAATTAAATAGCAATTAAAACAATTAAATATAGCTCATGACCTCAGAGTTCCCACAAATGATTTGTTTTTGTTTTAAATCTTTATTTTCAATATTCATAGACTGCTTTTCACCATAGGTAAAGCTAAAGGCACCCCTGACCATTAGGTCCAGTTGCAGACAACTCTAGGGTTGCGGCGCTAATCTCGCTTTATTGGCCAAGGGAGCCGGTGTATAGCTTCCGGGTCATGTGGCCAGCATGACTAAGCCACTTCTGGCAAACCAGAGCAGCGCACGGAAACGCCGTTTACCTTCCCACTAGAGTGGTACCTATTTATCTACTTGCACTTTGTGCTTTCGAACTGCTAGGTTGGCAAGAGCAGGGACTGAGCAATGGGAGCTCACCTCATCACAGGGATTCGAACCACTGGCCTTCTACATTCAATAAATAAGCGTAGCACAACTTACTTAAAATTCCTGTGAAATCATCATCATCATCAGTAGTTACAGCAAGCTCTTTTGACAGGTGAGTGGGACCACCCAGCTGCCAGTCACCTGGCATTCTTATGACAACATGTGATGGATAGGAGGGTGACTCCACCCACCTGTCAAAATCAGTGTGTGGTCGCAGTGGGGAATTAAGGATCCAGACCCCTGCCTGGCTCCAGTCCCCCTCCCGTTCTGTAAAAATTGAATTCACGTTTTTAATTGGGGAGAACACATTATTTCATGGAATTTAAATGCCTGGAGAATACCAAGAAACCCATTTTTAAAAAATGCATTTCAATTTATTCCGCAAGTGTAGCTTTCCTCGGCGTCTGTCCCCATCAAACGCTTCTTTAAAATGTGCAGAGAGATAATAGACTTTCTCTGGTAAGCTCCAGTGGAGTTGTTGACAAAGATTTCTGCTGCTGCTTTCCTCCATTATACGAGATGGCAAGCAGAGGAATAGAAATTCCACTTCTGTCCTCCCCAATCCCACAAAGGAAGAAAGAAAAAGAGAGAAACTCCTGACAATAGTTAAGTTAATGAGGATGTGATTAATGGATGCGCAGATGAAATGCATTCTCTACTTCAATGGAAAAAGCCTTAATTGAGACAGATTTAAGTGCTAGACATTAGTTAGCAGCAATTGGAAACAGGAACAACAAAGCACTCAGAAGGGGAAATGCAGCTTCCATGCTGCTCAGCGAAGAATGGTTTGATTTACTCCCTGACAATCACAGGTGTGAGCTAAAGGATGCACCAATTCAAAACAGGAAGCCTCACAGCTTGCGCTCATCAGCATCCATTAGGAAACACTAAGTGCCCTTGTTCTCTTCGCTCTCTGCGCAGGCCGAGTGAGACATGGGGGCAGCCATGTTTGTTTAACCAATCCTACTTCAGCCTGGTTCACCTGCAAAGCAGAGGTGGAAAAGATTTCCTTTTTCCATCAAAAGGAGTGATGGGAATTGAACCCTCCTCCACAAAGGGAGGAGCAAATCATCCAGTATCTCAGTATTTTCTGAGCTTAAGTTCTCAATGTTTCTGCAGCAGTTTGCATTTTTAAAGAAAACAAAAAAAAAACTCTCCCCAAATTTCAAAGCACATTTTCCATAATATATATACAGCAGTACCTTGGGTTAAGAACTTAATTCATTCTGGAGGTCCGTTCTTAACCTGATACTGTTCTTAACCTGAGGTACCACTTTAGCTAATGGGGCCTCCTGCTGCCGCCACGCCGCCGGAGCACAATTTCTGTTCTCATCCTGAAGCAGTGGCGTAGCGTGGGGGGTGCAGGGGGGGGCCCGGCCGCACCGGGCGCAACATCTCGGGGTTAGGGTTAGGGGGCGCAAATCCACGGGTTAGGGGGCGCAAATTACTTGCCTTGCCCCGGGTGCTGACAACCCACGCTATGCCACTGTCCTGAAGCAAAGTTCTTAACCTGAGGTACTATTTCTGGGTTAGCAGAGTCTGTAACCTGAAGTGCCTGTAACCTGAGGTACCACTATAGTTGGGAAGGTAGCCCATCTAGGAGAAGGAAAATGACAAGGTTGCGAGTTTGATTCCCGTATGTGACAGTTGCATTATCCTGCATTTCAGGGGGCTGGACTAACTCTGCAATTCTATTAAATGCCTGAGTGCAACAGCCCTCTCCTCCCGGCATGATCCCCAGCAACTTTCATTCAGAGGCACATTAATGCTCACCTCCCAAAACATGCTTTCTCTGAAGTACCTTTGATTTTGAAGAGGTTAGCTTTCAAATTAAGCTTCTTAAAATAAGAAGCACTTAATATAGTTTGGAATAAACTAAATCTTATAAAAATGCAGTACCTCCCCCTTTCAATATAGATAATATGCATTTATACAAAATCCTAATCTTAAACTACGTGGTCGGCTACAACTTCAGCTTGGTAAACATCATGTGGTCATATGGCATTTCAAGGTTTTGCATCTTTGAATTGGTTTTGTGGTTTTGAGAACTTTTCCTTTGTTTATTTTGTACGAAGATAGTTTATACAGCTGCCACAGAATTTTAATGTCTGCGTGGTTTTGTTCTAGTGTTTGTAAAGGGTTTTTTTCTGAAGCAATTATTATTATAAGTTTAAATTGTATGATTAAAGCTATTTATACGAATTCTATATTAATTGCAATTACTTAAGCAATTTAGTTTAGTTTAGTTTTTCATTGTTGGGGGAGAAAAACATGCTTATGATGACAGTCTTTTTTAAATTTTCCAGATTATGATTCAGTTTTAATTTCCAAGTGCTGGCAGAAGGGTTCCCCCCTCCCTGACTATCTTATTTCACAAAGGGATCCATAAATAGGGAAGGGAATGAGATACTCGTCTTGCTCCCCCTTACCCACCCTACAGCACTTTGACCACACCTCAGTATAAGTAAGAAAAGAAAGATTGTGGGCTGAAAGCTTTCATTAGCTGCAGGACAGGTTTAGGGCATCAGAAGCTGATAAAGTGTGGCAGAGAGCATATTGTGAGTCAGTGCAGAAGTCGGGTTGCCAACTGTTTTTGTACCAGCTCTGCCCCTGTGCCTTTTGTAACAGCTTGCTCTGAAGACAGCTGCAGGCGATGGCATTTATCTCCGTGGAAAGGCTTCATAATCAGCTAATTTCTGCATGTCAAGTTGCTACCAAAAGCAGCAGTAGGTTAGATACCAGGGAGCCAGGGCCGTCTTAAGCATATCTGGCGCCATGGTGCCCCCGCCCCCGTTTCCCAGAGTCTTTTAGGGAGGACAGCACTGCCAGCGGGGCTGGAGGAGGCAGGCAGCAGCTGGAGGGCGGCTCCTCTGGCGGGGAAGAGGTAGAGGCTGGACGGGGTGCTTCCCGGCTCAGCTGGCCACTTTGTGCCCTGGTGGCCATGGCAGATGGAGGCTCCAGGCATGGCACTGCTTCAGCGCGGCATGGTGGAGGTGGGCGAGGGCAGCGAGCTGATGCCAGGAGGCGCTGTGTCCAGCTTCCGCCTCTTCCCTGGCACCCTCCAGAACTTGGCGCCCAGGCGCCCTGAGCCACTAGCCTGTATGGGTAAGACACTCCTGCAGGGATCGCAACAGTAGGGGGATCCATAGCCAGTTGATTCTAGATCCCTCCCTATCACCCTCCTTGCTGCGCTCTGTGAATGATGGGGAAGCCGGTGGGAAGTTCCAGAAACCAGGACCAGGTTTAAATAAGAAAGCAGGCAGGTAAGAACTGTCTGAGGCTGTCTGAGATTAGAGGGTCTGTGCCCCATTTGCCTTAATGTGCCAGGGATGGTCAATTGGTAGTGGTGGTAAACTTTAATAAAGGTAAAGGTAAAGGTACCCCTGACCGTACGGGCCAGTCTTGACAGACTCTAGGGTTGTGCGCTCATCTCAGTCTAGAGGCTGGGAGCCAGCACTGTCCACAGACACTTCCGGGTCACGTGGCCAGCGTGACGAAGCTGCTCTGGCGAACCGGCACCAGAGCAGCACACGGAAACGCCGTTTACCTTCCCACTATAAAGCGGTACCTATTTATCTACTTGCACTTAAGGGTGCTTTCGAACTGCTAGGTGGGCAGGAGCTGGGACCGAACGACGGGAGCTCACCCTGCTGCGGGGATTCGAACCGCTGACCATGCGATTGGCAAGTCCTAGGCGCTGAGGTTTTGCCCACAGCACCACCCGTGTCCCAGTAAACTTTAATACATTGCTCCTATTCTTCTTGCTCACAAGCTTTACTTGCAAAGCTGATAGTATGCAGGGTGCTTTTCTGTTCTTTTTTAGGCAAGTAGCCTATTTTTCCACAGGAAGTATCCCCTTTGCCCTTTCCTTCCACTTCCTGTTCCTCTTGGGAAGTAGAACTTGGCTTATTCCACACAAATCGGTTGCTGAGCTGAAGGCAGAAATCTGCAGAGACTGCGGTGCGATGAACAATAATTCTCCAGCTACACTAATATAGCGCAAAATGAGGGCTATTACACCAGAGGAAAGGAAGGGCACTAATGCCACCATGCCAGCTCTGCAGCGCTTTGCTCTTGCTTGGCACAGATATATAGATATATATATAGGACATAGATATAAATGGCAGCATGAGCTGCAAGTCAATTGCAGCTTGAGGATTTCGGGGACTTAATGGCTAAAAAATTTAAAATAATAAGCATCATCACGCACTCTGCAAAAATTCAGGAGCAGTCTTGCCTGGTTGCTGCATCCCCAAGGAAATGTTTTGTCAAAACAAAAAGCCAGACGAGTATAGCTAGAGGTCTATATTCTATTAACAATAAATATATTCCTTCTCCAGAGTTTGCATATTAAATGCAGATGCACTTTCCCGCTTCCGCATGATGGGTGTTGGTGAGGAGTTCAAATATTCATTTGGCTTCAGCTCTCTTGCAGTTGTGACTCAAATAGTCAATAACAAAATCAGCAATGCATTATTTTTCCCTCTTCTCCCCCCATCCCCAAGCCGCTCACCTATCTAGCAAGTGTTCCAGATGTCTCACACCAGAGTGTGAGAAATAAAATATTGTATGTCTTTTGGTCCGGTGTTCTGATGTGAGCCAACTGATTTTGTACCAGCGCACTGGAGCAAAAAAACCCCACCACCCAGATTCTTTTTGGTCCGACACGCTGACACAAGCCAGCTGACTTGAGCCAGAGTGCTGGACCAAGGAACAGGACATTCCGAGACCCAATCAGAAGCCAGGAATGGCTTCACTATTTCCAGAATATCCCGCTTATATAGAGTATGCAGCAATGCTTCTGAATACCACTTAGAATCATAGAATCATAGAGTTGGAAGAGACCACAAGGGCCATCGAGTCCAACCCCCTGCCAAGCAGGAAACACCATCAGAGCACTCCTGACATATGGTTGTCAAGCCTCTGCTTAAAGACCTCCAAAGTAGGAGACTCCACCACACTCCTTGGCAGCAAATCCCACTGTCAAACAGCTCTTACTGTCAGGAAGTTCTTCCTAATGTTTAGGTGGAATCTTCTTTCTTGTAGTTTGGATCCATTGCTCCGTGTCCGCTTCTCTGGAGCAGCAGAAAACAACCTTTCTCCCTCCTCTATATGACATCCTTTTATATATTTGAACATGGCTATCATATGACCCCTTAACCTCCTCTTCTCCAGGCTAAACATGCCCAGCTCCCTTAACCATTCCTCATAAGGCATCGTTTCCAGGCTTTTGACCATTTTGGTTGCCCTTGCTGGAAACCACAAGAAGAGGGAATGGTCTTGTGCCCAGGTCCTGCTTGTGGGTTGCCCACATGCATCTGGTTAGCCCCTGTAAAGGATGCTGAGCTAGATGGGTCATTAGCCTGATGCAGCTGGATCTTCTTATGAGGTCTCTGCTACTTCACCCCTTTCCCTCGTAAGCCAGAACAACACCAACGGCAGAAGGCCAGGTAAGTGCTGCCACCTCGCTGACCACTCATGCACACGCACAGGCACACAATCATACAGTGGTACCTTGGTTCTCAAACTTAATCCGTTCCAGAAGCCCGTTCCAAAACCAAAGCGTTCCAAAACCAAGGCGCACTTTCCCATAGAAAGTAATGCAAAATGGATTAATCCGTTCCAGACTTCTAAAAAGAACCCCTAAAACAGCAATTTTACTAACGAGACCATTGATCCATAAAATGAAAGCAATAGACAATGTGCTGCAGTCACACAATGAATCTAACAGAAACTGAACTGGGTTTCACACAGTCACAAAAACAAAAAAGAGGAACAAAAAACATGAAATAAATAGCAAAAACAGATCTCAGTATAACACTCAAAATGGAAATGTGGCACTCAAAAGGAAAGTGTGGCACTCAAATCAGAAGCGTAACACACAAAACGGAGCATGTGTGGCTTCCAAAAATAGTTTGCAAACCGGAACACTTACTTCCGGGTTTGCAGTGTTTGGGTTCCAAGTTGTTTGAGTTCCAAGGCGTTTGAGAACCAAGGTACCACTGTATGTTCCGCTCTTTGAAAAGGAGCCAGAATGGCTCACAGCACAAGCTAAGCCAAGATTAAAGGAGAGAAATCAAACTAAGAATATTAACAGCATGTAATCGTGACAGAGAATTACCATGCATAAGAATAATTCAGCAGCACATTGTAAGAGGAAAGAATCCCCAGCATAATGCAGGTCAGGCCAGCGATTCCAGGGTTTCTCATCTGTTTCCCTCCATGTATTGAAAAAACAGGAAGGGGGTTAGCAGGGCTGCTTGGGCTAGCTCTGTCCGCCATGGGCCTAGTGGCCACCCCCAGCCCCCAATGATGCGTCCACCAGCCACACTCTCTCTGCAACTGGAGCCAATAGCCAGCTAAGGTTTTGAGGAATTTCAGGACTTTGAATCTGCAGACACTGGTTGCTTGCCCACCACTTTGAAAGCAGGCTGAGAAGTGTATAATTGAAAGTCTAATTTACATAGATAAATAAAAGCCATTGGGAAGAGGCCAGCAGGTCAAATGCATTTGGTGAGTGTTATTCTACAGCACCGGGGATAATAATCTGTGATTAGTAAACCAAATCTGGGCTATATGAGTATGCTAAAAGCAAATCAAGCCGGGGACATTTTTATGATGGATAAATCATCTTACATATTAGTGGCAACACATTTGTGACTCGTATTAATTTGGGGGACATGGTGACGGGGACAGTTTTTTACCGTTGGCTCTGGCCACCTGTTTGCTATATTAGGCTTGCTATGGCATCAAAGTAACTCAGGCGTGAGGATCCCGAGACCTGCCAAACTGAAGCTAATCCATCAAATGGTGTATCACAATCCCAGGGACAGCAGGAATGCTGGAAAATCGTACTGGATTTTGCAAACCCAGACAAAACCAGGAATCTATCTCCTAATGGGATATCTTGCATGGTTGGTGAGCTGTGGTCAACCAGGGACTGAGCCACATTAAGAAGAAAAAAAGTTTTGAATGCATTATAATTATGCAACACCAGATAGTGCCAGAGAGCAAAAAAATTAATAAATTTTATGTGATTTTTACATAGTGTTTCCCCCCCTTTGGTTATAACCATTTAATTTCTGACTTATTTATAGCATTTCCCTCCCTCCTGTGTGTGGATCTACTCCTGATGGGTCATCAGATTTACAGACTTAATTTAACCGTATACATGTTTGCTTTTGCTTTTTGGTTTGTTTGAAGATTTATATGCCGCTTCACGAACAACCATTATCAAAGCAGTGCACAATAAAATAGGATTACCGTGGTGCCCCGCAAGACGAATACCTCGCAAGACGAAAAACTCACTAGACGAAAGGGTTTTGCGGTTTTTGAGTTGCTTCGCAAGACGAATTTCCCTATGGGCTTGCTTCGCAAGACGAAAACGTCTTGCAAGTTTGTTTCCTTTTTCTTAACACCGTTAATACAGTTGCAACTTGACTTCGAGGAGCAACTCATAGAACGCGGTGTGGTAGGCTTTTTTGAGGTTTTTGGTGATTTTTGAAGCTTTTCCAAAACTTTTCCGACACCGTGCTTCGCAAGACGAAAAATTCGCTAGACGAAAAAACTCGCAGAATGAATTAATTTCGTCTTGCGAGGCACCACTGTACAATATAAAATGCTACAGTTTATGAACTCAGGGTCGTCTCCAATGTTAGCCAACCACCACATCCACACCCTGCTTTGAATGCACTAGGATACTGCATTAAACAGTTCTGGCTTCTCCCAAAGAATTCTGGGAGCTGTAGTTTGTTAAGGATGCTGATATTTGCTAGGAGACACTTATACCTCTCACAGAGCTACAATTCACGGAGTAGTTTAACAATAAATCCCTCCTTCTCAGGGAACTCTGAACACTGTAGCTCTGTGAGGGGAAATAAGGGTCTCTTAACAACTCTCAGCACCCTTAAAGGCTGTGGAAGCAGGATGTTAGATTCACTGAGGTTATAACCTCAGAGAAAATGTAATGAAGATGCAATACAGATGGTACCTAACCCCGGTCAAGCTGGCCAGAATGTACAAGAATAGTAGTGACGTATGCTGGAGATGCAACAATGGGGTTGGCACTTTTTTACACATGTGGTGGGAGTGTAAAAGGCTAATAGAATTGTGGGACATTATTTATAATGACCTTTTAAAAAAAATCAGATTCTCTTTTGTAAAAAAACCCCAGAAGCCTTCCTACTTGGTATCATGTCCGAAGAAATTAAGAAAACAGTCAGACCATTATTCATGTATGCAACCACAGTGGCGAGGATCTTAATTACCGAGAACTGGAAAAGGAATAATGTCCCCACAAAACCAGACTAGTTAGCAAAAATGATTGCTAAATCAACAGGGAGAGTAAGAGGAAACACCTTACAAAAAGTTAATAAGGAATGGACTATTTTTAAAGAATACCTTAAAAACTATGTGGAGATGGTAGATCTCCTGACAGACAGTGAAAGAATCTAGAAAATAAAGAGAATATAACAAACGTAGCCTGGAAAATATTTGGAAGAACAGAACATCGAAAATGAAATGTGTACAGATTAAATAAATGTAAACTAGCACAATGAGAATGGTTGGAAGTCAATTCACTCTGGGTGTGTTCACATTGGGTATGTATATAGGTAAAGTATGTTTTGTAGATATGTATGTATGTATGTATGTATGTATGTATGTATTGTATTGTTTGATATATGTATTGCATTGCATGTTTATAGATTGTGATGTACAATAAAGGTATTTAAAGTGAAAAACAACAACTCTCAGCACCCTTAATAAATGACACTTCCCACAATTCTTTGGGGGAAGAAGAAGAAGAGGAGGAGGAGGAAGAGGAGTATGGATTTGATATCCTGCTTTATCACTACCTGAAGGAGTCTCAAAGCAGCTAGCATTCTCTTTTCCCTTGCTCCCCCACAACAAACATTCTGTGAGGTGAGTGGGGCTGAGAGACTTTAAAGAAGTGTGACTAGCCCAAGGTCACCCAGCAGCTGCATTTGGAGGAGCGGAGATGCGAACCCAGTTCACCAGATTACGAGTCTACTGCTCTTAACCACTACACCACACTGGCTCTCGCCATGACTGTTTAAATTGGTATCATAGTGCTTTAAAGGTAGGGTGTGTGTCTGGCCATACTCAGAGTAAACCCATTGAAATTAAAAGACAAGTCTTCCTTAATTTCACTGGATCTACTATGAATAGAATTAGCTTGGATTCAACCCTTAACAAAAGGAAGGCAGTAAAACCATTTTCACAATTGTACAATTATTATGTCATTAAATGACCTGGGTGACTCTTGATGGAAGCCTTCTAAAACAATGTCTTTGATAGCTGCCCCTGCCTCTCTCATACTTAAAATTTCCAACATAAACTTCCAACTTCCAACATAAAACTTCCCTCTATAGGGCTGCCTTCAGATGTCTCCTAAAGGTTGTGTGGTTACTTCTCTCCTTGGCTTAAGGGTCGCATAACTCCATACCCTCCAACATTTCACCGATGAAAATAGGGACATCCTGAGGAAAAGTGGGACATTCTGGGATCAAACCAGAAACAGGGACGGCTTATGTAAATCTGGGACTGTCCCTGAAAAATAGGGACCCTGGAAGGGTCTGCTCTCTCTCTAACTACCTCAGAGGGTCATCGTGAGGAGAAATGGGTGAGACGTGGCAACTATGTACAGTAGCTTGAGCTTTGTGGAGGAATATTAAAATGTACAAAATAAATAATAATGACTGGTAATAAAACCTGGAGTGGAGCTTTCTGCAAATCACTCTCTGGCTATTTTCTTTCGGTTGGGGAAAAATGAAAATGTCTAGTTGCTATGTTTTTATGTTGTTTTTGTAAAAACAATGACGGACAGTATCATTTCATGACCTAATGAATGGGTGAATAAATAAAATGGCCCTCCAGAAGTGTGTCTTCAATAGACTTTATGACAGTAGCAGCAGCAGATTTGCCAAGTAAATAAACACACACTTTAGTATGAGGGACATTTAGCAGGAAAAAGAAGATTCAATAATAAGTCCTCCCCCAGCCCCTGCCTGCCACCAATCCTGCTCCATATCACTTTATTGCTACTCTGGAATATATTAATAAACTGGAGCATGTTCCATTGATCAGTTTCAGGTTATTATGGGCTATGCAAATGAAAATAAAAATCCAGTAGTGGTAGGCAGGATGACCTTGGAGAAAGGTGAGAAGTAAAAACATTATTCCCCTTCCTGCTGTTGTTCAGTCCAATGAAGCAGCTGTAAAAAATTTAACGACAGTCATTTTCAGAAATGCAAGAAGAAGAGACTTCTGAATAGATTTCTGTAAAAAACTGTAAAAAAAGGCCTTCAGTGCTATAGAAAGATCTCGTGAGAAAAAATATAAATAAAAACAGCCCATTTATGCCATGAAGGATATCCTGAAAAATGCATATATATTTTGCATTTTCATGCACATTTTTCTTAATAGCCTCAATTTTGTCTTAATATACACAATTCTGAATGCAATTTTCCCAATAGAATTCATTTCTGAATGTTATTTCTCCCAATATATGCATAATTGTGTGCACTTTCCCCTAAGATATATAATTGTTGTATACATTATTACAGAGGCAGTGTGATGCAATGGTTAGAGTGTCAGACCAGGACCTGGGAGAACAGGGTTGAAATCCCCTCTTGGCCACTAGTCATTTTCAGCCCAACCTTTCTCACAGGGTTGTTGTGAGGATTAAATGAGGAGGGGAAGAACCATACATGCTCTTTGGAGCTCTTTGGAGAACTAACTAAATCAAATTAAGCTAGAGAACTGCATTGCAAAATATGGAGAAGTGCCACTTTTGAAGAATAGCTGCATTTTTCATGTATTGGTTTGAGGAATGTGAATTAGTTAGATTCACATTAAAAGCTGAACCAAATGAACTTCTCCCTCTAGTAGTGGACATTATGAAAACTGCAAGTCAACTTCTTAGCCGTAAATCTCCTTCCTTGTCTCTCTGGTAGCACCCACCAATTCCAAATCAAACAATAGCTTGCCACCCTATTTCATTTGCTATCACTTGCCTAGATGTGGAAACCTACACATTTCTGTAACACATTTCTCGGAACAAGCAATCTTTGCACACGTTTGTGGGGAAGAGGCCACAGTTGTTGATCTGTACAGCTGAATTCTTGTGCCCACCAACTGTATACAGTCGTACCTTGGACGTCAAATGGAATCCGTTCCGGAAGTCCGTTCGACTTCCAAAATGTTTGGAAACCAAATCATGGCTTCTGATTGGCTGCAGGCAGCTCCTGCAGCCAATCAGAAGCCATGGAAGCCCTGTCGGACATTCAGGCTCCAAAAGAATGTTCGCAAACCTGAACAATCATTTCCGGGTTTGTGGCCTTCGGGAGCCAAAATGTCTGAGTTCCAGGGTGTTCAGGATCCAAGGTATGACTGTACTCATTTCACATTGCATGTGAATAACTATTTGAGTGCAGAGGCACAGATTTTACACTTGTTAAACGTAATGTGTGAATATCAGTGATGTCACCTCATAGATTTTGCATTACTAGACAAGACTGGAGAAGAAGCAAATGAGTTCCTGATTTAAGTGACAGCTGTGAGTCTCCCCTCATATGTAGCCTCACCCTTCTTGATAAATGCAACGCAGACCTATGAAACTTCAGACCAAGATTCATTCTTTTGCTCTCTCTTTTTCCCTGAAAGAGAGAGAATTGAATTGACCTGCTTTGGTAAATTCCTAATGTAGTGTGGAAATAGGTTTACTACCCAGAGATGGTGTCATCTGGTTACCTGCCAAGGAATGTTAAGAGTCTCTGGAAATCCTATTCAGTGTCAATTTGGAAATCCCAGTGAAGCTAAATGGCTGTTAAATTAAAGGGTCAAAGAAGTGAGGATCATCGGCTGAAATTTCAGCTATTTTCATTGCTATCTCTGTGTGTCATTCATCCAGCTTTTGTCCACTAATCCCAGCCAATTCTATTGAAACTATTTCTTATTAATGAAACGGACTGTTACTCGAATGCAAAGGAGTTCATCATTGCGATGAATAGTCACACCAGATCACAAGATGGGCTGCTAGGATTCCAGCCACACGTGTATGAGGGTACTGGGTTTCTCCTGTTTGGGGGTTGGGAGGCAATCAACACCAACAACATGGAGCCAATATGGTGGGGATGGGGGACCTCAGTCCCAGAGGCCAAATTCAACCCTCCAAGTATCTGGGACCCCCAGATCCTCATCAGGCCACAGTCCTTCCTAGCGCCCTGCCCTCTTTTGCTCTGCTTTGCACTTGCCTCAATGTTTTTGCCTGGCTGAAATGTGTCCTTGAACTCTGCAAAGCTTCTGACTTTATTCAAAGGAGAAGAATATGTGTTTGAGTGTGTGTAGAAAGCAGAATACCTATCAGGGACTAGACATTGCAGGAGGAATGGTGGAGACCGCCTCCCACTTCTCCTGGACCTTTCCGAGGAGAGGACAGTATAGATTCACAACAGAACATTGCTAGGCAATCAGCAGATAAGTAGAGGTCTGAGTCTCGGTCAAGTCAGAGTGGGGAGGAGATGGGATGTCAGCCTGAAACGTTGGGATAAAATCAAATAGCAACAGAAGGCAAGAGGGGAAAGGTGGGAGTTTGGCGTCCTTCCTGCTGTGGGAGGGGCCAAACTTCAGACTGACCAACAAATGTAAATGTGAGCAGGCAAGAAGCTTAGCTCTGGATGAGTCTTTTTGTAAATAAACATACATAAACTTGCTGGCAGTCATGACTTCTTGAGGCACTGAGGTATCGCTCCCGGTGGGAGTAATTCACCCATGTCTCACTACCATAAAGCAGCATGCAAGCCTGGTAGACCTTCATCTTGGTATTGGTTGTTAGCATCACATTCTCCCATACCTTTGGGAGAGGCAAGCCAATATGCTTGTCCAGCTCAGCATTGATGGAGAGGTTTGCCGGTTGTGGTGGAACCCAGGTAGACAAAGTTGCCTACCACCTCAAGCATGTGGTCAGAAGAATAAAAAGCTAAGGAGTTAACGCTACCCAAATCTGGATTGGAGTCCCTATGGCAGTTGGCTGGCATCTGGTATGCCTCCTTCCGGCAACTCCTGCAGCCAATCTGGTGCCAAATGTATTGCTTCCCTTTCCTTTGACCACATCAGCAAGGTTAAGAGGGGAATTGCGTTGCCATTTTCGATGAGACATTTCAGTTAATTGCCCTAGTTGCTAGGATCTGTGCACCTATGCACCAGTTCACATATGGCTGCTTGAAAATAATAAAGCTTATTTAAAGCAAGCAAGTCAGCAAACAAAAAACAGCCTGGCAGTCTATCAAATGCCTTATTAAAAGATTACAGTGTAATAAGTAATTATCACATTTACATCAATAGCATTAGTGGAATTAATTACGTCTATCAACTAGGAAGTGACTGAAATAATGCTGCTCTCCCGGTGGAGGAAAAGTTAAGTGTAAGATTGTGTGAAGAAGCCTGCCAAGTGTGAGGAATCCTTTGCTCAGAGGTGTCCCATCTGCAATCACATTTGGTCTTTTGATAGCATTCACTTCCTCTGCACCTGAAGGTAGCACAGTTCCTTTCACAAGGCTCATTTAAACCACCTTCTAAATTTCCTGCACAATGAATTACCGGCATGTCACCTTGCATCATGCATGATCAGATATTAGCTGTAAATGTTCCTACTCCTGCTCTATATAAATAGCTGCCCTATTGGGAGGGCGAGGAAACCTAAATCATAATGACATCACAGCACATGGCCAGTTTCTCCGGTTTTAATTGTAGAGATGTGCAACTAAAAAGTTAATTTCCTTATTGTTCTTGTCATCTAGCTAAGGGGGGAACAGATGGAGGCACTGCTTAGCAACAAAGCAGAGCGGCAGGATGTTCACGGCGGTAACACGTGCTCTGATTGGCTGTGTAGATCTGAGCGTGTTTTCTTCTGTATATTTGGTTGTATGTCACTGCTATGATCAAGGCCTGAAGTAAGAAAGACAAAACACCATTTTTAAATTATTGCCACCTCCCTTCCAAGGAAGAATACATGGCTCTCCCTCTCTCCATGTCATCCTCACAAAACTCTGTGGGGTAGGTTGGGCTGAGAGCTTGTGACAAGTCCAAAATCACTCAGTAAACTTCAGAGCAGAGTGAGGATTTGATCCCTCATTTCCCGGGTCATCATCCTGACCCTAGATCCACTGCACTACATTGGTAGCAATCCCATTTCACGCTTAATATGTCTTATGCCCTGACATGTGTAGTTATCTCCTCATGCTCCCATATGGACTTACCAACCATTTGAGAAAAGAGATGACAGAAACTGAGTTCGGTTAGCATTTTAGTGCAAACCTATGTAATTCAAACATCTCTGAATTTTGCAATGCAAATCTTCAACCACATACCATGTCTCTCCCATGTTGGTTTCTACACCCACATCCATCACTCCTAACAACTCTCAGCACTCTGAACAAAATACAACTCCCAGAATTCTTTGGGGGAAAACCATGGTTGTTTAAAATTGTATCATAGTGCTTTAAAAGCATGTGTCTGGGACTGGGCAGAGGAGGAATAGTGGAGACCGCTTCCCTCAAATCCTGACCCTTCCAGGGAGGAAGAAGAGGAAGACAATATAGATTTACAACAGTGGTTTGCGGGAAGCCACAGCTCAAAGGGAGATGAGGGGGAAAGTTGGGAAATAATGGGAGAGGAAGAGCTGGCTGACACGTTGTCACTAGAAAGCATTCCAGATCCACCATCTACCAGAACCAGGCAAGCCTTAAAAGTAGGAGAGCAAAGAGCTCAAAGGCAGAGGGCACTTAGTGGCACCTGTAGAGATGGTGATGACGGTGATGAATGAGGAAGTGGAAGAGACAAGGGGGTGGAGACTCACTCGGGATGACACCATTATCCAAGAGGCTGGGTTCTATAGCCTCTTTCTGTAAAGTTTGAAATAAAAAAGGACGGTAAGAAACTTTTCTTTGTCTTTATACTTTCCTGGGCAACCAGCTGGGAGCCACTGACAGCATCCTGACAGTATGGTGCAAATGCAGCCCTCGATTCTTTTAATGACTTGAGCATTTCCAGTGGAATATACATTTTCTAAAAATAAATAAACAGCTTCATTCCTTGTGTATGTGTGTGTTTTGTATGCTATCTTGATAGGTTCAGCAAATGCACATTTTAAACATCCATCTCGCAAAAGCTTTGTGACATTTCCCCAGAATCTCTCCATCTCAAAGTCCCTTTCCTTCTGATGTAGCTGATTCCCCCCACCCCCTTGCATGTAAACGCATACCATTCAAACATCTCCTAAACTCTAATTTTATGACTAACATTTCTTCTGCTGGGTGACTCGAAGAAAATGTCATTTTCATGAGACTTCAGAATCTAACCAGAGCTATAATTCGACTGTCAAGGGACTAGGCGAGTTCGTGCTACATCAGGAATAAAATATAAGGTTAAAGATGGTTTATCCTGAGGCTGTTAAAAAAACATAGAAAACGAATTAGGTACCTCTGCCAGTCCCAGGAGCCAGGGGAAACCTCATGACCAATTCATCATCTTCTTGCTTTACTGCTACTGCCGAAACAGCTATCCTCTCAATCCATATTATGGACTCACTATCCCCCCCCCCCCCCGTTTGGGAATGCCTGCAATTCTGCTCTAGAGTGTCCCCCCCCCCATTTTTACCCTAATTTCACAACATAATGGGAATGCAAAAGTCAATCCTCTTAAATAGCTTAAGGGTTCAATAATCTTTTTGCAGGAAAAATGCCAAAATGTAGTTTTGGACTCCAACTCCCACAAAGTCCAGCCAGCTAAGGTGGAAAGAATGTCTACTCTCCCAATAGGGCATGTTGAATTTTTAATTTTTTAAAAAATTGAAGGGTGCTAAGAAGTTGTAACATGACTTGGGAATTAAAAGATATTTTGGTTAAAATAATATAATTTAGTTTTGCTTGGTAAACAACTACCTAAAAATATTGACTTTTATGTTTTTGTGGAATCACCAATAATTTTAAACTTGCCTTATTAAAGAAAAATGTGAAAAAGTGAGTGTAAAATGGCATAAAATCATTAATAATGATTTCCAAGTACTTGAAGTTATATTATAAATGCCTAAACATAAAAGACAAAGCAAGTAAAAAAAAAAAAAACAGGTGGCAAGAAAACAAGAGAAAAAAGATTGGTGAATATAAGCAGAAAAGTAAGCAGGCAGGATGCTTCAATATCATCAAATGAAATAATTATCTCTGCTGATGAAAATGAAGAATGAAGGGCTGATGCTCAAGATGGAAATTACTGGAGTTACGCATTGACATTAGAAAAACCAAGTATGCCTTCTACTTATAATAAAAAACAGACTACAACACATTAGAAATACAAAATATTGCTATGCAGAGCACCAGATATGTGTTGACCTGTGTGCCACCTTTATGAATGCTGCTCTTGATCACCGAAGAATACAAAAATACAATAGACTTGTAGTTGAGCGCAATAAAGTCAAGAAGGAACAAAGACAAGTTATGAAATTCTTGGATCAGGAATATGATCTTTGTCAGAAGGGTGAAATGACCTGCATCTTCTTTCATGGTTGTGAAGATACAGCTAAAGTTGTTCTGAAAGCAGAGAGTTCAGATCAGCAGTTCCCCAGCATCATTAAAGAACAGCATTATTTTGTGTGCAGTGAACCAGGTGGAAGCTATCTCTGCCAGCTCACTCCAGAGAAATGCTCAAGGAGAGAAAAACCAGCTGAAGTTATGGCTAAATAATATTGTTGATTTCACGAAGAAGCACATTGAGAAGAGTCAGCAGGCTATTGGAGGTGATTCTACAATGTTTACACTGGCTGGGAGGTTGGTGCCAAGCTTGGTCATAAGCTGATCTGATCAGTTTGTGTCCTTCACAACACTTTGTGTCCTTCACAACACTTGATCACAGCACTCGTTGGGAAGACCTTGTCTAATAGCAAATGGATAGGTCGCATTGGCAAGCTGCTAGACACTGTTATCAAACTTGAAATTGATCCTTCATTGACCAAACTCTCAATTGGAGAGCCTCTTACTTCACTGAGTGACAATGTCATAAAGGATTTGTCTACTAATCAAGTATACAGGGATTGAATTACACCAGGCATGTCCAAAGTCCGTTTCGGGGGCCTAATCTGGCCCACCGGTTGGTTTAATCCGGCCCCTGTGGCAGTTTATTTCCTGGGGTAAAATCCAAAAAAACTTCAACAACTTCAACCCTAAAAAAAGCTCAACATCTTCAATCCTAAGAAAAGGTTAACAACTTTGGTTGACCCTTTCGTCGGCCCTCACGGCCCTTCACTTCATCAAATCTGGCCCTCTTTGAAAAAAGTTTGGACACCACTGATATTACACAGACTGTAAGGACAGAAAACCTTCCCACAGATCTGGTCCTTCTTGAAATTGGTCCAGTGAGCCATTCAAGGTGGTTAACAACAGCAAACAGGCTTTGTTGCATATGGGTTTCAAAACATGGCCTTAAAGTCAAAACCCTCAACAACTAAAGGCTGAGAATGAAATACATCATTTGCATGTACTACCCCTGCTGTTTCAGCACCAAAGTAAAACACTCCTGGATGGAAGCCTCATGCCACATCTTGTTTCAGCTGCAGGAAGTTGGGCTGCAAAAGAAGGCTGTAGGCGATGCTGTTTTGCTAACCATCCAGCACTCAGCATGGTACACATTCAGTAAAATGATAATTCAGACACTCTTGTGCTCAAATGGCAGGTAGGAGAGGAGAGCTGGTGTGCAAAAGCTCATTGACTTGACAGGTGGAGATGTTGACATATTTTCTGTAAGTCTGAAGACAACACCTTCCATCATCCCCAGTGCTTTGTCCCTGTTGGAGCTGATAGGCTGGTCTGATGGCGCATACAAACCTCCTTTGACAATGAAAACTTACTACAGTGGAAGTAAAGAAGTTCATTAATGAGCCCATGCAAGTTCCACAGTGGCCCTGCTATGCTCAGTTTATAGAGAGGTGTGTGAAGCAAATTGCAGAGGCTGCAGGCAGGATATATACGCATGAGAAATATGAGGGCTACATCAGAACTCAAGAAGCAAGTTGGCACTGATGTCCAGCAATGAATCAGAGCAAGACTTGATGAAACTTGTTGTTTAAATTTCTTATTAACTGAAGTCATTACTTTCTAATGTTGTTTGATGATTACAAAGTAATGTTGTATGCTTTGTAGGATATGCTTTATGCAGAGAAACTAAAATAGCATCATGTGACATTTCCAGAAGATAAAATGAAAATTCTTTGTTTTTTTCGGGGGAGCGGTTTATGTGCTTTTAAATCAAACGTAGATTCACAAAGCTAAATGTTGTCCAATCACAGAAATAATATCAGATTTGAATTCCTCACACCCCAAAACATATTTGTAAATCCCTCACTGAAAGAAACTTGCTAAAATCAAGTTTCACCCCCTAAAATGAATCGCCCTACTGTCTCAACCACTTTCCAGAAAGGACTGCAATGAAGCCAACAGTTGTGAGGGCAGAAAGTGTTCTTTGTTTCATTCCAAGTGGGGGTGGGGGAAAGCAGATTGGAGCTTAGACACCCAAACAGCAGTATCTAAGCATTGAACCCCCAAAACAAGGGGGTGTTGATGCAGAGGACTGTTATTGGGATGATTAGTTTATTATTAGGCTGTCAGTATGCTTTTTAGCTATGGTTTTCCCAGTAGTGATGTATGGAAGTGAGAGATGGACCATAAAGAAGGCTGATTGCTGAAGAATTGATGCTTTTGAATGCTGGTACTGGAGGAGACTCTTGAGAGTCCCATGGACTGCAAGAAGATCAAACCTATCCATTTTTAAGGAAATCAACCCTGAGTGCTCACTGGAAGGACAGATCCTGAAGCTGAGGCTCCAATACTTTAGCCACATCAAGAGAAGAGAAGACTCCCTGGAAAAGACCCTGATGTTGGGGAAGATGGAGGGCACAAGGAGAAGGGGACGACCGAGGACGAGATGGTTGGACAGTGTTCTCGAAGCTACCAACATGAGTTTGACCAAGCTGTGGGAGGCAATGGAAGACAGGAGTGCCTGGTGTGCTCTGGTCCACGGGGTCATGAAGAGTCAGACATGACTAAATGACTAAATGACTAAACAACAACAAATGCTTTTTACTATGTTTTCATTTTTTTATCATTGATGTTCTATATATTTTATTTAATGTTGTACACTCTCCTGGGATCTTTTGATAAAGGGTGGTATATAAACTGAATTACTACTACTACTACTAGTACCTCTGCACAACAAAAATCACAAAGGAATGTTCAAAGATTCTGATGCCAACATTATCTGATGAGAAGTTCTGGAGAATACAAAAGCTCGCAGACATTTTGGACACTCCCAACAACAGTGGCTACTAACTCTGATGGCTATGCTCTATCCCCTCTGCCAGAAGCAAATTTGTCTCCAATAAAACAGCATTATTAATACTACCCAAATCATATTTCCCTCTTTCTCCTTCATATACTTCAGTTTTGTTGCCTACCAAACAAGGTGATGAAGAATTACTATCCTCTTGCCTCAATTAGAATTAACTTTAAAACCTCCCTGTTTAAACCTGTCATTATGCTACAAATTACCTCTGTAACTTAGATTAACAAGGACGTAAAATGCATTTGAATTAAGATGAGGAGTTTTAGAATGCATTTGATTTTAAATATGGGACCCGGTGTTTATAGCACGGGTGTGTTTACTGAGAATGTCAGTCTGGAATCCCTGCCAGTAATTGAATGCTTGTCTCTGATTGTAACTATTGAAATCTGGTGACTGAAGTAATTAGGAGGCCATTAATAATGGTAGTGAGTGCAACGTCAAAGTGGAAAGTGATTGGAAGTGGATTATGTGTTTCTAGAACTTATGTAATGATATACTTGTTGGCGCTTGGCATGTGTAGGTTTGTGGCAGTGCAGTTTTGTGGTTGAAGAAATTCAGTCAGACTCCATTTTGTTCAGTCCCTTACTGACAGGTCCAAAGCATTAAGGCAGTTTCACTATATATACAATATACAGGCTTCGCCTAGATCCTTAGTAGAAGGTGCAGGCTTCAAAGGCAAAGCAATTACAACTCACAGCATACATACAGCACAGAGTTCAGTATCAATCTGGCAGAGCTTTATTGTAACGAAGCAAAGAGGCAATGGACAGTCCCCACTTTCCCCCCTTCTACTACATTATTTTTTAATAGAAAAAAACTTTATTGAAAGTTCAAAAAGTACATAATTATATGTGCATTAAACATGGTGAGACGTAAATAAAAGAGAGAAAAAGAAAAAGAAAAAGAAACAGAACCCACGTAGAAGGGAAAATAAAAGGGAGAGGGGAAAACCCCAAAACTGTATATTTTACAAGGTTGTTATTGTACTTCACCAGATCTTAACCTATTACTGTATTTGTAAGGTTCCATGTGCTGGGTATATAATTCAAGAGGATATTTTGCTCTTAACATACCCAAGAATGACCAATCACAGTGACCTACTTGGCTTGTTGTCAGGTCAGGTGACCTTCAAATACTAATCACAAGACCTGCAGGTGCAAGATAAGGGAGGCCCATGCACCAAATTTTTCTTAACAGCACTTAGAGGAACCTCAACAGCACGGGCACTCCAAATATTGACTCAGAATATTCTAGTTAAAATGTAAAGTTCTACACTTAAGCAGGAATTATCACATGCACAAATATAGGATGGGGAGCACCTGGCTTGACAGCAGTACATGTGAAAAGGATCTAGGGATCTTAGTAGACCCAAAACTAGCAACTCTAGGCTGTATCAACAGAAGTATATTGTCCAGATCAAAAGAAGTAATAGTACTGCTCTGTATTCTACCGTGGTCAGACCCCAGCTGGAGTCCTGTGATCAGTTCTGGAACCACAGCATAAGAAGGAATTGAGAATTTGGAATGTGAGCAGAGGAAGGAGACTGAGATGAGGGTCTGGAAAATATATCTTATGAGGAACAGTTGAGGGAGTTGGGTATGTTCAGCCCAAGGAAGAGAAGACTGCGAGGTAATATCATATGATAGCTATTTTCAAATATCTGAAGGGCTGCCACATGGAAGATGGAGAAAGCTTGTTTTCTGCTGCTCCAGTGGACTACCTCAGAAGGTGGTGGACTCTTCTTCATTGGATGTTTATAAACAGAGGTTGGATGGTCATCTGTCAGGGCAGTGGCGTAGCGTGGGGGGTGCAGGGGGGGCCGGCCGCACGGGGCGCAACATCTGGGGGTTAGGGTTAGGGGGCGCAAATCCACGGGTTAGGGGGTGCAAATCCACGGGTTAGGGGGCGCAAATTACTTGCCTTGCCCCGGGTGCTGACAACCTATGCTACGCCACTGTGTCAGGGATTCTTTAGTTGTGGTTGCTATATTGTAGGGGGTTGGACCAGATGAACCTAGGGGTCACTTCCAATCCTAAAGTTCTATGATTCTATAGCCCCACATTGATGCAGAGAATCCACTTCACAGCATACCTGGATAGGAGGTCATCTAACCACTGCCTAAAAGCTGGCCGAACCAACGCCGGTGTAAGGGGGGGGGACCATTCTGTGGATGTGGCATGGCTGGATCAGAGGAGGGAGTTGACGTAGGCTTGATCCTAAGCATGGAACACTATTTCAAGGACTTGCTTTCCTCCTGCCTAGGACCCACGTACCTACGGGACTGCCTCTCCTGGAATGCCCCGCGGAGGACCTTAAGGTCCACAAATGACAACATTTCGGAGGTCCCAAGTCACAAGGTGGTTAGATTGGTCTCAATTAGGGCCAGGGCCTTTTCAGTACTGGCCCCGACTTGGTGGGACACTCTGTCACAAGAGACTAGGGGCCTGCGGGACTTGACATCTTTCTGCAGGGCCTGCAAGACAGGGCTGTTCCACCTGGTCTTTAGTTTGGACCCAGTTTGATCCTTATGCTCCCCCCCCCTTATGGTTTTGATCTATGGGCTACTTTTAAAATGAGGCTGCATTTTAAATTGCATTTTAACCTGTATTTTAAATTGGTTTTTTCCCCTATTATGTTTTTACTGTAATTTTACTGGTGTTAGCCACCCGAGCCCGGCTCTGGCTGGGGAGGGCGGGGTATAAATAAAATTCATTATTATTATTAGGCAAGACATTAGGAGCTGCCCCACTGCTGAAAGGGGTTGGGTCTGGTCTAAGTATGCCAGATTAATTTACACCAGCTTGCTTTACCCCAGCTTCATGCACATAGGATTGCCCTTTACATCACTAAATATCAAAAAGAACAAGCACCTCCTCTGTCCTCCTCCCTCCTTTTAATACAAATATATTGTCAGTTTGGCATTTGTTTTTGTTTTTTAAAACTATGTAATTCCTGATAAGTGGTTGTTACTTTCATATAAACAGAGCAAAAGTGTTTTCTGGAAGCTGTTGGATTTTGGGAGATTTGAAATGACAACCTTTCACCCCGTTTTTCATTCCTCAGAGCAATTCCACATCCTAGAGAAGACTGTTCAAACACCATCTTTACAGTTAGCCATGTGGACAATATCCAGAAGGTTTTGTATATATGTGAAAGGAAGATTTCCCATCCAGAATGATCAAAGTAGCTGCCTGGCTCTAGTTAGCTAATGTTGTTGGTAAATGCTGTAATGGATGAAGTTTTGCATGCACAAAAATACCATCAATGGAGAGAGAATTGATGCTTAAAAGTTGTCTTTCACCTGCAGCATCACTGATAAAGGAAAATTATGCACTGAACAGTTCAATGAGCCAACAGGATGGATATCTCCAGGCAGTGCTATTTTTTTAGAAAAAGAGGTGCCAGAACTCACCACAAAGACCTCCCTTGCTCTCTTAGAATGGCAATGGCACCCACCTGAGAGGTGCTGAAACTGAGTTTTAAAGAATCAAGAAACACTCCAGACAAGTTTATTCTGGATCCCAGATGCAGTTAATTACCAGAACTGTCTAATTCTTACAGAAGCTATGATAACAGAAAAAAGAAAGTCTAATAGCAAAGTGTTTTGACTTCCATCTTATTCAGCTTTTTCACAGTAAGTGTAGGTGTAAGAAGGCAGAAGTCAAAATAATTTGTTTAAGACTTTAATATATTCATGGCAGTAGCAGAGATACGGAGATAAATAAAGACCAACACACTTGCCTGTATTTGCATACCCCCCAACATTTCTCCAATGAAAACAGGGACATCCTGAGGAAGAGCAGGACAAATCAGAAACTGGGATGGCTGCTGTAAATTGGGGAATCTCCCTGGGGAAACAGGGACATTTGAAGGGTCTGTCATAGGTGACTGCAGTCAGAGTGTGGAAGCAAGAGGGTAGTCATGGTCAGGAAAAGGGGAAAGGGAGCTTTTGTGATTGACACAATTCAATCAGCACTGGGGAAATCCACCTTTTGCTGCAAACTGAAACACCGTATGTCCCATGAGCTCAATTCAGGCTGTACTTTTGTCCAAAATGCAGTGAGTGTGTTTCCTCAGTGGCCTCACCACTAACTTTCTGTCTATAAGAACCAATAATGTATTAGGGGCAGATTGTTCTGGGCAATAATACATAAGTTAACTTGCATGAGCACGTCTGCCACATCCAGACTGGGTGCGCATTGCAGAGTCTTGTTGTGAACCGCAATATATGATTTGTCATTCTGCATGTCATAAATATATGAGCCACATTTATTTGTCTCTATGCATTTTGCTTATGATCCATTCTCATAACAGAGGGAATCAATCTGTCAAACAAAGAATGGACTTTCTCACTTCCTTAGAGTGGTGAATTGACTAAGCACAGTATAAGGGGAGGGAAACCCTAGCATTTTTTGACATCTTACAAGATAGTTTATTAGATCCATGAAATGCTGCAGAGCAGAAGCATTTATTCAATGAATTATTGCTTGTTAAATAACCAGCTAATCATGCTACCTAACCCCTTCCTTCATCTGTATAGTTCCAACACTCACATCCATTTAGACTCTTACTTTCATGAAAGCTTCATAAATTCATAGGTATTTATTGGAATTTGGTCATAAGATACATTGCTATGACTTTCCCAGAAAGTCCACCAAGGCCACTGATTTGAGTTTAAAACTGTGCTACATTTCTTGGTGAAAGATATCCAGACTAGATTTAAGAGCGCCATATGGCGGCAAATTTAGTGCATCTATTGGTAATCTGTTCCAATGACTTACTGCTACAGCCTTCCTCAATGTGGTGCCCTCCAGATATTTTAAAACCTTAACTCCCATCAGCCCCAGCCAGTGTGGCCATACTAGCTGGGGCTGATGAGAGCTGTAGCCTTAAAATATCTACATGACCTTGTTGGGGAAGGCTGCCCTGCAGTCATGCTTCAGAACTTCTCTCTTAATTCTGGCCTTCAGGCCCTTAACGAGGGCAGCCTGTGATAAAGTGCTGTTCCTCCATTGTCTCCCAAGACAGACAAATGCAGCATGGATTGCTCCTATTGAGGATCTCAGCTGACAAGCTATGACTTCTGCTTGGATTTTCTACCAATGGCTATTAAGTAAGACCCGTGGGGTCTGCAACAAAATGTTACAAGGTTGTATCTTTTTCTTCAGTTTTCTAACCAGGCAGGCAGCCAATCTTTTTTGAATTATTCCATTTCATTCTCCCCTAATTCTTTTTACCCCTCATTTTTACCCTTCATAGCCAAACGGAGGACATAGATGATGCCTTCCTGGAACAGATGGCCAAGCATGCAAAAGGAAGGGAGACAGAGTAATGGGGGACTTCAATTACCCGGATATTTGTTGGATGTCAAACTCAGCCAAGAGCATAAGGTCAAACAGATTCCTCACTGGCCTTACAGACAACTTCATTGTCCAGAAAGTGGGAGAAGCAACAAGAGGAACAGCCATTTTAGATCTGGTCCTAACCAATGTTGATGACCTGGTTAATGGGGTAGAAGTGGAAGGATCATTAGGCACGAGTGATCATGCTCTTCTGAAGTTTACTATACAGCAGAAAGGAGCAGCCAAGCATACTAGGACTCAATTTCTTGACTTTAAGAAAGCCGACTTCATAAAACTTAGGGAAGTGCTGGGTGAGATCCCATGGACAGTAATACTAAAAGGAAAGGGAGTTCATGATGGCTGGGAGTTTGTTAAGAGGGAGATAGTAAAAGCACAACTTCAGGCAATACCAATGAGAAGGAAACATGGAAGGTGCCTAAAGAAGCCAGGGTGGCTATCTAAAGAACTTTTAACTGAGTTAAGATTAAAAAAGGATGTGTACAAAAAATGGAAAAGGGGGGGAAACCACCAAAGAGGAATTCAAACAAATAGCCAGCACATGTAGACACAAAGTCAGAAAAGCACAAAGCACAGAATGAACTCAGGCTTGCTAGAGAGGTTAAAAACAACAAAAAAGGCTTTTATGGGTATGTTCGTGGCAAAAGGAAGAACAAAGAAACAGTGGGGTCACTCAGAGGAGAAGATGGTGAAATGCAAACAGGGGACACAGAAAGGGCTGAACTCCTCAATGCCTTCTTTGCCTCAGTCTTCTCCGATAAAGAAAACAATGCCCGACCTGAAGAATTTGGAGCAAATGATTCAGCAGAGGAAACACAACCCAGAATAACAAAGGAGATAGTACAAGAATACTTGGCTAGTTAGATGTATTCAGGTCTCCAGGGCCAGATGAACTGCATCCAAGAGTATTAAAAGAACTGGCAGATGTGATCTCAGAACCACTGGCAGTCATCTTTGAGAATTCCTGGAGAACAGGCGAAGTCCCGGCAGACTGGAGGAGGGCAAATGTTGTCCCTATTTTCAAAAAGGGGGAAAGAGAGGACCCAAATAATTATCGCCCAGTCAGTCTGACATCAATACCAGGGAGGATTCTGGAGCAGATCATTAAGCAAACAGTCTGTGAGCACCTAGAAAGGAATGCTGTGATCACCAACAGTCAGCATGGATTTCTGAAAAATAAGTCATGTCAGACTAACCTGATCTCGTTTTTTGACAAAATCACAAGCCTGGTAGATGAAGGGAACGCAGTGGATGTAGCCTACCTTGATTTCAGCAAGGCATTTGACAAGGTGCCCCATGATATTCTTGTAAAGAAGCTGGTAAAATGCGGTCTTGACTATGCTACCACTCAGTGGATTTGTAACTGGCTGACTGACCGAACCCAAAGGGTGCTCATCAATGGTTCCTCTTCATCCTGGAGAAGAGTGACTAGTGGGGTGCCACAGGGTTCTGTCTTGGGCCCGGTCTTATTCAACATCTTTATCAACGACTTGGATGATGGACTCAAGGGCATCCTGATCAAATTTGCAGATGACACCAAACTGGGAGGGGTGGCTAACACCCCAGAGGACAGGATCACACTTCAAAACAACCTTGGCAGATTAGAGAACTGGGCCAAAACAAACAAGATGAATTTTAACAAGGAGAAATGTAAAGTATTGCGCTTGGGCAAAAAATGAGAGGTACAAATACAAGATGGGTGACACCTGGCTTGAGAGCAGTACATGTGAAAAGGATCTAGGAGTCTTGGTTGACCACAAACTTGACATGAGCCAACAGTGTGACGCGGCAGCTAAAAAAGCCAATGCAATTCTGGGCTGCATCAATAGGAGTATAGCATCTAGATCAAGGGAAGTAATAGTGCCACTGTATTCTGCTCTGGTCAGACCTCACCTGGAGTACTGTGTCCAGTTCTGGGCACCACAGTTCAAGAAGGACACTGACAAACTGGAACGTGTCCAGAGGAGGGCAACCAAAATGGTCAAAGGTCTGGAAACGATGCCTTATGAGGAACGGCTAAGGGAACTGGGCATGTTTAGCCTGGAGAAGAGGAGGTTAAGGGGTGATATGATAGCAATGGATCCAAACTACAAGAAAGAAGATTCCACCTAAACATTAGAAGAACTTCCTGACAGTAAGAGCTGTTTGACAGTGGAATTTGCTGCCAAGGAGTGTGGTGGAGTCTCCTTCTTTGGGGGTCTTTAAGCAGAGGCTTGACAACCATATGTCAGGAGTGCTCTGATGATGTTTCCTGCTTGGCAGGGGGTTGGACTCGATGGCCCTTGTGGTCTATTCCAACTCTATGATTCTATGATTCATTTTCTCCTCACAACATTTGAAAACCAATGAGTATGCTCAGTGCTCATTGGACTATTCTTGTCATAGGAACCAACTCCTTACAGGCCAAGGGGTATTTACCCCCCCAAAAAAAAATATTTGAGGGGTCTACCCCCCAAAGTTGATGGAATTGCCATTCAAATGGTGTGTGTGTATACTACTTTGTGTGATCAATTATGCAGGGCAGGTCTTACTTTGCCCTCCCCAATATATCCCCCCCCCCAAGTTGGCACCCCTGGTTCTTGTGTTTTCTGTCTTTTACTGTACCCCCCTACATGTGTTGGGGGTTCTTGCTTTTTGATAATTTGATGATTCAGAATTCTTCTGGGGCCAGTCTGACTCACCCAGTCAAAGACTAATAGGCCCAGGAGGGGTGAGTAGGGATGGTCTGAACAGCTAATTCCACCCTTTTGCATATCAGGGACACTCTGAAAATGAGTCCACTGTCAGTATATAGGACAGCTAAGAAGAACATCCAAGTCCAAGAAAGAAAACCAGATAGGGTTAATGATCACTGAGGATGGCTGTCACAGTCGTGTTCACCATGAGAGAACTCGGTAGTGCCTAGACAATCACTATTGGAAAAGGAAAGCTAAGTTGGATGGATCCTTGCTCTAGTCTTGACAGTACTGTTCTTCCAGCAAATCTGTGTTCTTAAATAAAAACACAGATTCTTTCATAAGAACATATGGAGAGACATTATGGATCAGGCTGAAGACCTATCTAGTCCGTATCCTGTTCTCACATTGGTCGACCAGGTGCAGATGGGGACCCACAAGCAGGATCTGTGCGCAACAGTGCTCTCCTCATTTGTATTCAGGAGCATTCGGCCTCCAGCAGTGGAGGTGGAACACCTCCACTGTAACTAGTAGCCACTCATAGGCTTATCCACCATGAATTTGTCTAATCCTCTTCTCAAGTCATCCAAGCCAGAGGCTATCACTTCCTCTAGAGGGAACAAGCTCCATAGCTTCACCATTCATTTTGTGAATGAATTCTTTTTGTCTTCATCGAATGGTCCTGAGTTCTGGATCTATGAGAGGCTTCATATTCTATGGGGACCTAATATACCTTAAGGCCAGCCTCATGAAACAAAACAAGTTGTAGCAAGCAGTTATTGCCATTCCACTGACTCTCAAATTACTGAATGAACCCTCTTTTTTGCATTTATTTCATGTGCAAGCTGAGCAATAAAATGCTTATTTTCAAATGTGCAAAAAATATTTTTTAATCTTCCAGGGATAGTAACATTCAAAGCAAAGAGCAATTTCAAACACATAGAACCAAGAACCTCCAGAAGAAAAGTGTCTGGCAGACAGTCATCTAAAACAAGCTGCTTTAATGCACAAGACTGTATATTTGTGTGTACTTAATTGCCGATTCTGCTGCCATCCTTCTCTTTTGCATCTGCTGGCTTACTATTACTGGCTGGCCCAATTGGAATTTAAATACAGGCAGAAATGATTTCTTTGGGGGAAAGGGGGAGAAAATACTTAACTGTATAACTTTTTAAATCTTTAATACACATTTGCATTTCTGCTCCACTCTTGCTTCCCGATTCATGTGCCAACATCTTAAGGCCTATGCTGTTTAAGTATAAAGAAGAAGGAATGTGAACTAAAGAGTGGGATAAGCATGCAAGAAGACTAATAATGAACGCTAGGGGAAAGTTTCTCAACAGATGTCATTGCTCATATCAGTGGTTTTGGTGGACAAATCTAGGGGAAAGAAGTTTAGAACATAAGAAAAAGCCCTGCTGCGTGAGGCCAAAGGCCCAGATAGTCCAAGACATTGCCCTTAAATCGGCCAACCAGATGTATATAGGCAGTTCACAATCAGGACCTGACCACAACAGCATTCTCACCACCAGTAACTCAAAGCAACTGCTATTCAGAGGCATACCACCTTGGATACTATTGGTAGTAAATATTGCACATATTAATATTGTGCAGTTTGAAGCAGCCGAATGGATGAAAACTGATTCCTTTTTGGAAATAAAGCATTGCCAAGGCCCATAAGTTATTATTCAAAACTTTACTTGCAGAACTTTCTTGAAAACAAAACAAAAACTTCAATGATACATCCCAATAGTTCCATAAGACATATACCAGTCCAAGGCATAGGCTCAGTATCTTACAAGATGCATTCTGCCGAAGTTTGTTTACCTTGAGAGGTTCATTTATATCTCCACTCTCACAGAGTCTAGGAACAAAGACTCAAGGCAACTCACTTCAAAATGGGGATCTGCAGATCATTAACACTCATTTGATCTAACACTCACATGTTAGCTTACCAGACAACAACCACACTTAATTAGCAGTCAGTTAAAGCTCAGAGTCCCTTAGAATACTGCAGTGGAATTTTCCAGTGTTAAACCTTTTCATCAATGCACACAGGCATTTTCCATTCCAGTGTCAATTAAACAATTATACTTAATAGTACATAGTCATTGTGGCTGATAGACATCTGTAGCCCTATCCTCCATGAATTTGTCTAATCCACTTTAAAGCCATCCACACTGATGGCCATCACTACATCCTGTGAGAGCAAATCCCTCATTTTAACTGTGTGCTGTCTGAAGAATTTTTTTCCTTTGTTTGCCCTAATTTTTCCAACATTCAGCTTCATTGGCTGGACTCATAGTATGATGAGAGAAAAATATCTTGCTTTTCCCACACCAGGGATAATCTTATATGGCACTGTCGTGTCTGCCCTTAAGTTATTCAGGTCCTCAGTTTTATTGATTGTTGAAAGATTAACAAGCTTAACTCACCCACATTTCAACATATCCACCAGCACTCTCCTGAAATCTCCTTTTGGGTGATGACCCCACCCTCAAGTAGAGCAGTACAATCCTCAGCAAAAAGCAATTGGATAGAACAGGATGAAATTGACATCTAAATGAATGCCACTGAGATGAAAAAGGGTGGAATTAGCTTTTGAGACCATCCCTACTCACCACCACCTGGGTTTATTAGTTTTTGAGCGGATGAGTCAGAATAGCCGCAGCAGAATTCTGAATTATGTATCAAATTATCAAAAATGAAGAACTCCTGCCCACCCAAAGGTTTAGCCTGCCCAGCCAAAGGTTGAGAGCCAGTATGGTGTAGTGGTTAAGAGCGGTAGTCTCATAATCTGAGGAACCAGGTTCGTGTCTCCGCTCCTCCACATGCAGCTGCTGGGTGACCTTGGGCTAGTCACACTTCTCTGAAGTCTCTCAGCCCCACTCACCTCACAGAGTGTTTGTTGTGGGGGAGGAAGGGAAACGAGAATGTTAGCCGCTTTGAGACTCCTTAAAGGGAGTGAAAGGCGGGATATCAAATCCAAACTCCTCCTCCTCCTCCTCCTCCTCCTCTTCTTCTTCTTCTTCTTCTTCTTCTTCTTCTTCTTCTTCGTAATGCTCAAATGTAAAACTTCACTGAGATGTTTCACCGCTTGCTGCATATCCCTTCCCAGGACCCATTCACTTTAACCTGGGAGAAACAATAGTTTTAAAGAGTGCTGGAGGTGGCATACCTGTCCTGGGTCTACTAATTTCTTTCTCTTAACCCACGATCACCTCTGATTTTGCAGAATGAGGAAGCTGACACAAAGTAACAATCACTTCTCCTTGCAGTACATATGTAGTACCTTGCATGACGCAGAAAAGGATGTTATCACTGGCTAGTTAAAAAGAAATAATGAGCTAAATAAAAATGTTTAACGTTTGTCACATAACTCAGTCCCTTAGCCTGCAAAATGAGGCCCCAGCTGACACGATAATAAGTAAATATCAATGTAATACTTTCCAGATCACATAATTCAAACTCGAAAGATCAGTGAACATCTAAGTGAAGGCTCGTTTTTATATCAATCATTTCCTGATTAAATGAAAGTACAATTATTCAGCAAGAAAGGAGACAGATCTAAACCCTTCATTGATGGAATGGTTAGAGAATGCAGGGGATGACCATTTTCTTCAAAGTTTTTAGCATGCGAGAATTGGAGTATGCTGCCCTCTGCAATAAACACTACCTAAATAACACATTTTTGATATGTAGGAAAGCATCATTATACACCATTATGGGTTAGTATATACAATTAGCAGAATCAAGTCATAAAGCAAATATTTGCTCGCACCACTTCAGAATGTGAGAGCTTTTACAGCTGGGCCAGGTTACCCATTGTCCACCAGATGATGTTAGACTCCAACTCCAATAATCCCCAGCCAATGGTCAGGGGTGATGGGAGTTGGAGTCCATAAGTTCCCCATCCCTCTTCTACAAGCTATCATGCTCCCCCATGAAGAAGAAAAACCTGTTAAAAAGAAAAAAGACTAGCACAGAAAGCTATATGTAGATCCAGAAATTCCTGCCTCAAGTAAGTACCAGTTGACGCTGGCATGCCTCTCTCAACTGATGGAGTGTGTCTCAGAGGGCAGAGATGACAAAATTCAGAGTCCGGGGTGTCAGGACTCCACTGTGTGGATTTAGTGGCTCAGAAAAAGGGCCATTGTCACCACAGTGGTAATGCATGAATAGCACTTAGAAATTAATGAGCAGGTGAAGAATAGAATCAAACTTTTGCTTTTTGCTACACAGTGTTTCCTCCAGTATGTGCCAAACGTTCTGTCTAATCAGCTGGCCCTCTTCCTATTTGCTTTAATTAAGAGAATGTCAACGTGCTTCTCCGTGATTAATGCACTTGATTCCCTCTCATGAACCTACATGGTGTTGTGTTGCTGACAAGTACCTGACATTTTGAACAAACAGGAACAACTGCAGCTGAAGTGACGGAAAGTGATGGATTTTGCTGCTAGAGCAGGATGTAACATGGGAGAAGCTTTATCTTTCTTATTTCTTCCCTCTGGGTCATGATCTAGTTCCTTAGTAATACCATGTATGCATAGAACACCAATGCATTGATTGGTTATTGTATTATTTTACCATAGTTGTGTCCCATTTTTTCTCCAAGGAACTCTGGGCAATTTAAATGTAAGAATATGTTTCTTAGTGTTGTCTGCACAACAAGCTCATGAGATAGCTTATGCTAAGGGAGAGAGCAACTGGTCCAAGGTCTTCCTGTAGGCTTCACAGATGCGTGAAGATTTGAAACAGTGTCTCCCAGGTCTACATCCAACACCCTGTCCACTTATATTACACCACACTGGCTTTATGGTTCTGTATCAGATATATCCCAATCTTGACATCAAGGCTGGTCCTATCATGAAACTGAGTGAGGCAGTCACTTCAGGTGACAGAGCTGAGGGATGAGGAGGCAACAAAGTTGTGTGGGCCTCATGACCTGCTTTGTCAGTCGGCTGTCCTCAGATGATGTTGAGGGTGTTTTCCAGTTTCAAAGTCAAATTTAGTTGTCTGCTATGTTACAGAGGCTCAGCTGGTCTCTACTAGAAGTCTGTCATTTAAGGTCACCTGTCCTGTGCAATGAAACAGTCTTCCAGTCGAAATTCAGCAGACATCCTCACTTATGACTTTCAGGCGCCTTTCAGGAGACCTTTCTCTAAAAACAGAACTTGGGGGATATTATTATTTAGGATGTTCAATGTCTGCACATCATTGCCATCTGTTGCCCATGATTTCACACAGCGCAAAAACTTCTGGTAGCAGTTGCAGTGCTCTCGCCACCACACTCAATGCAAACTGAAAGAACTGTGTTCCTGCATTATATTTTACTGGATGACACATGGACAAGTAAGACAATGCAGACAGTTAATGCATGGCTAAGTGTAGCTCTGACTGTGAGTAGTATAGCCCAGGGGTGGCCAACTCCCAAGAGACCATGATCTACTTGCAGAATTAAAAACTGGCAGTGATCTACCCCCTTTTGGGGGGTTTAGGTCAACGTTGTTGAGCTTTCATTAGGAAGTAAAGCCCCGTTTCTTTGGGGTTCAGGTCAAACTTGTTGAGCATTAGAGAAAAGGGGGAACAGCCACTCACCAACCGATCGCTGGGGAAACAAACAGCCTCACTGAGTAAACTCCGTCTTCCGTTCTGCAGATTGTGCAACAATGGAGGGCAGGGTGAGAGGGCAGAGCTGGATTCTATTTTACCAATGCTAAGGAATGGGACCCAGTGATCAACCACGATGTACCAAAAACTCCTGGGATCTACCAGTAGATCGTGATCGCCCTATTGAACATCCCTAGTATAGCCTATTATGATAATTGGCTGTTGTAACTCACTTTCTATCAGCCAGAGACAGGAGAAGATGTCAGAGAGTTCCAGAGATTTATGATGAGTCAAATTTTGTAAAAAGAAATTCTGTTCCATCCCTACCTCCTTGTGGGTTTCCTGGAGGCATCTGTTTGGAAAACAGGATGCAGATGAGATGGACCTGTTGTCTAATCCAGCAGGACTTTTCTGGCATATCTTGCAAAGATCCCATCCCACTGGTTCAACATTTCCTACCATGACCCAAAGTTCTTTTTCCTGGTCTGTTGCCAGCTTTTGGGATGCATCGAGCATATGTCTGAAGTTAGATTTTGTTTTGTTTTGCTCCAGTGTGCATCACATCACACTTGCCTATGTTGATTTTCATTTGCCCTTTTCATCCTCATTCATCCAGTCTGGATAGACCTTTTTGGATCTGCCCATAGCTCCTTGCTGTTCTTACCACCCTGAAGTGGATGGAAGAAGAGTGGTCCCTATTGAAACCTCTGGAACAAAAGGGAAATCTAGATATCCATATGGCACAGGGAAAACACTGAGCTCAATAACTCTTTGAAGGCAATGATAATGGGCCTAATGGGTCCAATTAACAATGATATCCCTGTAGTTTTAGTGCTATATATTTCAGTTTGCATCACTTATATGGGCATTTTAGAGATCCGCAGGGAAACAACTGGATGTGGGTTTAATGGAAGTGATTAGATATATGGGATGACTGGAATCATCAGAGGTAAAGATCCGTTTTGGGTGGTTCTCTCAACTCTGCACAGTAGAAGCTGAGTAAATGAGACTCTGCCCCCAGACATCCTCCACCTGCCTGCCTTCTTACTTACAACCAGTCAACTTCTTTCCCCTTAAATCTCAGTGTTACCCTTGTACAACTCAGCAGATAGGAGCATGGGGACCAAACTAGATCTGGCTGGCTCTGGCTCCAGCTGCTGTTGGCCTCCCTGCCTTATGACCTACCAGTCCCAAAGGGCCCCAGCTGCCACCGTCTCTGCATACGATGAGCACAGGGAGAAACATCTTTGCCTAGCGAGTCACACTGCTGTGGAAAGGAAAGCATTTGATCGCAAGGCATCGCCTCACTTTCCTCTGTCAAAAGGGTCCACGTTTAGGGACCAATAGAAAATGAAAAGGAATCACGATATCCATCACCAGCAGAAGCGTATTAACAACTCCAAATAGTTTGGTGCCAACATAAAATCAATTTCATCTTGCTGAGAGGGATCCATAAAGGAGAGGGAGGGAGAGATGAGCTTTTTGTGCTGCTTTAAACTGACGTTTGTTAGGATAGCAGAAAGATGAAGCCATTGGTATTATTATTATTATTATTATTATTATTATTATTATTATTCAGTATGACCCTATTCTCTCTTACATGAAGCCATGATTTTCTTGGCAAGTGTACCCTGAACCTAAACAGCAGCAAGTAGTTGTAAGTGTCGCTATGGCAACAGGAGAGCTTGGGGGATTTTGTATCCCCCCTCCCTGTCCCTTCTTGGGTAAAGTTTAATGAGTCTGAAATTATAAAGAAAACACAGGCGAAAGGCTGCCAAATGAAGGGACGCGACCTGGGGAAGCAGGTAGAAAGAGAAGGTGCACAAAGTAATTGGCATATTCAACGGCACACAGAGGGAGAAAGATGAGAGGCAGATAATGAAATATTATACACCTGGCTGCTCATTTTCATTCCACAGCTATTGTTATTTGCTTAATGGATGGGGGAACATGTCACCTATAAACAAGGAGATCTGACATATGCAGAGATATAAATAGCGAAAGACCATTTGCTCATTAACTATGCCTCAGCCAACTAAAGGCATTCAGAGACTGCGGTGGGAATCTTCCTTGTCCTTCTTTAGAGATATGCCTGCCTGTGGGGTGGGCAGGGTGGAGAGCTGGGTTTCCAACCCCCCTTTTTTTTCTTTCTGAAAAATCTTATGCTTTTAAGTTCCTTTGGTGTTTTTCCTCCAAAGTTGTCAGCAATCACAAAAATGCAATGGAACTTCCTAAGTCTGATTGTGCAAAAAATAATAATAAAATAAACTGCTATTGTTGGTTCATATGCCCAAATTTCCAGTACAGTAGGAGGGACTAACTCAGCAATACTACACATGATTTGCAATTTTTTAAAAAATGGGTTCAATCCCTGACACCTGCAGTTTCAAAAAGGGGCAGGTGTAGCCAAGAGAAGTACACTGCCCCAAAGAGATGAAATGTGTCACCCCCCCAAAAAAAAGAGGGCACAAATATGCATAAAGATATGTGTATCCTAATTTATATGTGCAGATGCAAATTTATTAATAATTACTATAATTTAAACAGAATGCAAGATATCTCAACACAGCAGGGAAGGCTGTGACCATGTATGCCTCTGCAGTCTGCTGTTCAGGTGCTGCTAACTGTTAATGGTCTACGTCAAGGTCATTCTTCTTAGGGTTATTTATCTTTAAAGCAGACTTGGACAAACAGAGGACCCCTTTAAAGAGGGAACCATCCTCTGATAGCCCTTCAAACAGTCATCTGTAAAATAGGTCACCTGGCCAACCTAGTAGGAGCCACTAATTGGGTAAGCAATGTGTCTTAGCAACAGAGCACCTGCTTTGCTTGCAGAAGGTCTCGGGTTCAATCCCAAGAGCCACTGCTTTTCAGTATAGACAATACTGAAGGAGAGGACCAATGGTCTGAATCAGTATAAAACAGATTCCTACAACGCTATGGAAGAATTCTGTCTGGAACCCTGGAAATCTGTTGTTGGAATAGGCAATACTGAGCTAAAGGTATCACAGGTGTCTAAACCACTAAGCCTCTTGGGCTTGCTGATCGGAAGGTTGGGGGTTCAAATCCCTGTGACAGGGTGAGCTCCTGTTGCTCTGTCCCAGCTCCTGCCAACCTAGCAGTTCGAAAGTATACCAGTGCAAGTAGATAAATAGGTACTGCTGTGGCGGGAAGGTAAATGGCATTTCTGTGCGCTCTGGTTTCTGTCATGGTGTCCCGTTGTGCCAGAAGTGATTTAGTTATGCTGGCTACATGACCCAGGAAGCTGTCTGTTGACAAATGCTGGCTCCCTTGGCCTGAAAGCAAGATGAGTGCCACAACCCCATAGTCACCTTTGACTGGACTTGACCATCCAGGGGTCTTTTACCTTTTACCTACTGAACTAAATGGCCAGATAGTCTGGTATAAGTCTTCTAACCTAAGTTATATAATATGTTCTTTATTAGGCCCAACTAACCACAGAGCCTAGGGCTTGCTGATCGGAAGGTCAGCAGTTCAAATCCCCACAACTGGGTGAGCGCCTATTGTTCGGTCCCAGCACCTGCTCACCTAGCAGTTTGAAAGCACATCAAAGTGCAAGTAGATAAATAGGCACCACTCCAGTGGGAAGGTAAATGTTGTTTCTGTGCGCTGCTCTGGTTTCACCAGAAGTAGCTTAGTCATGCTGGCCACATGACCCTGAAGCTGTCTGCGGACAAATGCTGCCTCCCTCGGCCTATAGAGCGAGATGAGCGCACAACCCCAGAGTCGTCCGTGACTGGACCTAACGATCAGGGGTACCTTTGCCTTTAACTACAGACTAGGGATGGTTGGAGAGATTTGATTTGGCTCACAATGAAATCCCAGTTTATCAAACGTACACAGAAACGTAACCATTCACTGAAATTCACAAATTTTGCAATGCAGCTGTCCAAAAAGAATTGCATTGTTAGGAAAAAGTTTGCTTAAAGTGACTATATTAGTGAACATGACATCAAATGCATTATATTAGGAGAAGCCACTGGCAAATATGTGTACGTTAGTCAAAACAGCGTGCACACAAATGTGTACATGAGGGGAATTCCAGGCAAAAATGCTGAAGAACTTTCATGGGGCCTTTTTTCCAAAACAAATTAGCAAATAGTTGCAGAAATGTGGAGAACTGAATTTAAGATTGGAAAAATGAGAGAGAGAGAGAGAGAGAGAGAGAGAGAGAGCGCACCAAACTGGACAAAACTTTCCACCCCAGCACAGATTATGAACATGTTTTGTTGGGATGCATGTTCATTGGCCATATGCATACATGTATACATGTCTGGGATTGGCTGGAGACTGTGGACTAGTGTCTGGATATTGATGAGTAAGCAGCAGGAGAAGCGGGGTTGGAGACTGACTTGGAAGAAGAGGTTGCTGATGGAGCCATACACAGATGGAGTCTTAGACTGCTTGTGTGGGAAAGATACATAAGCTGAGGTGGGGGACGTGGACTATCTGTTGCTGCGAGGGTGCACACCTTGAGGTAGCTGAGAGATGTCGGACTGGTGAACATGCCGTTTCCTAACTTGTGAGTGTACTTTTGACAATAAGGAGTTAATTCTTAACTCTGGAAATTCCCCGCCTAACAATACCATGTCAATACAGGATCTCAGAACTATGAAGGCCAGATATACTGAGGGAATAGGATCTCTCTCTCTCTCTCTCTCTCTCTCTCTCTCTCTCTCTCTCTCTCTCTCACACACACACACACACACACACACACATTTGCCCTTTTATAATATTTGCACAGAGCTTTGATGAAGCTGTGTAAATTGAATCCACTGAAAAATCATTGTTCCTCACTTGTGATACAAACAGCGGCGTAGCGTGGGTTATCAGCACCCGGGGCAAGGCAAGTAATTTGCGCCCCCTAACCCGGGGGAAGGCAAGTAATTTGCGCCCCCTAACACCTAACCATGGTCATTAATACGCCAAGACGCGCGTCTTTGGGCGTCGCGGCGCAGCCTTCTCGGTCTCCCTCCCCGGCCCGGCTAGTCCCGACGCGGCTTCTTTCTGGCGCGGGGAGGGGGCGGCTCTGGGGCCAGTGCGTCGGCCGGCCTCCGGCGCGGGTGGGGGAGCCCCGTCGGGGCGGGTGGGCGGTCTTGGCGTGCAGGCACTAGAGCGCCGCCGATGGCGCGTTTGGCGGGCTGCGCGCGTCCAGACAGCGACCCGAGCCTGGGCGGCGTGGCGCTTGGTGCCGGAGCCTCCGCCCGCAGCGCCCCGTCGGGAGACCCGGCCGGAAGGAGCCTCGAGCCGGCTGTCGGACGCGGTTGAAGCAGCCAGGGCGGCATGGCAGGCAGCGGCGGCTCCTCGGCGACTCCACGCGGCCAGCCAAGCGCGCTGGCCGAGCCCCGCAGGTGAACGCTGCCCGTCGGTGAGGAGGGGCTGCCTGGCGCGCCCTCCGTGGCCCTGACGCGCGGGGACCGCGGCGAGCGCTGAGAGCCGCTGCCAGCTACAGCCTGCGCCCGAGGCTCTTCGGCGACTCCGGAGGCAGCGAGCGCGCCCCCCCAGAAGTTGCGCCCGGTGCGGCTGGCACCCCTGGCACCCCACATGCTACGCCACTGGATACAAATAACCTCTCTGTAGTGTTCAATCTGTGAACCTCATCCAAGGCTGTCAATATACCAATCCTCCATGACTTCCCCTCAAGAAAATTGTCCCACAAGAACCTCTGGGATAGAAATAAGGAGTTTTGAATTGAAAAGGCTATCAAAATAATTTTCATTCTTACTCAAGGGAAAAGATTATTGAAAATGTCTGGAAGTGATCTTAAAGAGACCACCTGAATTAATTTAGCTAAATCCTTGTCTAATCTGATGCCAAGACCTCCAATGCTAAAGGTGCCACCATTCTTTATGCTAAAGATGCTCTCTAGATGTTGTTGAACTCTGGTGCCCATCAGCCCCAGGCAGCATGGCCAATGGTCAGAGATGATGGCACCAGTGATTTGACAGCATATGGAATGCCACAAGGGAAAGGTCACCTACTACAGTGGATGACCATTAGGTCCAACCTAAATCTTCCTTAGGATGAATTCTGTCTTGTCCGCTGTAAAGAAGTAGCTCATGGCTTGTTTCTTTCTTAGATCAATTTTTGTTTGAAGATTCTTATCAAGTCACCACTCTGTTTTCATAACTAAACAACATAGCAACAGATGCCAAGCTCCATCACGATGCCTCTGGAACTTCACAAGCAGAATATGAAGGTAATGGTCACCTCCTATTATTTCTTGCTTTTATCAGGTATGCAGAAGTATACTGATTCTTAACATGGAAATTCCATTTAGCTATCAAAGCTCATAGTGGTCCTCCATGAATATGTATGATCTCTAAGCTCACACACTTTTCTGCATCCACATCACTTCAAGGACCATTGCAAGGCAATGAGCCTGGATGTCTTGTTTGTTTAAGGAGCATCCTAATGTAACAACGGATTTGTGATGTTTTAACGGGCAGAAAAACAGCATATTTTGCTTTCGAATTATTTGGACAATGTTGCTTTTCCTTGATAGGAATCAAGCTAGTGATCTGGTACATGCAAAACATTTTCTGAGACAAGCTAACATGGTCTCCTGGTGCCATTCATTAATTAAATCAGAGGATTTGTTTACTCACTAATAATGCATTAAGACAAAGAGTTCTTCTGAGCTGCTCTTATTGAGAATGACGGGTAGTGTCTTGTTTGAGCCTATTCATAAGTGCCTGCCTTCCAATTTGCAGAGTATACCTCCATGAGTTCAAATCCTTCCTGAATAAATCAAATGGAAACATGATTTGAAGCTAAATTTAGCCAGCATACAAACATGTATTTTGGATTCCTAGCAGCATGACAATGAGTTTGGATTCATTATTTAAGTTCCTTTTTCAAGCCGGCTTTCAGGGATACCTATAGGGAGAGTAATTCCAACTTCAGAGTCATTTTTGGGGACAGCACATAATTTCCCAGTTTCTAAGGGGGCTGTATCATTAAAATGGGGGGTGGGTGGATTAAGAAGAAGAATAAAATCATAGAATTGGAAGGGACCCCAAGGGTCATCCAGTATAACCCTCTGCAATGCAGAAATCTCAACTAAAGCAGCCATGACAGATGACCAGCCAACCACTGCTTAAGAACCTCCAATGAAGAAGAGTACACCACCTCTCATGGGAGTCCATTCCACTGCCAAACAGCTCTTACTGTCAGAAAGTTTTTCCATATGTTTAATCAGAATCTCCTTTCTTGGAGCTTGAAGCCATTGTTTCAAGGATTAGTATTGGCTACAATGTTCTGCAGTGCAAATAGAATCTTGTGTAGGTAAATCTGCAGGTAAATCAGCTTCGTGTAGAAAGCAGGTGGGGCATAACAGGGAAGATTCTGATTCGGCTTTATACCTGTGGCCCTCCAGATGTTGCTGAACTTCAGCTTCCACCAACCATAACTATTGACCATGATTATTTGGGCTGATGGGAGTTGGAGTCCAGCAATGTCAGTCCACAGGATATCCATTCCTAATTTATAACTATGTCTAGGGAAGTGTTCTGAGCTAAATTATGCATAGGGACAGGACAGATATTTAATTCACTTCACATTTTTATTACAAGCTCTAGCTACCCACATTTCCTGAAACAACATGTGACTCAAAATGCCATGGTCATTTGAAATGTGGAATTCTGCAATGTAGTCCTCCAACTAAAAAATGTGTGTATTTGGGGAACGTGTTCATAACATTTCATATATTCATGAAAACAGCATGCAAAAATGCATTATATTATGGGAAATTGCCTGCAAAATATATGTGGGAATTGCACACAAAAATGTTCATATTTGGAGAAATTCACATGAAAAAGTTGAAAATATTTGTGAGGACTTTTTCTTAGAAATGCAAAGTGGAAATGTGAAAACTGAACTTAATATCAGAAAAAAGAAGAAACAGAAAGGGACAGATCCATCCATCCCTAACTGGTCCATGGGGTGACGAAGAGTCGGACACAACTAAACAACTCAACAACAACAACAACAGAATCTCTGCGGCATTCCTTCTGAGAAGAAATGTTTATTTTGAAGTGAAGAGCATTCAAGCTGGAATGGTTTCCATCTGCTTTGGCAGGTAGGAGTATAAAATTATAATTTCTGCATTAGCATATGTTTTATTGCTTCAGCGTTTTGTTTATGGAAAAGAAATTATGGAGGGGAAATTAATGTAGCATGCACCTTCCACTTTTTTTAACACCATTATTGACTGGCTTGTATAAAATGTTTTTCTCCACTAAAATGCAGGTGCTGATTTTATTAATAACGTTAAGAAAATACGTCCTCTGGTGCTAAGCATTTCTAAGCTTTGGATCGATTCCATACATGTCAGGATTATGAGAAAAATGCTATGCTAGTATAGTCGCCACTACGATTTTGTTTAAAGGGGGTGGGGGGAGATTACAAGGAAATGAGCACTCCTTCTGAGGTGAAACAGCTAAGGAATTTTGAGAAAAGCTCTGCTCTCCAAACGTGGGGATATATAGATATAGATATAATTTGTTGTTGTTGTTTAGTCGTTTTGTCGTGCCCGACTCTTCGTGACCCCATGGACTAGGGCACACCAGGCACTCCTGTTTTCCACTGCCTCCCGCAGTTTGGTCAGACTCATGTTGGTAGCTTCAAGAACACTGTCCAACCATCTCGTCCTCTGTCGTCCCCTTCTCCTTGTGCCCTTTAAGCCATTGCCTGATGGACAACAGAAAGCCTCTTTCCTCATCAAAGAGCCACATTACTTGAGATTCTTTAACTCAGGGGCAGCCAACATGGTGTCTCTCAGACATTGTATGTCTACATCTCCCATCACCCTGATCATTGGCCATGCTGGCTGGGGCTGATGGGAGTTGGAGTCTAAGGGAATGTCTAGGATCTTCAATGGTGGTAACTAATGCCAGTGTACTGCAAGAAGCAAAGAACACCAGTGTCGAAGTAATGATTCTTCAACATCAACTTTGTTGGACTGGTCATCAACATCATCACAATTTAATAATAATTTATTATTTATACCCCGCCCATCTGGCTGGGTTTCCCCAGCCACTCTGGTCATGTTGTGCGGGTGCCTGATTACCGTCTTCCAAAGCAACTACTCTATTCCGAACTTAAAAATGGAAAGCATAAAGCTGGTGGTCGACAAAAGAGGTTTAAAGACTCTCTCAAGGCAAATCTAAAAAAAATGTACGTAGAATAAACACCAACAACTGGGAAGCAGTGGCCTGCGAGCACTCCAGTTAGAGAACAGCCTTTACCAAAGATGTCATGGACTTTGAAGACACTCAAACTCAGGATGAAAGGGAGAAACGTGCTAAGAGGAAGAAATTGTCACCATGATCAACTCCCACCCAGGAACATATGTCCCCACTGTGGAAGGATGCATGGATCCAGAAGTGGCTTCCACAGTTACTTATAGACTCACTGTTAAGACCATGTTCATGGAAGACAATCTCACACGGCTACGAGTGATCGCCAAAGAAGAAAGACATCTCCCATCACCCTGACTATTAGCCATGCTGGCTGGGGCTGATGGAAGTTGGAGTCTAGGGGAATGGTCTAGGATCTTCTATGGCAGTGTTTCCCAACCGGTGTTCCGCGGCACACTAGTGTGCCGTGAGACACCGGCTGGTGTGCCGTGGGAGGGAGGCGGGCGAGTCGGGCGGCGAGAGGCGGCGGCGGCGAGGATCCACGTCGAGCCGGGGGCGGCTCCGCGGTGCTGGTGCCGAGCGGCGGGGCAGCGCGCGCAAAAGGGAGGAGCGCGAGACAGCGGAGGAGGAGAAGGCCGGCATGTCCGGGCAGCAGCAGCAACAGCAGCAGCAGCAACTCCCGGCGACGGCTCCTCCTCCGCCCGCTATCGCCGCCACCACCACAACAGCCGCCGCCGCCTCAGCTGCCGCCGTCCCTCAATCCCTCGCTCTGCTGCCTCCTCCCACCCCGGCAAGGGGAAGGGAAAAAACTTTCACTTTTGTGCGTCCCTCCCGGCGTGACGCTGCGCGCTGACGTCACGGGGCGGGGCTTTAATGGTGGTGTGCCGCGAGATTTTTTCCCGGTAAACAGGTGTGCCGTTGCCCAAAACCGTTTGGGAAACACTGTTCTATGGTGACAGATGACATATGCCCAACAGATCATGGCACTCTGCAGGTGAGGACTTCCTGCAGATGCCACCTTACTGGGAGGTCTGGTCCACACCATGTACTGTAGCGTTTTGGCTACCATCATTTGGCATTGCCTCCTCTTGAATGTTAGACAGTGGCCACCTCTGTGGTCTTTTCAATTCCTGCTGGAGACCTCCCTCTTCCAAATAAGCTTTTAAGTTTAGATCTTTTCTGAATCTGCATCTGCATTTGACTTGACTTTAAGATGTTTCATTGCTTTGTCACTTGTTTGTCACCCTGGGCTCCTTCAGGAGGAAGGGCTTAGGATATAAATTTAATAAATAAACAGCGTACAACTCCTCTTGTTTCAGTTCACTGGCAACAGCAGCCTGTTCCAGTTAAATATAGCTTGTGCTTTAGATCTGTGCTGGAGTCGCTAATTGGTTAATCTCAATTGCTTCTCTCTTTTTATCGCTGTCTTTATCCCCCCTCCCACAAATGCTGTCCTTTCTCTAATGCTTAATGTCACACCTGCTGTTGTCACCTCATAAAAATTCAAACACCTGGGGAAAATATGTCCGTGCAGTGTTTTATCTTTTGGCCTTAAGGTTCCCAGGTGGAGCTGTTCAACAAACATTTAAGGCGTCTGTTAAATAACTCCACAGACTGCTGAGCTTTACTGATCATGAGGATAAGGCCTGTGGGGACCTTGGACAAAGTTATATGTCCATTAAAGTTGGTTTAGGACATTAAGTTGTGGCCTGCGCAGAGAATTTACAGCCAGTGTCTGGAACAGGGTTGCAAGGCTCTAATATGCATTGCGTATCTAGTATAGCGTGTTCTCACTAAAGGAGAGCACGTGTTGCGGATGGGTCAGACAAAGCACCCTGTAGTAATTAGGTGGATTGGTTTAAAGGGCCTACTTTTGGCTGGAGTTGGTGTTGCTGGGGCAAATTTGATGTTGCAAGTTTGGGGGAGGGGTCAGAGGTTATTTAAGGAAGGTCCACAGCAGAGTACTTTCTCTTTCGCTGTGGACATCGGATCTAGCTGGACACAGTGAAGGACTGGTTGTATTAACAATTTCTTCTCTCTTATCCTTTTCTTCTCACCCCCCCTTTTTTTGTTTTTGTTTTAATCTCTTCCTTATTAATAATCATTTCCTTATCATCCTTAATTTAGTTTGCCTGGCTGCATTCCCCCTGGGCAGGGCTTTTGGGGGCTGGGAGGGGTTGGGGCGACCCTAACCGCCCGCGGCCTGGTCCGCGGCTGAGGCGCTGGTCCCCGGCCTTATCCCTGGCACCCGGGCTCCCCTTCTGGGTTGGGCAGCTGGGCAAAACGTTTAATTTTATGATTTGATTTGTTCCTCAATTATTTGTTTTGAACACGGGCGCCGCGGCTTTTGCCTCGCTCGTGTCGGCCCTCCCCGCAGTGCGCTCCGGCGCGCTCTGTTTGGAAGGAGACGCTGGGGGAGCACCCTGGGCGGCAGCGCGGCCGTGCTGCCGGCTTGGCTTCGGGCCTTGCTTTGGCCCGGGGAGGCTTGGGGCTGCTGGGCCTTTCCCCTCCCTTTCATCCGGGGAGGCCGGGATCGGCCACTGGGACAGTCCCGCGGCTGGGTGGCTTACACCGGGGGAGGGGGCGGCCGGCGCTTGCCTGACCCCTTGCCTGGCCGGCCTCGGGCAGCGGAGGCGCTGCGGCGGAGCCGCTAGTTGCCTGAGCGCCTGGTTTTGGCCTAGCCAGGGCCTGCAGGCCTTCTGTGCTGGGCCGGGTTGGGGGATCGTGAGCAGGCAGTTTGGCGGGAGCGCCATTTTCTTTCTGCCTCATTTTGCGGTTGGTTGCCCCCAGTGGCCGAAGGTGGAAGTGCAGTCTGAATTGGTGGATTGTAGGTTTACACTCCACTGATAGTGTTTTAACTTTGGTTCATTTGTCTGGTGGCAATTTTGGGTGTTTTACGTTTATTCTCCACCCCTTACCCTGCCCTGTGGGAAGATTCTCCCTGTATCTGTGGCTTGCCTTTCCCAATAGGGAGAGAGCCCCCATTTGGGGCTTTCTTTCACAAAAAGGTTTCCTCCATTTTGCTTGTTGAAATGGTGGGGCTAGTCAGGGCTGTTCCCAGCTTAGCTGGAATCACTTTCGTTTATAGTACCCCGAAGGTTGGCTTTATGTTGAGTGTGTGCAGCGCTGTTGGCCAAATTTTAAGCTAGCCTTGGGTGGGAGCACTAATTGAGTTCTTTTAACATTGCTATGAGACTAAGATTCTCAAGAGCTGAAGCGGGGAGGCCTATTCGACCTGCACATAACTTCCAAGCCTGAGTCTGCTACAGGTAGCAGTTAATGGTTAAGTCTCTGACACGTGATTCATTCTCTCTATGGATCTGCTTCCAGGCCCAGTTGCTGCTAATGTATATCTGAGGCAGACAGAGGGCCCCAGAGGCTCCCTGTCCCTCCAAGGACTATGAGCACTCTGTATATGCTCTTGAACTATGCTGTTTCTGAACAAGTTTATTTTCTTTAAGTTTGTTTTGCTCTGATAGTGGCAACTGCCATGGTGGCTTAGTGGCTAAGTGCAGGACTAGGACCTGGGAGACAGGGTTCATATACCCCTCTTAGCCATTGTTATAACAAAACAAAACAAACTGCTCCTTTTGAGCTATTCTGTTGCTGGGTAGTTCGGCCCATTTGTGATAAAATAATTTTGGGTTTCTTGAAGGGGTGCTTCCCTCTAAAAGGGCAAGCAGGGGTACCTGGACAAGCTGTGGGCTACCTCAACACTGCTATTTCACTGGAAACATTTATGCCTGGCCTAGCAGGTGACCCTAGGGCTTTGCCCTGGAACTCGATGGCCTGGAAGCGTTTCCGGCCTGAATAGTGTCCCCATGTGGTCCATGAAGCATTGGTTTCACTGGGTCAGCGCATAGTGCCGGTAATGCCTAGGTTGCAGGATTGGTCCCTGTATGGGACAGCTGCATGCTCCCCCATTGCTCTACCTGGACACTTAGGTCCTTTTGGTGGTTACCTCACTGTGAGGGATGTAACGGGTGCCACATTTGCAATATGCAACTGGGAGAAAGCACCTTTGCGTGCCCGCATTGCAGTTTGCTCTGTGCGTTGCAGAGCACGGCGCTGCACGGGCTGCAATTGCATTGCATTGCAAGGAGATTTGCAGTTGCATTGCACGGAGGGTGTGTGGTTGCATTGCACGGAGTGTGTTGTTGCATTGCACGGAGGGTGTTGTTGCATTGCACGGAGTGTGTTGTTGCATTGCACGGAGGGTGTTGTTGCATTGCACGGAGTGTGTTGTTGCATTGCACGGAGGGTGTTGTTGCATTGCACGGAGTGTGTTGTTGCACTGCACGGAGGGTGTTGTTGCATTGCACGGAGTGTGTTGTTGCATTGCACGGAGGGTGTTGTTGCATTGCACGGAGGGTGTTGTTGCATTGCACGGAGTGTGTTGTTGCATTGCACGGAGGGTGTTGTTGCATTGCACGGAGTGTGTTGTTGCATTGCACGGAGGGTGTTGTTGCATTGCACGGAGTGTGTTGTTGCATTGCACGGAGGGTGTAGTTGCATTGCACGGAGTGTGTGTACATTGCATGGAGGGTGTAGTTGCATGGCACAGAGTGTGTTTTTTGCATTGCACGGAGTGTGTGTGCATTGCATGGAGTATGTAGTTGCATTGAACGGAGGGTGTGTGCAGGGCATGGAGTGTGTAGTTGCATTGCATGGAGTGTAGTTGCATTGCATGAAGGGTGTGTGCATTGCAGGGAGTGTGTTTTGCATTGAACGGAGTGTGTAGTTGCATTGCACGGAGGGTTTGTGTGTGCATTGAACGGAGTGTGTAGTTGCATTGCACGGAGGGTTTGTGTGTGCATTGCACAGAGTGTGTAGTTGCACTGCACAGAGCGTGTTTTTGCATTGCACAGAGTATGTAGTTGCATTGCATGGAGAGTGTGTGCACCGCACGGAGTGTGTTTTTGCATTGCACAGAGTGTGTGTCTGAAAAGGAAGCTGGCTCGGCGGCAGATTGGTTGGGACTCCTTCAGGAGTTCTGGCCAGCATCGGCCCTGTAAATTCACATATCATGATGGCAGCACAAGATGCCCCCTGCCCAAGCGGGGGCGGGAAGTTGGCAAGCAATAGCTCAATATCTTTTGCCCATATTCCCATTTTATTTAGGGATCCAGTTGGATATCGTTGCTAAACATGCCACTTGCATATGGAGAAGCTGTCTGCCTTGAAGGAAGTTATTTTGTAATACTTCCTCTGTAGCAAGTGATGCTTCATCAGATCCGATCTTGCTGGGTCACATAATTAATCTTCCCACTAGGCCAGGCTGCCTGCGGCCTGAGGTCCCCTTACCTTTGTGTACGCCTACCAAGCGTGGTGAAGGCAGATATCACCATGGTAGCAATTCCTGACCTGAATGTATGCAATAGTAGTTCGCCATGGCAGGATACCTTGAACCTGCACAGGGATTTTCAGGTTCAGGCTGGTGCTGCTGGATCTTTGCCCTTTGGTTTTTATTTCAAGGGCGGCTGGTGAGCAAAGCTATGGCCTCAAGCCCGGTGTGGTGAGGCAATCATGTGATATAACTTTTCTTGATGCCTGATGCCTCTAGTCAGCCCCCGAGTTCACCTGAGCATCCGGCCGTCACGTCTAGGGGCCGTAGAGGCACTAAGGGTACTGCCAGGAGAAGGGCGTCTGCCAGGGGGCGGGCAGCCCGCGCCACTGGTGTGCCACCTTCTCTAGTTGCAAGGGCGGCTTCTGGTCATTCACTGGTTGTCTCTTCTCAGCCTATCTTAATACAGATCAGCAAGGTGACGCTTCCGAGTCTTAGGTGGAGGACAGCCTGCTTCCCCCTCCGAAAGCTTCTTCTGGGGGTCGCTGCCGCCGAAGGAAATCCAGGAAGTGTGCCAAGAAGAGTCGGAGGGACACTTCATCCTCCCTTTCGGATGGAGCGGTTCAGATCCCTGGCGCCAGAGGCTCGAGAACGTCCGGAATTTTTCCCGGATCACTTCTGGAACCTTGGCAGCACTTAGTTTTACAGGGAGTAGCTGCATCTGTTGCCCCCTCCACTTTGCGGTCTTATGAGAAGGCTTGGTGTGATTTTTTTTAAAGTTCATTGGGCAGCCGGAGTTGGGAGGTGTGGGTAATCCCCACTCTACTTCTCAGGTGCTCCAGTATCTGGTGCACCTGTTTCAGAAGCGTCGGGCAAACAGGACGCTCAGACTGCATTCTGCAGCAATATCCTTCTTTAGTAAGGCATTCTTTAATAAGGACCCATGCGGGAAACTTGTGGTGAGAAAGGCACTTGAGGGCTGGGGTTGGCTTCATCCCTCCAGGCCTATTTCCCGGCGGCCCATTACATTTCACCTGTTGTCTCGGATGCGTGGTAAACTGAGGAGCATCTGTTGGTCCAGGTTTGAGGCCCGGCTGTTCTCTGCAGCCTTTTCTTTAGCCTTCCCCGGGGCCCTGAGAGTGGGCAAAGTGGTGCTTGAACCTAACCGGGGTGGTGGTTCTTGGGGTCTATTACTAGAGGACGTGAGTCTGCTCCGTCTGAGGTGCAAGTCAACGTCAGGAGCTCAAAAACTGATCAGCGGGGTAGGGGAGCGGTGATTCGGCTCCCCGCCACTGGAGAGAAGGGCCCTTGTCCGGTCAAGGACCTCCTGAGGTATTTAGCCTTGCGTCCACCAGGCATGGGCCCCTTGTTTGTTCACAAGAATGGGCACCCGTTGGCTCGTCACCAGTTCTCAAAAGTGCTCCGCAATGCCATCGCGGCATGCGGCCTGGCTGCCACTGAGTTTGCACCTCATTCCTTCAGGATTGGGGCCACGACGACGGCCGCTCATTGGGGTTTATCGGCAAGAAGGATGCAATTTCGTGTGCTTACGTATCTGTTTTACCCTAGGTCAAGCCCCTACACGTATCTGGATTGTGGGGCACAGTATTGTGCACTGGGCAGCTCGCAGAGCTCGACAGTCTGGCTTGGGTGACGATCTTGGCTTTCCGCAGGAAGTGAAAGTGTCCTGGATCGCCAGAAGGGGAATGCTGTGGAAGGAACTTCTGCTGCTTATCCAGAGGCGTGTTCTTTTGGAGGGCCCTCCTACGGCGATTGTCATTCAGCTTGGGGAGAATGATTTGGTGTCACATTCTTGTTCTGTTCTGCGTGCTATGATATTGGAAGATGTGAGGGATTTGGCGGCCATGGTGCCACCAACGAAAATAATTTGGTCAAAATTTTCAACGCCGTAAGTGGAGGGGTAGCCCTTGTGGGGAAGCCACCGAGGGGTCCAGGAAACGGATTAATGCTGCAGTGAGCAAGTTGGTGGCTGATTTGGGCGGGTTTGTGATTCCACACCCCTTGATTAGGTTCAAAGCCACTGAATTGTTTATGATGGATGGGGTTCATCTGTCGTCTGTTGGGAATGATGTGTGGTTGAGTTCAGTGGTGGATAAGTTAAGGGTGTGTTTGAGGCTGTGAGTGGTTGGCGGCGAGCGTAAGGGGCTCGATTGGCGGTTAGGCATTGGTTTAAATTGGTTGGTGGAGGGGTATGGATTGGCTGTGCCTGCCCCTCCAATGAGGTTGCTGCATGGGAATTCCGTTAAAGGAATTCAGGGGCTTACCATCCATTCGTCCAAACCCCTGGAATCGGGCTTGGGCCGTGTAAGTCCCTAGGAGCATGCGGGGAGAAGCTGAGGGTCTGTGCCGCAGCTCCGCCTATCCCTGAACTTGTTCCTCCACACTGGCTTCCGCTGGAATCCGGGAGTCAGTGCTGTCCCCAAGGCGGGAGGGACAGCTAGTCGTAACCAATGCCTAAGCAACCACTCACAATTTGTATGCAAATAAAGTTGTGGCCAAAATTATGCCAAAAACCTTAAACAAAAATTCATGTGTGATGTGTGAGTTATTGGGGTTAAGGGTGTTTTGGGGACCTCAGCACGCAAAGCGTGTTCTCACTAAAGGAGAGCACGTGTTGCGGATGGGTCAGACAAAGCACCCTGTAGTAATTAGGTGGATTGGTTTAAAGGGCCTACTTTTGGCTGGAGTTGGTGTTGCTGGGGCAAATTTGATGTTGCAAGTTTGGGGGAGGGGTCAGAGGTTATTTAAGGAAGGTCCACAGCAGAGTACTTTCTCTTTCGCTGTGGACATCGGATCTCCCGCCCGCCCTCCCTTGTTGGGCTTGCGCTTTGACCTTGCTTTGCCTGTCATGGGGTCGTCCGCCTTGGTGCGGGGGCCCAGTAGGAATTTACCATTTGGCTGATTAGTGCGTGCCTCTTGGGTTTTGCCTACTGCTTAGCAATACGTCACAACTTGTAAGGTTGGCGGTTAGGCATTGGTTTAAATTGGTTGGTGGAGGGGTATGGATTGGCTGTGCCTGCCCCTCCAATGAGGTTGCTGCATGGGAATTCCGTTAAAGGAATTCAGGGGCTTACCATCCATTCGTCCAAACCCCTGGAATCGGGCTTGGGCCGTGTAAGTCCCTAGGAGCATGCGGGGAGAAGCTGAGGGTCTGTGCCGCAGCTCCGCCTATCCCTGAACTTGTTCCTCCACACTGGCTTCCGCTGGAATCCGGGAGTCAGTGCTGTCCCCAAGGCGGGAGGGACAGCTAGTCGTAACCAATGCCTAAGCAACCACTCACAATTTGTATGCAAATAAAGTTGTGGCCAAAATTATGCCAAAAACCTTAAACAAAAATTCATGTGTGATGTGTGAGTTATTGGGGTTAAGGGTGTTTTGGGGACCTCAGCACGCAATTGTGTACTTATATTCAATTACAGCAAAATGCTATTGGAGCTGCCTGTGCATTGACAGAGCTCTAGGGAACGCAAACCAAATTTGCAAGAGTATCTGCTAAGCCCTAAGATTTGCCATGTATCTACCTATGCTTTTAAAAAGAATGGCTTTCTGATTCTAAATTGCTCTGCACATGCTCCACTTTGATCTGTAATTCAGCTCCTGTATAAAATGAAGCTCAGGTTCACCTATTCAGTATAAAGGGGAATCTAAATATGGCTGTAACTATTGCCCCTCTTAGCCAAAGTGGATGAAATTTAGTCACAGGGGCTTTACCAGAGCGCATTAAGTTTGTCATACTGCAGAAAATTATTTGGCAGGTGGGTGGGATTTTTGTAGAAGTAACATAGATTCGCTTTCTTCCATAATGTCTTATGATGGGGGTTCACATTATCTTGCATTAACATTATAAAAGGTGGCTGAGCAGTGTATCTTTCTGCTTGCACGTTTTTTGAAACCACGCAGTGCCACACTATACTTTATATCTGACAATTGCTTGTGCCCTTGCTCCCATAAGAGGTAGTGATGGTCACCATCTTAAAAGGGTTTAAAAGAGGAGTAGGTAAATTGCTGGAGGAGAAGGCTAGCAGTGCCTGCTAGCCACAATAGCTGTGAACTTCCATGGTTGAAGGCAGCAATGCTTCTGAATATCAGTTGCCAGAAACCAGAGGAGGAGATAGTGAGCGTGTGCTTGAATCCTGCTTGCAGGTTTTCCATAGGCATCTGGGTGGCCATTTTGAGAGCAAGATGTTGGACTCGATGGGCCATTGGCCTGGTTCTTATATTCTTGTGTCCTCTGACAGGTTTTACAGACCACCCGTTAGGCCTTTACACATCTTCAATAGGCCTTACAATTTGAGACTGTCTAGAAAGTTGCCTGCAGAGTTCTGAAGAGCTCTGGTGTTCTGTTGCTGTTGTTAAACCAGAGCCACATGGAATTTTTTAAAAGCTTAAATGAAGCTTTTAACTGCTGTGCTTCAATGAAAAACAATGCAGAGCTCTTCAGCGCTCCGCAGACAAAATTTGGGACATTGCCACTTCTTGCAAAGCTCTTGGACATAGAGAAACAGAGAAGTGTTATATATAAAAACAGCTGTACTCACACAGAAAGACACAGAAACAGAGGCGTTCTCTAGCTTTGTTCTGTAGCTGATCTGATTTAGGATGTATTGAGATTGTGTTTTGACATGGGAGAGAGAGGAGATTCCTGAATCATCCTGATTAATTTCAGTATTCAGCCCACACACAGAGCCAATGCACACCTCTATTAAATGTTCACTTTTAGATGTTCAGGTCAAATACACTCGTTTTCTTCTTTTAATATGTGGAGCCAATTCCAAAGAACACGAAGTGGGCAACAATACATTAATCCAAAATATTTTATGATTTAATCATAGCCCAACTAAACAGCTGAAACCAAACACATAAAGCAGAACATTACCAATTTATAATCTTAGGCTGCAATCCACAACTGGGGGCAGGAGAACAGAAGATATCACCCATAGTCCTGGAAAAGCAGTGTATGGCTTTTGATGACAGCAGAGATGAGAGAGCAGAGGAGCAGACTTATACTCCACTGACTTTTTCTGTTTTCTAAATCAGTCATCCATCCGTCCGTCCGTCCCCAATTTTCCTCCCATTGAGAACCATGAAAAAGAAATAAACTATGCCTGCTCCAGGGCTGGTATAGTTTTCTCCCCAGTTTGAAGGTCTTCTGGGGGGTGGTGCAGAAGTCCTTGGATCCTTAAAATCCTTGTCTTGTTCTGCACCACCCCAAGCATGCCCCAAATTACCCTGGCATGTCCCATTGCAGGAAGGGGTGAGGTTCACCATTAGAGCATTTGCTTTCCATGTTAAAGGCTGAAGGTTCAACCCCCAGCACCTCCAGATAGGGCTAGGATACAGTTACCAGACGTTTCCCGGGGACAGTCCCTGGATTTACTAATTAGTCCCCATACAAAATCCATTGAAGTTGAAAAGTGTCCTTGGATCCATTGAAAAAAATCTGGTAACCTTAGGCTGGGAGAGACCTCTGACTGAAACCCTGGAGAGGAGCTGCCAGGCATCGTAGACAATCCAGAGCTGGATATAACAATAGTCTGATTGTGTAGAAGATGGATTCTTGTGCTCTTTTTCAGCCTACAGACCACAGAGCTCCAATGTTGGCACAGCCAGTGCTGAACAAGGGGGGCTGGGCATTCTACATCAGTTGTCCCGCTTCGATGTCCATGCACTCATTCTGCACCCCTACTCCTGAGGTGGGAGACTGAGTGCATCACCCACTTCCTGGCATCATAGGGTTGCAGGGTTGAAGCATTATATAGGAAGACAATAATAGCTAATATGCACATTTCAAAGCTTGGTTCATTTTGAATAGCTCCTTATTTCATTCCCTAAAAATCTCCTCCTTTAAAGAAGAACTTCCAATTAAGAGATATTTGTGGCCTCCAGACTAGTATGAATTTCCTCAAAGGGAGTGAATGTTTTCTTGATTGAAAACTGTTCAGTGTTTTGATTTCAACTTTTATTCATTTTATTACTGATGTTTCATTGTGAGATGAATGTGCCTTTTTACTTTTAACAGTAACAAATTATGGCATTTCCCCCACATTTTATAAGCTATGAAATGATTTAATGTAACTTCGGGCTTGTTTATCTGTTAATTATAGATTCCCCTGATGAAGGGACATCTGGGACCTGAAAGACACTGGGCTTTTTGAATGTGTCTGCTTTGAATAAATATGTTTCTGTACACAGTTACGGATTGTGCTGCTGTTTGTTTCCCTCTTTCCTAGACACATTTTTCACTTTCCATGAAACTGTGAATGGACAGATCAGTTTATAGCTGTTCCTTCTTTTTTTGCATGTATTTTCACTTATAGGTCTGTTCTCTCCCATTTGCACATTACTCTGTGCATTAAAATACCCATGCAAAAAGAATAACATTTAAAATGTGTTTAAATAACATTTAAAAGCATATTTTCACTCCAAGCTGCAGTCCCATGCCCCGTGAGAGGGCATCTCAAAGATACAGCTCACAATTGGTTTCCAGGTGGAGAAATCAAAACTAGAAACAGAACTGTTAGAACCCAATACTAAGAATTTGTCGAGAATGTATAACTTGTTGCTGAAATGGAATACACAAGATGAAACAGTTAAATCAGCCATGATTAAGTGGGCACAGGACATTGGTCATAATATTATGTTCGCTGACTGGGAACAGTTGTGGACCACCGGTATAAAATTTACGGCATGTAATGCCTTAAGAGAGAATGTTATGAAAATGATTTACAGGTGGTACATGACCCCAGTCAAGCTAGTAAAAATCTACCATTTGCCTGATAATAAGTGTTGGAAATGTAAAGAAATTGAAGGTACTTTTTATCACCTTTGGTGGACGTGCCCGAAGATTAAGGCCTTCTGGGAAATGATGTATAATGAAATGAAAAAGGTACTTAAATGTACTTTCCCCAAGAAACCAGAAGCCTTTCTCTTGGGCATTGTCGGCCAATTGGTGCCATAGAAGGACAGGACTTTTTTTTTATGTATGCTACTACAGCAGCAAGAATTCTCATCACAAAGTATTGGAAGACACAGGATCTACCCACTCTGGAAGAATGGCAGATGAAGGTGATAGACTATATGGGACTGGCTGAAATGACTGGCAGAATCCGAGACCAGGGGAAAGAGACGGCGGAAGAAGATTGGAAGAAATTTAAAATTTATCTTAACAAATATTGTAAAATTAATGAGTGCTAAAATGTTGAGGTTATAGAAAAAAGACGACTACAGCTGTAATAGTTTAAGTAAAAGAAAAGAAGAAGGGAAAATTAGATAAAATCAAGGGGGAGGATTTGCTGAAACAAATTTGGAAATTGGGATGCAGAAAGGGGAGGTACGGGGAGGTCGGTGAAGTAAGGTTTAAGAAAAAAGGATTTGAAATTATACATGTTTGTTTATGTGTTTGTTTGTTTGTATTGCGTATTGTTTGTGTTTATATAAATTGTGAAAAACCAATAAAAATTTTATAAAAACAAAAATAAAGATAAAGCTCACTGCCTGATGTTAGAAAGGTAGACCTGTTGTTGGATTCCACACATAACATAAAATAAGCACTGGCGGATTAAAGGCCATTCTAGTCCAGCATTCCCATAGTCATCAACTAGGTGCCTCTGGGAAGCTCACAAGCAAGACTTGAGTGCACCAGCAGTTGCACCATAGATTTGTACAATGGCATAATGATATTGGCTATTTTATTTTAAACCCCCTTCTTAATAGTTCCTAGCATGTACTCTGCCTTTTGCACAGCACACTGGGTTGACATCTTCATCAAGCTACTCACTATGACCCCCAAGGTCTCATTCCTGATCAGTCCCTCTCAGTTCTGACTCCATTAGTGTACATCACACTTACAAATGCATGCCCATTCACCGAACTTTGAGAGATCCTCTTGGAGCTCCTCGCAGTCTTTTTCTTTCTTTCAACCACTTGGTATCATCAGCAAATTTGGCCATGTCACTGTTCATGCCCTGAGTCCAGATCATTTATGAACAAGTTAAAAAACAGAGATCTCAGTACAGATCCTTCAGGAAACTCTCTCTATCTCTCCATTGGGAGAATGGTCCATTTAGTCTTACTCTCTGCTCCCTGTTACTTAACCAGTCGCTGATAAACACAGAGCCAGGAATCACAGGAAATAACATCTTAACACTCTAGCAATGGAAATCCTATAAGCATCTCAGTGCCTGAATAATTATGTGCTGTGTTTGCACTGAAACTGTATAGGGCCCTAGAGGGTAAGTACATCACTTGATTTCCATTTAAGAGGCTGTGCTTGGAAGACAGCTGGCCCACTTGGAGGAATCAATCCTTTTATGTTCTGTCAAAGGAATTGGCCGATAAAATAGGAGATGTCTGATTGTTTGTGATTGGGTATCAAAAAAGACACTCTGCAGGAGAACACCAGGCCTCCCAAATTACGTCTCATTTCCCAGGGTTTCTTCAGGTCTCTTGGGAAGTGGCTGCTGCTCTCTGAATCCTCGCGGAAGCAAACGTAGCATCACATGTGTGGGTAGAAGTGGTGAACAGCAGCAGACCCTGCAGTGGTTTTTTTGCAGTGGTCCCAAAGTAGGGGGTGGAATTGGAACTAGCCAAGAAGGGAGAAAGGTCCAGTCATTTGGTGCAGGCCTGGAACTTGTGCATAGGCTAGGGTAGGACTTGATGTTTGCAACGAAATATTTCGGTCCACAAAGTGAGGGTAGTCTGAGTAGGTCTGGTGTATTGGTTATCCTATTAAAAAGTGTTGAAACACAGGCATTTTTAGCTTTCCTGATACAGTGAAACCTCGGTCTCCGAGTGTCTCGGAAGCCAAACAATTTGGAACCTGAATGCCGAAAACCCGGAAGTAATTGCTTCCATTTTTGAACATGCCTCAGAAGTTGAACGACTTCTGAGGCGCGTTTTTCATTTTTTCCCCATTGACTTTGCAGCCAGCCCATTGATCCTCAGTTTTCAAATGTTTGGAAGTCGAAAGGTCTTCCGGAATGGATTACATTCGAAAACCGAGGTTCCACTTTATAGAAAATGGGGGGAAATCAGAACTTGGTTATTTATAGATTGATTTCTATATTGCCAATTACATTCTGTCTCAAGATGGTGTGCATGTTTAAGCAAGTATAGTGCACAAGTTTAAATGATAAAATAATAAAACTGTAAAACCATAATACAATAAATAACATGCAAATAACCTCAATGACACCAGTAATTAATTCGTAGCATTAAACATAGTATGAACGTAAAATTCACATTTGTTGCTTTATTCACTTATGAGTCATACTGGTTCCAGTGGAGCACAAAACAATACATACCAGGGTGGGTGGGAGCTGAATCTTTATTCTGAACTGGTAAACTATGATTGATTGATTGCAGGTTCAGGTTCAATAGACACTTTCAGATAATGATTCACGTTCTGTTTGAGATCAAGGGGGGGGGGGGAATAGAGGTTTGCTTAGTTGTTGTTTGGTTCAGGTTCTGTTTGACTCCCCGCTTATAAATACAAATTACTTTGGTGTGGCTGAAGCAGTTTCTTTGTATTTAAATCTATAAAGTGCCTCTATTTCACACCATGCTGAATATCAGAAAATATTGCCACCAATTTGTTCAATTTACAACACCTAGATAGCTCTCCTGTTTTCCTTGCCTGGCCCATAAAAAGAGTAATCTGCAAGTAATAGCACCTATGAAAACACCAGAGTTTAGTACCCGTACCCCATATACAGAGGTGCTAGAGTTTAATAACACAGAACAGACTGAAATTATGTGAAGCTTAAATGTTGTCTCTCCTGGCATTAAATGGAGTTTCTCTAATGCACAGAACGAGCTGCCAAGAGGATTAACACAGCAGCCCCAACAGAGTGAGGAACATCAGCTTCCAGGAGATACCTCAATTTAGGTCAAACTCAAGATGCCTGAGAAGACAGCAGTACATCTCTAATTTGCACCCACCATATTGTTGTATGCACCCCAATCTCTTAGTGAAGGGAGACTCTAGGGCAGACATGGCCAAACTTGGCCCTCCAGCTGTTTTGGGACTACAACTCCCATCATCCCTAGCTAACAGGACCAGTGGTCAGGGATGATGGGAATTGTAGTCCCAAAACAGCTGGAGGGCCAAGTTTGGCCATGCCTGCTCTAGGGGTTCCTTCTCTTACGCAGAATTTGGTTTCCTTGGAGTGAAGGTCACTGGAGACTGTGGTGTCTTTAGGATGCACATATATAGAACCTGAACGCAGCATGGAGGAAGGACTCAAGGATCAACACTCCAGCAGATCCAACCTCTCAATTAGATTCCCAGGGAGAGACCCAATTCAGAGCTATGAGTTTGACGCAGAGCAGTACAAGCCTATGTGTTGCTGGCTTTTAGCAACAGCCTAAAAAGACCCTCTCACACACATTGTTATCTCTCCTAGGGTGATGTAGCATCTGCGGGATAACCAATCTAATATAACAAGCATGCTTAAGTCTAATTAATAAACGAAGGGGTTAATACCACAGAGTAAGCTGTCCTGCCAGGCTTAGTTGTGGCACTTTGGGAGGAAATATGTAATCAAGTTTTCCTCCATTCTACCTGAGAAACTCAGTGTGTGAAGAGGTTTGAGCTGGTTGCTCCAGCTCAGCCACATGGCTTTGACTCCTGTGTTCCTATACCAATAATTTAGGAACTTTCACCACTTTGTAACTAAACTAAGTTTTTATTGCCTGTGCAACTTTTCTGACAGATGTCTAGAAAAGCATATGACTCTGACCTTTGAAGAGTTTGTAAGTACACCTATTTTTAATTCACCAAATGTGTGGTATTTTCCTATGCTGGGGGAAGAGAGAAATTTTGGAACTCACTTGGAATGGCATATTTTAAAGGTCTAACAGCAAATATTATCATGCTTCACTTTGCTGCATATTTTGTGACTTTAACAATCTGCTGGAGTTCTCTCATCACCCAAAGCCCACTCATCTGTTTGCAGGGCAACAGGGCAGCCTTTTTGGACATGTAAATGATTCTACTTAACTGGCCAGCTTAAGCCATTATCTTACAAAGAATCTGGTCTGACTGGTTCCATGACTTCTTCCACTAAATTCTAAATTTCACAAATGCAGGATCACAGACCTGGAAGGGACCCACATATATCATCCAGAGCAACCCACAGACCTATAACAGGCAGGAAAAAACAGAAGCCTCTTCTGTAGGAGAAGACAACTTCCAAGACATTAGAGGATGGTTTCAGTATAGCACCAGAATCTGGCAAAAGTATGAATAGGGCTATTACTGCAGACCTATTGGTGGTTATTATCTATGATAATCAAATGCAATAACTGTTTACAAGGACAAGATATTTCAGAATTCCATATGCTGGGAACAAGGGGAAAGAGCTGGATGGCTGTTTTCATTCTACTTATTTATTCAGGGAGGAAATTACACCCCATTTGATCAAGAAATTCCTAAGCAGGGTACATCAGTGCATTTTTAAAATTGTTTTATATGCAATTTCTTTAACTGGTTCTTTAAATAAATACAATTGTTTTATATACTCTTTTATTGCATTGGGAAATTGCTTTGAGATGCTTCAGAAGAAGCAATTTGTAAATGAAATAAGTCAAAACAAAACAAGACAAAACAATTGGGTGGTATCCGACTAACTTGTTCCATCCACTAAATCCCTCCACGCTCTGCAGCAGATGTGGGGAAGATATGGAACATGAACAGGAAGAGGAGAGGGGAGCTCTGCTTTGCAAGTGTAAATCCTTGCACTGATGGAATGACAATTGGATACTACCCAGAGTGGCTAGAACAGGCTTCCTCAACCTCGGCCCTCCAGATGTTTTGAGACTACAATTCCCATCATCCCTGGCCACTGGTCCTTCTAGCTAGGGATCATGGGAGTTGTAGGCCAAAAACATCTGGAGGGCCGAGGTTGAGGAAGCCAAGGCTGGAGCAAGCCAGTCTGATATTAGTATTATTTTTTATTGAATTTGTTAGGATATTTCTGTTCCACCTTAAAAGGGAGCAGGCTTTGTGAGTCACAGAGTCTGCGTATTTCCTGTTGACAGGAAGTTTATGTTTTCTGTTGCTTTCGTTTCTCTCTCTCGGTGCCTGAAACACTGAAGCAGGCAGTCATGTTTTTCTCTGTTCTGACTAACACAGAATAAACTCTTAAATAATGCTCTCCTGCGTGCATCTTTCGCTGTGCATTATCTGCTGATAAGAGCGTGCATCAGCCCTGGAATGTGGCAAGCTATTTCTGGAGCTCGTGTCGCTAATTGCTGATACTGCGTGTCTACGGGAGATCGATGGACGTCTGGAGGCGACGTGGGGCCATGATGGACTTTGTCTCCCTGGCAGTATCCCAACAGAATTTATATACTGCCCTATACCGGAGGTCTCAGGGTATGATGATGATGATGATGATGTCATATTCAACTAAATTTCCCCCAGCTTCTGCTTCTCAGGTTCCAAATGAAGAATGATGAACCAAACTGGAAACAGGATGTTGGGCTTGATCGACTGATCCAATAAAGAGATCTTGGAGTTCTTATGCTCCTTGCCATGTTTAGTGCATCAGAATATAGGGAAGGGTGATAAGTGTTTTGTTAAAACATATTTCAAACTTTGACATCAAAGGATTGCATTTGGCAGATTCAAATCCCCGGGCAGAAGCAAAATTCCTTTGGCATTTCATTAGCCTGTTCAGCCATTTTCCTTTTCACTCTGTTCCTTGCTGGGTAACGTCAGATCATTAACAAACACATCTTTTTGACAGGTTTCAATGATTTCACTGCCTTTGTGCTTATGAACTCTGACAAGCTAGCAGACCACACTCCACATTGTTAGGAAAATGAAGATAAGCACAGACGCAGTGCAGTAGGGGGTCCACGTCAATAAGGAAAGAGAGAAAAAGTCTCCAACGAAACCCAGAAATTAGTTTGTTGTTGCGTAGATACCAGCTCTCCTAAGATTCTCAAGACATATTCATTCCTCTTCATAAAAACATAGGAGTTGCTTAACTAGAAGCTAAAGAGCAACTGGCCATTTCAACAGCTATAAAAAAAGACTACGAAACTGTGGCATTAGAAATAAATATACACCCTAAGGAAAAGGGAAAGAATGGAACCATGACATATGACACAATAAAACTTCTACAGAATATAACGTCCAAAGCTTTGTAATGCAGAATAAAGGAGAGTGGGCAATGGGGTCATGATACAGCTGTAGAAGATTGTGCCTGTTGTAGAAAAAGTGGTAAGATATTACTTTTCTTCCTTGCCTAGAGCTTAGAACCTCACTTAGAACCCAGGACCTTCCAATGAAGCTGAATAGTGGGATACCTCACCTGCACTGCTGGTCTAACACAGTCCACTCTGTTCTGTTGAGAAATTTCTCACCTTGCCCAGTGTGGATAGTGGGCCTTGACTTGCTGTACCTTCTCTTCCAGTAAGCAACCAGCTTACAACTCAAAATGGTTTCTAAATAACAGCAGCATTTCTGAATTTCTATTTTATCTACTTTTATGTGTTTTTGTACAGCTGCCTTACTTGATTTGAGTTTGCTTTTTTCTTTTTGAAATAATGTTGTTTTAATGAATATATTGCCGACTTTTTTGAGACTGTTTTCAGATTTTCTGAAATATTAAGCTGCTTAGTTCTGCTTTTAAATAAATAAAATAAACAGTAACAATATAATCAAACCTGTTTAAAGACCCTAAAAGCATCAAATTACATGCAGCTATCAAAGATCAATAACCCAGAAAGAGGGAGGCATGCAAACGTCTGGTTAGCATTATCAGTAAAATGCCTGCCTTCTATCATTTCACAGATGAAAATAGAGACAAGCTTCTAACACACAATTTCTGTTGCAAAGGATCAATGCCTGAGCACCCCTACATCTCATTTCTGAAGGCTCTATTCAGCCATATGCTTGATTTGTTTACAATAGTTTCTCCCCCTGCCAACCTGCCACCCCTGATTTAAAAAGCCAAGGGAACATTTGTTCTTTTTGACTAATGGTATACTTGAAAATTGTAATCAGATGCAAGAAGTTATTGCAGGTTCAGAATTTCTTTCCCTGGCCGTGCTGTTGGCAAATGTCAGGCTGCGCATTGCATGATGTTTTAATGACCATTTGCATGAATTGACATGTGTGCCCATTCCCTACCCGGAGATTAAATTTCTAGGGACCTCAGAGTGAGATCTGGAGACTGACAAATGACAACTGGCAACTCACACTAACACAACAATAGCAAGGCATTCCCCAACAGAAGCATAGTGTCCAGATAAAGGAAAATAACAGTACCAATCTCTTCTGTCTTGGTCAGACCTGGAATACTGTTCCTAGTTCTGGGTAATTTAAGGAGGATATTGGCAAGCTGGAACGTGTACAGATGAGGACCACCAAGATGATAAGGGGTTTGAAAACAAAGTCTTACGAAGAACAATTGAGGAGGTTGGGTATGTTTAGCTGGGAGAGGAGAAAACTGAAAGGAGATATGATAGACATCTTCAAATATCTTAACGGCTGTCACATGGAAGATGGAGTAAGCTTGTTTTCTGCTGCTCCAGAGGGCAAATTGCAAGAAAGGATATTAGGAATAACTTTCTGACAGTAAGAGATGTTTGGCAGTGTAACAAGCTACTTCGGAACATGGTACACATAATTTCATTGGAGGTTTTTAAGCAGAGGTTGGATGGCCATCTGCCAGTGATCCTTTGGCTGTGATTCCTGCATTGCAGGGGGTTGAGCTAGATGACCCTTGGCATCCCTTGAAACTCTACAGTTCTAGGAGTCTATGATAGGGATGTTGAATGACCAGTGAACAGGGACCACAAAATACTGGGAGGAAATGCAGCTGGATCCCCAGTCACATTTCCCTCCCCTCATTGGATTTGAAACTTCAGCATAATCTTGTGATATGTTTCGCACTGCAGGCCATCGCTTCCCTCGCCTTCTCTCAACATGGTTTAGCTGTCACAGAACCATCTATTTTAAAGAAACACATATTTCTATTAAGGCTACTAGCAGTAAATTGAGACTTTGGGCCAAGTTACTCTTAAGGGAACACGCTGTATTAACGCTAATCCTTTGAAACACATTGCTTCCCATAATCCATTTTCAGCAGATGCCCTATTCTCAAAGGGAAACCTCCATTGCACAAATCATTATGCCCAGGAACTCAGTGTACACTATTTTTTAAAGGGTTGCCTGTCCCTGGGGCTTGAATAAAAGGACACAAAGTCCCCTTCTCTGCTGCAATCGATGCTTGCCGATTTGCCTCGTTCTCTAACAGCCATGCTGGGATACGGACAAACAGATGGCACTTACCAGGAGGTCAATATAGAATCAGGACTACTCTACAAGCCATTCAAAATTGGCTCAATGGTTTGCTGTGCCAAAAAGTGCTCCCCTGTGAACACTGATATCTATGAAACGAGCATCAGGGGAAGCAAACATAATAATTTTGGAAGAAAATAATTTGTATCAATGCAAATTCTGAACCACAAACTTTTGCAAAAGAAACAAACCAAGCTCCTGTTCGGGGCATTTTAAGGTGGCTGAAAATGACCTGTTACTATTGCCTAAGCTCACTGAACTAATAGGAGCCATAGCCAGTGGGAGCTGCCTTTTAGTGTGTCAAATGACTGGTTCATGCAGCTCAGTATTTTCTACATGGACTGACAGTGGCTGTCTGTGTTTCAGGCAGGTAGTGTCCACCAGCTCTTCCTGAGGGAGTAGATGGACCATTGGCAGACGCTTAGCATGTTCTTGCTTGGAGATGTTGAGGATTAAACTTGGGACCTTCTGCATGAAAAAGCAGGTGCTCTCCTACTGAGCTATGGCCCTTCCCCATTGTGCTGTGCTAAAAAGTACTGAAAATCCCCCAGGGTGGAGATTGAGTGGGGTGATGCAGTGGCAAGGTTGAGGAAGCTCTAACTGATACCACCTAATTGTAGAAGGGCTCAGTGGTAGGTTCCGTCCTTGACACATCTAGGTAGGGTTGGGAGAGGGCCCTGCCTGAAAGCCTGGAGAGCCGCTGCCAGCCAAGGTAGACAATAATGAGATAAACGGATCTAGGCTCTGACTTGGTATATGGCCCTTCCTCTTTCTCAGCACATTTATTTACTGATAGAAGAAGAACAGGCTTCAATCCCAGTTTCCTCATTAAATATTTTCTTAGGCATGATCAGATCCTCCCAGTTGATTGTTTGATGGTTTCCATCTACTCCCAAATTCCATTTTAACTTCTGAAGGGTTTAATACTTCAAATTTGTCAATGCTGAGCAGATTCTGACAATATGGCTAGGGTGTGGTCTGCTCACATAGGTGTCATAGTTTGCAAGTTGGAAAAAGTGAATAGAGAAAGGTTTTTCTCCCTCATAATACTAGAACTCACAGGCATCAATGAAACTGAAGGTTGGAAGATTCTGGACAGATAAAATGAGACCTCTGGGTATAGGGTGATAAATGAATGAATGAATGAATGAATGAATCTATGATTCTAAGTCCTTCTTCATGCAATACATAGTCAAATGATGGAACTCTCTCCAACAGGAGGCAGTGATGGCCATCAACTTGGATGGATCTAAATAAGGATTGGACAAATTCATGGAGGACAAAGCTATCAGCTGTTGCTAAGTATGATGGCTATGCTCCACCCCCACAGTCAGACACAATGCTTATTGCTGACTACTGGTTGCTGGAAGCCACAGGAGGGGAGAGTGCTCATATGTTTGGGTCCTGCTTGTGGGTTTCCCACAGGAATTTGGGTGGCCACTGTGAGAACAGGATGCTGCACTAGATAAGCCATTGGTATGATCTGGCAGGTTCTTCTTCTGTTCTTAAGTTGTAAACTTATGTAAGACAGTGTGTCTCCCATGGAAATGAAAGCACAAGGCTTTTTACAATACTTGGCCTCTGACTTGTCATCACAACTGACTCAGAGATAATAGTAGGATAGTTCTATGCACACTGTGAGCCACGTTCTTTCTGTCATGCTACTTCCAAGCCTCTGAAAAGCCTTTTATTTGTCTCTAGCTTGATAGTAAAACTCTTTTTGCTGGCGAGTTTCTGTCTCCTCTGGAAAAGAAAAAAGAAAAGAAGTGAGTCCTTTAGGTTGTGCAAAAAACAAACCCCCCAATTGGCTGTGTTTTGCTATACCTGTAATTGTAGCCATCCCTGTTCTATTGCTTTTCAAATTTTCTGCATCAATATCCAAAGGTTGGCTGTAAGACATAGATTTTCTTCGCTGCCTCTATTAGTCAGCTTGTCTTCTGGCTCTACAAGTTGTTTATAGGAAGTAGGGACAAACTATGCTCCCCGCATCCCACTTCCTCCTTCTTTGTCTGGGTACACCATTGATTATGTGAGAATGTTAAGAGAAGAAACAGATCTGCTCCAGTAGCAGAGCTGAGATCACTTGAGCATTTTGGTGTGTGTGTGTGTGTGTGTACCCACCCACAATAAAACAGTGTGATCATTAATGATGTCCCCACCAAGCAAGACTGCATGCTAGGCCAGGAAGCAGAATGTTAGCTATAAATAGGCATACAGAACAATCCAAGAAGGAGGGGATGGAGAAGTAACCGTGGACAAGTTGCTAACTACACAGGTGGCATTTATTTCCCCCCCTAATTCAGAGACATGTTGCAGGATTGCATTGAAGGCCCATAGCCCAGCGATAGAGCATCCACTTTGCATGCAGGCAGTCTCTGGTTCATTCCCTAGCATCTCCAGGTAGGGATGGGAGAGGAAATCCTCAAGAGACAACTGCACCAGTCAATGTAGACAATATTGAGTTAGATGCACCAGTGGTCTGTCTCTAAGGTGGCTTCCTATGTCCCTAATGAGAAGGCTTTGGATATATGCCTTTCCCTGATGTGTCTTGGCATGCCCAGTTCATCCATCCCCCACCTCTGCTGACACTGGAGTGCTTTGCAAGATCAAACTTCCCTCTCTGAGGTCATCCCTCTCTCTGTACCCTCAGATGGAAGACCTGGAAAATACTATAAGGCTCCCAGTGGCTACAGGGCTGCGGTCTCAGGACAAAGAGACACGCTCAACCTATTTATTGACTCTGCTAATTTATCTTACTTTCTCCTTGACCCAAAAGGACATCAGAAGGGTCCTCTGCATCCAGGGGCTGATGGTTATCCACCAGCAGCAGTCTACCACCACACACACACACACACATTTTTCGCCCCACTCACAGATATGTGCAGTGAGAAGAAGGTGGGGGGGGGGGGCTTGCAGGTCAGGCTTTGGTTTAGGGTTGCCATTGGGGGAAAGTAGGGTCCTTGTGCTTTTAACAACTGGGTGGCAGGACAAAATTCATCGTGCTAAACCTTTGCTAATATGGAAATACAATTATGGGGGAAACTTCACATGTTCACACCACTTGTGTGGCCCCTGATTGATTTATGGGCCCCCTGCCCTACCTGCAAAAGGAGATACAAGTTTTCATAGGACACAAAGCAAATATGCATGTGTTATGCAAATTGAAGATCATAGGGCCCAATCTTCACACACTGCATAGTTATACTATGGAACTGGCTTCTACAAGATCAAGGGATGACCACCAACTTGGTGTCAAAAGTCTCTGCACTTTCATCATTGCAAAAAGTAGAACCATCACTATGGAACTGGCTTCCACAAGATCAAGGAATGGCCACCAACTTGGTGTCAAAAATCTCTGTGCTTTCATCATTGCAAAAAGTGGAAGCATCACAGAGGCTTCATCACCTGCATTGAAACTGCAGCTTCCTAGCTGCTCCACACTTTATGTGGTAGTCATATGTACATTCTATCCAGTCAAATGCTGCTGGGTCAGCCAGTAGCCCTGACTCCCTTGTCACATTTTAGGTAGGCTGCCTGCCTTTATTTAATTTTTTCAATTTGCCACATGTACATTTGTTCTTCATTCCCGCAGATTTAGCCAAACTAGTATTTAAACTTCAGGTTGATTTTGTACGTTTGCTTCCCACCCTCTGCTCGACCCAACCTGACAATTAAGCATGGTTTAGAATAGGCATTCAGTGTGTTCCGTCCTAAATGGGAGAGTTTTGGTTCATTACAGTCATTTGCTGCAGTAGTTGTAAATTAGATAATTACTTTCTATGCTTTTCAAACGGGAAAAAAGTGTGTATGTGTATGAAAAGGGGTTTTGTGTTTTATTTTGCTTTTGCTCAGTAATGTGTGCATTTTTGAGTCATTTAACAGCATCACAAAATAATCTTTTTGAGTGCTGCACCAATGTAATGGTTGCTAAAAGCAGCAAACTGAAATAGGAAAATGGTGGCTGAGATACAGAGAAGCAGAGATAAGGCTTTCTACACCTAAGCAGCTTGAAATGCAGCAAGGATACCCCCTCCTTCTGTGTGTGAAATCCCTTTTTAAAATGTTGCTGTTGTCATTTCCCCTCAATGCCAAACTCCAATTCATAGATTCTATCATCTGTGCATGTGCTCTCATCTGCTCATGTGCGGTGGCTGCCTGAAATGTACACACCTCAACTTAACTGCAGCTTCTATTGTCTCATTTGATGGAAGCTGATTTGAGGGAATATGCATGAAGCAGGAACATGTCTCAAGAAGCTACAGGATACCTATGGATTGTGGTTAATATCATGTGTACTCAGCCTCAAACACCAGAGAATCCAAGCAAGCGGTAACGTGTACACAGCCTAGATTTCCCCTGAAATTACCACACAGGGAGAGCATAATGTTTCTTGGGTGAAGCAATGATGGAACCCTTACTTCTGTGGGTTCCATGTTCATGGAGCATTGTTCCTCACAAAAACAAACAAACCCTGGACCTATTTATCTGCAATTTGGCAGGCGTAATCCACTCTGAAGAGGTTCCTGCACCCATAATTTTAATTTCTTCAAAGGAAAAAAAAAGTTGTAGCCTTTTCTAGGTTTCCTGTTATGGTAAATAGGGAGCACAGAGCAACCTGAAAGCCTAAACACATGTCAAAGCAATTAGAGCTCAGAACAACTCAGAGACAGATCAGAATTCTTTTAAAAAACCACTGATACAGATACATGGTCAATCTCTGGTGTCATGCACACCCTTAATAAATAGTAACATAGCATAACAAGAGTGGGAGATAAAAAAATTTAATTGCATTTAAAGAACATAAGGCAGTTCCAACCGTGCTTGGTCTTCTGCAAAAACACCAAAGAGTTTAGTGGCACGTTCATTGTTACAGAAGCTTAAATGGGTCAGAGGAAGGTTGCGTTCGGACAAAGCACAACATTGCATTTCCCCAACATTTCCTTTCCTGATATTTTCCACATTTTATGTGCTGTTTCACATGACATAAAACCCACTTCTAGAAATCTAGCAGAATCTAGTGGAAGTTTAGCAATCAATTCCATGTCAACTGCTTCCAGAAAAATATTTTTCAACCCTGTTAACCCAGAAAATTGCTGGGTTTACCCTGTCATTTCCTCACTGCTATCTTGGCTCACACCATTTGATGGAATTTAGGTCAGTGTTCTAGCATACTGTTCTTTCCTGATGTTTTCATGGGTGAATCATGGGGCAACAGAAGCACACATGCACATGAAGGTGGTGCTACGTCCAACGACATCCACAGTTGTGTCCCCCATGCCCACCAATATGAATGAAATTTAGCATGACGTGGGATGCTCAAAAAGTTCCACAATGCAACTGGCAATGCAGTGTAGAAGAAACATTAGAAACCAGGACAGGAGCACTTGCATTATAATCAGGTAAACTGCTGCAATAAACCCCACACTGGGATGCATGAGAAAGGTGGAAAAATAGAAGGAAAAAACCAAAAACCATCTATACACTGGCTACTGCAAAGTGTATAGACACAAGAAGTTTGTGGAGGAAAGGGGGCACTATTGTTTCAGTGGGACAGGTCCTGACTCTGTGCAGCCAGCAAGGTCAATTTGTTTCTGCAAATAGATTTCGCTCTCCTACAACAGGCCAATCATTCCATGAAGTCCCAGAGGTTCTATCCTTCACGGTCTCCCTCCATTCCGACACGATTCCAATTGGGGATGTTATTAAGCATTATCCACAGTTAACCTTCCTGCCAGCCCAGTAAACCACTGCTAGGCTTGATCTCTCTTTTCCAGTCACTTGAAGCTGTTGCTTTCCTTTGAGCCAATCTGATTTCATCTCCCAAGTGAGTCGCACTCTGTGTTACCCCCTTCTTCCAAACAAACTTGCCATTACAGTAAGATCATCATCCTGGGTCCTGCTCTGGGTACTCAAACCTTTGGATGTTAGGTGTGTGGTTGACTGGCGACTGGGTCTTTTTGAAGTGGCATCCCATTTATGGAGGGGGAAATTTGTTTGGTCCACTTCTCACAGCAGACCAACCTTAATTGAAGCTCAAGAAGTTGATTAGGGATCTGAACTCTGGATTTTCCCATGCATTTTGGGTGCATAAAAAGCATACACAAAAACATTATTTTGAGGAACAACAGAACGTACATTTTACTACTGGAGGCATTGAAAGCATTTTCCTTGGTTGTTGTTTTTTTATATAGAAAGTACAAAATGTGTATAATAGGACAGAATGGCAGACAACAAGTTGGAATGGGATGTAATAGCACACAATAGGGTGAATTGAGAGCCAGCAAGACCAAAATGGGACAGAATTAGCTGCTCACCCTATCTCTAGTGGCAACATTACTAACTTTTTCTAATGAAAAACCATGACTGAGTGGTAGAGCACATGTTTTGCATGCAAAACTAAATAAATCTGAGTTCTAACCTCAGCATTTCTTGAGTAGCTATATGTGCTTCATTTGCTGAATTACCTCTTTTTCCATTGAAACGTGAAAATAATAGGCTTGCCAACTGACCTGCAAACTCCCAGCTGGGCCTGCTCCTGTGTCTTTCTGTGCAGAATAGTAACCCACACTGGCTTAACCATGTGCTCTACCACTGAGCTCCTGTTTATATATTGGTGCTCCAGGAGAATAAATGCACATGGTTTGAATCGCTGGTGAAATGTATGCTTCCCTACCTCACCACACCCCAAAAAGATGGTGCCTCTATTGTCTTTGGGTCCAAAGAACTTGCTTCTGCCTTTTCAAGTTTTCTCTTGCCATTTCTGAAACCTTTCACAGCATGAAAGAGCAAGTACCAAAATAAGCACACGAATGCAGCTGCGTTTCTGGCTACAGCACAGATGATTAAAGCCACGTTGGGCGGGGGCGGGGGAAAGAAAAATCAATGCTGCTTTTCAGTTTACCGTGTACCCAGGTAATGAATGCACAGCCACTGTAGGAAATCCAATCAATGCTGTTTTGGTTCAAAAATGTTATTAGCTCAACATCAGTGAATTAGTTTAAGATGGGGTATGGCATACAAGGCTCTAAGGGAAAATGATGTGTGCACTTTGTACTAAGGGGGGATTTGTATGGAGAATTTGTGTGCGTAATTCATAGCATGAAAATGGGGAAAGGGTCAAGCAGTCCCACATGCCTCCCCAAACTGGCTTTTCAAAGTAGAAAAGGACTGTTTGATATAGTCCAATGGGTAGAGAACCTTTTTCAGCCACATTCCTATGTGGGAAACCATATGGTTGGATGTAACTGATTGTAAATTTGTAACTTGCACAGGTTACATCCCACCCATGGAAAAGTCAAAGGTTTCTATGCACACACACATACACACACACAATCTGTCACGAGACTGACCAGAAAATTCCGGGTTTCCACAGGTCAGGAAAAAACTGGAGGCTTGGAATGCAACTGAATTTTGCTCACAGAAAGTAACACAGCAGGGTCTCCCTGACTTGACTCTTTCTGCTTGAGATGTTGCTGGAAGGGCCTTCTTCTTCTGAACCCCACCCCACCCCCATTGCTTCAACCTCCTGCTTTCAGCACCTCCCAGCTCGTCCCTTCCCCAGCCTCCCTGTTATCATACCACCAGGACCCGGGGTCTAAGGGTGTGGGCTGAGAGAGTCCCAGAGATGCCAAATAGAGATGTCAGGACAGAGATGCATCTGGCTCCTAGGCCTAAGGTTTCCCACTCCTGCTCAAGTCACATGTGTTTGAGTATAATGCATAGATTGGCCCTTCTGAAACTAAAGGTTCCATTTAGCTGTTGCGGCTACTAGCTCAAGCTCAGGGATGGGGAGTCATCATGGTCTTCCAGAGGTTGGTGGTTTGCATTCAGAGGGTCCCAAGTTCAACCCCCAGCACCTCCAGGTTGGGCTGGGAAGAGATTCCTGCCCCAAACCCTAGAGAACTGCTGCCAGTGCATGTAGACAATACCAAGTGGACCAATGGTCTGACCAACAGAAAGCAGGTTCCTGTGTTCCTAAGGGTTAGGGATGCTGCTGTGGTGAACTCAAGAAGAGCTCTGCTGGATCACACCAAAGGCCCATCTAGTCCAGCAGTCTGTTCTCACAGAGGCCAATAAGATGCCTCTAGGAAGCCCCAAAGAAGTGCCTAAGAGCAGCTTATGATTCCCAGCAGCATGCATTCAGAGCCATAATGTACCCGGCAATGTCTATTTTTCTTCTTCTTCTTCACAAAGCCATTTAAGTTTTACAACATCTTGCAATAGTAAACGGCTTCATTTAATTACAGGTTGTGTGAAAACCTTGACAATCACAAGCAACATTTGAAAGTGTTCCGTTTCTTTCTGTTCCCACCTTGACGCCCCTGCTCCCATGGTAGAAAATGCCTTTTGTGAAAAACGACATTGTGTCATTTACATCTATTATTTCCAAGTTCTCTCTATCATATTCCGTTCAAGTTCCAAATGAGACATTTGGAGCGTGCTGATAGTCCTCCCTCCACATTCAGTGAACACATGTGGAGGGAGCAGAACTGTGTTCATGAGCTATATCCCCTTACACACCTGCAGACCTCATTTACATGCAACATTAGTGTGAATGGGGTCTGTGTGCATGGGAGGATTGTTCCATGCATGTGGCAATTGCAATGGACCAGGCTTCCCATTCCGAAGGTTTATAATGTCAGAATGGATGGATCCATTTATTTCCAGTCTGGTGTTCATTCATGGATTTCTTTCATCTCGTATTCTCATTAATCTGATTTTTTTTTTAAAGTCTACATTAAAACTTGCATTTAAATACATATTTTTATCACAAAATATGGATTTAAATAGTATTTTATCTCACATGAATTTCTTAATGTATTTTATCCCAAAGCGCAAATTTTTAACATATTTGTTTCATGGCTTTTCCTGTTGGCCTCCATCTTGAGTCCAAGAATGGGACTCAAGATGAGTTATAGATGAGCATTGGAAATGACCCTCCTGCCTTGACCTTGTGTACCATCTTGCAGTGGATTTATCTATGCTGGATCTTCTTGCTGGTGAGGTCATGAGGATCCAGAAAGTTCATTCTTCCTTTGGAAGCCAAGTTGCAATAATGGCAATGAGATAATTGATCAGTTTGCAAAAGGTTTCAACCCTGAATCTTCAGCTTTAGACTCCAAACGCAGGCTCCCTTAACCAAATGGGAATCATATGGAATGGAAAATAAAAACAAGATAGAACAATTACACTTCTAGGCTGAGTCAGACAATCTCAAACCATAGTTGTCATTATCAAAAGACAAACCCACTTAGGAAGACCATCTCTTCAGGCCAACCTTCCAGATTATAAATTTCTTCCTTTTCTGTAATTTCCCCCATGGGCACATATTTGCAGTTTGGGAGAGTTCAGATACAAACTAAGCAGGAATATGCTTGGTTTGACTCCAGCTAAAAATCCCATTTTTTGGAGGGGGGGATTGTTTCTAGAACAAGATGGGTGGCAGTTTCACACAGTGGCGCCCCCCCTCCCATTCACACATCCATCAGCCTCTACGTCAACACATTTTGGTACATTTCTTGAGACAATAGCTGTATCACAAATGTCAGAGAAGTGTGAAATCTGAAGGATGACTAGTAAGGATGTGCATCAGATTCGGATGAATCCCAAATTCCAATGCAAAGTGGGGAAGCTTGGAGGGATTGGGGGTTTACCAGAGGAAAACATGGGATCTCTATGAAACAGCAGTCATCAAAGAGGGGGCTCAGAAGTGTATCCAGACATAAAAAGGCATCTGTTGAAAGCAAAACTAATGTCTCTAAGCTTACCATGGTATCTTAACACTTGTCTGGGATGATGGAGAGTAGGAGAGAGCAAACACCAAGGTGGGGAGAGGACAGGTGGAATGACTGTTGTGATCAAGTTTGTAATCAGAGGAGACGATTTCACCCAGAAAGCAAACCCTTTTTAGTTCTTCCTATCCCAAGATCTACATCATACGTGTAGATCTATGCATGTTGAAACTATTATACGTGGTGGAATTGTAAAATAATTAGAAATTATTGGGAGATGATTTATAATGAAATGAAAAAAAAAAGTTTAAGATAAAAGAGTTAAAAAGTTTAAGTTAAAAGACCAGAAGTGTTTATATTAGGTATTTTAGGACAGGATTTACCAAAAGATAAGAAAAAGTTATTTATGTATGTGATGACAGCGGCCAGAATTTTATTAGCCCAAACATGGAAAAGTGATGAAATAACAACAAAAGAACATTGAAAAAAAAAGTTGATGGAATATGCTGAAATGGCGAAGTTAACTGAGAGACTCAAAGGTAAGAACAATAATGACTTTTTAAAAGATTGGGAACCTTTTATGATGTATATACAGAAATAATGCACTGAAAATCAATTGCAGGATTTGAGAAATAAACTTACAATGGACAAATACAAATTGAAAACATAAATATGAAGTAAAAATGAGAAGAATAAATAAATAACGCAACCTTAATTTTAGTATATAAGATATATAAAATTATAAGCAGAAGAAATAGATATGTTATAAACCAGGAAGAGAAGTTGCAGGAAGACGTGTGATTAAAATGTAAAATGTAATTTGAATGTTTGATTATGCTAAAATTTCTTCAATAAAATGAAAAAATAAAATAAAAAAGAAAGAAATTATGTATTACTGGAGGAGAGATGAAAAGACATACATCTGATATTTGGGGGGACAGCTGCGTGTCTCCAGAAACACCTCTAATTCCTGCCTCAGTCATGGTGTAGATGAGACCATCAATGCAGTTCCTTGAAAGTCAACTATGCTATTCAGTTAATTAGACCCTCTTCTTCTTGCTCATTTTAGGATGCAAACAGCAGAATCATAGTATCACAGAATTGTAGAACTAGAAGGTGCCTCAAGGGCCATCCACTCCAGATCCCTGCAATGCAGGAAACAGAACACAACTTTGGCATCGTCAGGAATGAACAGTTTATTGCATCTGAAGCATTTAGATGCTGCCTTTCCATCCAAATCATCACTACGCTGCTCCTGTAAAATAAGCGCCCAATAAAGCCGCCAAAAGCACAAAGCAGGAATGCTCAGACACCACTGTCGCGTGGGAACGTGGTGAAGAAGAGCTCCTGTTTGGCCTTCCCCAAAAGTTCAACAGAAGAGTAACACCTGAAGAATCTCATCTTCCTTGTTAGGTACACTTTATAGTCCAGAGATGACTCATAATAAAACTCAGGGAGCCTTTGGACAGTCATCCTTTATCCCATTTCAGATACTATGTCCAGCAGCTTTCCCAGAGTCCAAGAAAGAACTAGAGATTTTTAATCCTTATTTTAGAAATTGCCTTGGGAGAAAAAAATCGAACAGGTGGAAGCTTCCAAATGTAGCAGCTTGTTGTTCCTTCTTGAGGGCCTCATGATGGCTGCCAGATTTAATAGCACAGGCTGGCATCCAAACTCTGGTGAGACACATCACATCACGTTGAGTTAAGATGCTTGTTGGCTCTGTGCAATCATTTCTCTGTAACCCGAAAAAAGAGAGAAAAAAGAAAAGCTCTCCATGTTGTGGATCACTGGACAGAGAAAACAAAACCTTAACACATTAAGTGCCTTCCTTTTGTATAGATTGCTTCCAAGTACTTGTGATGAGGCTAGACCAATGGATGATCTATTTTCATTTCCATGGAACTTGATGCTTCACAGAATCAGGGAGCCTTGTCTTATAAGATTAAGGGAGGGCTGCAGCCGCTGGAGAGCGTGTGCTCTGAATCCAAAAAGTCACAGGTTCATGGTAAAGTTGGGAAATGGCTCTTGTTGGAAACCTTGAAGACCAAACCTGATGTTGTTGGGCTCCAACCCCCATAATCCCCAGCTAGCATGGCAAATCATGGGTGGCGGAAGTTGTAGTCCAACAATATCTACTGACCCATGGCTGGAAGAGGAAACTGCAATGGTCAGCCAGGGTGAATGGATTCTTGACCATGAAGGCTGCAGCCTGCAGTTCAGTGGTTCATCACATGGGGCAGCCACACAAAGATTCCTCCAGCTCCTGACACCATAGCTACATGGTAATAAGTGATACTTGAGTGGCATCCAGTCAGTCAAATGTATTTGTTGGAAACAACAGGCCATCACAAGAGTGGCTTCCACATTGCCCATGCAATATTTCCTGCTCATACTTAGAAGGGAGGATGAAAAGCCACTTCACTTCTTGGGGAGGCTGGGTTGTGGGCTGGCCACGAGCTCTCTCCATGTGCGGGGGCTGGCCCCATGCCATTGGGGGGGGTGTCCCCTAGTCACATCATTCCTTTGGCTGACCAATCCAGTTGACCGGGGACATGGCTTGCTCAATTTAAGCAGCTGCAGGACCGGGAACTGTCCTTCCTGGTTTCCCGCTGCTACAGTTCTCTTCCACGATTCTATGATTGTACCAAACGCTCCCTGAAATGTATCTGAGTTGTTATCCTTACAGTTCTCTGATCTCTCTCCTGAAGCTTCATCTTGCCTTTGCATTCTGGTTGCAGCCAAAATGGAGTCCACATTCATTTCCCCAGGTACATCACCATTTTAAGTTCTGTGTCACAAAACCTCTCACCAAATTTGATCAAATTGTGGTCCATGGTCTAGCTAGGAAGGAAACAATAAAACTTTGCTTGTTTCATGTATACGTACATTTAGGAATATAGAATACTTTCTTATGCTGAGTCAGATCATTGGTCCACATGCATTTGTGCTTATAGGCAGTGACTCTCTAGAACAGTGTTTCCCAACCTTTTTTGAGCAAAGGCACACTTGTTTCATGAAAAAAATCTCGAGGCACACCACCATTACAGCCCCGTGACGTCAGCGCGCAGCGTCACGCCGGGAGGGACATGAATTGCTAGCAAATTACATAATCACCTCCTTGAGGGCTGGCTCATCTTCTCCGAAGGCAGAACCCCATTAATTAACAGCACAGACTCACACCATAGCCAAGACGAGGGGGGAAAACCTCAGTCATGCACAGTCATGCACATGTGGGGGCTAAATGAGGACGAAGACCGGGCAGAGAGCAGGGTTCAAATCACCCCACCTGGCCAGGACAATCCCTGGGTGCTCCCTTGGGCCACTCGCCTGACCCACCTCGCAGGGCTGTTGTTGCGAGGATAACACGGGGAGAACCACGCGCGCCCCCGGGAGCTCCTTGGAGGAGAAAGCGGGCGATGAATGCAATGCACGAAATATATGAGAGGCGACCAGGTTTTGCAGGTGAGGGGCCCCCGCCAGCCTCCGCTTCCAACACCCGGCGCAATGACGCCGAAGTTTCCCCCCGGGCTCGGCTCGGGGAGCAGCGCTGCTCCCCCCCGGCTCCCCTTCGCCCTCCCGGCTCTCTCTGCCGCCCACTGGGGACCCCCCTCACCTGCCAAGTCCGGAGCGCCGGTGGAAGTTGCATGCATGCATGCAGGGCGCCGCGTTGCCATTGCATTGCACTGCACTCCATGCAACGCCTGCACTGCCTTGCACGCCCGCCAAGGGGTCTCCCCGCGGTCCGATGCGTCCCCTCTGGCACGGATGCAGCATTGCAAAAATAACCCCCCCCCCGACACAGCCCTACCTGGGGGGCAGCCTCCACCTCCGCCGCTCCGCCTCCGCGGGGATCCCCGGGCTCCATCCTGCCGCCCGATCTCCGCGGGGGCGCAGGCAGGCTGCGTGGGGTCTGCGCGGAAGAGCCCCTGCCTGCCTGGCCGCCGCCGCTGCGCTCATTCCATGGCCGGGAGAAGAGCGCTTCAAACAAAACGCCCGGCCCGCCAGGCCATGCTGGGAAACGCAGTTTGCGCACCCCGCGCGGGCGCGGAGCCCAAGGGCGAGGGGACTACGGATCCCGGCAGCCCCCGCGCCGGGGACGGAGGGGGAGAGGCCGGGTGCAGGGATGGAGGGACGGGTGGGCGAGCGAGTGAGTGAGTGGCAGCCGCCAAGCCTTGGCCGAGAGCCAGGAAGGGCCTCCCCGGAGGAGGAGGAGGAGGAGGGAGGCGCAGAGCGGGAGGGAGGGAGGGAACCCCAGGGGTCATCTAGTGACGGCGCCCCAATCGAAAATTTGACTTTTAAAAAAAAAAATCTTTCGAATTTTTTAATTTTTCCCGCGGCACACCAGGCAACATCTCGCGGCACACTAGTGTGCCGCGGAACAGTGGTTGGGAAACACTGCTCTAGAACATCTCTTGCCAACTCAGTGTCTGATGGGGATTGTTGTCCAAAGCATCTAGAAGACACCAGGTGGATGAAGGATGCTTTAGGATTCATTGCAGTCTTTCCTAGCCCCACCTGGAGGTGCCCAAGATTGAACCTGAGACCTGTGTGCAGAGACTGAGCTGTAGCATTGAAGAACAGCTCCACACCCCACCCACTCAACAGTGTAGGCAAACATTGCTTAACATTTGGTAGGGTCATTAACATTCATAATGTGACATTTTTTCTGGGGGCTCAATGCTAAGTTTGTGAGCTCTAATGCTGAATAAATCATAGTATCTGAATATCCTGCAGTGGTGGTTGAGGTGACTCTTAAATTCAGGACTCCTCATACAAACTTAGCTCCTCTATGTGGGCCAATGATTATTTCTGGTCCCCTTAAATTAAATCATATATATACTCTCACAGATCTCAATGGCTCCTAGCCACAAGAACTCCACAACTTTGTCTCCACAGCCAGATGCAGCAATTCTTCTAAGTATGAGATGTTGGAAGCTACAGGAGGGAAGAGTTCCCTTGTGGTTGGGTCCTACTTAGAATCATAGACTCATAGAATCATACTTGAGGTTTTCTGACAGGCACCCTGGTGGCCGCTGTGAGAACAAGATGATAGATAGGCCAGGCATCCCCAAACTAGGCCCTCCAGATGTTTTGGGACTACAATTCCCATTATTCCTGACCACTGGGTCCTGTTAGCTAGGGATGATGGGAGTTGTAGTCCCAAAACATCTGGAGGTCCAAGTTTGGGGATGCCTGAGATAGGCCATTAGCCTGATTCAGCAAGGTCTTATTGCGTTTCTATGCCTCTATGTTCTTTGAGCTGGAATCAAACTCATTCATCACCCCAAACATATAAATAAATAAAAAAATATGGTGGGGGGAGGAGTAGGACAAAGTAGATTTATCTATAGTTCCATACAATGTGCACATGCTAATTTGTAAAGATGGGAATTTACAAATAATGAATATAAGAAGATTCTGGCCAGCTGACCTATGTGCCAGCTCAGTCTGCTGTCCAGGGTCCTGACTGTGGATGGCACCCTCCCCCAATCAGCTTTCCTTTCTCTGTGTTGAGATGCTTTATGTTTAAACTTGGTCACTGACTGGGCTTGGAGCCTTACAAACAGAGCACCCTTTGTGTAAAGGACTGTCCTCTGACAGTCCTTCAAATGGGGGAAACACATCCGTAAAGCTGCACACAGGGCCAACTTAAATCCAATGTGGGAACTGTGCTTCAATTGAGAATATGACGTCGCCCAGCACCCTGATTGTCTCGTGGATCATTGGCAGTTTTGATGCACTGGAGGAGTCTTATGATAATCTCCATGCAGGCTAAGAGGAAATTAAAAATGTGTTCCTTTCTGATGGGCTGAAATTTGTATCAGTGCCCTATTCCTTCTCCCCCCACCTTGCACTTATCAGTCAAAACCCTCTGGTACAACATGCCGCAGTTACTGTTTATGCATCTGTAAAAATAATAGGATTCTGTTGCAATACCTCTGCGGGGAATCTGTTCAAATTTTTGCCTCTTCTCCTTACCCTGAATAGCATTTTTAAAACATCTGTTCCCATTGTATCTTATCACCCCCTCCCTTTTATGTGTTGCTGCATTCTTGGGAGTTAGTTTCTTTCTTGCCGCTGCAGCTCAATCAAGCACCACACAGGACACCATGAAATTTTCCCACTCAGTGGGCGATCCCAGAGAATACCAGATGTGCCGAGTTCTTCCCAGACAGATGCCATGAGACTGCTCTTGTGGCTCACACCACCCTATTAAGCAAAATGGCCATTTTGGATTTAATGCAGCTTAGTTGTTGATGGGACACAATGGGCACCAACAGGCTGTTTGCTGATCCAAGCATTTGGAACGAGAAGATTCACATTCCCTGCCAGGGCAGCAGTTCAGACCAGGTGTGCCTGAAAGTGGGTATGCATGCAAGGAAAAGGGAACTGCACTGGTATGGATTTGGGCTGGCTGAGAGTTTTCGGAGATATGTACACTGGTCCGCCCATTCTTACAGCTGACCTGCAAGATCGCATTGGGTTGTTTTTGTTGGATTGCACCACTTGAAGCTTCACTAGAATAATATAAAGGCTGAATGCCTTTCATATAACCATAGAATCACAGAATTGTAAAGTTGGAAGGGACCCCAAGGATCACCTAGTCCAAACCCCTGCAATGCAGGAATGAAAAACATTTCCCCACAAAACAAAGTTTGCATATTGGTGGGGCAGTTAGGCTAGCCTGCACCCTCATGTTCTCCTCTTCTACATGCAATGCTATATCAAGCACAAAGGAGACTTCCGGTCGGTGCCGACTTCCGGTCGGTGCCAGCGCTTAATGGCGGTCCTAGCTCCGAGCTCCGGAGAAGGACTGCTTCGCAAGTTTGGGTCTTACCCGCTACGGCAAGCGGGGGACCCCTAAAATCCCAGGCGCTGAAGCCTGAGAACAAGGAGACTCGGTGGGCACCTTTGCGCCCCCCGGTACCGTGAAAGAGCCTTTTTAAAGGCTACGGATCGACATCGGGAGTGAGCGCGGTGCTGAGAGTCGCTACCCAGCCTGCGAAGTGAAGCCGCGTCGCCATAAGCGGAGAGCGCCGATTCCTTCCTGAAAAGAAAATTTGGACTGAATCCCCGTGAGTAAGAGCTGAAAAATAATCGGGACCCTTTAAACTTTAAAAATTGGGCTAAAAACGGGGGAGATTTAAACAAAGGAAGTCTGCCTCCCCCCGACTGCATGAAAGCGAAAGCAACGGAGCTCTAAACCTGCATCCGTTTAAACCCGCTCTTTGATCAGCTAAACCGGACATTTAGACCTTTGATCTCCCCTCTAGCTAGCAGGGCAGAGGGGAGGTGAATTTGATTAATAACTGCATGATCTATTGGAAGTAAAAAACCTCTGCTGTCTCACCCATTTGAAAGCATGAAACGGTCTGCCTTCTTAGCACACTGAACTGACTTTTTCCTGTGAAGTGACACTTTGATACAAAGTTTCCACAGTGCCTGGCTACTGTATAATACAAGAAGAAATAGTATAAATTGGGCAACTGTGGCAATTTGAAGTTACAAGTTCTTAGCAACATTGACTTTGACTGTGTTAATCTCCTTTTTTACATTTTGGACAGTCTCCTTTGTTTTCGTACTTGGAAATTTGGCACTATGGCCATTTTGATTTGCTCCCTCTAGAGGACAAAGTGAAGTCCGGCACGGCTTAAGACAGTGGAATTTTCCAAGGGAGAATAAATCCCGTGGGAATTGACCTTGACATGAGTGGCGCACAAGAAGAGATAGTCACAAGAGCCAAGACCAAGCAACAACAACAACAGCTGCAGCAGCAACAGGTAAAGAAAAGAGGCTCAATCTCAGGCGCAACAGCCGGATCAGCAGGAACAACAGGACAAGACAAAGGAGCAGCTGTCTCTATGGAAGCTGTGACAGACGCCCTGCTCAAGATAAACCAAACTCTGGAGTCTTTGACAAAACAGACTTCAGAGAATACACTAAAATTAACAGAAATTTCAACAAGATTAAACCAGAATACAGAATCTATAAATAAATTGGTGGAGGAAAATGCCACTACGCGCCAAATTGCGGAAGATGCCAAAGCCACGGCGGGAGAGACACAGGAGAAATTAGAGCCGATTGCCAAGAAGGTCTATGAGCATGATGCAACCTTGGCCTTGTGGGAGTTACAGAGGAAAGAGAGAAACTTAAAAATAAGACTGATTCCGGAGAATGAAAGAGACAACCTTGCGGAATATTTGACACGGGAGTTTGTGGATTGCTGGGACCTTGAGGAAGACGAATTCAAAATTACGACTGCCTTTAGATTGGGCAAAAAGCAACACAGAAAGACCCCGAGAGACTGTTTGATCACACTTAGATCCAAGGAGGAAAGAGACAAAATACTAGGACTACACTTTGAAAAGGCCTTGCAAATCGGAAATTCAGCTGTACAGATCTTCAAAGACATCCCAAAATACATTCTGGACTTAAGAAACTTCTACAAGGACTTAGCCCTTTTACTAAAGAAAAATTCTATCCGCTTCAGGTGGGAATTCCCACAAGGACTGTCATTTGACTACAAGGCAAACAAGGTGAAAATAAAGACAATTCAAGATAAAGACAAATTTTTGGCAAGATACCAGGAGGACCTACAGAAGGGGACTGTGGACGTACTTGCAGAACAGAGGAGAGCACTGGATATCCTGAATCTCTCGATTGGACAAAAACCACCACCATCAGAAGAAGAGCAACAACTGGGAGCTGTTGGAGGAGCCTCAGAAAAATAGCAAGATGGCTCTGCAATTCCTTAGTTGGAATTGTAATGGGCTCAATGGGCCTTTGAAGAGAAGACAAGTATTTCATATATTGAATAGAGAACAACTGGACTTGATATGCCTACAAGAAACTCACATAACCAGAGCCCACAGGAGATTACTTATAAATAAAAGGCTAGGACAAGAATTTATTTCATCAGACAAAGTTAAGAAGAGAGGAGTTGTAATATATGTGAAGGAGAAATGGGCTCCAAAAATGATATTCAAGGACGAACAAGGGAGATATTTGGCAGTGGAGATACAAATACAAGGAGAAAAATTTCTAGTGGTTGGAATTTATGCACCAAATGAAGGCAAATCTGACTTCTTTAAGAGACTCCATGAAACCCTCATCGACTATCTGGACTACAATATGATAATCATGGGAGACATGAATGGCGTGGTCTCCACTAACATGGACAAGGCACAAAGACTAACAGTTAGCAAGGAAGGGAGACTCCCTAAGACTTTTTTCGAAATGACAGAAAATATGGACTTGATAGACATATGGAGAACAAGGAACCCTCTGGAGAGAGAGGGAACTTTCTTCTCCCAAGCAATGATGACCTGGACCAGAATCGATCAAATCTGGGTTACTAGTGGAATGGCTCCAAAGATCAAGAAAGTGGAAATCTGCCCAAAAACTTGCTCCGACCATAACGCCGTGAAGATGGAGATGAAACTCACAATAACTGGTCAATTTAGATGGAAAATGAATGACATCCTCTTTCGAGATAAGGAGATTCTCACGAAGGCCCAAAAGACCCTAAAAGACTATTTTGAAATAAATTTGAGGACCGACGTGGAGAAAAGAGTGATCTGGGACGCAAGTAAAGCGGTTATGAGAGGATTCTTGATTCAACAAAATTCAATAAAGAGGAAAAAACAAAATGAGAAAAAAGAGAGGATTTTGGAAATGATAAAGGAAGGAGAGAGAAAATTAAGAACAAAACCAAAATCTCAGGACATTTTAAGAGAGATCAAGTTATATCAAACACAATATATGGAATTGATGAACCAAGAGATTGAATGGAAGATAAAGCAAATGAAGCAAAAGACTTTTGAATCAGCAAATAAATGTAGCAAACTTTTGGCATGGCAACTGAAGAAAAGGCAGAAACTAAATACAGTTACAAGCCTAGAGGTGGATGGAAAGAATATATCTAAACCTAATGAAATTAGAAATTGCTTTTTAAGTTATTTTAAAAAACTCTATACTCAAGGCCCGCAAAATGAAGAAGATATAGACAAATTCCTTGGAAAATATGGATTACAAAACATCTCTCATCAAAGTAAGATGGACTTGAACCAGAGAATCTCAGAACAAGAGATAGAGGCTGCCATTCAGAATATGCAACTGGGCAAATCTCCGGGACCAGATGGACTGACTTCCAGATACTACAAATCGCTGAAGGAATGGTTGACTCAACCACTAAGAGAAGTTTGTAATGAGATCCTTGAGGGAAAAAGGGCACCTGAATCGTGGAAAGAGGCATATATTTCACTCATACCAAAGTCAGAGACTGAAAAGACCCAACTCAAGAACTACCGCCCAATATCACTCCTTAATGTGGATTACAAAATTTTTGCAGACATTTTGGCAAAAAGATTTAAAAGAGTCTTGATGGAGAAGATTCATAAGGACCAAGCAGGTTTTCTCCCTAAAAGACACCTGGCAGACAATGTAAGGAATGTAATAGACATTCTGGAAAAGCTAGAGGTGAATATAAACACTAAAGCAGTATTGATTTTTGTGGACGCGGAGAAAGCCTTTGACAATATTTCTTGGAGTTTTATGAGGAAGAATCTTCATGGGATGGGGGTAGGCCAGGGTTTTGAGAATGGTATGGCTGCAATATATTCTGAACAAAAAGCTAAACTGATTGTAAACAATGTTGTGACTGAGGAACTTAAGATAGAAAAAGGAACACGACAGGGGTGCCCGATTTCCCCATTACTTTTTATTTCAGTTCTGGAGGTGTTGCTGAACATGATAAGAAATGACCAGCAGGTCAAAGGTGTGCAGGTCGGAGCTAAACATTATAAGTTAAGAGCGTTTGCAGATGACCTAGTACTGACTTTGCAAGAGCCAAACACTAGTACGAAAAAGGTTTTAGAAATAATACAACAGTTTGGCCAGGTAGCTGGATTTAAGTTGAACAAGCAAAAAACCAAAGTTTTAGGGAAAAACTTAACAGATATGGAAAAGGAGAAATTTCAAGAGGAAACAGGTTTGATTGTGGTAAAGAAGGTGAAATATCTAGGGGTTTACTTAACATCTAAGAATGTGAATTTGTATAAGGACAACTATGAAAAATGTTGGTCAGAAATTAAAAAAGATCTAGAAATATGGTCAAATTTGAAATTGTCAATGTTAGGCCGAATTGCAGTAATCAAAATGAATGTATTGCCTAGAATGTTATTTTTGTTTCAGACCTTGCAGATCCTTGACAAGATGGAATGTTTTAAGAGGTGGCACAAAGACATTTCGAAATTTGTCTGGCAGGGCAAAAAGCCCCGAATTAAATTTAAGATATTGACAGATGCTAAAGAAAGAGGGGGTTTTGCCCTGCCGGACCTAAAATTGTACTATGAGGCAGCAGCTTTTTGCTGGCTGAAAGAATGGATGCTCCTCGAGAACACGGACATCTTGGATCTGGAAGGTTTTAATAATGCTTTTGGTTGGCATGCATATCTTTGGTATGATAAAGTTAACAGTGCCTTTAAAAATCACATTGTTAGAAAAGCATTGTTTAATGTTTGGATAAGATATAAAGATCTATTGGAAAACAAAACCCCTAGATGGGTCTCACCAGTGGAGGCTAAAGCAGTGAAGAAACTCAATATGGAGGTCGGATGGCCGAAGTATTGGGAAATTTTAGAACAGGATGGAGATAAGTTCAAACTACAAAGTCAGGAGAAATTGAAGCATAAAGTAGAAAATTGGTTCCAATATCGTCAAATAATGGAATTTTTTAAACAGGACAGGAAAATCGGTTTCCAGGTGGAAAAATCAAAATTAGAAACCGAACTGTTAGAACCCAATACTAAGAATTTATCTAGAATGTACAACTTGCTGTTGAAATGGAACACACAGGATGAAACAGTTAAATCGGCTATGATTAAGTGGGCTCAGGATGTTGGACATAACATTATGTCAGCTGACTGGGAATGGTTATGGAACACCGGTATTAAATTTACGGCATGTAATGCCTTAAAGGAAAACATTATGAAAATGGTATACAGGTGGTACATGACCCCAGTCAAGCTGGCAAAAATCTATCATTTGCCCGATAATAAATGTTGGAAGTGTAAAGAGACTGAAGGTACCTTTTGTCACCTTTGGTGGACATGCCCGAAGATTAAGGCCTTCTGGGAAATGATCTACAATGAAATGAAAAAGGTACTTAAATGTACCTTTCCTAAAAAACCAGAGGCCTTTCTCTTGGGCATTGTCGGCCAATTGGTGACAAAGAAAGATAGAACTTTTTTTATGTATGCCACAACAGCAGCAAGAATACTCATCGCAAAGTATTGGAAGACACAAGATTTACCCACTGTGGAAGAATGGCAGATGAAAGTGATGGACTATATGACATTGGCCGAGATGACAGGCAGAATCCGTGACCAACGAAAAGAGACGGTGGAAGAGGAGTGGAAAAAATTTAAAAGCTACCTTAAGGACTACTATAAACTTAATGAATGCTAAAATGTTGTGGTTTCCAGAAGCAAAAGGGTACAGGGATATAAGGTTAGATTATAAAAGAGGACTAAGATGATAGAGATTGGAAAGTAACAATTGGGAGTTGCTAGTTGAATTATGGACATTGGGATGCAGAGAGGGGGGGTATGGGGAAGTCCAAGAAAAGAGGTTTATGAAAATATGTTTGAAATTATACGTGTATGTTTGTCTTTTTTTAGTGTTTGTTTGTTTTTCTTAAAAATGTTGTAAAACCAATAAAAATTTTATATAAAAAAAAAATATATATCAAGCACAAAGGAAGCACACATACAACCCCATTGTTCCCTTCCTTGCTGTGGGGTTTAGAGAAAAAAATCCTCCTCTGAAGTATGTGTGGGGAGCAGGTTGATTTAGTTTGCATACAGAGGTGCTTCTACCTCATGCGAACCTTCTGAAACACAGCCACCCATTGAAATTCGCACTTTCCAAATTTTGCAATGCAGTTCTCCATCAAAGTTATGTGTTAAAGGCTCTGCTAGGCTAAAAGGTGCATGAAAATGTGTACATTAGGGAAAATAACACAAAAAAGCATTATATTGGGGAAGGTTGTTGTGCAAAAAAATTTGTGCATATTAAGCATACAAGTATGTGTATATTAGAGGACGAGATGGTTGGACAGTGTTCTCGAAGCTACCAGCATGAGTTTGACCAAACTGCGGGAGGCAGTGGAAGACAGGAGTGCCTGGCATGCTCTGGTCCATGGGGTCATGAAGAGTCGGACACAACTAAATGACTAAACAGCAACAACATGTGTATATTGGGATATAGGGGCACTCAGATGGTGATGAAAGTTCACAAGGACTTTCTTTTCAATGGGGACTGATGTGGACATGTGCAGGAATGGAGACTGGAACAACGATAAACTTAGATAAACCAAAAATGATAGATTCACCCATCTCAACTTGGAAAACAATATGTGCATGGGGTGGGTGGATCCCCCACTGGCGGTAATTGGAGTTTTGCACTGCCCCCCCCCAAAAAAAACCACACCAATATACCAACTTTGGAAGTTTGTCTCTTAGAGATGAAGGAATGGGGACCAACAAAGAATCAGAACAGATTATCCATATCAACAACTGAAATCTTGACATGTCAGAAGCTTCAGCAACCCATTCACGGTTTATGTATTTCAGGGGATCATTTATTTCTATTTACAGCCTTTTCTCTGCTCCAAATACACTGTCTAGCTTTCTAAACCCATCTGATGCATGGCAAAGTCCCTCACACTTTCATTGCCCTGGAATCCAGATGAGATGTGCCCCATGTTTTCACCTTTAGCATACCCAATAGACTCAATCCCAGACAGAAATGCACTTCTGCACAGCGATGTCTGTGTTTCAATGAAATGAGCTGACTGCACAGAGCCTGTGGCATGTGCTGCAATAACCCTCCCCATTTATAATAATTCTATTTATTAGGATTCAGATGAAACACCAGCATGTCATAAGAATATGGAAGCTCAGATCCTTCTTAGACAGTGCTGCAGATAAAAAGGAAGAGGCTTTATTAAACTGAATGAGAACTCAGTGCCCCATGTCTAGATCACATGGTTTTCTGGGAACTGCTTTCCTGAAACTCCTGATTGAAATTAAAATACTAAGAATATTACTAATGCATTACTAAATACTAAGAACACTAAGCTTGGAGAGCTCAGAGGAGGCGTAGCCAACATGGTAGTATCTAGGTGTTCTTGGACCCCAACTCTCATCAGACTCAGACATAATCAGACATGATGATAGTGGTGGCCCAACTGTTCCTGCTCCATGAATTCCTGCTCCATGATTGCAGTCATGGGATTTTTGTCTATCACATGACGGTATATGTTTTGACTCCACAGAGTGGGAAGTGACAGAGACAGGATGTTTGTGTTACTGTGTTCTGTGAAGTGGGACTATTGTCCTTTGTTCTTTTTCTCTTTGCTGTCTGATGCTAGAGAGAGAGGGAGCCATGTTGCAGTGCTCCGTGTGTGTTTATATGCAAATAAAGTAGATGAGCCCAAATGCTGAGTTGCTGAGGTCTGTCACACAAGTTATGAAGATCCCTAAGTGTGCCGGTGTCAGCTGGCATCGGTTGCTGTGATGTTTGGGCTGCAGAAAGTTTTTGAAGCTCCCGAACGATTGACCAGGAGGGAGAGAACATGCCAGTTGGGCATGTGTCTCTGCCAGGGTCCTACTCAAGTGTAGGGCTGAACTCCTGAACAACCTTGATGTAGATGAACTCTGTGCTATAACTATGCCTGCATGAAGGTATGTGACTGGGAGGGGTGGCTAACACCCCAGAGGACAGGATCACACTTCAAAACGACCTTGACAGATTAGAGAACTGGGCCAAAACAAACAAGATGAACTTTAACAGGGAGAAATGTAAAGTATTGCACTTGGGCAAAAAGAATGAGAGGCACAAATACAAGATGGGGGACACCTGGCTTGAGAGCAGTACATGTGAAAAGGATCTAGGAGTCTTGGTTGACCACAAACTTGACATGAGCCAACAGTGTGACGCGGCAGCTAAAAAAGCCAATGCAATTCTGGGCTGCATCAATAGGAGTATAGCATCTACATCAAGGGAAGTAATAGTGCCACTGTATTCTGCTCTGGTCAGACCTCACCTGGAGTACTGTGTCCAGTTCTGGGCACCACAGTTCAAGAAGGACACTGACAAACTGGAACGTGTCCAGAGGAGGGCAACCAAAATGGTCAAAGGCCTGGAAACGATGCCTTATGAGGAACGGCTAAGGGAGCTGGGCATGTTTAGCCTGGAGAAGAGGAGGTTAAGGGGTGATATGATAGCCATGTTCAAATATATAAAAGGATGTCATATAGAGGAGGGAGAAAGGCTGTTTTCTGCTGCTCCAGAGAAGCGGATACGGAGCAATGGATCCAAACTACAAGAAAGAAGATTCCACCTAAACATTAGGAAGAACTTCCTGACAGTAAGAGCTGTTTGACAGTGGAATTTGCTGCCAAGGAGTGTGGTGGAGTCTCCTACTTTGGAGGTCTTTAAGCAGAGGCTTGACAACCATATGTCAGGAGTGCTCTGATGGTGTTTCCTGCTTGGCAGGGGGTTGGACTCGATGGCCCTTGTGGTCTATTCCAACTCTATGATTCTATGATTCTATGACATGAAGGCTGGAAACATCATCCCCACTGTGTGGGTATCCATTGCGGACTACTACAGTGCCTGGAGACAAGCAGTTGTGTCATGCATCCATAGCAGTGACCAGGGGAGGAATGACAGCAGGGAGGAGCGCAGAGAGAAGGGATGCCATGTTGCATCTGCAGCAGCACAACCAGATGCCTCCATCTGCCCCAGATTGGTCTCTACAGCCACAGCAAGCACTGTAATCTCCCAACAGTTTGACTTTATCCCCAAAGGCACACTCCTCCACTGTCTCCCAAGGCAGACAAATGCCAACTAATTTAGATACAACCTTCTCCCCAATGTCCCACAGTGTCTTCTGTTAGCGAAGGATGCTAGTTACATACACCATTCAATCCATTAGCACTTGATAACTCAACCAGTAACCAGGCTGGTTTGCATCAAGTTTGTATCATATTACTTCTGAACACTTGATTAGTCTGTATTTGAACCCTATGCAAATGTGTGAAATGGATACAGTAGTAAAGAGCCTTGCTGTCTGATCTTACACCTGATCTCCATACATGGGAAGGGCTAAATAAATTATTTCTCAGCTGTCAGTGATCCAGTAACCCTACTTGGGAGCAAAGAAACAGCCAGAAATACTGACTCTTTATCCCGTGATCAATTAAACAGTAGAAGTTAGGATTTCAAAAGCTTTATCAGCAGAGCTTCTGGTCTTTACTCAGTAATCTTATTTGATCCTGGGTTTTTATTCACCATTTTGCATGGACTAAAATGACATCCTTGGTTTTTAAAGGGTAAGCTGCAGAGAACTTGCTTTTGATATACATTTTCAATCAATTCATCCTTCTATCCTACTTAAACTTTCCATGGGCAAGGAGGTTTTTTTTTGGTCTTATTTAAGACCCTGTGAACTGAAATTCACCAAGTTTGTCTTTCCTTGTGAGAATTGTTTCCAGCAGTATAAAATAAATGAGGGCCTCTAATTCAATAGCTTCAAATTATACAGTCTTCAGAGAGTCCTGTGTTGACTTTAGGGGTATCAACTCCTTATGTTCAACAAGAGGACAATCTATGTACATAAGCAGCTGAGTTACTTTTTTTTTTTTTACTTAATCAAAATTATATAGGGCTTGATTGTAAGAAAACCTCTAAGCCGTTTTTAAAAGATAAAACATTAACATTATCAATTAATGTTGATTAATTAATGTGGGCATTCTCAAGAGAGGCAGGCGTGGATTGGCAGATGTTCTGCAGAAGGCAGCACAGTCTATGAGTATCTTTTATGTATATAAATTTCATCCTAGGTTGTCCAAGATTTTCTTATTCTGCCTGAGTGGCACACATTTATCTCCTTGCAGCACTAAGACATCAGACAAGTCTTTCAAACCCTCTGGCTTCAGGTTCTTTTTGTTAGGCAGATGCAAAGAAGCAAGCCAATGCCAGTGGTCTGGCCAGGTTCTTTGCCATCATGGAAGGCAGTTTGTGACACAGATCCTTGATGACACTGCTGAAGACCCTCTGACCAACTGAAGAGGTAGCACATTTCTCCATGACTCCATTCTCTTGCTCAGTTTGATTTGTTTTTAAGCATTCATTGCTTCCCCCAAAGAATTTTGGGAGCTGTAGTTTTCTGAGAGCTGACAGGAGGCATCTATTCCTCTCACGACTTCTAGGGTTTCCTGGTGGTTGAACTATTGCTCTGTGAGAAGCATAGGGTTTTCCTAACAACTCTCAGCACCCTTACTAAACAACAGCTCCTGCATTTCAGGTCAAGAGTTGCCAAAAGAGAAGAAGAAACTTTTTATGTATGCTACAACTGCGGCTAGGATACTCCTAACCCAAAGATGGAAAAGTGATGAAATACCAACTAAAGAAGAATGGCAAGAAAAAATTGACGGACTATGCTGAAATGGCAAAGCCAACAGAAAGACTTAGAGACAAAGACAATAGAGATTTAAAAAAGATTGGGAACCATTTATGTTGCATCTGCAGAAACAGTGTAAAGAAATGGATTCACTAGCAGGGTTTGAGTAAACACTTACAATTAACAAAACAAATATAGAAAACTATAAAGATGATGTTAAAATGATAAGAGCATGGCTATATTTAATATAAAGGACTCAATATTAAGATACAATAAAGCAAGCAGGAGAAGTTAATATGTAAAAAACCAAAATTGGAAGTTGAGTGGAGATGGGAGGGGGAGGAGGAAATTTGGGAATTTTTATTTGTTGTTGATATGTTGTTGATATTGTAAAAATGTAAAACTGAATAAAAAAATATTATAAAAAATAAACAACAGCTCCCAGAATTATTTGGGGGAAGCAATGACTGTTTATAGTGCTGTCATAGTGTCTTAAATATATGATATGAATGTCACTCTGGTCTGCATCATTCTGGGCTAAATGATTCAGTGGTTTGACTTGAAAAAAATGCACCTTCCTGTATTTCAGAAAACCCTGCCTTCCACCAATAAGAGTTTCACTTAAGAAAAGAAAGATCCCCTTTAATATTTTTTGGATGCAGTTTCTTTTCTCATTGATTGATGACGAATGGTAAAAAAGAAAAGAAAAAGTGGGATAAATTTTTGGTGCAGAACAGACTGACACCCTGATTGAGAGGTCATATAAATGAAATATACGTATTGATTTGAAGAAACAGCTGACCGATAAGGAGTCTATGCTTAGGGAGAGAATACCCTGCATGAAGCCTCACAAAAAATCTGGGTGGATGAATAATATTGCTTTGAAATTAAATGCACATGGGGAAGAATTGTTCTTAAAAATATAGGGAGGGAAATTCTGCAGCATTATTAGAGTTTTATGAGAGGAAGCAGAGGGGCGATAAAAATGGTATTGAAAGTGCAAATGGGAATAATGAAGCGGCACTATCTAGGAATATTAAGGCTGCAACCCTATGCTCAGTGCTCATTTGCATCTTACCCTCCCCCCCACCCATGTTATTTATTCATGCATCTGCATAGCACACAGCAATTAAGCAATCTTTATCTGATTGTGCATATGATTGATTCTGCCCTCCACTACCTCTGGAATGAAGGCAAAGCACAAATAACTTGCTCTAAGGGATCCTAGCACTGAAGAAAGCCATGAAATGACTATGGGTCAGTGCGGGTCCCATGCAAGAGGAGATCAATTCATTTTCTACCTGCCTCAGCTTCCTCCTGGGAGGCCTCCTTCTGCCTCAAGGGACCCATCCAGCCTGCCATGAAAGCAGCCCAAGCAGACAGAGCCTTTGCGGGGTGTGATGCATAAGTAGCAGTCAAGTATAACGTTCCTTGTTTTCCTAGAGTGGACATGCGGGGGAATGTTTGGTCCAGCCAGTCAAAAACTTCCTGTTTCCTCCTGGCTGGGACATACTTCTTTTGCATGTGACTAGAGGTGGGTGTGACCTTACCTGTCCAGGTAACAAAAGGACAAGGCATGCTGTCACACACTCTCTCTTTGACTTCCTCCATCGTTGGAGCAGCTTTTTAGCTAGAAATGCTCTGTTGGCTTTCAGCTTTCAGCCAACAGAGGACACTGGAATTATCCTCAAATAGGATAGATTCACGTGGATATACTTTGTAACTAAGTCTGCCTTCAGGGATCCAACTGTGAACTAATGATGTGAGTAAACTTCCTTTATTGACTTTAAATAAGATTGTCTTGTGTTTATTCTTTTAAGAGGGATATAAGGGAACTTACCAGGAATCTAATAGTGAAAGGCTTACACAAGCCTACAACCAGCTACCCGCTGTGCATTTAAAAGGGGAATGTAAAACTATGCTAAGTAAAGGAACTTGCTAGCGCAAGTTAGGAAGGATATTAATAAACAATATATCCTCTCCTGAATCTCTGAACATTTCCACAGCCTTCACTCCTCTCAAATACAGTTTGCATTCAACAAGAAGAGGCCAAGGTCTGCCTCCTCCTAGGACCTCTTAAGCTGTCTGGCAACAAGCTATTGAATTGATACTGATTGATTTGATCTGTTCGACTTGCATATAACTTTATACTCTAAGGTCTGAGAGTTATTTACATTGTATATAACATTAAATGCTGAGCTAAGTTCAAGTCCCTTAGCAGTGTACTAGTTATGCTAATGGGATGGCTTGCCTTCCAACTTTATGATTCTGTGATTTAAGAGAAGGGCAGGAAGCCAGCATGGTTCTTGTGGCTGGTTGTGCAACGTAGACTTCTGGAGTTGGAAGGGACCCAAGGGTCATCTAGTCCAACCCTCTGCAATGCAGGAATCTCAGCTAAAGCAGCTCGGACAGATGGCCATCCAACATCTGTTTATAAACCTCCAGTGAAGGAGAGTCCACCACCTTGTGAGGTACCCCATTCCACTGTTGAACAGCTCTTACTGTTGGAAAGTTCTTATTGTTTGGAATCCCCTCTCTTGCAATTTGAAGCCATGGATTCCAGTCCTGCCCACTGGAGCAACATAAAACAAGCTTGCTTCATCTTACATATGACAGACCTTCTCAGAATTCCCTGGGAAGAGGGATTGATTGTTAAACCACTCTGGGAATTGTACCTCCGTGAGGGAAATGGGGTCTACTAGCTTCCAGAATTCTTTGACTGTCTGCCATGATATCATAGTGCTTTATATACATGATTTGAGTGTTGCTTGGGTAATTTATAGCTCTGAACTTAGGGAAGAAATTGAGAGAATGTCTGGGGGCACTTGCCCATACTCCTGCTTGGATACTAATCCCAGAAGCAGCAGTTGTAAGTTGGCAATGTTGGGAATCACAAAGCACAGTAATATTTTTTTTCCCACTCAGTGCTATCTCTCTGCTGCTTAAAATATATTAACGACATGCAACATTTTCAGTTCCACCTTATTGAGCCCTTTCCACTCTTCATAATCACAAACATTTTTTTTAAAAAAATATCGAAGCATAGTGTTTCTTCTTACTGGATGTAATGCCCGTGTATTATGTGATAATCAGTGCATCTTCCGTTCCATTAGAATATATGCAGCCAAGGGAGGCAGGAGTTGCCACCTTCCATTATAATGAATTTATAGCTTGGCGGAATCCTCAGAGTATAGCAAAGCTTGGGCCACCAGTGCACTTTATGGAAATATATTGCGCAGTGAAACGTTAGATGTGCTGACTCCTGAGAAAGCGACTGAAGTGGATTTTAAAGAAGCAAATGCCATCCTATAAAACAGCACTAAAATAACTCTCAGGCCTTTGCTAAGGAGGCGCAGAAGCCAAGAGACTAAAAATAATCTATTTAATGCAGGCGGCATCTTTTACATTCAGCTCAGGAGCAGCTCAAGGAGAGGTGAGAAGGTAGATTGGAAATTACCGCCAATGTTTCCTGGGCACATTTCACAGATGCAGAATCAGCATACCTTTGCTCAGCAACACTTAAAACAGCCCTGTGAGGTAGATCAGTAGCCTTACAAGTGGGACTTGCAGTCAAATGGTCCATTACATCCCTGACATCTAAGAGGAGCATTCTTACTTAGGTCTGCAGCCATTCTGGAACAGGAGCCTAATAAAGTTCCCCAGACTTTTTGGGTGTGTGTGGAGGGGACTGTTTAGGAAGGAAGAGGGGCCTCAAAGCATCCCCTTTAGACATTTATACCCAGGTCTTCTCTGCATTAGGGAACGAGATTGTGTGTGCTCCCCTCCTCACCCCACTGGGCAGTTTGGCACTCACGTGTTCAGGTGAATGTCTGAGCACACATAAAGCCTGTTCTGCCTTGGGGAAGCATATGGGCAGAACAGACATATTCAGTAGGCTGTGCACCCTACTCTGAATAAATCTGTGGATTTATTGCCCCATTGCTTTTGACTGGGTCCTATTTCTGGGTGCTCCTTCCAATTCACAGCTGAATGCACCATCCATAGAGATTATGCATTTGTTGTTGTTGTTTAGTCGTTTAATCGTGTCCGACTCTTCGTGACCCCATGGACCAGAGCACGCCAGGCACTCCTGTCATGATTATGCATACTTCACACAATATTTTTCCGGGACCAAATATCATGCCTTTTCACATAGATTCCTCATAAATTTCAATACCTAGCTGTGAATATTCCCGCCCTCCCCCCCCAAAAAAAGGTAAGAACTCTATGAATTGTGATGCTAAACTTACAGATGACTCTTAAGTACTTGGGGGTGAGGTTCTCAGTATTTGTGGGAAAGTGGGAAGGAGACGCAAGCAGACCCCACCACATTTCACCTGGCTATTTGTTTTCTTAGGTTAAAAAAAATCCCAATTAAATATAATGCCCACAAACTTATTTAGAAATGAATCCAGAGCAGGGTGGGGTGGTGGCTCCCCAGTTGACCTAAGGTGCGTCATCCTGATGCCCCTCATATTGGAGCCATGGAAAAGATGAGGGGTACCATGAAGTCCTAGTCAGTCAATTGTGTTTGCTGAATTGATTTCCATTGAGGACATGAGACACATAACTGAACAGTGGCAATTTCTGTTTGCATTTCTGTTGGAATCCTCCCACATCCCTAGAGAGCCAGCATGGTGTAGTGGTTAGCATGTTTAAATAGGACCTTGAAGACCAGAGCTCAAATCCCTGGAGCTCACTGGGTGACCTTGGGCCAGTCACTCATTCCCAGACTAACCTACATTGCAGAGTTTATGTAGGGAATAAATGAGAACCATGTGTGCACTTTGAGCTCATGGGAGAAAAGGTAGGATGGCACGCTGTCAGGGAACTGACATCGGAGCAAGAGGCGGAGGGAAGGCTCTCAAATGATGCTGGAGAAGGGCCCAGCAGGGAGAGAGGCAGCTCCGCAGATGGGGAAGCTAATCAGCGCGACACCAGGGATATAGAGGCGCTGATGGGGGAATCGGCAAGAGGGCTCCAGGACTCTTCACCGGACACCAGCGGGGAGAGCACGGGTCCTCCGCTACCCACGCCCACCCTGCACAGAAGACTTCTGCACAGAGAGAGTAGGAGGAGACTGGGTGTCAAACAACTTTTATGTTGGAAAAGATTTAAGAAACGCCCACTGACGGATCCGGCTAGCGACTGAGGCAGCCACGAAGTGAAGGGCTGCCCAGACTGAAAGGTTTAGCAAGGCAACAAAGCCTGGAGAGGCGGCAACTTATGCACGAGCAACCCATACAGATTACACGCCTTCGGGGGTGAAGTCAAACTGTTGGAGAGTTATAGCAGCTGCTATGACTGTAGAGACCAATACGAGAGAGACATGCTTCATTGTACACTAGTGGCCAAAATTGTGGAAACCTTTTGGGAAAAGTGCATTTCCCATAACACCTGATTGGCTCTCTAAACATTCATGCTCATTGGCTACATTCAAATGAAGGAAAACTACTGCATACCAACCTAAGCAAGTTGTGCTTCCTTTTTCTGGTTATTTTGCTATAACTTTTGATAGAATACATATAATTGAACAAACTTTGTTGCATTACATTCCTCATTAAATGATACAGTGGTACCTCAGGTTAAGTACTTAATTTGTTCCGGAGGTCCGTACTTAACCTGAAACTGCTCTTAACCTGAGGTACCACTTTAGCTAATGGGGCCTCCTGCTGCCACTGCGCCGCTGGAGCACGATTTCTGTTCTCATCCTGAAGGAAAGTTCTTAACCTGAAGCACTATTTCTGGGTTAGTGGAGTCTGTAACCTGAAGTGTATGTAACCTGAAGCATATGTAACCTGAGGTACCACTGTATTTCTATCAATATATACTTTTATGGTATTACTCCAAAAATAAAATAAAATATGGTGTTATGAGCCATCAAACCTCAGAAATACACTTTCCCCAAAAGGTTTCCACAATTTTGGCCACTAGTGTAGCTGGGGCAGATGAAGGCATCCGGTTTGGGGGCAAACACAGGCATGCACTTAGATAGGTTAATTGGAGAGCCTCTACACAACATCTGGAGGGGCGTGTGAAATTGGATTGGGAGCCACATACCACTTCTGGGCTGCTGGCTCCTCGTCGCTGGGTCACAAACTGCTGTCCCAGGCAGATACCTGTTGCAGCTTAGTGAAGGAGCTATTCCTACCTACTGTATGAACATGGAACAGAGAAGAAAATGCTGGCCCTCCTCACTGTTGCCTCACTGCCTCGCCAGACACATTTAACAGCTTGTTTGCTGCCTTTGCCTCATTCCACGGCTGGCGTTGCCTAATAAAGCTCAGGCAGTTTCAGTCTGTAATGCCGCAAATGTTCCTCTCATCTCCTTCACTTTCTGGAACGGCTACTTTTGTTTATAGGGAAAACAGACACAATGATCCCCCCTCCACTTTCAGCCATTATTTTAGCAAATCTGATAGGGAGAGACGGGGTGTGTGTGTGTGTGTGTGTGCAATGTCATTTAATAAATTGGAAAGAGGGATGGGTGAAGATGGTAAGATAATAACGCTGTGCACTGCTCCCCACCGTTGTTAAAAAAGTAAGAGAAAAACAGCAGCACAATGGCCTGAGCATTTCTGCTTTGTTGCTTATCAAATGAACAACTACACTTAGTTAAAATATTTCTATTTTTTTATTAAGATCTCACTTGTATGTGATGCTCCAGTTGTTTCTCCTTCTCAGGGACAACAATTCTTTCCTAGTAAAGGTAAAGGGACCCCTGACCATTAGGTCCAGTCGTGACCGACTCTGGGGTTGCGGCGCTCATCTCGCTTTATTGGCCGAGGGAGCCGGCGTACAGCTTCCGTACGCCAGCATGACTAAGCCACTTCTGGTGAATCAGAGCAGCACATGGAAACGCCGTTTACCTTCCCACCTGAGTGGTACCTATTTATCTACTCGCACGTTGACGTGCTCTCGAACTGCTAGGTTGGCAGGAGCAGGGACCGAACAATAGGAGCTCACCCCATTGCGGGGATTTGAACTGCCAACCTTCTGATCAGCAAGTCCTAGGCTCTGTGGTTTAACCCACAGTGCCACCCGCGTACATGTTGCTTAATTTGCTGCCACTATCTTTATCGCTATTTTGCCTGGGGGGGGGGGGAGGAAGAAGGGAGGGAGGGAGGGAGGGAGGGGAAAAGGCTGAAAGAGAAGAAGGGAAAGAGGAAACTCAGAGGATGTCTTTAAAAACTATTGTTAACATAACTCAGCAGAGGTGAACTCCTATAACTTTTTATAAGCACAATTGTTCGGGGGTTTTATTGTGTATGTGTGTCTTGCCTTATTTGCTTTATAGTGCAAGATGGCAACAATGAGTTAATATTGGAGAGGCACTGCAGAAAAACTAACAAACTGGAATGATGTATGGATGGTCCAGTATAAATCCACCACAAATGCATTATTATTGCATCAGTGACATGTTGCAGAAAAACACCCACCACCAGTCTGTAGTGGCCCCATGAAAGACTGTACGATACCTTTATTATTTTCATCGTGTGGAAGCTAAAGCGGATACCCTAAATTATATGTTCCTTGTGGTTTGGAAGCATGTGTGGATGTGTAGATGTGTAAATGCCCGAGCTTTTCTTTGTTTTTTCTTCATTTTAAATCGAATACAGCAAGTCAGACCTGAAACAAAACAAAACAAAACAAAATGCAGTTCTGAGTTTTTCTCTTCAGAGTTCCTGTCAGCCAGATTCTTCCAGAATACACAGCTCCACCCACCCCCAGTTCCATGCTCAGTCATCACACAACCTTCAAGTGTCCCTATTTTCCAGGGATAGTTTCAGATTTACAAAAGCCATCCCACTTTCTGATTTGATCCCAGAATGTCTCGCTTTCCCTTCGGATGTCCCTATTTCCATCAGATAAATGTTGGAGAGTATGGAGTTACGCCAATCCCAAGCCAAGGAGACAAGTATTCAGCCTTTAGAAGACTTCTGAAGGCAGCCTTCTATAGGGAAGTTTTATGTTTTATTATGCTGGAAGCCACAAAGAGCGGCTGGGGTGACTCAGTCAGATGGGCAGGGTATTACTGTTATGGAATAGGACACCCCTATTTTCATCAAAGAAATGTTGGAGGGTATATCATCACCATTCTGTTTGAGGGTTCTCTTCTCCACTTCATATTTTGTGCTTCTACAAACTTGGAAGGTACCATCAAACCCACTGATAACTTCCTTCTGTCTGTACAAGGTGCCATTTTGACAACATAAGGCTCCACATTCAAATCATGAGCATGCTATTACTACATAAGAATGTACTGCAGAAGGGAAAGAGCTTGCAGTAACATGTGACAGTGGAAGGGTTTGCATATGTGTGCACATGAATACACCATCATCCCAAGTGCCAGAGTAGGGTCTTGCCAATCAGGAATGCATGAATCTGTCAGTATCTCACCATTTCTCTTTTTTCCCCATCCCTAAACTCAGTTCTCCACATTTCCACAACAGTTTGCAATTTTTAAAGAAAAAATTAAAAGTTCTCATGAAAATCCACTAGCATTTTTATGACAATTTCTCCCAGTGCAACTTTAATCTACTCTTTATTCCCCTAATATAATTCCTTTGTGTATGCTGTTTCCACTAATATATGCATTTTCATGTACACTTAACCCTAGCATGTGCATTTTTGTAAGCATTACTTTCCAGAAGAACTGCACTGAAACATTTGCAAATAGTGTCTCAAAGCAGGTAGGTTCACCTTAAAATGCAAACTGAATCAAATTTCTTTCCAGTTCCTAATACCAGCACATGAGAAGGTGCCCACTTCCATCTGTGATATATATTCATGTGATAAAATTCATGTCAGACTTCCAGGTAATCATGCAGTCATTAACATCCTTTGAGGATGTCGCTATTTTCATATGCCTGTGGCCTATCAGACTTGCAGAAATGATCAAAGTATTTCAGAAGGCCTTTAAAAAATGCTGGGTTTGGTTTGAATCACTATGGTAGCCATGTCTTCTTGCTCAAGAGAATATATCACCCGATCTCTGCTTCCACCCTTTAATTGAAAGGCAATTAAATCCCCTGCAGTCTGCAGTTTCTCTGTCCAAAATGAGTCATCTCGCTCTATCACCTTTCTTCCCACCTTGGCTGTGGGCTTCACAAATTATAGTTTAAAATATATATTATTTGTCGGTTTCAGAAGCTGTTATTTTTTCTAAGCTTTCTCACTTAGTTTGGCTTTTTTTTTTTTTTTGTCTTCTACTTGTGATGAAAAATTCATCTCTGTCTGACTCAAGCCCATCCAGCTTTTCCAACGCATCTTGCAAAGTTCTCAAGAATGCCCAAAAAGGATACCTCATATCTCTATTTTTGAGCTCCAGTTAAAAAGATATCATAGCAAAGCAATAGCTGTGTCTCATGAACAATGGGTGGCAGAGGAACATTAACTCCCCACTGCTGTGGATCTGAAGAGTGGTGGATTCATCGCTGCATCTGTGGCAGGAAGTAGAAAGGGCTGCCTCAACCCTGAATCTTCCCTGCACCCAGAAAAGCTTGTTTCACGGATTTCCACCAGACTTTGTTGAGCAGACACCATCACATTTGCTGGGCAGAGGGGGAGCAATGGGCAATGGGAGGCTGGCTGAGGTGGCACAAGCAAGCAGAGGATTGCCCCTAGCTTTTCCAATCCAACCCACACATGCACAGCCCAGCTTGGCTGAAACCCTATACCCAGGGAATTCAAAAGATGGAAGAAAGAGATAAATAAAAATTGACAGATTCATCTATCGCTACCTGGGAATAAATTGAACTCAGGTGGAATTACAAGTGCAGGGTCATGGTGTGAATTCCTAGCAGTGCAGCAGATGTTCAAAGCAGTCCTATTACATGTCAATATGGAAATTGATCTGCGATTGCAGGCTGATGGGAATACGCGTCATCTTAGAGCAATGCCATGGAAAGCAACTCAATATCTCCAGATGATTCACCCCCAAGCCCAGGTTGCCAAGGAGATAAATCCAATTCTCAGTGGCTGGCTTCAATGACCTCCTCATACAAAATAAAAATAAAAATGATTTTCGTGTCATGACAGTTCAGTGGTCTACCTAATAATCTGTATGGGCTGACTTTTTGGATCAGAGTTGAGGTGTAATGATGATGGTAATATAGAGCCACTCAGCCATTGGAAATGCCCTGTACAAGAGGGAAAGAGAGACATCTACAAATGATCCCTGGAGTGGCTGAAAAAGGATCGGCATTGCTTCTGCAAAGGGAAATCCGTTCTCAGCATCAACAAGCATGTACATAGTGGTCATAGACATAATGGGTTGTTAGGATAACCCTCTTGGGAATATTGGGGGCATGCTGGGGTAGAAGGAGTTGAGATTCCATTGCCCAAGCTGTATCCATTGACATTGTTGGATGATTCCCTTTATACTTAAACTCCAAAAATGAGTTGCATGAAGCCCTTTGTCAAAGGTTCCTGGGTGAACCTAGTGGCCATGGAACAAGAATGTATCTTGGATTGTAGGGGATGGACTAGATGACACTTGGAGTACTTTCCAGCTTTATGGTTCTGTGATTCTATGTGTTCAGGTGGCAAACTAGATACGTGAGTGTCAAACTGTGAAAGGGTGGTGCACATTCAAGACCCACCACAGCATATTTATGTACCCTCCCTGTTCCTGCTAACTCCCTGATCTTCCCCACATTGCTCAGAGAAAGCATGCATAAGGAAACAACAGCAACAATAGAATAGCAATGGAGGTATTGCATGGAGTATTGCAAATGGAAGCAGAAGAATCCCATCTTCAGACAAACCCAGACGAGATCTGAACTGGCAGTGACTCACCCACAGTTCCACTTGCATAGAAATCAAGCGTCTGAGCATTTTACCACTTGCCCCATTCTTTCTAGACATGGGTCTGAGTGGTTTTGCCTTTACCCCACTACTTTCCCCCAGAAAACCTGCTCTTTAGTGCTAAATTGGAACAAACAGCAATCTGAAGAAAACCGGATTGCTGTTTGTTCCGATTCAATGCTAAACCATGGCTTTTCCCATTAGAAAGAGTCAGGGCTAAAGGAGGTGTGTATAAGCCCTTAATGAAGAGAGAGAACTTTAGGTCATGGCGAACTGCTCAATGTGAACTTCAACTGTGTACAGCTGGGCTGGGGAAACTGTGGTCCTCCTGGCTGCCATAGGACTACAACTCCCCACATCTCTAACCATTGTTCATGTTGACTGGGGCTGATGGGAGCTGTATTCCAATAACCTCTGGATGAGCACAAGTTCTCCATCCTTGGTGTACAGTTTTGGCTATGCCATCCCTAAATGGGTATAATAGAGCTGGGGAAAGTACAGAGAAGGGCAGCCAAAATGATCAAGGCGTTGAAACCCAACACTTTGCAAGGAAAAGCTATAGCGTTTGGAAAGCTGGCTTCTTGGGAAGGATTAGCCTCTGCCTCCATACAAAAAGTGTCTTTGGTTACAGAAAGAGAAAGGAGATTATTTTACCTTCTCAAAGATAAATGGAGAAAAGCAGTGCATAAAGAAAGTGACTCAAGTTAAGTGCCACCCTGGATAATCTGAAAGCAACTCGGAGTGCCTGATATTGTTATTATATGACAGGGATGAGATATATATCCTTTCCTCCCTTTTGAGCATGTTATGAAGAAGGAGCTGAAAAGCCATCCAGAGTTATAAAGGGTATCTACTTTCCTGAAATATGAAAAGATGAAGGGCAGCATAAAAAGGGTATAAATAAAATAAAACAAACCTGCTAGCAAAATCTGTAAACTAAGTGGTTGAACAACTTCATGGATGACGGTGAAGATGGGAATGATAATCCAAAACGTATTTTTGCTACTGAATATGAACTCCATAAAAAGGACGTGGGTGGCTCTGTAGTCTAAACCACAGAGCCTAGGGCTTGCCGATCAGAAGGTCGGCGGTTCGAATACCCATGACGGGGTGAGCTCCTGTTGCTCGGTCCCAGCTCCTACCAACCTAGCAGTTGAAAAGCACGTCCAAGTGCAAGTAGATAAATAGGTGGGAAGGTAAATGGTGGGAAGGTAAATGGTGTTTCCATGTGCTGCTCTGGTTTACCAGAAGCGGCTTTGTCATGCTGACCACATGACCCAGAAGCTGTCTGTGGACAAACGCTGGCTCCCTCGGCCATTAAAGCGAGATGAGTGCCACAACCCCAGAGTCGTCCGCGACTGGACTTAACGGTCAGGGGTCCCTCTACCTTTCCCTTTATGAACTCCATAAAGGGACTTCACCAAATCTCATCAGATCAATTGCCCATTTAGTTTAGCATCCTATTCTGCATGGTGACCAACCAAATGTTTATGGGAAGTTCAGAATCCCATCTTCCACCTACATCTCTACTTTTCCCCACCACACATAGGAGAAGGAGGAGGAGGAGATTAAAAAGAATGAGAGGAGGAGGCAGCAGTGACAGTGGTGGTGGGCTATCACTGCTTGTTGTTGTTGTTGTTACTGCACAGCTTAAATAACTTAGGCAGCCAGATTCCCACTGTCCCATTAACCCATTCCTCTCCGGTGTGGTGTAGTGGTTAAGAGCAGTGGACTTGTAATCTGGTGAACCGGGTTCGATTCCCTGCTCCTCCACATGCAGCTGCTGGTGACCTTGGGATAGTCACACTTCTCTGAAGTCTCTCAGCCCCACTCACCTCATAGAGTGTTTGTTGTGGGGAAGGAAGGGAAAAGAGAATATTAGCCATTTTGAGACTCCTTCGGGTAGTGATAAAGCGGGATATCAAATCCAAACTCTTCTTCTCCATCTCCCCTCCACTCTTGCCATCTTCCTGATGGTCCCAAACCACACCCACAAATAGTAATCCTCATTTTAGGAGAAGTGGAGAGGGGAGGAGAGGAAGCTGCATCAGACTGAGTCAGACCATTGGTCCATTTATCTCAGTATTGCATACACTGACTGGCAGCTCCTCTCCAAGGTGTCAACCAGGCACCTGTCCCTGTCCAACTTGGAGCTGCCAGGGACTGAACCTGGGGTTTTCTGGAGTCAAAGCAGCTGCTCTACCACTGAAAAACAGTTCCATGTAACATGCCTTACACTGAGCCAGACCGTCGGTCCATCTAGCTGGTATTGTTTACACTGACTGGCAGCTCTGCTCTAAGAACTCACACAGGCATCTTTTCCAAACCTACATGGAAATGCCAGGGATTGAAACTGGGGCTTTCTTTCTTCAGATGTTATATGTTTGCACTACAGCTCAAGGAATGCAGAGACAATTGCTGGTGCAGTTTTACATGCAGATACACAAGTCCCTCTTGCAAGCTGTGCACACGATTAGCTTTGTGCAAATCAGGCTTCCTTGCACACGTCCAGCAGCTCATTTCTGGATGTAGCCTCTTTTTGCTGGTCCGTGCTTTTGACGTGAGCTGTGTGCATAAGGAGAGATACGGCTTTGCATATGCATCCATGGCCCTGCATGCAGAAGAGGGCCAAGGCTGATGACGCTGGTGCTGAGAATGGTAGTTGCCTGTTCCTTGAATGATAATACCAACCCTTGCTTTGCTCTCTAGAAAACTGCTGCAATCCTGGATTACACCGTGTCTCTTTCTCAGCTCCACGCACAACAGGTTTCCTGAACTCCCTTGCCCCGCGATGGACGATCAATTCCCCTTTTTAATTCTCAGCATGGTTCTGCTGCATTTATGGAATAATAGGGGCTCCCCCTGGTGACTAATTGAATACCTGCAAATTCCCATAGCTCATCGCCAAGTCTGCTAGATAACGCTTCTGCCTTCTGCTCAGACAGGCACTGTGCGTTTCTCGATTCTGCCTTTGTCTTCTATGATGGCTGCACTAAGAAGCATTCCCAGTAGGAAACACGCCCCCCCCCCCCCGCTCAGTATTTGTTTCCAGTATCTCCACAAAGTTCTGATAAATTATGCTGCAGCCTTTGAAGGGCACCTTGCTTATATGGCCAATTGATTGGCAGTCTCTTTTGGGGGAGTAGCTATGGGGAGATGACTGGGGAATTGCTTGACCCCTCCTCATATGAAAAGAGGAGGTTTCTGTTCTCATGGCCTTCTTGAAACTCAAGCTTCAGATGATGAGGCTATTTCAGGAACATGAAATGGGGGAGCCTCCCTCTTGTACAGAAAGCAATTGTGACGATACAATCTGCGGCTCAGTCCCCAAGCCACAGCCCAGTACCCAAAGCATCCTTTGTAATTAATTAATTTATCACACACATATTTATAGCACCCTTATGTTATATTCCCAGGGAGGCCTATGCAAAGTGGAAGACAAAATGGAAAAAAAGCTCAAAGCTACAACATCATAAAAGCAGCATAAAGCAGCCAGTAAAATTTCCTCTAAAAAAATCAGGAAGGAGGAAAGGTCTTTGACTGGTTTCAAAAAGGCAATGGTAGGCCTCGTGCAAACTTCTCTGGCTAGAGTGTTGAACAACTGGGGAGCCACCACTGAGAAGGCCTCCTGTCTGATATCCTCATCTCATCTTACCCTGGAAAGGGAGTTTCTGGGACCAAGGTGGAACTGTCAGGCTCCCTTGTTGTTGTTGTTTTGCTGTTTGATGGTATGTATTATTATTAATATTATTATTATTATTATTATTATTATTATTATTATTATTATTATTATTTTATTTTGTATTTTTCTTTAGATTTTCCATCATACAATTTAATAAAAAAGAGAAATAATACAAAACAGAAAAGAAACATTAAATCATTATACATTAAATCATTATGCAATATCCAAAAAAGAAAAAGAAAAAATATGAACAAAATAAAATAAACTCACCACCCTGTTTAACTTCCCTCCACTGCTACTCGTCTTCTCTAGAATCAATTTTACCCTTATCATTGCATTCTGATTGTTTTTATTTTCTCTATAGACATACATATGTCACTGATAATTTATTGTTTTGATGCATTTACATTCTTAATCTAAGCATATTAGCATGTCTTTTTAGAGCAATATTTTGTCATATATGGATGTATTTGTGTGTCTGTGTGTAACTGAAATGTTTTGTATGTTGATTTATTTGCTTTCACATTGTTTTATTGCGCTATTTCAAAAATTGTTCTTGTGATGATTGATCTTGAGTTGTATTCCTCTTTTCTTTGTTGTAAGCCATTTTGGGAATGATTCCTTTTGTGGAAAAGCAGCACAGGAATACGATTATGAATGAATGACTATAGAGAGGAGGTTAATAGCCCACCCTTAATGTACTTGGGCATGGCAGTATAAGCTGTTCAGCAGTGGAACGGACTCCCTGATAAGGTGGTGGATTCTCTCTCTCTCCACCCCCATCATTCTGCCTGGACACTGAGGTCCAGCGCCTAGGGCCTTCTGGCTGTTCCCTCGCTGCGAGAAGTCAAGTTATAGGGAACCAGGCAGAGGGCCTTCTCAGTAATGGCACCCACCCAATGGAACACCCTCCCACCAGATGTCAAAGAGAAAAACAACCACCAGACTTTTAGAAGGCATCTGAAGGCAGCCCTGTTTAGGGAAGCTTTTAATGTTTAACAGACTATTGTATTTTAATATTTTGTTGGAAGCTGCCCAGAGTGGCTGGGGAAACCCAGCCAGATGGGCGAGGTATAACTATATTATTATTATTATCATTATCATCATCATCATCATCATCATCATCATCATTATCTCTCTTCACTGGCAGTTTTTAAGCAGAGCTTGGATGGACATCTGCCATGGGTGCTTTAGTTGATATTCCTTTATTGCAGGCGGTCCGACTTGGTTACCTACAGGGACTCTTTCAACTCAGAGTCCCTTCCAACATAGAATGATTCTATGACAACCATAGCTGGGTACCCTCTTATTGTTTCTATATCAGCCAGGTAGATGAGGCAGGCTGGGAGCTGATGAGTACAGGACAAAATGGGAAGTGAGAAAACTCACCTCTCTCAAGGCATCCAGATTTCTTTCCTGGTCTGGCCAGCTCTGGTAGGATACATTATGATCCTGCCCTTCACAAAAGAGCTCACACTAAGTCTATATTGAGCAGCCCTGAATCCACCTGCTTTTAAATGAGGAGCTGGAGAAGCAATACACCAGACATCCAACCCTAGCTTCATGCCCACAAGAAGTTGCCAATAAATTGGTCATATAAGCAACGGATGTGCATGGCACTGTGGTCTAAACCACTGAGCCTCTTGGGCTTGCCAATTGAAAAGTCGATTGATTCCGTGCAATGGGGTGGACTCCCATTTCTTTGTCCCAGCTTCTGCCAACCTAGCAGCTTGAAAGGACACCAGTCCAAGTAGATAAATAGATACTGCTGTGGCAGGAAGGTAAACGGCATTTCCGTGCACTCTGGTTTCCATCATGGTGTTCCATTGTGCCAGAAGAAGTTTAGCCATGCTGGCCACATGACCTGGAAGGCTGTCTGTGGACAAACGCCTGCTCCCTTGGCCTGCAACGAGATGAGCGCCACACCTTTGACTGGACTTAATAGTCCAGGAGTCCTTTACCTTATCAGCAAGATGCTCTTAATATGATGTGGCATAATTGAATGGAACTTCATGGGAATACATGAAATAAATACTGAGGTGAGTTATTTCATTCCAGGAACACTCTTTAGTGCAGCTATCATAGAAAAGAAAGATATGAGATATTAAATAGACAGTTGGAAGAGCAGAGACAATGCATCTGCTTCTCCCCTCCTGACAGGAGATAGTGGTTGGTGGGGCAGTGACCCTTTCACCCTAGCAGACCAGCCTTCACTAGCATAAGGTCATAAGAACATGAGATCAGACTGGACCAGGCTAATGGCCCATCTAGTCCAAAATCCTGCTCTCACAATGGCCAGCCAGATGCCTGTGGGAAACCAACAAGCAGGATCGAAGAACAAGACCACTCTCCACTCCTGTGGTTTCCAGTAACTGGTATTTGGAAGTAATACTGCCTCCAGTCATGGAGACAGAGCGTAGCCACCATGACTAATAGCCATCAACAGTCCTCTTCTCCATGATTTCATCCAATCTTCTTTTAAAGCCATCTAAGTTGGTGGCCAGGGATGCGGGTGGTGCTGTGGGTTGAACCACAGAGCCTAGGACTTGCCGATCAGAAGGTCGGTGGTTTGAATCCCCGCGACGGAGTGAGCTCCCGTTGCTCGGTCCCTGCTCCTGCCAACCTAGCAGTTTGAAAGCACGTCAAAGTGCAAGTAGATAAAGAGGTACCGCTCCGGCGGGAAGGTAAACGGCGTTTCCGTGCGCTGCTCTGGTTTGCCAGAAGCAGCTTAGTCATGCTGGCCGATGACCCGGAAGCTGTACGCCGGCTCCTCGGCCATTAAAGCGAGATGAGCGCCACAACCCCAGATTCAGCCACGATTGGACCTAATGATCAGGGGTCCCTTTACCTTTACTAAGTTGGCGGCCAATGCTGCCTTCTAGGGAGCAAGCTCCATAGTTTGATGATGCATTGCATCACAGGTGCTGGGTTCTACCCAACTTTGCGGGTGCCTGGCATGTGTGGGATGTCATGCCCATGACAGATGTGTGATGTCATGTGCATGATGTACACATGTGGCAGGAGGAGGCCGTAAGGCCCACCACAGTTGTGGGTAGGCCTGGTGAGGCCCGTTGCAGCTGTGGTAAGGCCTGACAAGACCCACTACAGTTGTAGGTAGAACCACCACAGCTGCGGGGAGGCCCACAAAGACCCACCAATGGCTGCAGAATATTGAGGGGACCCAGCCCCCTCCTTGAATTTTGTGGGGGCCCTCAGCCCTCCTAGATGATGCCCCTGCATTGCATGAAGAAATAATTCCTTTTATCTGTCCCTGATCTTCCAATATTCAACTTTATTGGATGCCCCTCAATTTTAGTGTTATGGGGGGGCGGAGGGAGGGAGGGAGAGAGGACCTTTCTTTATCCACTTTCTTCATGCCATGCATAATCTTATAAACTTCTATCATGCTGCTATTTCTTTGATGGTTCACAGCAGAAGAATTATATTTTAAACACACACACACACACATTGTTGTTCCAGAAGTGGTCAACAGATCATAACTTGGAATGATATTAATTAAGTCTCTTATCAAGTGCACAATATTCAAGAAGCACATCAATGGCGACTACACGCTCGCAAACAAGGTCTTTCAAAATCTGAGCCGCACAATGCACTTTAAACAAACAAGCGTCAGCAGGCTCGGCTGTCTAAAGAGGCTTTTGTATTAAGAAAAAGCTTTGATGTGGAAATTATTTTTTATTTCAAATTGGTTGGCTCAGCATCCTTGCCTTGCCTGTTGTAAATTATATTTTGGTGTGTGTGTGTGTGTGTGTGTGTGTGTGTGTGTGTGTGTGTTCTCCCCTGATTGAAATGCTGGCATTTACTGAAATGGTGTACTGAAGTTTTCAAAGCATATCTGGAGGAGGTAGTACAATGTTCACATGTTTGTCTGAAAGGGAAAGGGAAATCCAATCATTTATGCTTGTTGGTGTACAAAGGGGCTTTGCAGTTTTAATCTTAATTCTAATATAGTATCGTGTCTCAGAACATAAGCCGGAAAGTTCCTAGCTTGACAATCTGACTTCTCTGCCATGAACTCACAAACAGTGCAATCCTACATTTGTGAATGATCAGAACGAAATCCCATTGAGTTCAATGAGATTTAAACCAAGGCAAGTGAGCACAGGATTGCACCCTCACTCTGCAATCCTATCCCATTTTACCTGGGAGTCAGTGGGGAACAGGGGGAAAATAGCTTGGGGGCCCTGATCAGGCTCTGTTTGGGGTTGATGGGAGTTATAGTCTGAGCCTGGATATCTCTGTTGGTTAGAACATGATAATGATCAGGCCCGTCTCTAACCAGTGGTGAAGCTGGCGCGCTGAATCAGGGCGCTCCCCGCGGGGAGTCCGGAGTTGAGTGGAGTCGCCCGGGAAGAACCGAGACAGCCTAGCAGCAGGCAGGCAGAGCTCTTTTGCGGACAGCTCCCTCTCTGCTTATTCCGCGGTGCAGGCGCTGAGGCGGCTGCCCGGCTGCGCGCCATTGGTGTAGGGCCAGCCCAGCAGCGCGCTACTCACGAGGCTCCGTTGGCCCGCTTCAACAGTCGCCTCGGCTTGCGCAGCGATGCTTGGATTTTTGCGCGCCTAGCCTTGCAGCCTCCGCCGCCGCCTCGGGACTCGGGCTCCGGCTGCAAGCAGGAGGCATTGAGGCGCGGCCAGCCTGCGCGCTTCTCAGCCTGCCCAGAGGCTGAGCGCGCCCGGCCTTGAAGCCGGAGCCGCCTGCCACCCCGCCACCTCGGGAGTCGGACTCCTGCTGCTCCACAGCCGAGCGGGAAACGTTGTGGCGCGGCCGGCCTGCGCGCACCTCAACCTGCCTAGAGGCTGTGCGCTTCCCACTTAGGCGCACAGCTTTGCGCCCGGCCTTGCCTCCGCCGCCCTCCGCCACGTTGGGCTCCTGCCCAGAGTCCGGGGCTGAGCAAGGGAGGCGTTGAGGTGGCCGGCCTGCACGCGCCTCAACCTGCCTAGATCCCTCAGGCCTTCAGCCACTTATTCAAGCTCTCCTGGGCAGCCCCGTTGCCATTGCGCTCCTTTGGCTCACCGGGTCTCCCTGGTGAATGGGGCTTGGGCTACAGGGCACATACCGAACTTTCTGTGGCATGGCCGCCCGTGGAGCCCTTTCCAGTGACTGCCACAGAGAAGCCCGTTTATTTATTTCTTGGAGTATTTTAATCATAGTATCACAGAACTGAAGGGTTGGAAGGGACCAGTTCTTTTGACGAACCCCCTCCAGTGCAGGAATCACAGCACAAGCACCTCTCACAAAACAAGTTAGCTCCATCTTCCCTGTGAACAGCCCTTCAGATACAACAGAATAACAGAACCATTCACACAGTTGGAAGGGAACCACCAGGGTCATCTAGTCCAACCCCCTGCAATGCAGGAATCTTTTACCCAACATGGGGTTTGAAACCACAGCCCTGAGATTAAGAGTCTCATGCTTTAATGACTGAGGTATATCTAAGTTCAGCATTCCCCCCCCCCTTATTTTGGTGCCAGGTTAAGCTATGCCATTTTGCTTGGACAATTTAAGAGCAGGAGTGGCTTGTCAGATTTTGGCTGGCCCACCTGCATCTGAGATTATATAAGTGTGTATATAGGTGCATGGGTTTATAAATGAGCAACTAAAAAAAGTTTGTTTATGCTTCCTGTTTTCTTTTCCTTTTCCCAAGCAGAGATAATGTGTAAGTGTGTGTCAGCTCCCTTAAAAAACAGTCAACAACTCTGGGGAACTTTCCTAAAAAAGGTCAACAACTTTGGGGTTCCCCCCCTTAAAAAAGGTCAACAACTCTGGAAAACGGGGGGGGGGGGCAGAGGGATCTTTGCACCACAGCGCCCGATATGCTTAGGACGGCCCTGGTACTGATAACACCAAGGTTGCAAGTTTGATCACCATATGGGACAGCTGCCTATTTCTGCATTGCCTGGGGTTAGAAGAAGAGTTTGGATTTGATATCCCGCTTTATCACTAGCCTAAGGAGTCTCAAAGCGGCTAACATTCTCCTTTCCCTTCCTCCCCCACAACAAACACTCTGTGAGGTGAATGGGGCTGAGAGAGGTCAGAGAAGTATGACTAGCCCAAGGTCACCCAGCAGCTGCATGTGGAGGACCAGGGACGCGAACCTGGTTCACCAGATTACGAGTCCACCACTCCTAACCACTACACCACACCAGTGTAGATGATTCTCAGGGCCCCTTCCAGGTACTTTGTTGGCTAACCCCTTTGCCTCTGAAAGCTCATTACACTATAAAGCATCCAAGGCTGCAATCCTGGACCACTTACTTGGGAGTAAGCCTCACTGAATTCAATGGGGCTAATTTCTAAGGAGACATGTTTAGGACGGCACCATAATTTTCTCCCTTGGGTGGGGGGGGCTGTGCTGGTATCTAACAATGCTCTTTTTGAGTAGCATCAGACTACTGCTGGCTCCCACAACAGAAGCCACAATTTGTGACTCTCGGCACAACAAACTGTCATCTCTGGCTATAAACATACTTAGCATCTGACATTCTCATAAATGGGGGAAAGTCACATGAAAGGAGGGGGAGGGGGGAGAGAAAGCCATTCCCTTTATGCATAGTACCTGGATATTGTCGCTAATAGAATAATTAGTTCCTTATGCATTGCTGATTAGGCTAAGAAGTTATAAATATTTATGTCTTGCCTTTGAATAATATTCTGAGCTAAGAAAAAAAAGGGGAAATTAATAGTGAACTCCCTTTTTATAAGTTCATCTGATTTACATGCTCCAAGTAGTAATGGTTTCTATAGTAACGAGGCAACCTAACTGATCAAACGCAGCAACTGTATTATTGTAATGGAGCAATTATCATAGCCTTTTGGGCTTTTTTTAAAATATATATATATATTTATTTATTTATTTATTTACATCTGACTTGTGTGCCTGAAAGCTTTAAGGTGACTCCTCTGATCTTATTGTTCTGACCACAGATATCTCTTATGAGTACACTTACAATGGGTGGTAACATCCTTCTTCAAAGTTCACCCTTTTGGGAGAAAAAGCATCTTCTGCCTTTGATGTTCTGTAGCTCTAGCAGCCACATACATCTTTTTCTTATACCCTTTCCTGCTATTAGAATATCTCTTGTCCATTCTAGGAAGTTTCCTCATTTCCCCTCATTTCATCCCCTTTCCTCTTCATTCCACTCCTAACTATGTTTCCTCTTTATCTTCTTGTTTTATTCCCTGGCCTGCCCCATGAGCACAATGTTCCAAATGCATTGCATTTTCCAATATCCAGGTAAACGAATCCATTTCGCCCTGCTTTCAAACTATCCACCTGAAAAGTCATACAGGTTCCAAACTGATTTGCATAAACATACAGCTAGGAGGGGGGTGGGGAAGGTAGAGGGAGATGTTGGGTCTCCTCCCTACCCGTGATTGACAACAATGGGGTCAATTCTGCAAGGTGCACCTTCGCAAATGGGTTCCATGCAAGAAAACTGTGAAGGAGCACCCTGAATCCCACAGGATTGATGCTTCTGTGAAACAGCTTCTCAGCAGAGGCATCCATCCTGTTGGGTATTGCTCCATAAGTGGCTTTCCTTCAGGGAAGTCACTGGCAAAAGAGCAGCTTGCCCCCTGCAGGATTGATGGCTTCACTCAACAGCTGTTGCATGTAGGCGTTGGTCCTGTGGGGTGCTTCTTCAGAGACAAGACATCAGGCAGGAAAGAGAGTCAGACAGCATCTGGGAAGACATCTGAGAAGATACAGCTGGGGGTCAGGTAGGCAGTGGTGTAGCATGGGTTGCCAGTGCAGGGGGCAAGGCAAGTATCCTTGGCACCACCTGCCAATAGGCTGGAAGAAGGAGCAATCGCACGACAACTTACCCAAGTAGCAGTCGTGGCTCCCTGTGAATGTCAAGCACAACAAAGAGCAGGACAGGGGATTGGCTGGGAGCAGGTATCTTTCTAAAGCCCATACAGAGGGTGCCCTAGCAACTGGCCATTGCCCAAATCCGATCTTCAGTCTTCCCATGTGAACACTGATTTTCAGTATGAGGGGGAGGGTACAATATTTTTCATTTATTATTACTACTTTTCTTCTTTTTCTTTTGAAATTTTGCACCTGCACTGTCTCTCCAGAGGGGTGCATGCTCTAGTCATCTCCTGCTTGGACTATTGCAATGCTCTCTACGAGGGGCTACCTTTGAAGGTAATCCGGAAATTACAACTAATCCAGAATGCAGCAGCTAGACTGGTGACTGGGAGTGGCCGCCAAGACCATATAACACCTGTCCTGAAAGACCTACATTGGCTCCCAGTACGTTTTCAACCACAATTAAAAGTGTTGGTGCTGACCTTGAAAGCCCTAAATGGCCTCGGCCCAGTATACCTGAAGGAACGTCTCCACCCCCATCGTTCTGCCTGGACACTGAGGTCCACCTCTGAGGGCCTTCTGGCGGTTCCCTCACTACGAGAAGTGAGGTTACAGGGAACCAGGCAGAGGGCCTTCTTGGTGGTGGTGCCCACCCTGTGGAGCACCCTCAAGGAAATAAACAACTATCTGACATTTGAAGGCAGCCCTGTTTAGGGAAGTTTTTAATGTTTGATGTTTTATTCTGTTTTGAATCTGTTGGGAGCCGCATAGAGTGGCTGAGGAAACCCACTCGGATGGGTGGGGTATAAATAAATAAATTAATGTTGTTGTTGTTTGCTCAAAACAACTGCCCCAGTGAAAAACTGACCCTAAGAATTTTGCACCCAAGGCAACTGCCCATGCAATGCACATGTCTGAGTTAGGTTTCGGTCTTTTCATGGATTATCCTCTCCAATGACTGCCTCTCCTTCCTACATAACACCATGCCTTTTCACAGGCCTGGATCACCATACCCACAGAAATCTACAGCTGTCTCCTCCTGATTTGATTGATGCCCCAGTCCATCTGAGTACACCCAATTTTGCCCAAGAACTTAGCTGAATCTGGTGCACTGATTCTGCCAAACAAAAAAAACCTCTCCCCCGCCCCTTACTTTAGCCATCTCCTCTGAGGTGACCCCAAAGGCAGCGCACACGACGGGAGGAAACCTTCCTCAGCTTCAAGGCAAGGCTGTGTGCCCTGTTAGCACCGCCAAGAGCAATTTCAATTTGCTTTAGACTGTGAAACATAAAAGTTCCATCCCTGAGGGACAGAAGAAGAATGGATGAATGTTGAAAAGGAATCCAAACGCTTTAATACTTGACAACAGCGTTAAAACTCCTACGGGGGAGGGAGATGTATTATTTTGCTGTGCTTATTATGTACAACAAAGCATCTAGAGGAACTTGTGTGTGATCACTGTCACCAATCACCAATGTGTAAGCCATTTATTCTTTGCTACGGGACATTTTCTGGCAGGGTACATGGATCTTTTCTTAATAAAAGCAAAGGAATGTCCATGAGGGATGGCTAGAACTTTATTCTTTTTCTTTTTAAAAAAACTTCACAGATTTTCCCAGGAACAGAAAACTTCAGTTATACAACAACAAGCTGCCTCGGATAATATGAGGTGGCATAATTGCATGCCTTGTGCGCTAGGGATGCTGCAAATATTCAAGTTTTTCTGCTTCTGTTTGGGGAAGCCACACAGCACTATGGATAAGCGTACTAAAAGGGGAACAGGTTTGATATTATTAACATTGAATAAGCTGCAGACAAAAGATAGCAACAACTGTTGGAGGCAGTATGCCAGTTTCTGGGCAAGACTGCTGCTGTGCTCAAGTCCTGCTTTGGTGAGTCCCACAAGCAACTGCTCAGCTGCTGCAAGAACAAGATGCTGGCCTAAATGGGCTGGTGCCCTGATCCAGGAACTAGGCTCTTCTGATGTTCTTATGTAGCAGCTGGATGTGCAAGCTGATCCCAGTACGTTTCCGAGCACAATTCAAAGTGTTGGTGCTGACCTTGAAAGCCCTAAACGGCCTTGGTCCAGTATACCTGAAGGAGTGTCTCCACCTCCATCGTTCTGCCCGGACACTGAGGTCCAGCGCCGAGGGCCTTCTGGCGGTTCCCTCACTGTGAGAAGCCAAGTTACAGGGAACCAGCCACAGGGCCTTCTCGGTAGTGGCACCTGCCCTGTGGAACGCCCTCCCATCGGACGTCAAAGAGAAAAATAACTACCAAACTTTTAGAAGACATCTGAAGGCAGCCCTGGTTAGGGAAGCTTTTAATGTTTAATAGGTTATTGTATTTTAGTGTTCTGTTGGAAGCCGCCCAGAGTGGCTGGGGAAACCCAGATGGGTGGGGTATAAATAATAAATTATTATTATTATTATTATTATTATTATTATTATTATTATTATTATTAAAACTGCATACTTATGGGGAGTGGCTGCCCAGGCTTCTATCCCAATGCTTCAACAAAGGCTCTTATGGGTGCATGAGAAATAAAGTAAGCTTTATTCAAAGCTTGCAGTGGTACAGGCGAACACTGTCTAGGGCACAGCTTTAGAGTTCAGGAACAACATTAGGGATCTGAGACTGGGCAAAACCTAAGATGATGTCTCAATGACTGGTTATGGTCCTCCAGTGTAAAGGTTACACACATGAAACAGTCTCTCCCTACAAGATTGGTCTCCTTGGAGGCACACACTTCTCCAAGGGGTGTAGTTCTGCTGCTCACCTCAAGAAGGATTTTTAAGATTGGAAAAGGTTTATAAAAGGGCAAAGAAAATGATCAAAGGAATGGAGCAACTTCACCGTGAGGAAAGGTTGAAGCACCTGGGACTTTTTAGTTTAGCAACCAGGCAGAGGGCCTTCTCGATAGTGGCACCCACCCTGTGGAACGCCCTCCCATCAGATGTTAAGGAAATAAACAATTATCTGACTTTTAGAAGACATCTGAAGCTCACTGTTTAGGGAAGTTTTTAATGTTTGATGTTTTATTGTGTTTTTAATATTCTGTTGGGAGTCTCCCAGAGTGGACGGGGTATAAGTAAATTACTACTACAGGAAGAATAAACTATGGCAGACCAACACGGCTACCTATCTGTAACTACTACAGGAAGGTTGAGTAAGAGGTGATATGTCAGAAGTTTATAAAATTATGCATGGCACACAGAAAGTGGATAGAGAAAAGGTTTTCTCCCTCTCTCCTCACACTCAACTCACAGGCATTCAGTGATGTTGAATGTTGGAAGATCCAGGACTGATAAAAGAAAGGACGTCTCTTTGTGCAGCCCATAGTCAAAATGATGGAACTCACTTCCATAGTGATGGACACCGACATGGATGGCTTTCAAAGAGAATTAGACAAATTCATGGAGGAGAAAGCTCTCAGCTGTTGCTAAGCATGGTGGTTATGTATGTTTGTCTTTATGTTCGGTGGTGGAAGTTGCATCAAGTTCCCAGTGATGGGTGGCAGATGGCACTTCATCTGGTGCCTTCTCCAGTTGTCCAGGCTCACCTCCTGGGTGGGTGATGCTCATCCCTCTTGCTAGGGAATCTCTCAGTTCTATGGATGGTGCAGAACAGGGAGACAGCAAAATTGTTGCCCTGTTTCTGACCTCTAAGGTGGGGTCCCCATCCTCCTCTTCTTCCTCAGACAGAAACTGCCACTCCAGCTCCAAGACAGTGGGGTGCACAGAGCTCACAAGGACCTCCTTTATCCATCACTCATGACAGGGAGCATAGTTTCAGCAAGCCTATAGGTGAGCAATGGAAGTGAAGATTGGCCATGGGATACATGAAATGCAAGAGGAACATGCATGGCATGGGCAGAGGACTATTATGGAGAGGCAGTGTGGTGTAATGGCTGTAGTGATCAGAGCTCAAATCATCACTCAGACATGACACTCACTGGGTTCCTTTGGATCAATCACTGTATCTCAGCTTAACCTACCTCACAGGGTTGTTGTGAGGATGACAGGAGGAGGAGGAGAACCACCTCAAGCTCCTCAGAGGAAGGCTGGAATATAAATGAACAAAATGAAACATTAGCCTACAGGTACTTACATTTCCCCTCCCGCCCCCAATGCGGCAGTTAAAAGAAAGGTTTTGTAGAGAGGGGATTTTGAACAGGAAAATAGCTGTGGGAAACAGCTACCTTCTGACCACACACAAAACCTAGCACCATTTGGGCTGCACGCAGCTGCTTTTAAATCTTAAAAAATAAATCCCAGAGAAACCACTGGCATATTTGGTTACTAATCTTGGACCTCAAAAACTTGTTGCTGCAGAAATCGAGATTCATGGAAATAAGGGGCACGGGCAAAAGCTCCCTCCCATCTGCTCATCAGATGATGAGAAAACAAGGCTAGCTAACTGGCATTTTTACACCAGATAATCTTCGCCATCCACTCTTCTCAGCAAGCTGTAAGCTTCCCTAAATCCTGATTGTGCTATAATTAGCTCATTAGACCAAATTGTTCCACCATATGATCATCCTTAATTCTTTCAAATACCTCAGGTAAGTTTTCCTACCTTAGACACCGGCTCGTTAACCTGCTGCTTATGCGCAAACTCAAAGCGCCCGGACAGATTTTTGTCTGGGCCCACTCGGAATGCCTTTCTTCCGAAGGCACTCAAGCTAGGCCACTATAGACATCGCAGAGGGAACAGTTCCAGTAATTGCATCTCGCTGTTATAGCTTTACCCTTCAGATGTACTTACATCCTTCTCAGGCCTAGAGGTTTGCCTCTTTTGTTGCTGTGTAACTTTTTGTTTCTTACAGAGACTCGTCGCCGAGTAGATCTCAAGCCTACAGGGACCCTTTGCAAAAGAAGCACACGGTCAAAGCAGGAGGCAAACAACAATGTACCTCATTTCAGCAAGACACCTTTGCAAACGTATAACTAACAGCCCTGATTTGCCAGGATCTGTAGTAGGAGAAAAGCGTTGGGTGGGGTGGGGTTTCCACACAGCGTGTCATTATTTACACATTGCCATCAATGCACATGAACAACAAAGAGCCATCTGGCACCCTGAAGACTAAGAAAACTCAAGTTCACTCCCTGTTTTGCTGCCTCAGAGCTTTCCTTGCTCTTTAAAACTCAGTAAGAGCAAAAGGCAACCCACAGAGAAATCAAATTGTCATTCTCAGACCCTCCAAGTGTCCCTATGTTCCAGAGACAGCCCCAGTTTTACAGAAGCCATCCCGGTTTCTGATTTGATCCCAGAATGTCCCACTTTTCCTCAGGACATCCCTATTTTCATTGGAGAAATTTTGGAGGGTATGGAGTTATACCACCCCCGAGCCAAGGATATAAGTAACTATACAACCTTTAGAAGACATCTGAAGGCAGCCCTGTATGGGGAAGTTTTTAGATGTTTAATGTTTTATGATGTTTTTATATACGTTGGAAGCCACCCAGGGTGGCTGGGACAAATCAACCAGATGGGTGGGGTACAAATAATAAAACTATGGAAGGTATGCATTTGGTCTGACAGAGTGCTAAAGATCTGGTGTTTGTGGGGTATATATATATATATATATGCAGGTTTTGGTGTCCTCGGGTGTCTTCCCGTGTAAAAGTTGGGGTGTCTAGGCGACGTTTCGACGAGGTCTCACTCGTCATCTTCAGGCTGGTGCTTTCGGCTTCTTGTTACTGGAACAGAGCGGGATCTCAGTGTTTGAGTTCCTATAAATACTGTAGAGGGGTGTGGTGTATTGCCTCAAAAGTTCTGGGTAGAGGGGAAGTTCCCAGGCTAGTGTTCTTTTCTTCTTTTGTTCCTTAATTACTTGAGGGATATCTTGAGTGATTTCTTGAGTGATATTCTGAGTACCACTTAGGTGGGTCATTAGGTGTGGATTAGTTGCTAGAGCCTTCGTGTCTTGACCTCTTGAATTTGTGAAGAGTTTTTCTGGGAAGATGGCTGTACTGCACTTAGTTGTGCTTTGGCTTGGCTTCGTGTATAGGGGCGAGCTGTGGTTTTGTGCCCTGTGCCAGCCAGATCTGTGTAGGGATTGCAGGGGGGTGCAGCATCCGGAGGTGCCACTATGGTTTGGTTACTGGATGGTGTCTGTAATTTATCTGTGGAGAGGGTCTGGGTTTGGGTCTGGTGTGGTTGATTGGTGGTGGCGTTCTGTGTGCCTCTGGATCTGGTGTCGGTTTTTGTGGGGAGGGCTAATTTCCAGATGTCTGGCAGGCGGGACGTGTCGTCACGCTTGTTCATGTGACGACACGTCCCGCCTGCCAGACATCTGGAAATTAGCCCTCCCCACAAAAACCGACACCAGATCCAGAGGCACACAGAACGCCACCACCAATCAACCACACCAGACCCAAACCCAGACCCTCTCCACAGATAAATTACAGACACCATCCAGTAACCAAACCATAGTGGCACCTCCGGATGCTGCACCCCCCTGCAATCCCTACACAGATCTGGCTGGCACAGGGCACAAAACCACAGCTCGCCCCTATACACGAAGCCAAGCCAAAGCACAACTAAGTGCAGTACAGCCATCTTCCCAGAAAAACTCTTCACAAATTCAAGAGGTCAAGACACGAAGGCTCTAGCAACTAATCCACACCTAATGACCCACCTAAGTGGTACTCAGAATATCACTCAAGAAATCACTCAAGATATCCCTCAAGTAATTAAGGAACAAAAGAAGAAAAGAACACTAGCCTGGGAACTTCCCCTCTACCCAGAACTTTTGAGGCAATACACCACACCCCTCTACAGTATTTATAGGAACTCAAACACTGAGACCCCGCTCTGTTCCAGTAACAAGAAGCCGAAAGCACCAGCCTGAAGATGACGAGTGAGACCTCGTCGAAACGTCGCCTAGACACCCCAACTTTTACACGGGAAGACACCCGAGGACACCAAAACCTGCATTCCTGTACCCGTGAAAATCTACGAAAACATATATATATATATATATATATATATATATATATATATATATAGCTGAGGCTGATGGGGAAATGCCCCATTTGTCATAACAAACCAGCCTCTACTGGTGCATTTTCTTTAATGGCTCGCAAGAGGAGAAGAAATTAAAACAACAACAATAACAGTGTGTTCTGTTCTAGAAGCGGTCGTCATCGGATCATGACTTGGAATGATATTAATTAAGTCTCTTATCAAGTACACAATTTTCAAGTAGCATATCAGCGATGAATACACGCTCGCAAACAAACCGCAGGATGCACTTTAAACAAACAAGCCCCAACAAGTTCAGCTGTATAAATGAATAAAGAAAAAGAGTTGTTGTGCTTAAGAAAAGGCCAATGCTGGAACTTAAGAAGGAGGAAGCCAATAGGCTGTGCCACCTCCTGGCTTGAAGAAGAAGAAGAGTTTGGATTTGATATCCCGCCTTTCACTCCCTTTAAGGCGTCTCAAAGCGGCTAACAATCTCCTTTCCCTTCCTCCCCCACAACAAACACTCTGTGAGGTGAGTGGGGCTGAGAGACTTCAGGGAAGTGTGACTGGCCCAAGGTCACCCAGCAGCTGCATGTGGAGGAGCGGAGACGCGAACCCAGTTCCCCAGATTATGAGACTACCGCTCTTAACCACTACACCACACTGGCTCTCTTGGTGCTAGGCAAGGTGACAGACAAGTGGGGACTGAGGTTTGTAGGTCGGGGATTTCCAGGAAATTTCTCTGCACCCTCTCAAGAAGGCAGCAGAAAACTTACCCATGTTCTTAATAGCAAAAGAACTGCCTCCTGGATTGGGCAAGACCCATCTAGTGAAGCATCCTGCCCTCACAGTGGTCAGTCAGTGGTCAGCCTCCAAGCAAGACCCAAGCACAAGCTCAGCCCCCTTGCCACACTTTCCAGCCACTGGTTTTTGGAAGCATTAGTGGAGGAAAGTTTTTTCAGGAAATTGGAGGGGAGATCTCCACCCACAGCCTTAATGCGCACAGCACGCCATTTCTGTTGCAGGTGACGGGTGATTCATCCAGCAACTTAGCAGCCATTGTCTAAACTGCACCCAAGAGGAGGTGAGGAAAGAAGGAAAAATGTTGGGGCGGTAGTGGAGGGGAGGAGGGGAGAACACCCACAAGATTAAGAGGGAAGGAAAAGACCTCAGGCTGCCTCCGTTCATGCCATTGATACATAAAGGTTGCCTGAGATTTCCCAAACCTCGCCCAGAGACATGAAAACGAGAAGTAAAAAATGAGTTCCTTTGGTCCTGCTCCAGAAAGGCATTCAATTAAAATGCAATTACAGAGAAGTACAAGGCGAATATGTCTGGCTGAAATTCGAAATGGCTAGTGGGGGAAAGGGGAGAGAGAGAGAAGAAGTGCCTGAAGGTGATCCTAGCTTGGGTAGTGGGTGGCAGGCAGTAGAGTGTCAGGCTAAGCAGCTACAATAGGGACTTTTGGCTGGAAAGCATATTCATTGCAGGCTCACTTGCAGATTCCAAAGATGTCCTATGAATGGTGGGATTACTGGAAACTGACGGGTCTGTTTGCAAAACAAAAAAGCAAAAAACAAAAAAAAGCATGATTTCCGAGCAGGAATCCATGCTTTTACCAGAAGAAGAGAGGATGTATTCCATTCCAATGAGTGCATATGCCTAAGTGATTCTACTGCAGGATTCATATTGGAGGAGGAAATTAATTAACATTATCTTGCTGGCACAGACCAAGGCCAGTCTAGTCTAGTATTCAGTTTTAAACAATGGGCCGTCACATTCTCCTGGGCCACTAGAATCTGTGACTCAGAAGCGCTCTTCTCCTAACCATGGATGTTCCATTTAATGAGCATATTTGATAGATCTAGTCTCCATTAACCCTTTAAAAAAGAAGTGCTGGCCATCGACACAACCTGTGCTACCTGAACGTGCAACTGCATTTGAAAAACTCTGCACACTTATGGTTGCCTCATCTCAAAAAGGATATTGCAAAATGCCCAGAAAAGGGCATCCAAAATGATCAAGGTGATGGATTGACTCCCCTTTGTCACTGAGAAGGTGGATAGAGAGAAAATTTTCTCCCTGTCTCAGAATGCTAGATCTCATGGCCGTCCAATGAAGCCGGATGTTGGAGAACAGGATGCTGGACTAGATGAGCAGTTTGGCCTGATCCTGCAGGCTCAGTTTATGTTTTTATGTCTTCTTGTTTATGTTCTTATGTCCTCTTCTCCACCTTTAGTTGACTATAGGACTGTGCATACCCTCCCCAATATAATCTGAAACCAAATTGTGGGCCTTTGGCAATTTTGGATTTAAATCCCTAATTAAGCATGAGTTTGGGAGTGGGGAGACAGAGACACACACAGAAAGTCCCTTCCTTGACACCCAAATGCTCTCCCTTTTGACAGTCCTGAATCACTGTGGGTGGACTTGATCCTGATTCCCTGGTCAACCTGAATAGACTCCATTCAGTTTGAGTTTAGGCCAGAGCTAGTGCACAGTACTACTTCATTGCACTGAAACACTAATTGACAGGGCTTTTGCCAAAACAGGATTTTCCAAATATACTCTGAATTTTGCTTTAGGCACTGGCAGTTTTAGTAACTGTGAATCCCATGTGAGAAAGCACATTTGTAGAGTGTGTGTGTGTGTGTGTGAGCATATCATTTTTTTGCTCCCATCATTCTGTCTTCTGATGGGTCACTTTAGTAATGCTCCAGGTTCACCTTGCATTTTGCTCCAGACTGAATTCAGCGGCTACTTTGCAAACATCAGATGAGCAGAGCTGCGTGTAACATGTTAAAAATGCAATGCCGTGATGCAGAGCTCTGATGTCTGCTTAGCATTCTTGTGTGATGGGCTGTGATGTGGAATTTCTGTTAGGTCCATTATCAGTGAAAGCAGTGCCACATACACAAGAATATGATCTGACTACAAAACTAGTAAGAACCAGTTAAGGATGAACCTAATGGCTGACTATGAAAGTGAAAAATAACTCCATACAAGGTACAAGGGGGGTTCTAACACATAAAGTAAAAAAAAAAGGAAAAGAAAGGTTGAGTAATTGTTTGCAGGAACTTCGGTTGGAAGAGAGATGGTGAAGTGATGTAGTGGCAGAAAGTGGTTAGGCAGAGGGTGAATCATAGAATCATAAAAGTTTAGAGTTGAAAGGGACCCAAAATGTCATCAAGGTCAACCCCTGTGATTTGGGAATTATAACTATCTCATTATGTCTTTCCCCGAGCTTTAAGTGAAGTGTGGACTCCCAGGAAGGCTGGCTAGTGCAACTCACTGCATAGGTCATTTATAGAAGGAAAAAAATGGAAACTGACACCCTTCAGCCACATTGGGATGGACTATAGCCCAGTGGCAGAGCATTTGCTGTTCATGCAGAATGTCCGGGGCTCAATCCTCACCTGGGCTCAATCCCTAGCATCTCCTGGGAGGGCTGGGGGGAGACTCTTGAAATCCTGGAGAGCCACTTCCAGTCACTGTAGACGAATGCTGAACTAGATGGATGGATCTGGCTCTTCATAAGGGATGTTCCTAAAAGAAAGTAAAGGAGGGGGACCTGAACTTCACCCAGGAAAATTTTTATGTTGGAGAAGAATTGGGTGGAAGGAGATATATTTGTCTCAGCACTACTTGGAAGACTCAAAAATAGAGTGCAAATGGGAAGTATTATTTTCTCTGGAATGAGAAGGTAAGCTGCAAATTGGCCCTTCGTTTATTTAGCTATATTCAGTGGGCACAAAGGCGCATACATGCCAGGATGTGAGAGGGAACAGAAAGGATCCACATCTCCCTTGTAATATGAGATTTTGTCTAGTGATGCACTCCCAATTGCTCTCATGCTGTGAGCTGGGTGGATCACGCTGCAATTTGAAATCCATCTTTTCTTCTTTCTCACAACGCTCCTCCTTTCCCCTCCACTCCTGTCACTAACCTTCCCGAAGGAGGAGGGGAGGGCTCCTTCTCTGGTGTGTTTTGCACCGCCACCCTCCCCCAACGGTATGTTTATTCTCCCACTTCTGCATGATTGCTACCTGCTGAACTTGTTGACATATTGTCCAATGTCAGGAGGACACAGACCCCTTAGGAATAAGATGGCAGGAACACGGGCAGAGCAGGGCTTGTGAAGAAGAAGAAGAAGAGTTTTGATTTTATATCCTAAAGGAGTCTCAAAACGGCTAACATTCGATTGGAAAAAAATCAAAGTATATTTACAGAAATATCGCAAAATTAATGACTGTTAGAAGGATGCTGGAATGAAGTTATATGGCTTTAGCAGAAATGTTATAAAGAATTAAGCAAAAACAGATTGTTAATGGGCCAAAGTGGAAAATTTAAGGTTAGATTGTGTTAAGATAAATTATAGAACAAAAATTGAGAAAGATGGAAAGGATTTGCTGAAACAGCTAATTGAACTAGAATACAAAAAAGAGAGGTGTGAGGAAGTCGATGAAACAAGTAAAGGTAAAGATATGGAAATACTGGATATGTTTTTAAATGTTTTAGTTTTTCTTGTTGTTTTGCTGTATTGTTTTTTGTTTTTATTTCTGATGTATTGTAAGGTATTGTTTTGTTTTGTTTAACTTTTTATTGTTTCTTTTTTCTTTTTTCTGTAACTATTAAACCTCTAATAAATTTCATTATATATATATATATATAAAAGGCTAACATTCTCCTTTCCCTTCCTCCCCCACAACAAACACTCTATGAGGTGAGTGGGGCTGAGAGACTTCAAAGAAGTGTGACTAGTCCAAGGTCACCAAGCAGCTGCATGTGGAGGAGCGGAGACGCGAACCCGGTTCCCCAGATTACGAATCTACTGCTCTTAACCACTACACCACACTGGCTCTCCATACTGTTTCTCTGGCACTGCGCCCCACAGAGAGGATGATGCATGATGCTTCCTTGGCATTCCTGCCGCACAAAAATCTGTCCTATTTGTTTATTGCTATGGGCCCCACCTGCAACATTTCTGAATGTAGGAGATGCTTTTCTGTGCCCAGCATGACTCACATGGTGAAAGAAAGGTGACAAAATCCTGCTGAAGTCACACAAGGAATTTTTTTGTTGGTTCTGAACTGAAACAAGCACAGCCAAATTTTTATGAGTGACAGCAGTACCAAAAATACACCCCCCTTTAAAATTTGTGTGTGTGGGGGGGGGGGTCTTTTGCACCTTTCCCGGACATATTTCCTTTTGTCAAAATAAAAAAAATTCCTTCCAGTAGCACCTTAAAGACCAACTAAGTTAGTTCTTGGTATGAGCTTTCGTGTGCATGCACACGAAAGCTCATACCAAGAACTAACTTAGTTGGTCTTTAAGGTGCTACTGGAAGGAATTTCTTCATTTTGACTATGGCAGACCAACACGGCTACCTATCTGTAACTGGAAATATTTCCTTTTGATTAGTGTCCTCTCTTTCCTTCACTTTTCTGCTATCACTTAGCCTTAGTGATGTTGTCCTAGTACTATCAATGATACAACATTGTGATATCCTCTTTCATTTCATGATTCATGATTGGGTGGGCTGATCTGTTGACTGATGTAGGAAGAAGCATTGGCGAGGAAGGTAGAGGTGTCAAACAGGAAGGGGAAGAAGCAAATATCCATGCAGTAGGTGACCATGAAGTGGACCACACTGTGGTCCAACTAAGCCATTATTATATAGATCTCCAAGATCCATAGTCACCAGCTAAAGGGGGCCTGGGGGTCCTGGGGGCCCACAACATTTTTTGTAGGTGCTCAGCACCTACAGTGCGGGCTCTGACACAACTTCTGGTTTCTACTGTAAGTTGTGTTGGAGGCCCAACATGACCTCTGAGGTAATGTCGGAGGCCCTGCCAGACCTCTGACGTGACTTCTGTTGCAAGCCAGAAATTGTGTCAGAGGTCTCATGAGGCCTTAGACATGGTCTCTAAGGCCCCACGAAACCTCAATGATCACATCCAAGGCCCTGCCAGGCCTTCTGATGCGACTTTTGGTTACAAACCGGAAGTTGTGTCAGAGGTCTTGTAAGGCCTTGGGCATGATCTCCGAGGCCCTACAAGGCCTCAGACATCATGTCAAAGGCCCTGCCAGGCCTCCGAAGCACATTGGTGTAACGCGACATCACGGCTGCCACTGCATACCCATAACCTCGGATCCAAGTCCGTGCCCCTACTCAGGCAGAATTATTTCCCAACTCAGCATTATTTGAAATCCGTTGCTCTGGAGATGCTGGGCATTGAAACTGGGAGCTTATTGAAACAAAACATGTGCTTTATCACTAGGATTGGGATAAATTTAATTAAGTTCACATTTAAAGGCGAATCTATCAATTTTTTTGCCTTCTGTAACAACTGGGGCATCCTTCAAAATTTGTACTTAGCCAAATTTTGTGATGAAGTTCTCCAACCAATGTTTACAAAAATGTCCATATTTGGGAAATATGTGCATAAAATTCATTTATGAGTGAAAATAACAAATATTAGAGGAAATTGTTTGCAAAAAAAAATGTGCACATTCATCAAAATTGCATGCAAGCAAGCCAAGAAACACTCACTCACTGCTATTCTCTGAACCTAAAAATATAATAAGGGCCTGCTGGATCAGGCCAATGGCCCATCTAGTCCAGTATCCTGTTCTCACAGATGCTTGTGGGAAACCCACAGGCAAGATTCAAGCACAAAAGCACTCTCATCTCCTGTAGTTCCCAGAAGCTGGTATTCAAAAGCATTACTGCCTCCAACTATGGATGCAGAATACAGCTGTCCTGACTAGTAGCCATCAATAGTCCTCATCTCCATGAATTTGTGTATTCTTATTTTAATCTTAGATTGGTGACCATCAATGCTTCCTGTGGGAGCAAGTTCCATAGTTTTAGTGTTTTCTGCTTGAAGAACATTACCCTAAATAAATGACTGGAGCTACCATAATACCTTAGATGGGTCTGTGGGTTGACTAGGGAGCTGAACAGCAACAGCCTAGCATGATGCACAAGGCCATTGTTCAATGGAGAAGTGCTGAGCAATTGTATTCAGTGGGGGAGAAATGAGTAATACCTTCGCACCATATGAAATACCTATGTTGCTTTCTGCTTTTCATGGAGAACTGATTGGAATAAGCAGGTCCAATGTATCATAGCTGACTGGTGCTTAGATGGAGAACAATGAACACTATTACTTATTGGCAGACATTGTTGCAAATGTGCAATGCCAACATTCACAAATATGAAAATATCCATAGGAAAAGGAATAGGAAGGTTTTCTACATTCCACTCTGAAAGAACTGCCTAGCTCCTTTCAACGTACTCTTAATAAATGTACCATTCTCATAGCACTGTTGCAGTAATTACAATGTAATTTATACTACATGATAATAGCCCGTCTACTATCTGATGCTATTAAGCTGAATAGTCTATTACATCTCCTGCTGAGCTGCTGTTTACTAACATTCTCACATTAAACACCATTTTTACAGTCAAGCTGACATACAGTTACATTTACAGTAACCCAAGATTACAGCTTTGACCATACCTAGGAGAGTAAAATGAAGATCTGTGAATTGGGCTTCAGAATCACCTCTGCTGTGCTTGAGAAGCAAATCATCCTGTTACCCAGTCATATTTATTTTACTGTTTACAGTATCTGTTTGATTTGATTCCATTTAGGATAAATATAATATCTCGATGCCATTTCACAGTTTAAAACAACAACAATTAAAAACAATTCAACATTTAGAAACTATTTTTATTTATTTTTTAAAATATAATTTCAAATCCAATGCAGAGACAGACTAAGATAAAGATCTCCACTTAAAGGAGATCTACTTTGAGAACTTTGGTTGGTTGGCGATTTGCATAGTGAAAATTGGATACCTGTGAATTCCAAAGGAAAGCTGTGTTTCGGTTCACACATTTGATAGATTCACCTTTAGATGTGGACTGTATTGAATTTCTTCTAGTCCCCATGAGTTTGAAGCAAAATGTATGTGTGTTATTGTCAAATATATACATAGGTTTACATGTTACTTTGTACATGCATTACTTTCTGTGTACAATCTTGACAGTACATTTGTAGCTTTTATGTGGCATCAGAGCAAGGTGTGCATAGAACCTTTGCCTTATGAGTGAGAATTGGAGCTGCTATCCTTTGCCTACTTACCTAGGAAGAATCCCCATTGAATTTGATGGGACTTGTTTCTGAGTAGACATTATAAGAGTGTGACATAGGCTTGTGTGGTTTGAGTAGACCACACCCTACTTGCAATGATGACATGCTCCTAAATATATGTTTTTTTAATCCATTTAGGTTTCCCTACTGCTACGAAAGAGCTGATCCTCCATTTTAGTCAAATGTAGGCTGTTTGCAACATTGGCCATGTTTCATTGCCAATGGGTGTCAACAGAGAAATGTAGAATGCACGTGCCATCTTCTCAGGCCAAAGCCATCCCAAGACAGTATACAAGCATAATTAAAATCAGGGATCCTCAAACTTTTTCAGCAGGACGCTGGTCCACTGTCCCTCAAACCTTGTGGGGGACCAGACTATATTTTGGAAAAAAATAATAATGAACGAGGAACAATGAGCGGCGCACGAAAGGGCTCCGGAGAGGGGCTGCTTTAAATGGTGGCCACTCGAGAGGGGCGCTCAGCCAACTCCTGTGTGTTGCGAGCAGCAGGGGCTGGCAGTGGCGGAGGGATTATGAGAGGCGCGTGAAAGGGCTGGCACCAACAAAGCCCAGCCCCCTTCCTCTTCTAGGCAGGGCAGGGAGAAGCCAGGAGGAGGGAGGGAGGAGGTGCTGCTGGCGCCATGTGAAGGAGAGGGAGGGAGAGGGAAAGAATGTGTTCACTGGCGATCCATGCGTTGGAGATCCATGTGGCGATTCCTGGACCATCTGTGGGTGGGATTTAGAAGGCAATTGGGCCTGATCTGGCCTGTGGACCTTAGTTTGCCGACCCATGATTAAAATGATACATGCGAACTGAAATATATGTATGTAAAGTAATCCAATAACCAACTGAAAACAGCAGCGGTTTACAGGTCCAGCACAACACGTTTCATAAAATGCATTGAAACAACATTAATAAAAGGATAGTTTAAAAGATGGGATATATCCAACCGGCGAGAGTTCCAGGAAGGTCGGGCCACGACTTTACAGCCCTCTCCTATGTTGCCAGTTCAGCATCTTTCAGAGTAAATTAAACAAAATTAAGCAGCATCAGTCACAGAAGAGATCAGCCACACAGTGTGGAAAAGTTGTGCCTGCATGGGCTGAAGCAAAATAATTTGAGCTTCTCTGAGGCAGCAATTACCCAGTGACCAGAACTGTAGTGTGCTTTCTTTATTTCATGTGAGCATAAAGCAATGCATGATGGGTTGTGACTGGCATTGGCTTAAGGCAAGCATTTGAATGTGTGTGTGTGCTTTGCACTAGTCAAAACAGCAACCATTCCTATTAAATTGGTTGGTGTCATTTAAAAATGAAGGTTTTTTTGCAGAGGGTTTCGCCCCCTTATTAAGAATTGATGCTAATAATAAGGCCTGCAGCTTGGTTATGTGCTGTCATGACCTCTGAGTCCAGAAGCAATCAGCACTTAAAATCAGGGGCAGTGGACTCTCTAGCTAAGGATCAGGTGCAGGGTGGAGATCAGGAGATCCCTAAGCCTGAGGCTGATGGACATGAATCCCAAAAGAAGCTCCTGTACTTATAGGGCCAGAGCCCAATCCCTCGTGAGCACCTTCCCCTGACCAGAGGAACCAAATGCCTCCCCCAGGACCTCAACAGTCATGTTCACAGACAGCACAGCAGGGAAAAAGCCATAGAATGGAGGAGGACTGCCCATCTTAAGGCCAGAGCATTTGCAGACCCTCCAAGTGTCCCTATTTTGCAGTGACATTCCTGCATTTTCAGAAGCCATCCCAGTTTCTGATTTGATCCCTGGATGTCCCACTTTTCCTTAGGATGTCCCTATTTTCATTGGAGAAATGGGAGGGTGTGGAGTTATGTGACCCCTGAGCCACAGATAACTATACAACCTTTAGAAGACATCTGATGGCAGCCCTGTATAGGGAAGGTTTTTTTTTAATGTTTAATGTTTTATTATGTTTTATATATGTTGGAAGCTGCCCAAAGTGGCTGGGACAACCATGTCAGATGGGTGGGCAGGGTATAAGTAAGTAAGTAAGTAAGTAAGTAAATTTCTATGGAATAGGATTTTCCTATTTTCGTCAGAGAAATGTTGGAGGGTATGTGTCTGCCCTTTAAGAATATAAAGTTAGCAAATCCTGGGAGAGGTTGTCTGGAGGGAGAGACTTTGAGTTCCAGTGTGCTCCACACCTCAGCTGTAACAAGCTGCTGCTTTGCTACTTGGATAACTCCTGACCATGGCATTGACATGGGCAAATAACCTTTGATTTTCTGCCTTGGGCAGTTGGTTTCGGGGCTCCAGCTCCATCAGATTACCCCTCTTTCCCACCTGGAAATGTCTGTGCTGTTTTGGTGCAGGCCTAAGTTCAGTCAGCTTGTGGGGACCCCAAATATAGATTCATTTCAGTAAACCTGAACTTCATTTGGATGGCTTTACATTTCCAGCTTTAAGCGGAGAGCATACAGCACTTGTAAGCAAATGCCCTAACGATGCTGAGCACCAAAATCAATGCTGTAGTCAAAATTAAATTGTGAGTCTTCTGGGGGCAGAGATTGTGGCTCTCTTTATGACTCTACAGCTCCTGACCGATAGCCCCTACTTTGTAAATTAATAAAGGAAATAATGGTAACCGTAAATCCCTCTCTGAATGTGCCACAGCTGAATTTGAGGGAAGAAATCCAAAACATGACTGTAAGACAAACCATAGGAGGTTAGACAACAGCTCTCTGCCATTGTCTAAATGCTATCTGATAACAAACAGTAAAGAGAAATAAATAACAATAATGTATTGCAGAGAACCCAGGGGCATTCTTCAAAAGAATGCTTGGATTTTTGCAAACCTTTCATGCTATAACTTTTTTAACTCCCTAAAGGTGTAACCCAGAGCAGGTCTGGTGACAGAAACAGGGTAATTGTTTCATGGTCACTATCTGGAAGGGTCAAGACGGTGGTGGAGGTGGGCCTGTGTTGTGCGCTGGTGGGAGTGCAAGACTGGCTTTGCCACTGCATTGTACAAGCCTGAGCTCACCACTGCCTCACGCCTCTTGGTTAGTAGTATTGACACTGCTGCCAGAAGGCTGCTTCCCACCAGTTGCTGTCTATGCATATTTTCAAAATTCATTGAAGCTAGTATGTCAGTATGATGTCCTAGTGGTTAGGTTGTCAGACTAGGACTTGGAGATCCAGGTTCAGATCCCCACACAGCCCATCAAGTTCATTGGGTGATATCAGACCAGTCATGACATCACAGTCTAATCTACATTAAATGGTAGTTGTGAGAAGACCTGTTGGGTTGCAGCTAGGCCTGAGTAATCTATCAATTGCTGAAGATTTGATGCTTTTAAATTATGGTGCTGGAGGAGACTCTTGAGAGTTCTATGGACTGCAAGAAGATCAAACCTATCCATTCTGAAGGAAATCAGCCCTGAGTGCTCACTGGAAGGACAGATCCTGAAGCTGAGGCTCCAATACTTTGGCCACCTCATGAGAAGAGAAGACTCCCTGGAAAAGACCCTGATGTTGGGAAAGATGGAGGGCACAAGGAGAAGGGGACGACAGAGGACGAGATGGTCGGACAGTGTTCTCGAAGGTACCAGCATGAGTTTGACCAAACTGCGGAAGGCAGTGGAAGACAGGAGTGCCTGGCGTGCTCTGGCCCATGGGCTCACGAAGAGTCGGACACGACTAAACAACTAAACAACAACAACAATCTATCAATACATTGCCTGAAACCAGTTTTAAACAACAAGAGAGGTTTCAGAATTTCCAATCAGGCCATGTGTCATAAATCCTTGTTCGCCCCATTCGCAGCCCGCATCACAAATTTCAATCAGTCTGCCTGATGCTTGCTCACTTCCTCTGCTGCCCAGCCACTGATCTCAGAAGTGGGGCTCGCCTGCCAGCCGCCCAGCACCTTCGTTTCATTCTCTGGCTGTGTGAGTGCTGACAGGCTGCCTCCTCCCTTTATTCCTCCTCATGCTGAGTGGAATGATGGCTTGTGAGGCAAGAGACTAGTGTCAGGGCAAGCTGCGGCTGGTGGTTCTGGGGAAGTCTGCTGCTCCACGGTGCCATGCCATATGACACCCCAGCTGATGTGCTCTGCCTGGGGCAGCGCTGGCTGCCAAACCTCGCCAGGTAGAGGCAGAAGTTGTGTCCGGTGTTGCTAACCATATTCGTGGTCAGCAACTACCAACATCACAACATACCACCATATTGCGCAGTTTAGCTGGCGATATATATTACGATGTTGGAAAGCTGATGCCGCCTAGCCCTACTCACACCAAAGGCCTATCTAGTCCATCTCTCTGTTCCCTGCAATGATGAACCAGATGCCTATGGGACAAGCACATGCAGGGCCTGTGTACAACATCATTCTCCCACTCACGATTTCCCCCGCAGCTGGTATTCAGAAGAAACCTGCAGGTGATGTGCAGTCATAATGATTTGTACCCATTGATAGCCTTCATATCCAGAATAAAAATGGGGGGGGGGTGTTTTGAGCTCCTTGGATTAAATAAATGTGGCACATAAATATTAGTCGCTATCACATATCCTGATAGTGTATTTTATGAATTAGCAAATTTGAAAGTGAACCCTTTTTCCTTAAGAGGGAAAAAATCCATGCTAGAAGAATAGCTAATCCTCCAAGAACATAAGAATAACTTAACCTCCTGAAGTTTTAATTAAAAGCCATTTCTGTGTCATTTGTCTCCTAATTTTGCCCCCATCACCTCAGCACAGCTACTGAAATTCCATCTAACCTTGCTCACCAGTACACCCATCCATCACCCTGAGACTCAGCGACGGGTGACCTGAGTGATGTGCACTGTCAACTCACCAATCATGTTCATTGACAGTGACTCACAGCAGAAGGTAGGTTTTCAGCAATGCACGCTCCCACCTGATTGGTTTCCCCCCTCCCCAAACCCTGCATCTACCCCCCCACCCACCTTACGGCTCCTGCTTTTCTAAATGATATTTTGTAGATTATTCCCCACCGCCACCACCCCACCCCAGAATGAGGAAGATCTATTTTGGATTCAGGTAATGCTGCTTCAAAGCTCACTCTGCCATTGCTCATTCAGCAGCATGCTCATTTATCCTCAACTCTGAGGCATTTAACATACACAAGTAGGGAGAAGGAATTTGGACCTCTGTGGATTCTGATACAATCTGACCTGATCTGAACCTCCCAGGCTAATGTGCAGATCAGAACATTTGGTGCAATCTGACTCCATCCTATGCATGTCTACTCTGTGGTCAGTCTGCAATTTTGGCTCAGGTCCCTGTTCAGCCTTGAAGCTCACTTCAAGGTGTGATTTTGGGCTAGGCACCATCTCTCTAGCCTACCCTACCTCACAGGATTAAAGTGAGGATAAAATGGGTGAAACCCACAATACTGTGCATATATATCATGCAGAAGAGGCTCGGTGGTTTGGCCCACTGTACCACCTGCATCCCTGTAATTTAGAGAACCAGTTTGTTGACATGCAAGGCTCTTTGGGAGGCGACAGCTCACACTGTTTTCATATCTGAAGCCTGCTGAAATAGTCCCGCAGATCTAGCCCCCACCCCGCCCGATATTGAGTTTAAGATTTTAGTTTTATTTTGAGCTTGGATTTCAAAGTGAGAAATCTGCACGCAGAGTTTGTGTGGGATATTTGTGAATCTCCATTTTAGCTTTACTTTCTGATGCTGGCTCAAATCAAACCACGCTTCATAGATTTTCCTTTTTTTAAAAAAGCATTTAATCTCTTCATCCATCCTGTCGTAGTACGTCTGTCAAACAAATTAATGTTTCATCTGACACAGGATGATGCCTTGCCTTCCCATTCTCCTAATTGGAGCAGGCCGGCGTTGCTTTGATTGTGTTATTGTCATGCTGTTTGCTGAGTTTGAGGAGTTGAGGAGCAGGGGAGATCACGCAGGGATAGACTGAAATGCCTTTGTTATCCGGAAAGAGTTGTTGCCATTGCATACCAAAGCAGCATGCAGCAGTCAAGGCATCACACTAAGCTGGACACAACATTTACCTCAGGGAAGTGATGAAGCCCTAGATAGTTAATCTGGTGCTTGGCAAGAAGGTTATGTTGCATACTGTGTGTGAGTGGGTGGGGGGGGGACAACAACAGAAAACCACTGGTAGGAAGACAGGCTTCGCTGGCCAATGCTATAGGCCTCTTTTATCGCTAATGACCATGAGATTTCTCACGGCAGTGTGGAAATGGCTCTCTGTTCAAGCTTCTGTGATGTGATTCTCCTTCTGCTCCTCTGATTAGTGCTGGTGTGGCTGCCCACAGCCAAAGAAAGGATTTGGGCATTTTTGCCTGTAATCATTTTCAGCAGGCTTCGGCAAGGGCAATAGGCCTATTTCCACAGCACAATGGGTCATTCCCCCAGATATTCTCCATTCCACATTAATATCTTGATTCAGAGTTAGCTCAAAATAGAAATGAGTGGACCATTTCAGAGTCTCCTTTCTTCCAATTCAGTGCTCTACATTTCCACATCTGACTGTCCTTTTTATGGAGGTGGGGGGAGGAGCCCTCATGGAAATTCACCAGCATTTTAGTGCAAATGTCACCTCTTGATATTTGTATGCATCTTTCTTGCCTGGCATGCACCTTTTTTGCAAAGTGATTTCCCCTAATAATGCATTTGTCTATGCAGTTTTCATAACACGTTCATTTCTATGCATGCTTTACTTCAGTATATGCATTTCTGCACATGTTACTTGGCTGGATATCTGCATCACAAAATTCAGAGGAGTGCAGATTTTGATGGATGCCCCAGCTTCCATTCATGCATTGCTTTGGAAAGTGCAAACTAGGTAGAATTGCCTTTAAATGAAACTGTATTTGATCTCTCGGCCACCCTGAGCTGAAACCTATAGCAGGTCAGCCAACTGTAGAACCAGTTGAAAGACAATCAAAGTCACACAATATTTATTAGGAGCCAGCCAACATATTATGTAATGCATGCAGACTGGATGTGGTGGGATTCCTGCTTCAGGATGTGAGTGTCATATTCTGAATGAATAATATAATTGTAGAGTTGGAAGGGACCTCTGAGGGTTTTCTAGTCCAAGCCTTGCAATGCAGGGATCTCAACTAAAGCTTCCATGACAGATGGCCACCTAACCTCTACTTTTATTTCCCCCCCCCCCATCTGCCTACCACCACCAAAATTGCTGAGATCATGGAGGGGGAGATGATGTTCCTTAGGAAGCCAGGCAAGATCCCTAGGATGAGGGCTAGAATGTCCCTGCTGTACAGGCAAAGCTCTTCATATGGGTATTTGCTTTCCTGGTGTATATTTTGCTCTAGAAGACTTAGTTGGTCAGAATCGAGTATACACTTCCAGAGTTAATGCTAAATACATTTGTTGTTGTTTAGTCATGTCCGATTCTTCGTGACCCCATGGACCAGAGCACGCCAGGCACTCCTGTCTTCCACTGCCTCCTGCAGTTTGGTCAAATTCATGTTGGTAGCTTCCAGAACACTGTCCAGCCATCTCGTCCTCAGTCATCCCCTTCTCCTTGTGCCCTCAATCTTGCCCAACATCAGGGTCTTTTCCAGGGAGTCTTCTCTTCTCATGAGGTGGCCAAAGTATTGGAACCTAAGCTTCAGTATCTGTCCTTCCAGTGAGCACTCAGGGCTGATTTCCTTCAGAATGGATAGGTTTGATCTTCTTGCAGTCCATGGGACTCTCAAGAGTCTCCTCCAGCACCATCAATTCTTCGACAATCAGCCTTCTTTATGGTCCAGCTTTCACTTCCATACATCACTACTGGGAAAACCATAGCTTTAACTATACAGACCTTTGTTGGCAAGGTGATGTCTCTGCTTTTTAAGATGCTGTCTAGGTTTGTCATTGCTTTTCTCCCAAGAAGCAGGCGTCTTTTATTTTCACGACTGCTGTCACCATCTGCAGTGATCATGGAAGCTAAATACATTACTTCTGGTAAATGAGTTACCATAGCTGCTAGAGAGCCATGGAAATTTGTGTCCCAGGCTTTTTAGACTCATCTGCCCATGTACTATCTGAAACCAAAAAGGAGCATTGATTGCCAGATGTGAAATATATTGACATTATTTTCAGCTCTCCTACCCCACTATAGGAAGCTACCTGAGTTCAAAAATGAGAATTTTTCCTTCTTCATATTTTAGATAATCTCTAAAGGACAAAATTGAGAACCCCTGCGTCTGTTGTGTAATTTTGCAGCTCAAAAGAAAAGTGAAGTTGTTCATTCTTTGAGGCAGAAATAAGGTGAGTAGGAGATGGCAACACCACTTGAGAAAATGCATTTTCCAAAGAATAATCTCAGAGTTTAAACTTCACTTTCCGTGGTTTAACTAAATGGTGGAAAGAATAGGCACAGAACACAAATACCCAAAAAACAAGGAAGCCTGCTGAGCTGAGATATTGTAAAATATAATGTTGTGCATTGTTCTGGGCGAACATAATAGTCTTTTCTTCAAGAGTGTTGTGGAGTTAAAGAAACAAAATTTTAAAGCTAAATTTAAATGGAAATAAGCAAGGGTGAAGAAAATCAGGACACAAAGGGCGAAGGATAAAAGATACATTTCTCAGATGAAATCTGAAAACAGATGGGAATTCAATGAAGCCAAAAGATAGATGTGTGGCTACTACAGAAGAAAGCTGTGCTAAGTTTTGGATTTAATCCTGATATTACTCTATGTAATTGTTGTTGTTGCAAATTTGCAAACCACTTCACATCCCAAAGGTATCAAAGAGCTGTACAATGAAATTAATTTAAATGCAAAAGTCTCCAGACTCAGTTAATTAATTGCAATGAAACCATTTCTACAACTGTGCAATTATTATTCCATAAAGTGACTGGGTCACACTTCAATTTTAAACAAACAAACAAACAAACAAAAAGTCTTCAGTAGGTGCCTAAACATTTTGATGTCTAATTTTGCATGGTAGATAATTTCAGAGGATTGGAGCCACAACACCCAAAACCCAGCTTCTAGTTCAAACTAAGCAGCTTATGGAGCATTAGTACCCTTAGCAGCGATCCATCAGAGGAATGCACAGGATTGCTCCTTAACCAGGATGTTACTCCAACACAAGTTTGAGTTCAACTAAACTTGCGTGGGTGGCGCTGTGGGTTAAACCACAGAGCCTAGGGCTTGCCGATCAGAAGGTCAGCGGTTCGAATCCCCATGATGGGGTGAGCTCCCATTGTTTGGTCCCTGCTCGTGCCAACCTAGCAGTTCAAAAGCACATCAAAGTGCAAGTAGATAAATAGGTACCGCTCCAGCAGGAAGGTAAACAACGTTTCCGTGAACTGCTCTGGTTCGCCAGAAGCGGTTTAGTCATGCTGGCCACATGACCCGGAAGCTCCCTTGGCCAGTAAAGCAAGATGAGTGCCGCAACCCCAGAGTTGTCCGCGACTGGACCTAATGGTCAGGGGTCCCTTTACCTTCAAATGTGCTCCTGGAAAATGTGTATAGCATTGCAACACAGGTGCTGGTGGGAAGAAATTTGGTTCAGTTCAAATTTTTATGAAAATTTACCTAATTTGCACTTCCTGAAACCATGTACAAATTTAAAGAGAGCAGTCCTTCAATTCTTTGAATTTGCAATGCAATTCTCCCCTCCCCTCACCATAAAATGCCTGGAAAAATGCATATATTAAGTTAAAGGGTGCATAGTGAAAATGACATGCAGAGATGCATCGGGAGAAAATGCATGCAAGAATGTGTGGTTTAAGCTACATTGCATTGACAAATATCTCTAATAGGATAACCACACCATAAAATACTCATGAATTATCAGGGGAACTTAGAAAAAAAATCAAGCTGCTATCGAAATGTGACCAATTTAAGATTGGAAAAATGAGAAACTAATATGGACAGATTTTTCAATTTTTAAACCCAAGGACCATAAAGGTTTGGAGAAGAGGTCTTTGCAGGTTTTCTTGGCAAGGCTAGTGCAAAGGGTGTGGGGGAAGGATGTCCCAGTGTGTTTATGTACTGACAAGAGACAGATTCTCTGCAGGGTTGCAGAGGTTGGCTGTCACGTATGTGGAAACAAATGGCAACTATTTGAACTTATCAGTGCAAGTATCTCCAAGCGTTAATGGAGAGTATATAAAGTTGATGCATAACCTCTGTGCAGCCTTGTCACATCCAGAATTCACTTCCTGCAGTAGTGATGATTGCTGTCTAGACCCCTTATCACTCATGGAAGGAACACAGTCCCTTCTACTGCACACATTTGGTTTGAGGTGACAAAGACGGTGAGAGCTCCAGTACGTTACAGCTAAGAAAAGTTAGCATTCCTGAAAACAGCAGCAGCAACAAAATAATGAAATGACAAGGCTTCAGGATTTGGGATGAATAATAGGGTTATGAGTTTGGGGGAAGTAGGCTGTATGCCAAGGCCTTTCTAATTTCTGGATCCAGGAAGAGTAATCTTCCTGATGAGGTGATTGTTTGGGTGATGGGCCATTAAGGGGAACAAAGGAAGCGGATCTCTAGGCGATGGCAAATGGGTGTTTCCGCCCTCCCTCAACTTGCTACTAGAGTAGGAAAATACAAAGGAGAGAGTTTGAGAGTCAATGATGTGAGCTAGAAGTAAAGCAGCAAGCTGGAGAGAGTCGGAGCAATTTTTGAGAGCAATGTTTGATTTCTCTTTGAATCTAAGTCAGCAGCTATGGGAGAAACAAGGCCCATTTGAGGTGTTGATAGCGTGAACACTTCCATCATAGACTCAGCTTGTTTATATGTGTAAATAAACCATATATCATAAAGACACCACAGTCTCCACTGTGCCCCATTTCCAATGAAAATATGAACCATGGATAGGCACCTGGAACCCCTGAAAACTTGCTCCCCTTGGAGATTGGGGTGATGTGTAACAACAGAATCATAGTATAGTACAATTGGAAGGGACCTCGAGGGCCATCTACCCCAACCCCCTGAAATGCAAGAATCTCAACTAAAGCGTCCATGACAGATGGGCATCCAACCTCTGCTTAAAAAGCTCTGATGAAGTAGAGTCTACTACCTTCAGAGGGAGACTGTTGCACTGTCAAACAGCTCTTACCACCAGGAAGTTCTGCCTAATGTTAAATCTTAACCTCCTTTATTGTAATTTAAATCCAATAGTTAGGATCCTACCCTCTGGAGCAGCGGAAAACAAGCTTGCTCTATCTTCCATGTGACAGCCCTTCAGATTTTTGAAGATAGCTATCATATGACCTCTTAGTCTTCTCTTCTTCAGGTTAAATGTGCTCAATTTCTCTAACCATTCTTCATAACTCATCCAGAGAACTGACCCTGGTCTGATACTCCATTCAGTTTAGTATCATCTGGAAATCCAAAGAACAGCCCCTCTATTACTTCATCCAAGTCATTTATAAAGATCTGAAACCACTCTGGGTCCAGGGCAGAACCATGCAGCACCCCACATATCACTTCACCCCGGTCAACCACAGATGAACACTCTTCCATTATAGCCCATCAGTCACCTGCAACACTATCACTGTCTTGCCCATATTTTACCACTTTCCCAACAAGAATATCATGGGAGACGATGCACAAAAAACCTCCCTCAAATCAAGATATACCACATCCACATGTCACTACGTTCAGTGTCTTTGCCCAGAGATGAACTCCTAATTTCATTTCATTTTTTTAGAGCTTTACCATTCTACTTAACGTACTTTGATGCATCTCATCAAAGAGTGGTGGCAGCTTTTTTAAAGAAAAAACTCAGTGTGGAAATGTCATAAAATATAGAATTCCTGTTTTGTGCCATAATTTTGTATGCATTCTTGGGGTCCATTTACACAACATCATCTTTTTTCATGGTAGTTTATCCTATGGTTGTGAGAAAGCCCCTGGAGATATTTCTGTCTTCTCTTCTGAGGATCACTCTGTGGATAGGTGTCAGTTCCTTTCACTGTCAAATGTCCCTTTGGGGGATGAGGTTGTAGCACTCTTCTTCTTAACTCCATCCTTCCCCCAATTTAAGCAAACTTCCTTTCAACCGTCACTGCCTCCAGTACCAAAGTCAACAAGGACATGATTGCATTGCCTTAAGGCCAATAGCAAACAAACCCAGATCGGTGATGCTGTTGATGGACAATCTGAGACATGGGAGGCATAGCTGGATCAGGAGGAAGCTAGCATGAGGATTCAGGGTGTGTCAGAGCAGAACAAGGCAAAGGCATCCAGAGTCAGCTCTATCATTAGATAGAGTGAGGCAACCACCTCAGGCAGCTGATACTGTGGTGTTGATGGGCAAAAGTGGACCCCTGGTTTCTCATTCTGAAACCCCCAGCTGTTTTTATCTGTTGGAAATACAGAGCTGCTTATGTCATGCAGCCCCATCCTTGTGCCTCCAGAACTAGCCTGCTGCCCTCAGGTGTGGTAGAAGACACAATCCTTTTGCTGTGTGTTGAAGTGCAATTCTGCTGCCAGCCCATGAGGCTTCTGTTTGTGGAATCTTATCCTTTTGTCTCTCATGCATGTGAGTATGTACACACATAAAAACATTTGACTTTTGCATGCCTACTGTACTGTGACTCTACAAGAAGAGACAGATATATTACCCCACCCACTTTCCTCCTCTGATCACAGCTTCTCTGTGTTGCTTCTGGTCCTACCCTCCACTGGCACACAACCTCACAAGGTTGCTCATGAGCAAATGAGCTGACCTTGGGCTGCAATCATTCCAGAGAGAGAGAGAGAGGATATAATGCAGGTGAACATCAAGAAATAGAATACATAAAAGTTCCATCAGTTCCACTATCTACCTTCCCACTGTTACCAGATGCCCCTGGGAAACTCATAAGTGACTTTTGAAGGCAATAGAGTTCTTCTTCTACCTTCTCCAATCAAGTGGTATCCAGAAAACGATGCCTTATGAGGAACGGTTAAGGGAGCTGGGCATGTTTAGCCTGGAGACGAGGAGGTTAAGGGGTGATATGATAGCCATGTTCAAATATATAAAAGGATGTCACATAGAGGAGGGAGAAAGGTTGTTTTCTGCTGCTCCAGAGAAGCGGACACGGAGCAATGGATCCAAACTACAAGAAAGAAGATTCCACCTAAACATTAGGAAGAACTTCCTGACAGTAAGAGCTGTTTGACAGTGGAATTTGCTGCCAAGGAGTGTGGTGGAGTCTCCTTCTTTGGAGGTCTTTAAGCAGAGGCTTGACAACCATATGTCAGGAGTGCTCTGATGGTGTTTCCTGCTTGGCAGGGGGTTGGACTCGATGGCCCTTGTGGTCTCTTCCAACTCTATGATTCTATGATTCTATGAAAATACCTCTGAACCTGGATATCATAGAAGCAGCCAGCAGTTCCTCCCCCATGAATTTGTCTAATCCCCTACATGGTGCCATAAAGTATAGCTACATTAGATAGCTTATCTAATCCCCATTTTAAGACAACTAAGCCTTTCAGCATCACAACGTTTTGCTGCAGTGGTTTCTTACAAAGGCTGAATTGGCAGGATCCAGGCCAGGCTTACGCCAGATGCACATTGAGCTAAAAGCATCCCCCCCCCACAAAAAAAAATGCATTATGGCTGCAATGTGTTTGCAGACTCCCTGTTTTGGGGTTGTTGATGTTTTGCTGCACCAGGTAGCAAAATACAAAAACAGGGGCTTCACTGAGCACCTGGTCGGTGGCCATAAATGGATAGTGGGTTGAGTTTGGCTTGGTGGATCATATGTCATGCAGTCCTGAGCTAGACTGAAGCTGCTTCCTTAAGGGTGTAAAGCAGTACCCATAACAAATGAGTATCTGAACAGCAGGTATATTCAGCCTGTGTCGGCAGTGTCTGAAAATCATTACCGACAGATGGCTGTTCAGTGGCCTGTGTGGAAAGTGCTCTTTTGGTCTCGGTCCAGGGGCTGGTGAACAGGTATCTGCATTGCACTTGGCACTTCCTAGCACTTCTATTGACAGCCTCTGTGGAGAGGCCAAAGAATAAATGGCTTGCCGAGTAGAAACTGTCCTCTTAATGCACTAGGAAAGGGTTGAGGCATCTTGGCAGGTTGGAATGAGAATGTCTGTTCAGCTGCTTGGCTGAACTGTGTATTAATGAAACCTCAACAGCTTGGTCCTAATACCCACCAAACTATCAAGCGCAGAGACGTATTTCGTTCTTGCTGGAGTGGTAAACTTGCACAAGTAGCACACTGCTCCATATGACAGATATGGGTTCATATGATGGAATTGTCCTCTGTGCACACAAACTAACAGGCAGAGAGAATAGTGGAGGCTGCTGCATTAGGGTGAATGGCACACTTCCCCCAGACCCTTCCAGTGTCCCTATTTTTTAGGGACAGTCCCAGATTTACAAAAGCTATCCTGGGTTCTGATTTGATCCTGGAATGCCCTGCTTTTCCTTAGGATGTCCCTATTTCCACTGGAGAAATGTTGGAAGGTATGGAGTTATGCAACCCCCCCAAGCCAAGGAAATAAGTAATTATGCAACCTTTAGAATACACCTGAAGGCAGCCCTGTATAGGGAAGTTTTTTTTAATGTTTAATGTTTTTAATGTTTTACTGTGTTTTATATATGTTGGAAGCTGTCCAGAGTGGCTGGGGCAACCATCACCTTAAATACTAAGATGAAGATGATGAGAGGGAGGAGGGGGAGGAGATGGATGGAATAGGACATCTCTATTTTCATCAGAGAAATGTGGGAGGGTATGCTCCCCACCAACCTCAGCTTGTCTTCAGCCAGGCCCTACCTGCTTTTCTTACTTACATGCAGTCCAGATAATGCCACTGGCTGCCAACTTCCTCCTTAATCTCAGTGTTGTCCTTGTAGAACTCAGCAGGGAGGAGGATCGGGACAAAACTAGAATTAGTGGGCTCCCACTGTCATTGGCTCTGGTGCCATCTTCTGTTGGTCCCACCAGTCCCAATGGGCACCAGCCACCACTGAAAGAGAAAGCTGGGTTATGTCTCTTTCTGCAGGCATATGGTGTGACATCCATTTGCTCCAGCCCCTAGCGCAAGAGCCACTGTGACAAGCTCTCTTCTTAATGTCATGCAACAGCTGAACCAAGTAGCTGGCTTCGGTGAGCAGAAGCATTGCTCAGTGTTAACCTATCACCCACCATTTTGCATTGTTAAGCTACATGTTATGTATACTGTATGTGGAAGGTGATTAATGAATAACAGCAATGATAATGTGATAAATCATGAAGCTCATACTTAATTATTCTAAACAAAAATCATTTAAAATAAATTAATATGGTGGCAGAATGGAAGGGAAGGTTGGGGAATTGGTGGGTCTACTGTCTCTCATGTAAGTTGCCCAATATTTGTGATCTGCCTATTGAGAAAGAACCCCCCCCCCAAGTCTGAAGAAAATGTGTTGAAAACCACTTGCATGGAATAACGCAGGTCTGCTAGAATTTAAGAGAGCTAGCAATACCACACACTACATGCAAAGATTACTGTTGGTTGAACTGTGAATGCGAGACAAGTTGTAAATGTTTCTTCCATGAAGCTAAATCACATTCCAGACCCTGTTGCCCTAAATACTGCTTTCCACATAGAGCATTGTGCTAAAACCTGCCTTCGGGAAATGCAGTGTTTCTTTCTTAAATGAGCCATCCTCTCACCAACAGCGGGGTCGCAGGTCAGAGGAGTATCAACGCAGAAGTACTATCCATAACACTTCTCTCTCCCATCTTCTCCTTCTGACATGAAGGGCACAAAATCAATGCGTCTGAGAATTGCACTAAGCCCACATTGCATTCACGGCGCAAGCCTGCACCTTCTAGATTAAGAAAATAATGTGTGGAGGTGGGGGTGGGGTTGAGAGAAAATTGGGAGGCTTATTACTATTTTTCACCCTCCTCCTAAGCACTTTGATGACTTGGGAAGGACCGGCTCTCCCTCTGCACAAAAGTATCTTTTGTTGGAGAAAGAGAAAGGAGATTGATTTTCTTTCTCAAAGCGAAATGGAGAAAAACACAAAGAAAGTGACTCTAATAAGTGCCTTCCTGGGTAATCTGAAGGCAATCAGGAGTGCCTGTTATTGTAACTATATGTTCAGTTTGAGATGCATTCTCCCGTTCCTTTGAGCATGTTTAAAATTAGGAGTGTAAGTCATCTGAGGTTGCATAGTGCACCTACTAACCACTCCACAAGAATAAGCATTTGAGCTTCTTCATCTGGGGTTCAGGGGAATTACACATCACACAATTAAAAATATGAGGTCCTCCCTCTACTCTGCCCCCACCCCCAAGGATGACTAGCAAAGCTTAAGCTGTTTTTTGTATTGTTCCATACAAAGTTGTATGGATTGATTTTTTTTTGTATTGATTGATAGATATTATGATTATTTCTAATTGATTATCTATTGACCACCATTGTTGTTTTGTCAGGGGAATGGCATACAAATAAACAGATGGTGATGTTGACTTTTATTTAAATTAAAAAAGGTAAAAGGTAAAGGACCCCTGGACGGTTAAGTCCAGTCAAAGGCGACTATGGGGTTGTGGCACTCATCTCATTTTCAGGCTGATGGAGCCAGTGTTTCTCCACAGACAGCTTTCCGGGTCCTGTGGCCAGCATGATTTAACCGCTTCTGGCACAACAGGACACTGTGATAAAAACCAGAGCGCATGGAAACCCCATTTACCTTCCTGCCACAGCAGTACCTGTTTATCTATTTGCATTGGCATACTTTTGAACTGCTAGGTTAGCAGGAGCTGGGGCAGAGCGATGGGAGCTCACCCCATCATGGGGATTCGAACCGTTGACCTTCTGATCAGCAAGCCCAAGAGCCTCAGTGGTATGGACCACAGCACCACCTGCGTTCCCTTTACCTTTTATTTAAATATAAGCTGCCAACACATAAAATAAATAATGGCAGTGTACAAGAAAATCATTAAATATCATAAAATGTGGACCAAATGACCAAATGATGATGAACTTTACGAGACCTGGGTGCCTAAGTTGCATACACAGTCGCTAGGGGCCAAATCCTACTGACCTCAGTGTCTTGCATGAAAATGCTTCCCGTCGGTCTGTTGTATTTAATTCCTTCAACTATGGATGGCCTAATGAGAAATACTGTTGCTACCAGCTCAACAGCAATCAGGTGACTCAAGTGACCAGTAGCGGTCCACCTCACCTGGCACCATAAAGGCATAGACTTTGGCTCAGTTCCTTAGTGTGATCATTGTGGAGGCTCATACTGACAGCTTCTTCCTGTTACCTACCTCCATGCTTCCCAGTTGTTTCCAGGCAGATACCCCCGACACCCACTGGGAATGTCTCAGCGCATTAATGCCACCAGATTAAATGAGCCCAGATTTTCCACAGCAACACATTCCATCAGGAGCCCCTGCTATGATGAAAATAGCTTTTCATGCACTGCTGAATGAACAGCAAGGCATCAGCCAGTGTTTGAAACCAAGCTGGAGTGATTCCCCACCCCCACCACCTTGACTGCAGCTAAGATGCCTGTCTGGATGTTTGCTATCAATGTACTTTTTTGTTTCCTGAATCTCTAGTTTTTGGAATGAAGGGGGTGGGAAGGTTCTCAACCCCATTCCAAGAAGAGAACCCTACCCATTGAAGAATATCTCAATTTCAGCACCCTGAAGGTCAAAGGAAGGGGGGCGCACCTGAGTTTTTGATTAAAACTCTCCAAATCTCCTCATTGGTTGCCAACTTGTGCTTGAAGCACATACAGATTCCAGTTCCTCCAAATTGCCTCCAAAATGCAACAGTACAGTGGAACCTCGGTTATCGAACATAATCCATTCCGGCAGACCATTCGACTTCCGAAACGTTCAACAACCGAGGCGCAATGGGTGCTCAGCAATTTCAATTGAGAAAATGGAGAAATGCACCTTGGAAGCCATTTGACTTCTGAGGCGCGTTCAAAAATGGAAGCATTTTCAGCGTTCGGGTTCAGAATAGTTTGGCCTCCAAGACACTCGAAAACCGAGGTTCCACTGAATTTTTCATTAGGCCATCCATAGTTATAGGAATGAAACACATTTGCATAGTTTTTGAACATTTTGAATTCATCTTCTGGCAGCTGCACTGATACATGGTTTATTTCTGTGGATCGTGGTAAGAAGTCCAGACTGGCACCCATCATTACACAAGTACCATCACCTGTCACTTCTAGATAAGTGTGAACAACCCTCCCTTAATTCCTAATTGCTGGCTGGAGCCTTCAAACCTTTATGACGGGGTGAGGTGGGGATCCTAGGATCACTTAAACAGGATATGACACTTCCGCTTTTTAATTAAAGTTTCCACTTAAACCTTAGGGTATATACACATGGGTTGGTCATTCCTTAGGCAACTGAGAAACCTCCAGTCCAATTATTACATTTCGCTAATAAGGTGGATTTGAGAAATAAAAATCTTTGTGCTGTCTTGTCACTTCTTATTACTGCTAACAAACATTTACGTTCAAGTGCCAAATTCATGACCTGCATTAAAAGTGCCTCGTCAGATGTTTTCAAATGAGGAGACAAAGATGAAAGAAATGAGTGGCTTGTTTGGCACACATGGAACAGTGCAAATAGGTTTGTGCTTTTGTGTACGTCACTGCTGTGCTCACAAGCATATATTGGTCTTTCTACGGTTGGTGGTGAGGTGATATACTTGCCAGACTGCTTTGATTGGGAAAGGACCAACCACAAACCCACATATCAGAAACAACAATAAGTACTACAAATATCTGCTATGATCTTCCACCCACCATGAAAGAAGGATTCACTGGAAACAAAAGTGACCCCGTTCAAATAGCGAGTAAATACTGAAGGCTACAAGTTATCATGGGGCACACGGGTGGCACTGTGGGTTAATCCACAGAGCCTAGGACTTGCCGATCAGAAGGTCAGCGGTTCAAATCCCCATGACGGGGTGAGCTCCCGTTGCTCGGTCCCTGCTCCTGCCAACCTAGCAGTTCGAAAGCACGTCAAAGTGCAAATAGATAAATAGGTACCGCTCTGGCGGGAAGGTAAACGGCGTTTCTGTACGCTGCTCTGGTTTGCCAGAAGCGGCTTAGTCATGCTGGCCACATGACCCGGAAGCTGTACGCCGGCTCCCTCAGCCAATAAAGCGAGATGAGTGCCGCAACCCCAGAGTTGGCCACGACTGGACCTAATGGTCAGGGGTCCCTTTACCTTTACCTTTACATGTCATCATGGCTATGCTCTATCTATTGTATCAAAGGTGGCATGCCTCTGAATATCAATTGCCAGGGGGTAAAAGTTGGGAAAGCCCCAATGTTTCACTCAGGTTTGGCTGGTGGGCATCTTGATGGGCATTGTGAGAGCAGGATGCTGGACTAAATGGGCCTTTGGCCTTTTCGAGCAGATATCTTCTTATGTTCTTATTCACAAAGCATCCTCAAGATGATGACAAAAATAATCAGATGGAGTGATTAGCAGCAAATCACTCATTTGACTTCAGTGTTTTAGATGGAGCTGCAAGGCACTTTCTGTCCCATAGATCACACAAACAGCTCCAAATTGACTTGAGATCTCTTTTCAGCTGGAGAGATTGATTTAATAGTACTGTTGTCATGGAAGATAACACTAGAAGTATTAAATTACATTTCTATCCAATCACTTTTATTTGGTTTAGAAGTACACACAGATTTGTTACTTCGTTTCATCATTCCAAACAGGAACATCATGTGTTCATCTTCACCTCTGTTCACCCTTGCTCCCACCTGACACAATAAATAAATAAATAAATAAATAAATAAATAAATGTGCATTTGTACAAACCACTGAGCTTGGGCTTGCCGATCAGAAGGTCAGCAGTTTGAATCCGCACAACAGTGATGAGCTCCTATTGCTTTGTCCCAGCTTCTGCCAGCCTAGCAGTTTGAAAGCACACCGATGCAAATAGATAAATAGGTATCGCTGTGGTGGGAAAGTAAATAGCATTTCTGTGTGCTTTGGCTTTTGTCATGGTGTCCCGTTGTGTCAGAAGCCACATGACCTGGAAGGCTGTCTGTGGGGGGGGGGGGCACAGGGTTCTGTCTTGGGTCCATTGTTGTTCAATGTCGTTATATATGACTTGGATGAGGGAATTGAGGAGATGCTCATCCAATTTGCAGATTGGAGGGGTAGTTAATGCTGCAGAAGACAGAATCAGAATTCAAAGTGACCTTAACTGATTGGAGAACTGGGCCCCCAAACACATGTAAGTGGGGACATATGAGAATGGTAGCCAAAGGGATTACAGTTGGTAAAAAAGTTGATAAAATCCCAAGACCTTCGATGGAGCACTCTCAATGCCATCCATTATACAGTGGTACCTCTGGTTATGGATTTAATTCATTTCAAGGGGCCGTGCGCAACCCCAAAAATCTGCAACTAGAGGCGCTGCTTCTGCACACACACACAGCATGATAGAGAGCTTCTGTGCGCACACACGGTGTGCAGAGTGCTTCTGCGCATGTGTGAGTGGTGAAACCCGGAAGTATACACTTCCGGGTTTGCCGCAGCCATAACTCGAAGATTCCATAACCTGGAGGTTACGCAACACGAGGTACCACTGTATGTAGAACAGGAAATATAGAAAGATGCCTTAATCCTAAATTAGACCATTAGCACATCTAGTTTAATATTGTCTACACTGTCTGACAGTGGCTCTTCAGGGTTTCAGATGGGGGGTGCTCCCAAGTCTACAAGGAGATGTCAGGGATGAAACCTGGGACCTTCTACATGCAAAGAAAGCACTCTGCCCCTGACCTCCGTCCTTTCCTCAAAGAATACAGAATACGAGGGATAGATACAGCTACATTACAGATTGCATACTGGTTATTAATTTGTTTATTAATTTTGTGCACAGCCTTTTCTTCTGTGAGTTTCATCAGAGCACATGCCTGAAGGTGTTTATGCATCTGGTGCCCCCCACTTCCACTCATCATTTGTATATTAATCCGTGTGAAGTCTGAATATCAGATGACTCCTTGCTGTGAGCACTTTGCATAAATCAGAGTATCAAAACACAAGGAGCCAGGGAAGGGGGAGAGACGTGCAACGGGAAAGAATCAGAAGTGGGAGAAGGAACAGACAGTCTGGTCCCTGATGCCTGCAAGTCTGTATCAAGAGACGCCCCCAGTTCTGAGTGTGGAATGTGCTATACACATTGATAGATGGTATCTGTACCTCTAGGCTGCTTTTCCACTCAGACTTCCACTCTTCCAAGTGACTTATAGATTAAGTACAAACCATTCTTCCAACCATTTTGGAAGAATGATGTCGATGAAAGAAGCTTGATCACGAAACAAAATGCAATTTGCACACAAATGTTAGTAATGTTAACAATCTTTAAAAATGCAAACACCAATTTGAGATACAAATAACTGGTTACTTTTCTTTTAGTAGCAGTTTGACAACCTGTTGCCCCAAACTGGAAATCTTTAGAACATTTGCAAATGTCACAACACAAATAAGAATTTGGACCATAGCACTTTCAGGGGGGGAAACTGACCAAGGAGTGGATAAGACAAGGAAAAGTGTTTGATATGGGGAGTCACTTTCTTACGTTCCATTTGAAAAACAAATGAAAACAATTTACTGTATATAAAAAGAACAAATAATGCAAAATACAACAAAATATATCTACAAAATTGACAGTAGATTTTTTTTTTTTTTTGAAAATGTATGCCCTAACCAGACCAGGATCCAAAACATTTGGAGGGTCCTGCCTTGCCCATCATGGGCCAGCAATGTTTCAGAAGGACTTGCTCTTCTTCATCATATAACTAACAGTGTTCTTGCTTCTACAAGTGCAGCAACCAGATTATTTTTTGGGGGGAAATGTGAATGTAAGGGAACTCTCCATCCAGCAAAAGCTCATGGGATGATGGCTATCTGTTCAAGGGAGGGGGGGATCATCAACTGAGGCCCTTCACAGTGTCATGCCTCTTCGGGAGGTCCAAAGGGTGGCAAAACAAGTTATGGACCTTTGGTGTAGTGGTGGCTCCCCGTTTGTGGAGCCTCTCTCTGGGGAGACTTGTCTGGCGCCATCATTACTTAGCTTCAGGTGCCACTCAAAAATAATCTTTTTTGGCCAACCCATCTTTTCTTCCTAATCTGTGACCTCAGGTGGGTGGAATGTTATAATCTTGCCTTTCAAAAACAGGGCTGCCTTTTAGATTGTATTTTTTTTAATGCCAGTTTCAATGTATGTGCATGTTGTAAATCACGATGAGTTACCTTGGCAAAAAAAGTGAGTAATAAATTAATAAGTATTGTAGGAAATTGTGGGCAGGTGATCTGTGGGATTGTTTTGCTCTTCAGGATTGAACATCTGATGGACAACTTTAAGGCCCTTTTAATCTCCCTTCTTAAGGTTCTTTATTTTTAATAATAATAATAATAATAATTTATTATTTACACCCTGCCCATCAGGCCGAGTTTCCCCAGCCACTCTGGGTGGCTTCCAATTGCATGTTAAAAACAATACAGCATTAAATATTAAAAACTTCCCTAAACAGGGCTGCCTTCAGATGTCTTTTAAAGAGAAGATAGCTACTTATTTCCTTCACATCAGAAGGGAGGGTGTTCCACAGGGCGGGCACCACTACCAAGAAGGCCCTCTGTATGGTTCCCTGTAACCTCACTTCTTGCAATGAGGGAGGTCAGACCTGGAGTAAATACCCTTCTAAGTAGACGCTCTCCTCTGGAAAGTAGGACACATGGGAACCCTACTGCTCAGTTACCCTACAGGTATTGGGTGGGTAGGAAGGAGATGAAAGAAAAGTCATTATGCATACAAACAAATTGAATAAAACACAGGCTGAGCTGCTAGAATATCTTCCAACACCCCCCCCCCCAAAAAAAACCCCAACACACATAACCAAGTTAAAAGAGCAATAATTAAAAGACATTCACTTTGCCAGCTGGAGGTATTATTAGAATAGGTTCCCATTTGAAACTGAAAACGTCAATTAAAGAATCAGAAGATTCCCAGGGTACTTCCAGACTGTTTCTATTTTGGGTGGGATTCAATCACAAATTAAGGTTGCACAACTAAAGTGGATCTGGTGCTCTTGCACAATACCCCCCCCCCAATTGACTATTTTAATGAAAGTAATAGGAAACTGCATTGGAAAGTGTGGGATGACAATTGCTACACCGTATAACCTTCCTAGAAGCAAATCAAAAGGAATGTTCATTAAATAGTGTACATCCCTCAACCTCCCTGCAACTTGGAGCAAACAAACTACTATGCTCAAAAAACAGGTCATTTGGAACTGACCCCAGATGAGGTTGTGTTCCAGAGAGCAAGTTCCAGCAAAGAGACCTCATTCTTGACTTCTTTGCACTGCCTACTGGTTGCTTCCAAGCCAAATAAAGCTACCACCTCTTCCAGCTCCACAAACAGCTCTAGCCTGGGCAAGGGTAGAAGATGAAAACAAGCCCTAAAAATCTTCATGATATCAAACAAGGGTCAGGAATGGGGCATTGTCATGCCGACTGCACATCTTCCCCTGCAATTCACAAATGCACACAACAAGAATATCTGGGAATGTTGTTTGAAATGTATGTCAGAACTAATATTAGGCCACATTCATTAATGGGCTTGGCTTCATTTGTCATCACTCTGTTCTTCTCATGGCAGTGATTTATAATGGACTGTCATGGTTTCAAATTGTGGATGTATTAATTCAAGCTTGTTACAATGTATTGTATGCAGTTATAAGGACAGTGGACAGTGGATGGGTATGAAGGCTAAATGGAATCAAGCCAATTTAAAACAAAACCATCCCACTTACCTTCCTCCCTGCCTCTGACCCTCCCCACTATAGTGGGACTGAAACTATCCTCTAGAGTTTTTAACTAAGGATCCTTTCCTCTAAATTAGCAATTCTCAACTGGTGGGTCCCAGATGTTGTTGGACTACAACTCCCATCACCTGGCCTTGCTAGCTATGGGTGATGGGAGTTGTAGTTCAACAACATCTGGGGACCCACAGGTTGAGAAAGGCTGCTCTAGAGAGAGGTAGTCTATGGGCAGAGTCTTAAAAGCCACAGCTCAGTGGTAGAGCATCTGCCTTTCATTCAGAGCACCCCAAGTTCAAATCTCCAGTCAGCCTAGACAATACTGAGAAAGATGGACCAATGGTCTGACTCTGGTCACATTCACATCATACACTTAAATCACTATGAGGCCACTTTAAATAGTCTTGGCTCCCAACCAAAGAATTCTGGGAGCTGTACTTTGGTAAGGGCTCTGAGGTTTGTTAGGAGGCCCCTATTCCCCACCAAGAGCTGTAATTCCCAAAACTCGCTGTGAAAAGGGAATGGTTGTTAAACCACTGTTGGAACTGCCACTCTGTGAAAGGAATAGGAACTTCCTAACAACTCTCAGCATCATCAACAAACCACGGCACCAATAATTCTTTGGGGGGCAGCACGACTGTTCAGAGTGTTAACATAGTGCTTTAAATGCAAGGTGTGAATGTGGCTTCAGTCTAAGGCCGCTAAGGTCTCAATGATCTGCTCTCAATCCTTGTTGGAGCAAGTTGTGTACTTAGAGCGATCCGTGGTGCTGAAACGTCTGACCTGCCTTGCCCTGTGGGTTCCAGCATCAGACCTGAATATGACATTATTAGTTTGTGTTGCAGTGCAGAGTTATGGCTTAATGTGCTGATCTCCAGCTGTAGGAATTGCTCGGTTTCTTGACTTTTCCTCTGGGGGATTTTAAACTTCCCATTACTCATTGACTTTCACTGGATTTAATGGTGTTTTCCCCATTGAATAAATAACAATACAGCTCACCTGTGGAATGTCATAAGGACTTCGCCACAGAAAAGAAAATAATGGCTGATGAGAACCTCTGAATGTCAATTACTTTTGCTTAGTAGGTAGGAGTCATGTTTAAAAAAATGCAACCCATGAGATTTCCTATTCTTCTTTAACCGAAACCTTGCTTATTGCATTCTAACAGTGTTGCCTCAAGTCCCCTAATCAGACCTGTGCTAGGATGGCAACCTGTCTCTAGGCAAGATAAGCAATTTAATTTTGGTGGAAGTGGAAAAAATTGACAATTCATAATGAAAAAAAAGCTGCCTCAGCTTGATTTTCTTCCACTACACTTAATGTAATACTCTTTTGGAATCATCTGTGCAATTGGTTTATTTTCTCTTCCACCTGAGAAATGAATAATATTGGTAATATTTTTCCCCTTATTACCATGATTTCCCCTAAAGTAACTATACTATTCTGTGGCATAGGCAGGGACTGCTTGCAGCCATTCATTTACATGTTTGGGGGGTAAGGAAGAACATCTACAAGCAATAGGAGTTTGAGTTTCCCTGGATTTGTCTTTATTTTACTTTATTTATTCTCTTCCATTTCCACCCTGCTGCTTCCAAAGAGCTAAAGGCAGGAGGGTGACTTAGCAGGACATGAGAATTAGGCAAAGCAAACAAGGTTGGAGACTTCTTCTTTGGCGATCACTCATAGCCGAGTAACATTGTCTTCCATAAACACAGTTTTTACAATGAGTCCGTAAGTGACTGTGGAGGCCAGTTCTGGATCCACACGTCCTTCCACAGTGGGGACATTGGTTTCTGGGCGGGAGTTGATCATGGTCTGGATTTGGCAAGCGTGCCTTCCTCTTAGCACATGTCTCCCTTGCGTCCTGAGTTCAAGTGTCTTCAACGCCCATGACACCTTTGGTAAAGGCTGTTCTCCAACTGGAGCACTCACAGGCCAGTGTGAGACAATATGCCTTTGAATACCACTTGATGGAAACCACAGGAGGGAAGAATGCTCTTGCCCTCTGGTCCGGCTTGTGGGCATCTGTTTAGTCACTGTGAGAACAGGATGCTGGACTAGACGGGTCTTTGGCCTGATCCAGCAACTAGGCTCTTCTGGTGTTCTTCTGTAGCAACTGGATGTGCAAGCTGGTGGACAGTCAAGCCAGTTAGGGTTGCAGTAGCTGTCCAGGATCCTATTATAATGCTTCAATCGAGGTTCTAAATGGACCATTGTCCTGATCAAGAGGCTCCTCTTACATTATTATGTTCACAAATGTGTGTCTGTGTCATCTCTCTCTCTCTCTCTCTCTGTCTCTCTCTCTCTCTCTCACACACACACACACACACACAGCGCTTAATATCTTTAGATTAGTAAATCACATTGCTCAGGAACCTGGCTTGATATATCTTTTCTAATTTTTATGCTGCTTTCTTCACACTATAGAAGAAGAAGAAAAGAGTTTGGATTTGATATCACGCTTTATCAGTTTCCGAAGGAGTCTCAAAGCAGCTAACATTCTCCTTTCCCTTCCTCCCCCACAACAGACACTCTGTGAGGTGAGTGGGGCTGAGAGACTGCAGAGAAGTGTGACTAGCCCAAGGTCACCCAACAGCTGCATGTGGAGGAGCGGGGAAGCGAACCCGGTTCACCAGATTACGAGTCTACCGCTCTTAACCACTACACCACACTGGCTCTCTGCACCTCCTGCAAAAAAGCTGCAAAACTCCATGAGAGTATGGATTGCTCCACCCAGGCCCCAGCAGTGCTGGCATCTGCAGGTTTTGCTCACAGCAATAGTGCACCATATTTTCTGTGTTTTTAAAAGCCAGGTAAATAAGTCATTCTCGCTGCTCTGTGTCTTTCACCAGTGGTCACACTGCACACCTTAATATCCTAAACCCCAGTGTACTCTGTGGTAAGTCCCAATACTACATGCAGTGAGCAGCATAGTCTAAACAGAAAGTTATATTGACCAAAGTCCCAAGGACAAGGCTAGAGGGGAGTCAGACAGTCCAATGATCAAATACAAGTTCTGACCCAATGCAATGAGAAAGGTTCAAGGTCAAACTGTGAGGCCAATTTCTCATCTCTGAAGAACATCCAGGGTTTGAATCCTTGGGTCAGTCCCAAAATCACAGTCTAGTGGAGTCCCCAAAACAGTTCCATCAATGGTGAAAGTTGAGCAGATGCTTTTTCTCCCAATCTTATTTGATGCACCTGAGTTTATTCCAGATGATTAGCTGTGTCTCTCCACTTAATGAAGCATGTGATAGTCACCTGCCCTGAGCTTAATCAAGCGGAGTGACCACAAACCTCCCCCCAGACCTTACAAGTCCCATGATCTTCACCTGATCAACTAATAAGTTGGGCTATGTTCTTTCACCTGCCTCAGTCTCCCAAAGTGTACTTCCCACTGTTCCCAATGGGTCCGAGCCCATCCTGTTCATGGAGAAGGGGGCACCTCTGGTTTTGATGATGTGTCCCTTTCCCCTTGCTCCTGTGAACTGCTGGCTGCCCCTTCAATGTCCTCTGGTGTCCATTGAGTACCTCCTAAGTCCCCAACCTCCCCTTCTCCTTCTTCGGCTTGTCATAGTGTATACCAGTTGTGGGTACACCCCTTGCCAGGTTCTTCTTTCTCAGTGTCCTGCCAGTTCATGAAACAAATGCTGAAACTATCACAAGACAATGATCTTATGTGAAAGGGTTGAAATATGGCACAAATGCAGGTGAATGTTGATGGTCTGATATGAACACATTGTAAGATGACCAGTATCCCGAAATCACAGTATACCTGAAGGAGCGTCTTCACTCCCATTGTTCAGCCCAGACACTGAAGTCCAGCTCCGAGGGACTTCTGGCGATTCCCTCACTGAGAGAAGTGAGGTTACAGGGAACCAGGCAGAGGACCTTCTCGGTAGCGGCTCCCACCCAGTGGAACACCTTCCCATCAGATGTCAAGGAAATAAACAACTATCTGACTTTTGGAAGACATCTAAAGGCAGCCCTGTTTAGGGTAGTTTTTAATGTTTGAAGTTTTATTCTGTTTTTAGTGTTCTGTTGTGAGCCACCCAGAGTGGCTGGGGAAACCCAGCCAGATGGGTGGGGTATTATTATTATTATTATTATTATTATTATTATTATTATTATTATCATTATTATTAATAATAATAATAACAACATTATACTTGTCCATAGAACCATAGAAACAAAGCACATCAGAGGCAGATTCCATAAAAAACATAGTATTTCCAAATGGCCACCATAACATTAATTTAAGATTCGGAAGTGTTGAAGCCATAATATCTTCCCCCCATAAAGTCTATTTTCCCCAGCCAAATTTTATAAAGGATAAACAAAACCACCCTACACAGATAGGCTAATAGTGATGAAACCAAATAGAAACCTTTCTCTTTCTCTGTTTCTTTTGCCAGTGCAAAAGGTTAGCCATTATTTATGTATATATTCCTCTGAAACTTGTGGGCTTATTTTTTATTTACTTGCCCAAGGATCTCTAACCCAAGTCAAGCTTTAATCAGCACATGTCATGGCACCAGCACGAAAGACGAGATTAAGGTGTGTTGCTTGTTAGTATCACTCTTCACAGTGTTGCTGTGCTCTGTAGCTCCCAGGCATGATACCTTGAGCTGTGATTTCACAAGATAAGTCTGATGGGCCTTGCAGCAGACTTTGAAGAGGGAAACTCAGAAGTGTAAGCCCAGATTGCAGAGGGGGTGGTGGGAGAAACCATCCTGGGAAATTATGATGTGGTCGTCTGAGGCAAAGTCACCGTTGAGTACAGTTTCGTGAATCACAGGATAGTGAATTAAAGAATGGGTGGGGTGGAATACAAAGCAGTATAAAAGTAGTGGATGCCTTGAGTTGATACAGAGTGTGAGCTATTCCCTCTTCCACCCCCACATTTTGGTGTCTCCCTTTTCCCCCTCCCTTGCTAGCACTAAGCTGTGTCTACATTTATTTTGGGCACAGGATACAATGCCCAGTTAATATTATTGATTACATTTCTGTGCCCCTTCCTGTTCAAATGAATCCCAAAGCGATTTACATACAACGAAGGACAACACTGGCAGAATGATAGAACATCATAACTACTGTGCAGGTTCAATAAATTAGCAAATCACCAATTAAAAAAGAACAACAGTTAAGAAAACTTGCTGAACATTGTTACATGACCCTGATTCATTAATACTATCAATGAGACGTCCATTTGTACATCCCATTGGGGATGGTAGCATCCACCTACGTTTTTCTGTTCCACATTATTTTTGCACATGTTCATTCATGAGCCTATTCCATCTAGTTTCTGTATTAAACTCTCTGTTCTTGATGCTTTTCAAAAAATATACACTCAGATCCACATGCATCTATTTAAACATACATTTTTCAAAATAGTTTTCTCTCAAAATTACATATTTCTAAACATATTGGGCGGAATTCCACACTGTGCTCTTCTAATTGTTCCATCTGCACAACCATTGTTATTTGTTTGCCAGATGGAATCATCCACCCTCTCCTCCCTCTGTTTGCTGTTCTGGCAGTTCTCCTGGTCCCCCAAAATGATTTTGGGGGCAGCATGGAATGAGGAGAGGAGGGGGGAAAGCCCCACTGCAGAAGCAGAAGACTTAGCGTAAGGCTTCCACTGATGGGATTGGTTCAGTGAGTCCCACTCATACAAATGTGTTCAACTATATTTTACTCAGAGTAGACCGTTTGAAATTAATGAACTGAGTCATGTTTATTCATTTCAGTGGGACTCCTATGAGTAAAGCCTAGTTGAATACCTCTCAAAATACACATTTTAAATGCATTTTTGATATGTCATTTTGAGCCCTGAACTACAACCTCAGTTCTGATCCTCACAGTCATCTAAGTGGTGCATATTGGGTCAGTTCATGCTAGAAATTGCAATGATCAAATTTGTCAAGCAGTCCTTCCTAACAGAGTCACATCACCGGAGTGGCAAGTCAGAACTTCCTTGACGCCATATTGTCTGTTGCATTCTTCTACCTCCATTTGTCTTTGATTGCCCCTGCTGGTTTCTCTCCTACTGTATTAGTCTTGGACTCCTTGTCAAAGTGTGCTCCTTCACAGGGAGTTGGAGTTGACAAATAAGGAAGCCCTCTCTTGGCTGCCTTGGCAATGGAATGAAGAGCAGCGAAGTTGTGAGAGACATGTGGTCACTAAGCAATTAGGCAGCGAACGTGGTCCAGTTGCCTTGGCAATGGCAACATGCTTCTATAGCACCACATGGTCTTATGAGGAGGTACGAGAAAAGCTTGTGTGTGTCTTGGAGATATAATAAATCCTTGTGTAAAAAAAAATCCCAAGGTCCCTATGAGTGTCCCAGGGTGTCTCTTTACTTCAGATACCATCTGTTCGGTCCTTGGGTCTGAGATATTGAGTCCTCCTTTAGTCACAAAATCCTCTCTTTATTTTCTATAGTACAGTTGCCCCCACTGAATCCAGCTGCCTTTTCTCCTACCTCTCCTGGCTCACCAATGGGGTTAAGAGCCCCAGATCCTTCTCCAGCCTTTTCCCATATCTGCAGTCTTCACCTCCTTTGAGGTATGAACATTTTTCTCATCTTCTCCGTTTCCTTCTCTTAGCCTGCTTTGTGTGCCTTTTCTCTGATTCCCTTGGCATATCCAAGTTCCCACTCACTCCACCTACAACTGCACCCACAACTCCACTATTGTTGTTCTTCATTACCTGACCTTCACCCTAAGGTCCCAGGGTGGGTTTAAACATTGAAACCCAATATCAAAAACAGTTTAAAACAACTTGCAACACCAAAATAAGGTGAGTCCTAAAAATATATACCTCAAGTGTCAGAGGTCAGGGCAAAGAGTTGAGTCTTCAGCATCCTCCAGAAGTTGTATAATGAGATTGCCAATGCACTTCCAGGCAACCCAGAGAATGTTCTTCCCCGAGCTTCTGAAGGTGAAGGAACTACCAAGAGGCCCCCTATGCCAATATCAGCACCCAAGAGGGTCATTGGGGAAGTAGATGGTCTTTCAGATATTTGGGGGCTGAATTGTTTAGGGCTTTAAACCCTAACACAAGTCCTTTGATTGGACCCAGAAATTAACTATCAACCAGTGCAGCTGTTTTAAAGCAGGGTTTTACAGTTGTACCTCAGGTTAAGTACTTAATTTGTTCCGGAGGTCTGTTCTTAACCTAAAACTGTTCTTAACCTGAAGCACCACTTTAGCTAATGGGGCCTCCTGCTGCCACTGCTGCACAATTTCTGTTCTCATCCTGAAGCAAAATTCTTAACCCGAGGTAATATTTCTGGGTTAGCAGAGTCTGTAACCTGAAGCATATGTAACCTGAAGGGTATGTAACCCGAGGTACCACTGCATATGAGTTTGAAATGGAATCCCAGACAGCAATCTGGTTGCTGCATTTTGGACCAACTGAAGTTTCTGAGTCGTCTTCAAGGGCAGCTGCACATAGAGTGCATTGCAATAATCCAGTCTGGATAGAGTGCAGTGGCTAAGATATCTCTGTCCAAAAGGAGTTTGCAGCTGGTGAACCAGCTGGAGCTCAAAGAAGACACTCCTAGCCACAAAGACTCCTAGGAGCTTCTGGGAACACACTGAGGAATCTGTCTTTGCACCACTGCTCCACTTCCAGCCTGCCCACCCCACCTTCTGCACCCACAAAACCTTCTGCACCCTCATGATAATCCTCTTGGGCAGGAATCCTGATGACAATTTAAGAATAAATCAAATCCTTTTTTGGCAAGTCACTGTGAATTCAAAGCCCTTGTAGGATCCCAGGCCCTCCACAAGGTACCAGTGAAACAGTTTCCCATTATCTCTTACTAAGAACCCACTTATCATGAAACTGGCAGTCCCGTGTGACTCATCGGTGAATTTGGCCCACGGTTTTCCTCTACCGATGCCTTCCTCCTCTTCATCAAATCCCACTTTATTTGATCCCTGCCAGGAAATTGCCTTTGTGCGTTGCAACGGAGCACAATGCACTTTACATCATTAGCTTTTCTATTTGTTCATGTTCAATTGCTTTAGCCGTGGCTTCGGCAGGATTAATGTAAAGATGATGAAAAAAGGAGGGAAAAAATGCATACCAACCTGAGGAATGCAGAGTTAGTCTGTTAGCTCTGCCTCGTTGGAACTTCCTGGGCTGGAACTTACTGATCCGGAGGCAGGCAGGCAGCAAAAACATTTCCTTTTAATGACATGACTAGGCTGCTAACAGCTATGTAAACCTCCCTCCCTCGTTTTTTGCCTCTGTCCCCCTCCCATTGCATTGCCTGCTTTAACTTCCACAACACATATGGACATAGGAAGCTGCCTTATACTGAGACAGACCATAGAGCCATCTCATTCAATATTGCCTACTCCGACTGGCAGTGGCTCTCCAGAGTTTCAGATACGGGGAATTCTCAGTCCTACCTGAGGATTAAACCTGGGGCCTCTTGTGCAAGGTGGATCCTCCACCTATCCATGTCCCTTCTCTCCCTCTGCTTCCTGAAATTTCATGTGCTCTCCTCACTATTTCTCTTTTCTTCCTGCTCTTTCAAATTGAAATTGAGGTTGAATCCTGACAAGACAGAAGTACTGTTTTTGGGGGACAGGGGGTGGGCGGGTATGGGGGATTATCTGGTCCTGAATGAAGGACCAGGTGCACAGCCTGGGAGTCATTTTGGACTCACAGCTGTCCATGGAGGCGCAGGTCAATTCTGTGTCCAGGGCAGCTATTTACCAGCTTCATCTGGTATGCAGGCTGAGACCCTACCTGCCCACAGACTGTCTCGCCAGAGTGGTCCATGCTCTAGTTATCTCCCGCTTGGACTACTGCAATGTGCTCTACGTAGGGCTACCTTTGAAGGTGACCCGGAAAGTGCAATTAATCCAGAATGCGGCAGCTAGACTGGTGACTGGGAGTGGCCACCGGGACCATGTAACATCGTTCAGCCCAGACACTGAGATCCAGTGCGGAGGGCCTTCTGGCAGTTCCCTCATTGCGAGAAGTGAGGTTACAGGGAACCCGACAGAGGGCCTTCTTGGTAGTGGCGCCCGCCCTGTGGAACACCCTCCCTTCAGAAGTGAAGGAAATAAGCAGTTATCCTATCTTTACAAGACATCTGAAGGCAGCCCTGTTTAGGGAAGTTTTTAATATTGAATGCTGTGTGTTTTTAACACTCGATTGGGAGCCACCCAGAGTGGCTGGGGAAACTCAGACAGATTGGGCGGGGTATAAATAATAAAGTATTATTATTATTATTATTATTATTATTATTATTATTATTATTATTAGGCACCAAGCCAGGAGACCCCTGGTCAGTGCACCTGTACCCCTTTGTGGCAATTCATCTGAGGCTGCAGAAGGGACAGCACTGCTACCACATGAAGTGTTTGCGAAACTTTCAATGACATCACAGAAATTCAGCCAATGGGCAGGGAGTGTACTCACGCACAAAAGCAGAAATACAGCTGATGTCAATTTGCTCCTCTTTTAATGCAGATGACTTTTTTCAAGCATAAAAAAGAGCTTCTGAGAGTAAGCACGAGCTGTCCTTCTCTCTTTTCTGTGAAGATGTGGTGGCTGCATTTGTTTACTCCCCCACCCCCAGCCTGCTACATGGCAATTTAGTGCATTCTTTCTTCAGCGCTGGTTGGAGGAAGCTTGTTTGGATTCTGGAAACGTAGATACAATCTCCTTGGAGACCCCATGATGTTCTTCTTCATTCCTTACTGAAGGACTTTCATTTCTAATGAAGTCACCAGGGGTAGGAGCACAGCCGCTGCATGGGGAACTGCAGAGGGGAACAAATTCAGAGAGAAATAAAGCCATCCCAACTGCAAGTATGGCATCAGCACATGGTGACATTATTTTAAAGAGAAATCATAGTGATCACTTTATATATTTCCTTCCTCCTCTTTATAAACCTGCCCTCCAGTTTACTGATCCCAGGACGAGGCACCAGAAAATGTGGGTCTGCATTAATAAGGCCAGCACCACATAAAATACCTTTAAAACACTGAAAACCACACAACATGACTCTCAGAATATTTCATTGCACAGTAAGGGATACTGATAGACTGACAAAGTCTGGCTCCGAGAGCTTTCTTTCTCCCAAAGCCTGAATGCAGCAGAACATTTTTGTTGTTGTTGTTTAGTCATTTAGTCGTGTCCGACTCTTTGTGACCCCATGGACCAGAGCACGGCAGGCACTTCTGTCTTCCGCCGCCTCCCGCAGTTTGGTCAAACTCATGCTGGTAGCTTTGAGAACACTGTCCAACCATCTCGTCCTCTGTCGTCCCCTTCTCCTTGTACCCTCCATCTTTCCCAACATCAGGGTCTTTTCCAGGGAGTCTTCTCATGAGGTAGCCAAAGTATTGGAGCCTCAGCTTCAGGATCTGTCCTTCCAGTGAGCACTCAGGGCTGATTTCCTTAAGAATGGAGAGGTTTGATCTTCTTGCAGTGCATGGGACTCTCAAGAGTCTCCTCCAGCACCATAATTCAAAAGCATCAATTCTTTGGCAATCAGCCTTCTTTATGGTCCAGATTTCACTTCCACACATCACTACTGGGAAAACCATAGTGTTTACTATACAGACCTTTGTTGGCAAGGTGATATCTCTGTTTTTTAAGATGCTGTCTAGGTTTGCCATTTTTAACTATTGTCAAAAACTCAGTAGGGTCAGCGCCAGATGCACTTCCTGGGAGGGTCTGGGACCTTGCCACGCAAAGATATGTGCCATGCAGAAAGTCCTAGATCCTTTCATTTGCCTGCTGCACCCAAGTGTGTTGGAAGACACTGTTCCATCACCTGTGTGAAAGCAAGATTAAACATCCAACCAAGCCAGCTTTTTGTAATGGAAGACATGGTCTTCTCCTTCACCACAGGCAGCAAAATGTCTTAAGCCAACCCCACCTTTCATCATCAGGACAATATTAAAAAGTAAGGTGTATCAAAGAGCCAAAATTCTAAAATGCGAAACTTTGGAGGTGAGCTGGCATTCATTAAATCCAATTCTGAAGATTCTGCAGCAATTGGGGTACAGAAGCTGTTCTAAAGTGAAATGTAAGTGCTTTACAAAAGGTATTAGTGGATTATATGACTTGGCAGAGGTAAGAGACTTCAGTCATTAGGGTTAATTTCTGATCCTGGTGTTATCATTGTGTCTTCTTTTTATTAAGGACAGCACTTGACAATGCGTGAGGAAAAGCTGACTGCATCAATTTAAGGCCTTAAAGAATGATTCATAAGAAAGGAATTTAAATGTTCATTTGCATGGGGGTCATTTTCAAGAAAGAAAGAAAGAACTTAAGTTAGTAAGAGATTCAGTTAAGGTTCAGGAAACGTGATTTCCATGCTTCAAGAATTAGTTCAGTGGTTGGGAACTAATAACCCACAAGCCCAGTTGAGCCCATCAGGCCCATGAGGTCATTTTGGCTCAGCCACGCCCACCTGCTTATAGTTCTGCATAAAGGGCTGGATTAAATAGGAAACTAGGAAAGTGCCTTAGACTGAGTCAGAACATTGGTACATTTGCCAGTAATGTCTACACTGACTGGCAGAAGTTCTCCAAGGCTTCAGGCATGAGACCGTCTTACAGCACTACCTGGAGTTGCTGGGGATTGAACCTGGGACCTTCTGCATGCAAGACAGATGTTCTACCACTGAACCACAACCCTTCCATTTTTGGGGGGGGGAAGTTCCACACAGCACAGCTGTGAACTAACAGATGATGCATTTCCAACCTTGCTGTGTTAGAAATTAAGGCCAGCAGCATTTATGCTTCTTCAAGATTGAGGGAAAGCAAAACTTGGCAATCAGAAAACTCAGCAAAACTTTACACACACTGCTGCCTTTCCTGCCTTGTCAATACTGCTTTGGGAAGTCAAGGTGATGTAATCAGGTGCCTGTATCGGGCTTGCTAATACAATTGCAAAAAAAGTCATTGGATTGGAAGATGTATTGGAAACCACATTTGTCCCTGGTAAGTGCTTGAATTTGTTTTCCTGCAATTTGATCCCCCCCCCCACACACCTGTATTTATTACAGCCTAGTTTTTAACACTGCTTGGGAGAGAGCAGGGAAAGGAAACATAATAACTTCAATAAAAAATACAAGGAGAGTCGGCCCAGATCTGAAATGATCAGGGTATGATCTCCAAATACTAGGTTCCGTTTGATACGGCCATGGTTGATAAACCTTCTATGGGGTCCTTGCTATTGATATATAATCTTGGCTGTGACTTCTGGAAGAGCTCAGCTCCCCTGCACTCATGCCACACCTGCAGGAGTCACAATGTCCCTTCTAGACCATCAAAACAGCCTCAGGGGGAAAACTCAATTAAAAGAATATAATGTGAAGCCTCTGAAAGATAGAGAGCCTTTTCCCACCCACAAGGTGCACTCCATTCTGGGCAACCTTCCGAGGGCAACATGCCACATGATGGGTGAGGCCAGAGACAAGACTGGAAGGAGAAACAAATGCAACTGTCACCTTTGTACAGTTGGTTACTTCCCACAGGACTCTCTCACACACACACCTCTCCACCCAGACAAGAGAGTAGAAGGACACATTCCAGCCTGGTAAAAACACCTGGTGTTCAAACAAGGGCCAGAGAAGGGATATGGCCTGAGCAGAGTTCCTGGGGGCTGCACTGAGCCACTGAGCCTACAGGTCTCTACCAGTGGTCTAAAGCACTCTTTACTTTTTCTTGAACACCCACAAGCTCATCCTTCTATGTCTTCTCATAATGCTCAGTGTTGTTCTTCTCCCTTGACACATTTCTCCTATTAGGAGGGGACTTACTCATGATATGTACAGTTCTTGCCTCTTTCATAGTGTTGTCTCATACACCTCTCAGGAACCAGAGTAAGCCAGAGTCATAGGCAACTCCCTGGGGTCAGGTTGATAATGTAGTCTGAAAGCTCCACAGGCAGAGCTGTTCCAAATGCCCCAGTAGTGGAACTTTGGGTTGTTCCATGGGGCAAGGAACCCCTTCCAAAGGTTATTGGGGGGGTAGGTAATACCCAGGGAAGTTTGTGCAGACTTTCAGGGTTCAACAGTGGCTTCCTCTTCCCCTTCAGAGGGACTATTGCCTTTGTGATGTAGTGATTAAGAGTGGTAGGCTCGTAATCTGGTGAACTGGGTTCGCGTCTCCGCTCCTTCACATGCAGCTGCTGGGTGACCTTGGGCTAGTCACACTTCTTTGAAGTCTCTCAGCCCCACTCACCTCACAGAGTGTTTGTTGTGGAGGAGGAAAAGAAAGGAGAATGTTAGCCGCTTTGAGACTCCTTCGGGTAGTGATAAAGCGGGATATCAAATCCAAACTTCTTCTTCTTCCAGATGTGGACCCTGCCAGTGTTACTGAACTGCAACTCCCATCCATCAACCCTGGTTATTATTCTTTTCAGTAGTTCAGCAACATCTGGAGGGCCCAAGATTCCTTCCTTTTAAGAAAGACTTGTTTCCCCCCTTTCCAAAAGAAGAAAATGGTTAAGAAGCTCATGGACCACTTTACAACATTGTAAGTTTATTAAGAAGCCCTCTGAATGTTAAATGTCTCACCACCACCACCACCTATTTCAAGTATTTCCCCTTCCCACCTTTGTTGGAGAGGAGGAGATATTAGCCCAACCCTAACAAGGCAGCTTATTCTCAGGGCTGCTTGGCTGGAGAGGATTGTTTCCATCATTCTCCTGGCTGAAAAGCAATTATTTGAAGGTGACTGGAGCAGAGAGGTTTCTCGTTCTTTGTTTGGCTTCCAGGATGCCACAGGTAATATTCCCTGCTTCAGACCTGTAGAATGTTGTCACTGGAGACGCAAACATGGAACAAATAAACTTTACTTAATACTGTGCCACTCTTATGACAGCCGAACTCAAGATAACTGTTGTACTAGGTTTCCACAGGAGCAGCCAGCAGGAATCGGTGTGGCATACCTGTTAGCGGGAAGGGAAGTTGGGGGCAGCTCTGGCACCATGGTAGAGGCAACGACCCCAGCCTCATTGCCGCTCTGCTCTGACTGCTCACCATCCCAGTACATGGCAGTAACTTTGCTATTGGGAAGCTTAGCTCCATGTTGCCACACCTCCTTGCCAGCCTCTCATGGGTCCAGTTCTCTGTAGTTGCTACCCAGAACTTCCTTTCATCCATACACTGAGAGAACAAATTGGTTCCTGCTATTATTGTACCATACACCAAGCCCAAATGTTGGTGCCTGGCAGTTCCAACTAAGCAGGCTTGGGAAAATGCAATACTTTCCTTTCAATTTCTCTCTAGGTTGGGGCAGCTGTTAAGGATAACAACAACAATAACAACAACAACAACAATTTATTATTTATAACCCACCTATTTGGCTGGACTTCCCCAGCCACTCTGGGTGGCTCCCAACCAAATATTATAAACACAATACAGCATTAAACATTAAAAACTTCCCTAAACAGGGCTGCCTTCAGATGTCTTCTAGAAGTAAGATAGTTGCTTACCTTGACATCTGATGGGAGGGTGTTCCACAGGGTGGGTGCCAATACCGAGAAGGCCCTCTGCCTGGTTCCCTGTAACCTCACTTCTCGCAGTGAGGGAACTGCCAGGAGGCCCTTGGAGTTGGACCTCAGTGTCTGGGCTGAACAATGGGGGTGGAGATGCTCCTTCAGGTATACAGGACCGAGGCCATTTAGGGCTTTCAAGGTCAGCACCAACACTTTGAATTGTGCTCGGAAACGTACTGGGAGCCAATGTAGGTCTCTCAGGACCGGTTTTATATGGTCATGGTGGCCAGTCACCAGTCTAGCTGCCGCATTCTGGATTAATTGCAGTTTTTGAGTCACCTTCAAAGGTAGCCCCACATAAGCGCATTGCAAGTGGTCCAAAAGGATGCTCATTTCCTCTAGGCCAGTGGTTCTCAACCTGTGGGTCCCCAGATGTTGTTGGACTACAACTCCCATCATCCCTAGCTAGCAAGGCCAGAGCTCAGGGATGATGGGAGTTGTAGTCCAACAACGTCTGGGGATCCACTGGTTGAGAATCACTGCTCTAGGCAGCACTGTTCCAAGGGGCATTCAGAAAGTGTGAGTAATGCAAATTCCTCTACTATTTCTCCCCTTAGATTGGGAACATAAGAAGAACTTACTGGGTCAGTGCAGTGGCCCATTTAACCCAGCATCCTGTTTTATAGGAAGTCTTCAATCAGGACCTGAGCACATGTGCAGTCTCCCCTCCTGCAGCTTCCAGCAACTCCTATCCAGAAGCATACTTTCTCTGAGTGTGGATAAAGATCACAGCCATCATGAGCAGTAACTGTTGGTAGCCTTCTGCTCTATGAATTTGTCCAATCTTCTTTTAAAGCTCTCCAAGTTGGTGGCCATCTGGGTGTCCTGTGGGAAGGAGTTCTGGAGTTTAATTATGAACTGTGAAAGTTTAAAAATAAAATAACATAAAATGCCAAGTCAGGCAGCAAGTGTATTCGTGAACACTAAAAATAGTAGCATTCTCGTTCATCTCCTTTGCAGTATGCTTTCTTTGCAATGATAGTCTGCTTTCCCTTGAAATTTGCATATGCAGAGATCCATGAAAGGCTGGATGAAAGGCCGGCAAAGAGCTCTGTCAAGTGGGCCTGCACCGCCTGGAGGGAAGAAAAGCAAGGTTGCCTTTTTGATGAGACAGGTGTGCCGATTAGGATCAGGGGGTGACAAGCTGGGCTCCCTTGGCATTTGCTTTGGCTTCAAGGAGAATGCTGTAGGACACATCACACTCGCTCCATTAGGAAAGGTACTCACTGAACCTATATAGGAGTCTGTATTGTACCGAGAAAGACCATTGGTCCATTGGTTGCATGCCACTGGAAGGAGCAGATTCACCATTTGGGGGTGCTCCTGGATTCAAAACTGTCACTGGAGGCTCAGGGGGGCCCAGTGGCTAGGAGAGCCTTCTTCAAGTCTGTCTGGTTTGCCAGCTATGGAGGCATGTGTCTCCTGAAGCTGCAGGTAGTTTAGCCATCTGTTAGATTCCTCCATGCTGGAAGGCCCACCACTTGCCTCCTTGACCTGCGTCCGTCTTGGCTGATTAGAGCGTGTCTGGACGAGGTGCGGGCCCCCCTGGGTGAGATCATCAATTTGTCCCTCAGTACGGGGACATTCCCAGGGGAGTTGAAGTAGACAGTGGTGCATCCACTCTTAAAGAAAACATCATTAGATCCTTTAGACCTATCCAATTACTGCCCGGTTTCAGATCTTCTGTACCTGGGCAAGGTAATTGAGAGAGTGGTTGCGGAACAGCTCGGTAGGTTTCTGGATGAAACATTGGCCTTGGATCCATTTCAGTCCAGCTTTCGCCCTGGTTATGGGACTGAGACGGCTCTGGTCACCCTTACAGACGATCTCCATAGACAGCTGTATCAAGATGGGTTGGGACTGCTGATTCTTTTAGATTTGTCAGCAGCCTTCGACATGGTCGACCACGAACTTTTGCACCACTGTCTTGCTGACGTGGGGATTCAGGGTACAGTCCGACAATGGCTGACCTCCTTTATCTCAGGTCGGGGACAGAGGGTGGTGCTAGGGAGTTGTAATCGTAGCACTCCTTGGTGTGTGGAGTGCCGCAGGGCACAATCCTTTCTCCGATGCTTTTCAATATCTTTATGCACCCCCTTGCCCAGATTGTCCAGAACTTTGGGCTGGGTTGTCACCAATATGCTGATGACACCCAGATTTATCTGTTGATGGACGGCCATCCTGACTCGGCCCTGGACACACTGACCAGATGCTTGGACGCTGTGGCTGGATGGATGCGTGGGAGCTGGTTGAAGTTAAATCCTTTGAAGACTGAGTTTCTCTGGCTGGGTTGGGATAACATGGGGTTGGGGGACCAACTCCCATCTCTTGCGGGGGCTCAACTAGTGCCAGTGCCTTCTGTCAAGAGTTTGGGTGTAACCTTCGACACTTCCCTCACTAGGGGGGTGCAGGTTGCAGCTACAGCAAAGGCAGCATTTTTTCATCTCTGCCGCATTAAGCAGTTGGTCCCTTACCTTTCTTGCCCTGATCTGGCCACAGTGATCCATGCGATGGTCACCTCCAGGCTTGATTATTGTAACTTGCTTGCTATGCGGAGAAACTCCAGCGAGTGCAGAATGCCATGGTGAGGCTCCTTATGGGGTCCTTGCCAAAGGATCACATTCTTCCAGTGCTTTACCAGCTGCACTGGCTCCAAGTGTAGTACAAGGTCAGGTTTAAGGTGCTGGTTTTGACCTTTAAAGCCCTATGCAGCCTAGGACCCTTATACATTTGGAACTGCCTCTCCTGGTATGTCCTGCAGAGGACCTTACCACCATAAATAACAACACTTTGGAGGTCCTGGGCCGCAAGGAGGTTAGATTGGCCTTAACCAGGGCCAAGGACTTTTCAGCACTGGCCCCGACCTGGTGGAATGCTCTGACACAGGAGACCAGGGGCCTGCGGGATTTGACATCTTTCCGCAGGGCCTGCAAGACGGAGCTGTTCCACCAGGCCTTTGGTCTGGACTCAGTATGACCCCCCCCCTTTCTTCTTTTTTTGATGGAACCCCTTATATGGGATACTGCATATAAATTTTCCCTCGGCCCTTTTGCTGGCCCGTGTAGGACCAGCATGGATAGCTGGCCCTGGTGAATATTTGATGTTTCCTCCCCTTATGGTCTTGATTTATGGGCCGCCAGTAAAATGAGGCTGCATTTTAAGCTGTATTTTAATCAATTGGTTTTTTTAAAAAGAATGACACAAAAACAGTGTATTTTTTATTTGGTGTTAGCCACCCTGAGCTTGGTCTTGGCTGGGAAGGGTGGTGTATAAATAAAAATTTATGCAGGTTTTGGTGTCCTCGGGTGTCTTCCCGTGTAAAAGTTGGGGTGTCTAGGCGACGTTTCGACGAGGTCTCACTCGTCATCTTCAGGCTGGTGCTTTCGGCTTCTTGTTACTGGAACAGAGCTCTGTTCCAGTAACAGAGCTCTGTTCCAGTAACAAGAAGCCGAAAGCACCAGCCTGAAGATGACGAGTGAGACCTCGTCAAAACGTCGCCTAGACACCCCAACTTTTACACGGGAAGACACCCGAGGACACCAAAACCTGCATTCCTGTACCCGTGAAAATCTACGAAAATAAAAATTTATCTATCTATCTATCATCTATCTATCTATCTATCTATCTATCTATCTATCTATCTATCTATCTGTCTGTCTTGACTAGCAGACATAGAGAGCCTTATCCTCCATCTTAATGTGCTGCTCTGCTGCAAGGCAGCCATGTTCAGGACTCAGGCCAAATACTGACTGTTAACAGAGCTCTGATGTTGCAACAGCAACAGTCAAACTTAGGCTGAGTCCTATATAGAAAGAACAGCTGCATCCCAATTGCCTTTTTGGTTAAAGGAGCTCAGCCTGCTCCAGGAGACTCCAGTCTTATTGGGGCTTCTGCAGTGGTGCTTCTGCCTTCTGCAGTAGAAGGCAAAGCAATATGCTCAGCATATTCTCCTTCTGATCCAGTGTCCTTGGCCTTATCCCTGGAAGAAGAGGCACCAGATTCCAGGGCAATGAGAGTTAACAATGGAATTCAGAAAGTGGAATTGCCCCAGGCACTGCAGAAATTACATGGGTTGAATCAAACTGTTGATGGGTGGGCTTTTGATCCAATGAACTCAAAAGGAGGATAATGCGCAATTATAAGAAAGGGAACAATTTGATAAAGGAGATTCCAGCTAAACACCAGGAAGAACTTTCTGACAGTAAGAGCTGTTCGACAGTGGAGCAGACTCCCACAGCAGGTGGTGGACACTCTTTCCTTGGAGGTAGAGTAGAGGTTGGGTGGCCATTTGCCATGGAAGCTTTAGTTGAGATTTTTGCATTGCAGGGGGTTGGACTAAATGGCCTTTGGGTCCCCTCCAACTCTATGCACATATCCCCTGCAATACTTTGTGGGAAATGCAACTTAGATGTGGCTGAAAAGAAATGCTGTTCAAATAAATGTGAAGTGCAAGGATGTCACACTTCCAAAGTAAATTTCCTTTCTTAATTGAATAGGTCACTGACCAGTGACAGTTTCCCTTCTGATAATGTGAAGAATTACAGCTTTCTGCTCTTAAGAACTCTTAAGGCCATGGAGGTTAAAATCTCCTTTTACACATCTACCTAATTGCTCAAATGTTTAAATGCTACAACATACCCTGAACACTTGAGTTAGCATATTAGGGTTTTGTTTTAGTTTTTTTTGTGGGGGGTTTTTTGGGAGGGGTTAGGCTGAATGGCAGATAATCTTTTGGGCCTTTTTCTTTTTCTTTTTGTTCTGAGAAATGTCGTTTGAGACGTGTCAAATCTGCCGCTGTTAAAACCTCTGTAATTCAGTTCCTTTGGCCAGCTACAACATATCGATCCCCACCTCCATTGATTCTGGCACCATGCTGGAAATGGAACGGTTGTGAATGTGTCCAAATGAAAGAACAACAACAAGGCATATAAATAGGGAAGAAAATAAGCTGACTTTTTTCTTTCTTTTTTTTCTTCTTAGGAGTGAATAATAGCACCTAGGCACACGGCTGCCAACATGATTTCCTGGGCATGGGACAAGGTTTCTATTCAGCCACCCACTCCCTTGTACAGTAATTGCATGACCCAGATTCCAGATCCCTTGGTTTCTGGCCCCTAAACCTGAGCCAAGACCAACTAATGCACAAGAAGCTGCCTTATGCTGGCAATGGCTTTTCCTTATGTGGCAGGCAATTGACCTGCCTAGCTCACGGTGTACTCTGGGAAAGCACACTGCCAAAAGAGAGAGGGGACGAAAAGGACACCGGCTAACATAAAATATGTATATACTGATTCATATGCATAGGTGCTCATTTAGAAATAAATGCTACAATTTAAAGAGAAAGTTTGATTGATTGATTGATTGATTGATTGATTGATTGCCCTTCATCCAAAGATCTTAGGGTGGGTCAGAGCATAAAAATGAAAAATAAAAACACAAAATACATAGAAAATAATAAGAACAAGAACAAAACATATCAATAGCCCCACCACCACATTTAAAAGGAGTTGTTAATCAGGCAAAGGCCTGGGTGAAAATGAACATTTTCACATCACACTTAAAGGTGTGATGTAATATCATGTGTGATGTGATATAATGAAGGTGCCTGGCGAACCACCCTGGGGAGAGCATACAACAAATGGGGAGCCACTGCAGAAAAGGCCCATTCTCATGTTGCCACTCTCTGAACCTCTCATGGAGAAGGGACAAAAAGAAGGGCCTCTGATGGTGATCACAGTCTGGGTCAATTCCTATGGGGAGAGGTGGTCCTTGAGGTATTGCAGTCCTGAGCCATTTAAGGCTTTCTAGGTCAAAGCCAGCACTTTGAATTGGGCAGTTAGGCCAAGAACAGTGTAATATGCTCAAAATTTGCCTCAATGAGCAACCTGGTCACTGAATTCTGTAGAGTCTGTGACCAGGTGACCTCTTTGCCTTCTCAGTCTGCTTTGCAGGTGTGCAGTGTTGATGGATGATGCCCGTCTTTCTTCCAATACTTATTTATTTTTAAACTCAACTATCCTCATATCCACAGCGTACATTCAAACCACACATCACTTTAAACAGTCATGCCCCACAATCATGGGAACTGCAGTTTGCTAAGTGTGTTGAGGGTTGTTAAGAGAGGCCTCATAGACCTATGGCTCTCTCAACATGCTGAGTTATGGGTTCATCCACATTTTTGCTTGTCCCACATCTAGAAAGCATGGGTCCAAGTAGTTTTCCCCGTGCCCCACTCCTTTCCCAGGGAAAACCCTCTCTTTAGTGCTAATTTGCACTAAAATGCTAATGAATTTTCATGAGGATTTTTTTAAAAAAACATTACAATAAATCAGGAGGTTAAGGGGTGATATGATAGCCATGTTCAAATATATAAAAGGATGTCATATAGAGGAGGGAGAAAGGTTGTTTTCTGCTGCTCCAGAGAAGCGGACACGGAGCAATGGATCCAAACTACAAGAAAGAAGATTCCACCTAAACATTAGGAAGAACTTCCTGACAGTAAGAGCTGTTCGACAGTGGAATTTGCTGCCAAGGAGTGTGGTGGAGTCTCCTTCTTTGGAGGTCTTTAAGCAGAGGCTTGACAACCATATGTCAGGAGTGCTCTGGTGGTGTTTCCTGCTTGGCAGGGGGTTGGACTTGATGGCCCTTGTGGTCTATTCCAACTCTATGATTCTATGATTCTACGATAAATCACAAATTGCTGTGTAAATATGTTGGACTGAAATTAATATTTGATAAGTGAGGAACCGAGAGATACGAGAACTGATAAATTCATCCTTCCCTACATGCAGCCATGATTCCAGTATTCTAGAAAGCAGAATGAACACAAATGAAGACTAATCTAAGAAGCGCTGTATTGATTTGGGGTTATTATGCCCAGTATTATTAGTAGATTAAGAAAATAATTCCTTTTATACATCCTCCCTGAAGTGCAAGTTAACCTAATGATTTTAGACCAGAAATAATTTGAATGCTGGCTAGATCTTACTCATTTCCACTGAGAGTTGAGTTAACATCCTCTCAATCCTCTTAGTGCTTTTTTCTCAGGTTAGCTGTAACAAGAAACCACATATAACTGATTTTACTGTTCACAGCTTGATGAAGAAATAGCATACTGGTAGGTATGCAATGACAGAGAAATGTGAAGGCAGCACAATAAAATATTTCTTGACAATGCTGAGCTTAGTTATGGAATCTTAGAATTGTATAACTGGAAGGGACCCAAAGGGTGGTCTCATCCAATTCCCTCCAAGGCAGGAATCACAACTAAAGTTATGAGTTCCCCATTCCTTATTGGCTTAAAAGTTTGGAAGACTAAAGGAAGGAGGAAAGATCACATATTCTTGAACTCCAAATAACCTTTAAGATTTCTCATATCATATATCTCTATGTCTGGTGGACTCCCTGGTTCGAGGTAAGTAATAACGTTCTTCAGTCAGAATTATCCTGCTTGTGAAATGCTCATAAATGCATGATGGCATTGTAAGACTATAAAAAACAAGAAATGCAAGTGCTCTCCTTGAAATATGCTTTGGGCCACCACAATTCATACATCCACAGATATAAGAGAATGTCTTCTACCTTGGATTTTGCCCAGCCTAGAGACACAAGGTACTGCCAAGTGCATCTATGTATTCCAGCAATATCTAAGATATGTAGAGAAAATAAGGACTTGGGGGCATCTACCCCCAAATGCTATTTGGACAACAGTATTCCAGTATTTTCTGAAACTGGTGCCACTTGTGGCCACATATGGGAACTGATCCAAAAATCCCAATTTAGCCCTTCACAAACTATAGATTTATTCCACACAGCTAGCCAATGGGAATTGTTTATCTGTAGCACCACTAGGCCAGCGAGTATGTTAGAAGGGAGGAATAGCACCTGCTCTTGAGAGAGGCTACTCTTCTTCATGCCCAGTTCATTCAGTAGCTGCTTGAATAAAGAGGATGGAGCATATCCAATGTTTTCTGCCCACTAGCGCAATATCCCTTGTGCTAGCAGATGGCAGAGTTCAAAGGTTGCTTGACAAACAATCCCAATGCATGAGTTGTGCTAGTGCAAGCTTGTCTTGCAACAGCTGGTTCTTGTTGTGCAACAACAGGTTACACCACAATATTCAGTAACGTACTTGGGTTTCCCCTTATGCAACCATGTTCCACCAGCACAACAAATATGCTGCTAAATGACTTTAATGTCTTTCTTCTTCTTTGGTGATCACTCGTAGCCGAGTAAGATTGTCTTCCGTGAATACGGTCTTAACAGTGAGTCCGTAAGGGACTGTGGAGGCCAATTCTGGATCCATATGTCCTTCCACAGTAGGGACATAGGTTTCTGGGCGGGAGTTGATCACGGTGAGGGTTTGCCAAATATGCCTTCCTCTTAGAACATTTCTCCCTTTGTCCTGAGTTCGAGAGTCTTCAATGTCCATGACACCTTTGGAAAAGGCTGTTCTCCAATTGGAGCACTCGCAGGCCAGTGTTTCCCAGTTGTCAGTGTTTAGACTACATTTTGTTTGATTTGCCTTGAGAGAGTCTTTAAACCTCTTTTGTTGACTACCAGCATTACGCTTTTCATTTTTAAGTTCGGAATAGAGTAGTTGCTTTGGAAGACTATAATCAGGCATCCGCACAACATGACCAGTCCAATGAAGTTGATGTTGAAGAATCATTGCTTTGACACTGGTGGTCTTTGCTTCTTCCAGTACACTGGCATTAGTTTGCCTGTCTTCCCAAGTGATGTGTAAAAATTTTCAGACACTGTTGATGGAATCTTTTAAGGAGTTGGAGATGGCGTTTATAAGTCCAGCTGAATGGTTTAATGTTGGAAAGTGTCGATCACTTCTCCTACCTGGACTTTAATGTAGCACTACACTGGTTATAGCACAAACATCTGGCATAGGTTGTCCACACATCCTCTTTCTGCCCTGGTCTGGCAACTTTTTTGTCCTTCTAATAACCTTTGAAACTTTACCTAAGTGTTAGAAATGTGTCCATTCTACCTTCCCTCTTTTAGAACTGAAACAGTCCTGACAAACTTTCATTGGGAAAATGGGGGGGGGGGTGATGTCTTGGACAACTGGCGCTTCCTTCTTAACACTCTCTCTCAAAAAAAGTAGCCCCGCAATTTCAGATGCTTTGTGAATAAAACCAAATGGAGGTGAAATTAATAATCATGCAATTTGCTCAATAATGGACAGATGTACCGGGTGCATCATGACATCAATTCCCAACTTGAACTGATTAAAAAAGACCTTGCCAATTTCAGACGATTCGCTCCTTGACAAAATGGAGGTGACAGCGATGCATCTGAAATGCAATTAGAAGAAACAGCGGCTTCTGTAATAATATTATTTTCCATTAAAAAATTACATTCCAATTATGAAAAGCCAAGAACTTTTGTTCTAACAGACTTATTTAAAATAAGTGAAATCCAGTCAAGTTTGAAGTGTTCGACACATCAATCTGAAATGGAGTTGGAGTGTTGCAGAAGGCACAGCTGGCGTTAAGCAAATCACAAATGTGTCCCTCATGCTTCTGAGACTATTGCCTAAAAATGTTACATTAATCAGATATTAGCGATGAGCGAAGATGGCATCCAAAGATTCTCCAGCTCTGTTAGCTTATGGTACAAGGGAGGTATTTCGTTGAATATCTTCTGGAAAGGGGGCAGATATATATATATATGAGACTAAAATATTTATAAGTCAGAACTTTTTTATTCCAGAATCTTCTCTTCTGATAAATTTCATGTTTACGTAATGGTGAATGAAAGGGCATGGTTAGTTCATAACGGCAGATGAAATATGGAATGGACTAAAGCATTGATGAGGGAACCTTCTCACCTAAAGGGTCAGATGAAGAACTGAGGGTCATTTTTGATTGGTGGGAGGAACTGTGCACTGGTCAATCACCTAGTGTCATTGTGACATCAGGTGAACACTTCAAAGGCACTTGGTGTAAATGCCAGACAGTTGACTGCCATAGTCAATGAGCTCTGCTTGCTAAGGAACAGTCAATAGTACACTTTGATATCTCCACTGTTCCTCTGAATCTTTACCTGTCCTACTCCTGGTGTCTCATGATGTCAGCTGTGGGGCAGGTTGGTGTGGTTTGAAATAGCCATGCAGGCAAAATTAGGACTCTTGCTGGAACTAACCAGGCCTACATGGCAGGGGTTGCAAACTGGAAGAAGGAGACAAGTCAGTTGCTTTCTTCAATAATATTCAAATACGTGGAGCTGGATCCACAGATTATCAACCCCATTCATGGGTTTGGAGCAGTGGTGGTGTTGAAATTATCCAACAGTTTTCAGGGAGTCCAAAGAACAAAATTATTATTTGAGAAATACCAGTACAGCACTAGACTTAACTGGAGACTCACTTCTACTCCTGGCTTGCTTAATCCAACAGCAGAAGAGTAGGGCACTGATCCAAAGGGCATATCACAGTATATTATGCTTTCATGGAAGGAAGCTCACTGTAATTGTGAAGATTTCCTCTTTGCTAGCATCATCCCTCTTCTGTGCTGTGGTCCCAGCCAACTAGGGACCAAGTGGTATAACCATCTCAAAGCAACTGTCCTCTAGATGATGTCAGACATCACCCCCAGGCAGCTTACAAATGGTTGAGGATGAAGGCAGTTACAGTCCAAAAGAATTGGAAGGTACCATCTCAGGAAGACTGGTGTGATTAATGGAGTGATATTATTATGACACTATAGGACTGTTTTTAGGGGAGGAACCTACAAGGTCAGGAGAGAGTCTGAACAGTAACAGGACAGAAGCATGCCTTTTGACAGCCAGTATGTGGTACAGTGGAATCTCGGTTTTCAAGCGTCTCAGAAGCTGAATGATTCAGAACCTGAAGCTGAAAACCTGGAAGTGAATGCTTCCATTTTCAAACGCACCTCAGAAGATGAGCGGCTTCCAAGGCACATTTCTCCATTTTCTCAATGAAATTTGCTGACCACCCATTGCCCCTCGGTTGTCAAAAGTTTCGGAAGTCGAATGGTCTTCCGGGATGGATTACGTTCGACAACCGAGGTACCACTGTAGTGGTTTGAGTGTTGGGATAGAGCCTGGAAAACCAGAGTTCAAATCCCTGCTCAGCCATGATTTAGATTGTTGAAAGAAAATGTAAGTTTCATATCAAACGGGAAGTCAAAATTTGTCCACATTGAGGGCTATGAGGGAGAGAAAACTGAAGTTCATTTGTCCTTTTCATTCCAGAGCAGAGAGCAAAAACCAGCTCATTTTGTCAAGCATCAAATGGAGCTCATCCATGCTCTGCTTTGCTAATAAATTTAATAAACACATACCAAACTGATTCAAAAGTGTTCTTCTTTTATGCTTCCCTCTTTGTGCAGTCATCCCACAAAAAGCTCTGTTTGGTTTATGTTCCTTGGGCTATGTTTGACTTAGAAGGCCACAGGATGGGCTGACTTGATGGAAGACAGTGCAACAAATTAAAATGAATGATGGGCGCTTTCGTTTCATTCATTAAATTAAGGAAATAAAATGGACCCCCTTGCTCTTAATGGAGTGAGACCTGCCTTATTGCTCCATGACAAAGTTTTGATTTCAAGCAAGAGGAGGTTTTGTAGCAGTTGCAGCTTTTAACACTCCACAAATCTGTCTTTCATAAGGACTGCACACCTCTCAAAAGTGTCAGAAATGCTGGCAACTTTTTCTTTGTGGCTTTAATTACATCCCTGTTGTCCAGAAGAAAAAGTGTTTCCGCTGCATGTAATGAAAGAAGAGAATTGTTTTGATGTGTGATTTGTATCTGTGTCCTCTACAGCTTAGATTTATATGTGAATATGACACATGGGAAACTTAGCGGGTCACACCTGTCTCTCTGGGGAATGTGACTAATTCTATGTGTTGTTTGCAAGATTGCAGATACTAGGGAAGAAATAAAGGTGCTATTTACACTGTGCCAAGCCCAGACTGGAGCCATGGCTAACAGAACCTAGGTAGGCAGGATAAAAGATGCTTTTTGAGGAGTTTAGGATCCCTGAAACCAATTGAATGAGCTGAGGGTTTAGGCAAAACTTTGGAGGTGGAAAGGTGATGATGATGGTGATTATTTTATTTATACCCTGCCCATCTGGCTGGGTTTCCTCAGCCACTCTGGGCGCCTTACAGCATTTATAAAACATAGTAAAATATCAATCATTTAAAACTTCCTGATACAGCACTGCCTTCAGATGTCTTCTAAAAGTTATGTAGTTCTTTATCTCTTTGATATCTGAAGGGAGGGTGTTCCACAGGACAGGCGCCATTACCAAGAAAGTCCTCTGCCTGGTTCCCTGTAACTTGGCTTCTCACAGTGAGGGAACCAGCAGAAGACCCTCGGAGGAGGACCTCAGTGTCTGGGCTGAAAGATGGGAGTGGAGATGCTCCTTCCGATATACTTCAGGTATACCAGGCCACGGTTGTTGAGGGCTTTAAAGGTCAGCACCAACACTTTGAATTGTGCTCAGAAATGTACTGGAAGCCAGGAAAGATGCTTTTGTTATATAGTCCCAGTGGCCACTCCTAGTCACCAGTCTAGCTGCTGCATTCTGGATTAGTTGTAGCTTGCAAGTCACCTTCAAAGGTAGCCCCATGTAGAGTGCATTGATGTAGTCCAAGTGGGAGATAACCAGAGCATGCACCACTCTGGTAAGACAGTCTGCGGGCAGGTAGGGTCTCAGCCTGAGTACCAGATGGAGCTGGTAGACCTGTGCCTCCATGGGTAGCTGTGAGTCCAAGATGAACTGTAGCTGAACTGATGGACCTTGGTCCTCCCCAAATTTCCAATTTCATCTCCAGAAATTGACCTCAGGGGCCCTGATCTGGTGAACAAAGTCACGACACTGGGAGTTGTCCAGTACCCTGATCTGCCTTCCCATGCATATTGCTATTACTTCCACCAAACCCCAGAAAAGAGGATAGTCAGGAAATTCCAGGTGCCCAGCCTATCCACATTGCACATACCTATGCCCTTCAGTTCCTGGAGTAGGGTTTGAGGTCTGAGGGCAGGGAGTCCTAAATAGCCCACTCACTCCCCAAGCACAAGCTACCTATGTGCCCTAAAGTGCTCAAAGACAGTGAAACTTCCTGTGAGTCACTGGTGAATCATAGACTGGTAGAATTGAAAGAAACCCCAAGGTTCATATGATGTGAGCTTATAATGTTCATCACAACCTCAAAGCCATTTCTGAAAGGCTTTGCAATCCAAAGGCTTCCTTTGTTCAGGGTAATAAAAGCCCAAACTACCTTAAAATTGATAATCTGGAATGAAAATAATCCTCTTGTGTGCAACTTGTTCTCCATTTGCATTCTTATATTTTTCCTTTTCATCTCATATTCATCCACTTTAATGAGCTTAATTAACTACGATGTCTAATCCTACAGCATACATTACACAAATCAAAGTGGCAGAGGAAGTCTTTTCATGCCATTCCAAGATAATACTTTGGTCTCTTTTCCCCCAAGTGGTTTGGAGTTCAGGGGCAACTTTGGTATCCTTTCGAAGATCGGAGCAATGCAGAGACTTAAAGGCACCTTTCTGACAAATCTATTTCTTTGTACCTTTGGGGGAGTTGGCAGCGAATACTCAAAGAACCCACTCCTTCTCTTCTTGCTGCTCACTTTCTTATTTAGGGGACTACTTTTGACCTCTGTCAAATGAGCAGCCACAAACTCCCCCTTTAGGCAATGTTTTGTACCCACCTCTCTCTCTGCCCTGACTGAGAATCTCAAACCTATTCCAATGATGAACCCCCAGGGATATGCACTGAGAATTATGAAAGGAAAGAGTGAGGGGACAAAAATTAGGGTAAATGACATAGCCTGGGCATGGGGTGCAGTGAGAGGTAAAGAGAAGGTGAAACTATCATACAAAGGGGCCATTGTGGAGACAGTACTGTTGAACCCAGAAACTTCTTGTGGGCTTCCCATAGGTATCTGCCTGGTCATAGTGAGAACAGATTGCTGGCCTAGATTGGCCTTTGGTCTGATCCAGTGGGGCTCTTAAGTTCTTACAAAAGTGCTCAAGAAGGCAAGTGACTATTTTTGAGCGTGTACATAAGAATCACCACATCTTGGAAACACTTCTTCTATCGCTCATATGATGACCTTACATTCTGACACAAGGAGATCTGGATATCTAGCAACACTGGCCTTACCTGAGTCATGTGTTGCTGGGCTCTGCAATTTCGGTTTGCAGGTAGGGAATTTAGAGTATTAGTGCTCTTCTCACCATCAAATGAACAATTGCTCCTTGTCCACACCAAAGTAGCATTTTAAGGGCACACCATTAAGTCTTTTCCCTGAGCGGAATCATTATAAACAGGGAGAGTTTTATTATGAGGAGAGCATGTGTACTTTCGAGCCCTCCCCTCCAGCCTGAAATGGTTCACCTTACTTTCTGATGGAAGCAAGAAGGCTCATTCTAAACTTAAGTTTGTGAGAAAGAGAGGATTCTTGTAAAGACAGTAACATAATCAGGACTGGATGGGGAGTTAGTGGGAAGGTGATTGCAGGACAGGCACCACTTCCAACAAACCCTTCTCCCCCCATTGGAAGTGGTGGAGCAAGATGAAATCTGTTAGGAGCCAATTCAGTGCTAGGTAAGAGTCTCCTGCTGTTTTGAAGAGAGGAGCAAATTTCTAAGAAATCAAGAGAGGGAATCCATGCCTCTTTACTGGCTTTCTGTCTGGCAATTTCTTTCCCTGCCTAGCCGAACAAGGCCTTATTAAATTTATTATTTCCATTTATGAGTTTTCTAATATCAACTTTCTCCTGGCAACATACAAGAAGAGTCTATTATCAAAATTCCACACAGCATAGATACAACATCTCAACAGTAAATTCAACCTAGCAGCAATTTGGGGTGGCGGGGGGGGGGCTCAGCAAAAAAACACCCAAATATTACATTTGGCATAAAACAAACACAAGCTAGCCACTGGCAACCAATTCAATTACCAGAACAAATAGGCTCAAACCCCCACCCTGACAAAACCAAAGCCCAGCAATTGCTATCAATATTCAGAGACTAAAATGAATGATATTAAATAATGATTAAAGGAGGACTGCTGTGCTGTCCCCCAATTCCTTTTTTTTTTAATAAAAAAAATCTTCACCTGCAAAAGAGGCTTCCATTCTTCTGCCTTGTTCTCAGGTTGCATTGGAATGTCTTCAGAATTTTAGTGGGTGCAGGTTTTGAGCTTACCTCAATGTTGAAAAGTGGCCAAAGGATTCTGTGGGGATTGGGAAGGGCAGCAGTGAGGACTGGGTTTGTGTGAGTGCACTGGTGGAATGCCTGATTGTCTCTGCAGGTGCACCCATGAAGTCCTGAACACATCACAATCCTGCCTCACCCCTGCCCCATTGCAGTAAGTGACAGTGATACCACTGTTGGGAGGGTAGGTGAATGTGTGTGTGAGAGAGAGGGGTGTGGTTCTCATTGATCTTCTGATTCCTGTAATGACCTCTTGTGCTGCTTGCTAGCATACCAATAGAAGGGAGATGGTGACATCAAACCTTATGGAGATACTTTCAAGTATGAGCAGTGTGCCCCAAGGGTTATCGTCTAATAATGAGATAAGTAACTTCAAAACTTGAGATTAGAGATGTTTCTTTTCATCCCACATGTGCCATCTATTGCATATTTGAAAACTGTCAAATTGCCCATGGCCTAATAATCTCCTCTTCAGGCTAAATATATACCTGACTCTTTCAGCTTTCTCTCCTGTAACTCTCTTTGCAGACCTTTTATCCCCTCTCAGCTCTCCTCTGAATCCCTTTTCTCATTCCCCTTAATCTGAAATAAAAATTAATGAATGGAATATTGCCCTGGTGAGCTGTGAGGGGAATATCTGACTGTGACTTCAGCTAGCCAGGGAACGTATTAAAAATAAAAAGAGTGGTGAGCACTTTATACATTTGTCAATTGAGTTACGGTCTTGATCTCCTCTCCCTGTGACCTTCAAGCTTTCAAGCAGAAAGCAGAGTGAGAGTGAAGAAATATTCCAGGTCACCTCCCCATTTGTCCACAGGCCTTGTTTGAACACTGCCAGGCAGTCCTCTTTGGTCCCACTGGGTCTCTGCTGTGTCTCTGATGCTTAACCATTCCTATAAATAAATTACCCTCAACCTTATTTTTACTTCTCAAACATGTACTAGATATTGGAGAGACTGAACTGTGTTGCTTGTGTGATGCTGCGTTCCCCAAAGTGACATACATTCCATGATGATGTGTGCAATTCTCCAGGAAATAATATTTAGGGGAAAGTTTTCAGGAGTGCAACCATCCTTTCTCCTGTATAATGTCCTGAGGACTGTTCTCCCCAGGGGCATTTGCAACAAGGTTTTGGATACATATTTGGTGGTCACAGTCGACACATAGAATGGCTAATCTCAAGAAAATTGGGTTTTTAAAAGGCATCCCTCAGACCATTTCATAACTGTTAAGTTTTCAAAGGAACCTCTGCTCCATCTAGCTCAATCTGCCTCCATCCCTCTACCTCCACCCCCACCTCCTGATCTTTGGCACCAACTAGATGATGATGAGCTGCACTTAAGGGTACTAAAGGTGCCTGTGGATGTAATCTCAGAGTTTCTGTCTATAATCTTTGAGAATTCTTGGAGAACAGGCACGGTCCCTGTAGACTGGATGTAAGCAAATGATGTCCCCATCTTCAAAAAGGGAGAAAAATAAGACCCAGGTAACTACTGACCTGTTAATGTGACGTGGACACCAGGAATGGTCCTAGAACAGATAAATTAGGTGTCAGTCTGTGAGTTTCTGAAAAACAAGTCATGTCTGACAAATCTCATTTCTTTTTTTGGGGGGGATAGCAGTACAAGTTTGGTGAATCAGGGGAATGTTGTGGATGTATTGATTTCAGTAAGGCTTTTGACAAAGTTCCCCATGATAATCTTCCAGAGAAACTGCTACTGTAAATGTGGGCTGGACGAGGTAACTGTTAGATAGATTTGCAGCTGGTTGATTAGCCAAACACAAAGAGTGCTCACAAATGGTTAATCATCATCCTGGACAAAGGACAAGTATCGTCTGCAGGGTTTTGTCCTGGGTGAAATGTTGTTCAATGTCTTTAGAAATGATTTGGATGAAGGAATTGAGGAGTTGCTCATCAAATTTGTAGATGTCACCAAAGTGGGAGGGGTGGCTATTGTTGCAGAAGACAGAATTGGGATTCAAGATGACCTTAACAGTTTGGAGAACTGGGTGCAAGTTAACGAAACGAATTTTCAATAGAGACAAATGCCATGTTCTACACTTAGGCAGGAAAAACCAGCTGCACCAATATAAGATGGGGGACATCTGGTTTTCCAGTAATACATGTGAAAAGAGTCTCAGGATCTTTGTAGTCTACAAGCTGAACATGAGTCAACAGGGTGATGCAGCAGCAAAAAAATGAATGCTATCCATTAAAACAGGCATGGGGTTCCTTTCAGCACCATGGGCTAGATCCTGAGCAGGACTGGCCTCAGAAGTCAAATTCGATCCCCATCTGTTAATCCCCATAACATCATGTGGTATGGCACTTTGAAGTCCCCAAATCAAGCCTTCAAAGTATCTTACTTTTGCCTTAGAGTCTGCTGAAAGAAAAGAAGGGAAGGAAGGAAGGAAGGAAAGAAGATGTGTGACAATGGACAGAACTCCTTGAAGTTCATGGGATACCTCGTCTCCCTTTTGCCATACTACTCCCAAAATCATCCCGTCATGTCCCAAATTTCACAGCATGCAGCAGATGGAGGCATTCAATCTCAGCCCTATTTGTAACATCAAATATTCAGCTTACGCATAAGAAGTAGGGAATCATGGACATTTGCAGCATCTCAACTTGAATCCTCTTAACGCGGCTCATCCACTTCTAATCTAATTACCTTACTTCTTCTGAAGAGCAGATAATGTATCCTCTGCCTTGTCGTATCAATTCCAAAAACTCTGTTTCTTAAACCATGTTGCTGCATTGAAACGTTGCTGCTTCAAGAGTTCTAATTATGAGCTATGTGATACTTTGGATATGCCAGCCAGGTTTTACCTACTGCTGTCATATCCAGCTTCAGTTCAGTCGAGGCTGCAGGTGGTTTGTACCCAGTAAAAGAGTGATGGTGAACTTGTGGCCTGCGAGCGCTCCAGTTGGCGAACAGCCTTTACCAAAGGTGTCATGGGCTTTGAAGACACTCAAACTCAGGATGCAAGGGAGAAACGTGCTAGGAGGAAGGCACGCTTGGCAAATCTGCACCCTGATCAGTTCCTATACAGAAACCAATGTACCCACTGTGGGAGGACGTGCGGTTCCAGAATTGGCCTCCACCGTCACTTACCGACTCATTGTTAAAACTGTGTTTATGGAAGACAATCTTACTCTACTACGAGTGATCGCCAAAGAAGAAGAAGAAGACAATTCCCATCTACCCAAAACAATGGCCATTCTGGTTGGGTCAGATGGGAGTTGGAGTCCAATACCATGGGGGGGGGGCAAGGATTACTCTGTAGGAGCAGATCTCCTAGTTGTTCACACTGGTGAGAGAGCTTGACTTGGAAGCATAATCTGATTCAATCTGGTCAGTTGGTACCAAGGTGGTTTACTGGACTGTTATGGTCAGCCTTTCTACTCTCCATCCTGAACATGTTCTGTGGGCTATATAAAGATTCATGGCAGAGACTTGCTTGCTATCTTACACTGTGGCTCAGACTTAAGTTGCACTTACTGTTCCTTGTGCTGCCTCTACACTAGATGTCTCCACCTTCTTCAAGCCAGTGGGTGCATTTTGGAATTTTGATAAAGTGCTCTGGACATCAGTGATGCTGTACGACAGGGGTTGGCAATGTGCAGCCCATGGGCCGGATGTTGCCCACGAAGACCGTTTTACTGGCCCACCAGCCGTCCCTGAACCAAACCGCCCGCTCGACGAATCCCCCACGTGCTGCACTAAACCTGCACAGCACAGTGTGGAGACTCGCTGAGCCAAGCCACAAATTGCATCTGTGCATGCCCAGTTACTGGAAATTGCTTCTGCGCATGCCCAGATGCCGAAAATCATGCCTGCGCAGCCCATGGTTTTTGGCGTCTGGGCATGCACAGAAGCGATTTCCGGCGGCGCCGACATGTGCAGACGCAATTTCCAGTGTTGGGGACACACTGACTGGTGCCGCAAATTGTGTCTGTGCATGTGCAGATACCGGAAATTGGTTCTGCGTATGCTCAGATGCCGCAGGTATGATTTTTGGCGTCTGGGCATGCACAGAAGTGATTTCCGGTGTCGCGCTGTGCCGGTCTGGCCCACGGACAGTCTCTGTGGGAGTGATCCAGCCCATGGCCGGTAAGCCTTGCTGACCCCTGCTGTACAGGCATGGCTATAAATCAAAGCAGCTGCCATGGTCTGTGACATAACACTGTTACACACTATGGAAGCCACTACTAAAAGTGTAGAAAAATTAACAAGCCACACAAAGGTGCAGATATGCACCTCCTCCAAGCACCTATGTTTGCCACTGCTGCACTCACTCACAGAGAGGAGCTCTTGGCACCACTCCCCTGTTCTGAGCAGATGGGTGGTGGGTATTCTATGGCAACAGAAACTGATCAGGAAGTGCAGATTGTCTCTCAGGTATTGTGGATGTTTTAGGGGATATTTTCTGAGAGCTTTCACAGGCACCATAGATGGTGCTGGTGGGCATAGCCAACTTCACACGATCTGGATCTATCACGGGGCAATATGGATGCTCGAATTGATTCCCAGTCTTTGAGTCTAAGAAGGATCATGCTGACCAAAGTAAACAAAAAACAAAAATTCATCGCTATGCCTAATCTCAGTTCTGCATTGACTTTGCTTGTGAAAGAAAAGATGCATGGAGGGGGATGGATGGAGCTGGGAAGGGACCACTCTGAATATAAATGAGGGGTTGAAATCAATCAGGTGGTGCAGGATAAGTTGGTGGTCTCAGAACATCACTGTTGGCCCTCTACTGCATACAGTGATTTGTGGTAGTTATCTTCACCCAGGCAGAGGGTGTTACTTTGTTAAGCTTGGTTAGCTCAGTAATTGACAAATTCCCAGGCTAAAAACAAACTCTTCTCATTTGTCTTCCCGTGCATTTTATTGATATTTCCTTTCATTCCATTCATTTACTCTCCCTTGGCATAGCAAGGTGCCTGTCTGGTTCATAATAAAACGTTTGTTTATTATAATACCTTAATTTTACCTCATTTGCTGGCGCCTCTGAAAAGCACCAGCCTCTTAATAGCTTATTTACAGAAAGTGAGCTCACAATCTCACCTTACTTTTTCTAATTATAATTATTATTCCTCTAAAGGCCAAGCTATAAGTTGCTTCTTGATAAAAATGGCTTCCTCCTGATTTTTAAATGATTGATTCCGTGCTTACAGAACATGCTAGAAATAAATAAATAAATAAATAAATGGACAAGATGATCATTGGGTCTTGAAATCAAGCCGTATGAGGAACAGTAGAAAAAATTGGATATGATTAGCCTGGAGAAGAGAAGACTGATTGCCATCTACAGGCATAGAATATGGAGAAAGCTTGATTTCTGCTTCTCCAGAGGGTAGGACTTGAGCCAATGGATTCAAACTACAAGAAAGGAGCTTGTTTGGAGGTTCTAGCAGGGGAGCGCAGCTATCGTATACCATTGGCCGAAGAACGGTACACTCCTTCTATCTGGGATGGTCGTCCTCTTCCACCGAGCGCACAGCTTCGGGAGGGACGCACATGGAGTGGTGAGGGAGGAAGGGGACACCCGCCTAGCCAGCCAGATCAGCCGAATCAACCCTGGCGATCAATGGGGTGACAGATGTCGCAGCCAGATTGCCCTCACATCCTACAAGAAAGGAGATTGCTAGACCCCAATACTAAGATACTTTCAAGAATGTATAACTTGCTGGTGAAATGGAATACTCAGGATGAAACGGTAAAATCTGCTATGATTAAATGGGCATAGGATGTTGGACATAATATTATGTTTGCTGACTGGGAACAGTTATGGACCACAGGTATGAAGTTTACGGCATGTAATGCCTTAAGTGAGAATATTATGAAAATGATATACAGGTGGTACATGACCCCAGTCAAGCTTGCAAAAATCTATCATTTGCCCGATAATAAATGTTGGAATTGTAAAGAAACTGAAGGTACATTCTTTCACCTTTGGTGGATGTGCCCAAGGATTAAGGCCTTCTGGGAAATGATATATAATGAATTGAAAAAGGTATTTAAATATACCTTCCTGAAGAAACCAGAGGCCTTTCTCCTGGGCATAGTCGGCCAATTGGTGCCAAAGAAGGATAGAACTTTCTTTATGTATGCAACTACAGCAGCAAGACTACTCATCGCGAAGTATTGGAAGACCCAGGAGCTACCCACACTGGAAGAATGGCAGATGAAAGTGATGGACTACATGGAATTGGCAGAAATGACTGGCAGAATTCGTGACCAGGGAGAAGAGTCGGTGGAGGAAGACTGGAAGAAATTTAAGGATTATTTGCAGAAGCACTGTAAAATTAAGGAATGTTAAAATGATGTCTGATGGAAAATAAGTGGTATTGGTAAAAAGATTTTTAAGAAAATGTAAATAGGGATTGATAATTGGAAAATTGATAATTTTAATAGGTTAATATCTTGAGTGAGGATAAATGTTAGAGGGTAAGGATTTGCTGAAATCAATATCTGAACTGGAATACAAAATGGGAGGTGCGAGGAGGTCAAGAAACTAGTGAATGGAGTATAAGATTTGAAAACACTAATCTATTCTCTGTTTTGTTTTTTGTTTTTTGTTTTGTTCTTATTCTTTCTTTTTTCTTCCCTTTCTTTGTTAACTTTGTCTTCTATTGGGTATTTTTTATGTGTTTTGTTTTTGTATTTTTATATTTTTGTAGTTTTTCTTATGTTTAAATTTTGGAATTTTTTTATTGTTTGTGAAACCTTAATAAACATTATTATAAAAAAAAAACTACAAGAAAGGAGATTCCAACTAAACATTTGGAAGAACTTTCTGACTGTAAGTGCTATTCAACAGTGCAATGAGCTACCTCAGAAGGTGGTGGACTCTTCTTCACTGGAGGCTTTTAAACCAAGGTTAGATAGATGGTCATCTGTCAGGAATTACTTAGCTGTGATTCCTGCTCTGCGGTGGGGTTGGACTACATGAGCCTTGGAGCTTCTTTGCAACTCTAGAATTCTAAGATTCTGTGATTGTATGAAATGTGGCAACCCTAGGCGGAAGATTCTGATGAAGAAATGTCTAACTCTGTTTTCACCATGATCGGTCTGAGAGCTCCATAGGGGGAGTTATCACAAAGACACAAAATAAAAGACTTTTGCATCACTGAAATAAGCAGATAAGCCTATGAAAGTCTTCTCAGAAGCAAGCTCCTTCTGTTCAGTGTGACATAAACCTCATCTGCACTATACTTTAAAGCAGCACTGTACCACTTTCAACAGTCATGGCTCCCTCAAAAGGCTTATGGGAACTGTATTTTGTTAATTAGCAGTGCAAAGGGTGGTTAGGAGAGCTATACCCCACGACCTACAATTCCCAGAATTCTCTGGAAAGAGGGATTGATTCTGAGAACTGAAGCTCTCTGAGGGGAATAGGGGTCTCCTGATAATTCTAAACCCCTTCCTTGTTCCTAGGTATTACTGGTTTGGGTAGTGGTTGAATATTTCAATTCTTTTAGGTGCGTGTCAAGAGAAAATGGTTCCTGTGGCCCCATCAGCATACAAGTAACATTACACATCAGAGGAGAACTCACACAAAAAGGATACTTGTTTTCTGAGAGTTCTCTGGGGGTTGGAAACCTGTTAATATTAAGGATAACTGAAGAATGGAATTGTTGCCAATTCCTATATGAAATGTTCTGACATGCACCTCTCCATCTAATATTTGGATGGGTACTTGGAGATCCCAACTGTTAAAGTCTCAAGACAGGACCTTTCCCAGCGGAGGTTGCACATTTGTAGAATGGGCTCCCTGGTGAGGTATGCCTCCCTCCTTCCCTCCCTCCCTCATCATTAGCATTTAGGAAGAACTGAAAAACATTCCTGTTCATCCAGGCATCTGAGGCCTGAAAGATGCTGCTCATGGTAACCTTAAAATTACTAACTATGTTGCAAAGCGTCTTATACTGCAAGGATGGAAGGCTAAACACCCACCATCTACTGCGTTCTGCACATCTCGGTGTCCTTTCTACCTTTGAACATACAGCTTACAATCATCAATTTTCTTTGGATATCCGGTTGGACATATGGATTCCCTACATTAACTTAAATGTTTAAGTCAAGATTGATGGAATATTTCTATTTTTAATACCATCTTCTGATGTTCCACTTTTTCCTAAAAAAACCACAACCCACCAAATTAATTACTTAAAACAACAACAACTACACTGTGAGGTCATGTGATTGTTTTTAGATGTTCATAATGTATTTAAACATCTTTACATATTTTGTTTACAACTGTGCTGTTTCACTGCTTTGTTGTTTGTCAATCAGGGCTCCTTTGGGAGAGATCAAAATGTTAACAACAGCAACAACAGCCAACAGATTTCAGGCTACTTCAGATATTGCGATGCCGTTCTCAGCAGTTTGAATATATCAAAAATAGATATTTAAACATGGAAAGGAAATGAACATATAAATATGTATTTTAGAGGATTGTTTTTTTTAAAAAAAATTGCAGGTAAATTGAAGAATAGATCAGTAATGAGTAAATAAATGAGTGAATAAAACTGGATTTCCCTATTCATAATACTGAGCTGCTTCATAAATGTACTAAGGGAAGTTTCCCATCACATATATTTTTTAAAGATTACTGTTATATGGTTTCCAAGTTGAAACACTTTTGTTTGGAATAATGTTTTAGTGTCTGTGATCACTGACAACAGCTAAGGTGACAGGGGGAAATTGCCAGATGCTAACAATGTTACATCTTTACCTACAGTTATATCTGCATTATAAACTGATAGGTCCATTTGTTAAAATGCCACTCTTTAGAAACATATTTCTGCAACCACAGCTTCAATGCAAATCCCTGTAGTGAAATCAGAGTGAATTCTGTAGGGAGAGTGATCTCCTCTGGGGAGACAAAAGTTATGCTGCCAGAACAGAATCACCTCCCACACTGTGGGAGAAGACAAGCAATTTGAAATATAGCGCCCATTAGCAAGGCAGGTTTAAAGCTTTCTTAGCTCTAAATGAATCTTCCAATTGATGCTTTGAAAGCCTGGGCTGCTTTCTGAAGGACCTGGCTTGGTTGTAAAACACGTGGGCCCCTCACTTATTCCTGTGTGAAATCTGGAAACTGTGGGTTTTGGAAATCAACAGGGAATAAAGGATGCTGTCTTTCTGACTCATAGAAAAGCAGATTGGGAGGGCAAAATAAACTTTGCTGCAGCAACATCCCTCAACAATGGACATTCACAAAGTATCAGAGAATTAGGATAGGATTCAGGGAGTGCAAAAACCTTAAGGGAAGTTCAGGGAAGTTTTTAATGTGTGACATTTTGATGTATTTTTAATCTTTGTTGGAAGGTGCCCAGAGTGGCTGGGGAAACCCAGCCAGATTGGTGGGGTACAAATAATAAATAATAAATAATAAATAATAATTATTAACCCATAATGAACAGATTGATCATTTGGATCAGTGATCCTGGAACCCAACTGTATTTCAGACCTGTGTTCTTGCTGGCTTCCTTGCTGTAGATTGTCTCATTTCATACTCATTTTATTTAAGACATTTCTATGCTGCTTAATTATTTGCATTTCTAAATAAATAAGAAATCCATAGAAAATGGGGCCATAGAATCATAGAATTGTACAGTTGAAAGGAACTCCAAAGGTCATCTAGTCCCTGCAAAACCATCCATGGCAGATGGCTTCCCAACATCTGCTTAAAAACCTCTGTGGAAGGAGAGTCCACAACCTCCTGAGGGAAACAGTTCTACTGCTGAACAGCTCTTACCATCAGAATTCCCCCCCCATATGTTTAGTCAGAATTTCCTTTCATGTAACTTAAAGCCATTGGTTTGAGTCCTACCTTCCAGAGTAAGGGAAAACAAGCTTGTTCTCTCTTTATGTGACAGTCCTTAAGATATTTGAAGATGGTTATCATATCTCCTCTCAGTCTCCTCTTTTCCAGGCTAAACATACCCAGTAAAAGGTAAAGGTAAAGGTACCCCTGACCATTAGGTCCAGTTGCGGACGACTCTGGGGTTGCAGCACTCATCTCACTCTATAGGCCGAGGGAGCCGGCATTTGTCAGCAGACAGCTTCCAGGTCATGTGGCCAGCATGACTAAGCCACTTCTGGTGAACCTGAGCAGCGCACGGAAATGCTGTTTACCTTCCCACCGGAGTGGTACCTATTTATCTACTTGCACTTTGACATGCTTTTGAACTGCTAGGTGGGCAGGAGCTGGGACCAAACAACATGAGCTCACCCCGTCACGGGGATTCGAACCGCTGACCTTCTGATCGGCAAGCCCTAGGCTCTGTGGCTTAGACCACAGCGCCACCCGTGTCCCCAAACATACCCAGTAAACATACCCAATAATTTTTTTAATTATGAAAAGTAATCATAAAATGGAATTGCTCTTTAAAATCATTGCTGGAATCAGAAAATCTTTTTCATGCACTTGAAGTTTGGTCTAAAATCATCTGGGAGGGAACTCCATAGACTTCTGCCCATTCTACTGAATGCCTGGCCTCTATCAGTTATGAACTGTGCATCTAAGCCATAGGGGACCATCAGTAGAGACTCCCCCTAATTGCTCAGTAACTGGGCCAAGATATAAGGGCTCAGGCAGTCCTTAAAATATCCTGATGCTATGACTGCCATGAAGGAGGCTACTTCAAAGGCCTATAAATGAAAACCCATTTTTTCTGCACTCTACCCCAGTTGGAAACTGAACATTGAGGTTCAGGTGAATAGTTTGCCTAGAACAGAGGTGGAGAGTGCTGCTGAGTGATTTATTTGACTTATTTCAAGGAAACAGGCAGAGTTGCAAGGCTTAAGCAGGTTCCTTTACTTATGATCAGCTGTTACATGTTACAAACTGAAGCCAGCAAAAAGGGGGTGGGGTGTGTGAAACTGAATTCACAACTCAGGAAAGCCACCTGGTCCCTGCTCCCAGGTCCATCAACCCCATAGTGGCTTTCTTCTTCTTAAAACTGTGGGAAATGTTTAAAGGCTGTTGCCTGTTCCAAGAGAGAGCTTGCAGCCTTCCAGAATGGACTCCAACTCCCATCAGCTCCACCCAGCATGGGCAATGGGAGTTTGGATGCGAATTGTAGTCCAACGGGTACAATGTACATGTGGTCAAACCTGGAGTGCCACAAGTTTCTCACCCCATATGACAACAAAGCAGGCAGATTATCTAGGGTCTTGAATAATACCCATTACAGCATCAACATTCCACCGAAGCTGAAGAGTGCAAAGCAGTATGGTGTGCAAATAGGTTACTGTGTGCAAATTTAAGTTGAATGTTTCTTATATTTGTCATGTCAATGAGCTTTAAAATGACTCCTGGAGAGTGCAGTTCCTCAGGTGTGGAGGACTTTTATTAGGTCAAATCAGGATGTGTCTGGGATGACTTGACTAGGTTACTGATCATGTAGAGAAAGGAATTTGCATGTCTCAGAGGAGTCACACTGGTATGCAACACCTAGCTAGTGAGAGTCACTCATTAATCAATCTACATCGAGGTCAGCAGCTTCAAAGTACAGCTTTTGTCCTTGGCTTCTCAAGTCTCTGCTTGAAATGTTACTTATTACAAGGAATATGGAGATTTCTGGAGTCAGTGTGCTTAAGGGCATTCTTAAAATGACAGTGAGGCTGAGCTCCTTAGGAACATCATGCTCAAGGTTTGATGAGCTCTAAGTTTGAGCTTATGGCAATAACAATATCTTGGCTCATGTCCTTAGAAATTGTATCTAAGTGGTAAGAACATCCAAATTTGCATTAGGCAGGGGGATTACTCTAGTACCTATGGATTTGCAACTTACAAAGTTCTTTCACTTCCTTCTTGCCTTAGGGAACAGTTTCTCCAGGCTCTCTGGTAAAATGTCTTGGGTATGTACTGCAGTATTGTGGAAGATCATAGTTATTTCGAGAAGGTTTATGTAGTATGCAACAGTCTAGAAATCATGTGATACTGGGTCTTTAAATGGTTGATTTTGTTCTCTTTAACAAAGTATTAGTTTCTCAGAAATAGTTACATGCTGCGATGGTCCCATGTGGGAATTGTGGTTGTTAAGATGGGCTTTTGCTGAACAGGCACTTTGGCTGAAGTGTTGTTTGGGTTTTTTTGGGGGGGGGGGTTGTGTTTGTTGGTGGTTTTTCTGTATCTTTATTTAAAATCTTGTAATACATTTGGAAATTGTTCAGTTTGGTTTCATAGTTTTAAAGGTTTCATTTATTATAATCTTATAGTTATGCATTTGTTAAATGTCATAAGCCACCTTGAGAATGGCTTAAGCTGGTGAAATTAGGAAGTTTCTTTGCAGGCATTTAAAATTTGGCTAGGTGATCCCTATTCCCTTGCACAGCTTTAATTCTCAGAGTCTCCTGGGAAGATGAAATGATTATTAAACCACTCTGAGAATTGTGGTTCTGCATTCACTTCAAACGGAACTGTTTCCATTCTGCTGCAGTTCATCTTCCACAAAAGGTTAGGATATTCATCTCACTGTCCTCTATGCTGAAGTTATGCAAAATAAGTATTTGAGATAATTAAGTATGTATATTATTATTATTATTATTATTATTATTATTATTATTATTATTATTTTGTTAAATTTGTATACCCCCTTCATCAAAAAATCAGAGGGCAGTTAACAGCATAAAAATTCAAACACTTCATCAATTACAATCTCATTATGTTATTCTACTGCATTCCTTTGAAACACGATGCAAATGGGGAAAAAATGTAATCAATTTCATATCTTTCACAGATGGAAAACAACCACAGCAAATACCATTCATATTTGCTGGATTGACTTCCATTCTGGACAGGGAATAGATAAGTGAACACCAGCAATTGCTGCCCCTGTTTCTCTTTTTGTTGGAGTTTTCTGACATTCCTATCAAAGATACATATCTGCAGGGCTAGATTTATGTTTGATGAGGCCCTAAGCTACTAAAGGTAATGGGGCCCTTTATATGTCCAGCTGTCCTTTGTCAACAACAAATTGCCACTGTTTTTTATGTTGATTATATGCTATAGGGTAATTTATGGACCTAAAAGCCTCCCATCCAAACAATGACTATCATCAGTGCAGGTAAGAAAAAAATTTAATTTTAATTTTTATCATCTACAGTACTGTTTTATTTATTTTATAGCAAAGTACATTGATTATTGCTTTCATTTTATGGATCAATGGTCTCGTTAGATAGTAAAATTCATATTAAATTGCTGTTTTAGGGGTTGTTTTTAAAAGTCTGGAATGGATTAATCCGTTTTGCATTACTTTCTATGGGAAAGCGTGCCTTGGTTTCGGAACGCTTTGGTTTTGGAACAGACTTCCAGAATGGAATAAGTTTGAGAACCAAGGTACCACTGTATATAGAAATGAGTAAACCAGTGATATTTTAGGAAGCAGACTAGCAGGCAGGGCCCATTACTTACATCATAGGAGCCTACACAATACAAAACACTGTTGCTGTATGTAGGTTTTATTTTATTTGTTTTTTATCATCCAGGTTTTTTCCCCTTTAATTTTTTTGGGGGGCGGGGGCAAGAGAGTGGGGCCCTAAGCTATAGCTTGTTTAGCTTATACATAAATCCAGCACAGTACATCTGCCTTCTCTAAAGAGTTAACTTGATTCTAAGTGTGTGTGTGTGTGTGTGTGTGTGTGTGTGTGCGCGCGCGCGCACCCCGCTTGAAATGCAGGCACTAGGGCAGAGATGCACTTCCCTTAAAAAAAAAAAAGTGTTCCATATTAAGGATGACTGTAGAACCTAGTGACCTTTAAATGGGATGTGAAAATTGAGTGTAATTGAGTGGCGTGTCTGTTAATTATGTAAAGGGATTAAGAAGTGAAGAGGAAAAAGCCAATGTTGACCCGGTCTCCGATTCAGAGGGCAGCCTGCCAATTTCCAAAACCATTGTTTGCTTTGTGACCTCTGCTGGAGGGTTTCAAAGTTCGCCTTCAGATATATGGACAAATCAAAGGGATGAGAAGCAGAGGTGAAGGTCAAGGAAAAATAATTGCTCCAATAAGGCATAGAAGTGGCCAATGGTTTTATGCAAAAAAAGAGGGGGTTTAGCAACGGTGGGGCAGGGAGGGAAACAGATAAGAGAAAGATGAAATGCTGGTCTGCATTGGCAAAGAAGCATATCCTTTTGCCTGTCCTGAATCTCTCAACATTCAATTCTACTGGATGGCCCTGAGTTTTAGTATTTTGAGAGAGGGAGGAAGAGGGGGGGAAAAGCCTATTCCATTGTCTCCAAACCATGTATAATTTTATGCACCAAAAAGCACCCCTCCTTGCACGGCAGTGGGGAGGAAGGTGGAGCTGTCTTTGCCTGCAGTATAAAATCTTATCCCCATACACATCTCAGCAGTGAACGCAGAAGGCATTTCACGAACATAGATTTAAAACAGTCATGGTAGGGGTGTCCTGAATTTCATGCCGGTGTGTTATGTGCAAACCCCTCCTTTCCAAATCAATGTGTGTACAAAAGGCACGAGAGCATTTCATTGAAAGGATTGCAAGCCTCTCCCTACAGGATAGTTAAGAAGTACAGCTCCACAAAGCTCTAATGAACAATATAGAGAGTGGATCTGTCTTTTCTTATCATCTGCAATCACCAAAGGATGGTGAGTGGGTTCTCCCCGCCTCTCTTTCCTCTGTCTCCGAGGCCCAGAAGTCATATTTCAAGACACGAGTTTCTTTTATCTTTAAGCTTCCAAGTAGATACATTTGATTTATAAATTCATTCAGAAAATATTTTCCATCAGCCCATGCTTCAGTGCCTCTACATGTTATTTGTTCAGTAGGAACAAATAGCTCTCCTAGACTGAGATTCAATAATTCTCCATGTGGAACATATAAATATAAGCAAGGACCCACGTAAATTCCTGGATGTGTTTTTTTTTGCTTTTGCTTTTTGCCGCGATTGCTGCTGTAAAAACATCCAGTCGATTGCACCAATGGTGCAGCTTACCTAGCACCCTGATTCCAACAGGGATCAGCCAAATGCCTTTCAGAGATTCACGACAGGACATGTGTCCAGCATCTAGTATTTAGAGGTACACTACCACTCATTATGGGGGCTCCATTTAGCTGTTACGGGTCAGAGTTATAGCTATTTCTCCAATATAACAATTCTCCAAGGACTTGCCTAAATCCTTTTCTACAAGACGCCTAGGATGGGGTGAACACCTTGTGATTACAAATCCAATACCTTAATTATGTGCAATTATGTAAATATGCATAATTATGTGCAACTATATAATGATGCATAACTAGTGTATTCATGATGGCTGCATTCCCATGTTTGATTGTTTATGAGTAAATCCCATTGAATGCAGTGGGACTTACTTCTGAGTAGATGTGCACAGACAGTGCTTTTTTCTGGCAATATGAAGCAGTACACAGTACTGTCACCTTTTGGGGGGGAAAGGAAGGATCTCAGACTCCATTAGAGCATCACGACTCCTTCCCCAAGCCCAGGAAGCATCTGTACAGAAGTTGGCCCAGCACTATGAAATTCTCCTAATGCTCCATCTGACAAGGAGCCTCCTACTGTATATACATGTTGAGCTTTGAAATTCCAATGGCAGATCTGCAGGTTCACTTCCATGGAAAGAGCAGCTTTATGTGTGCACAGAGCTCCTTCTGCATGGAATTGAACAGGCCAGTCTGCGTGGGATGGAGCTGTGTGTGTTCGAATTCCTGCTCCATGATTGCAGTCATGGGATTTATGTCTATCACATGACGGTATATGTTTTGACTCCACAGAGTGGGAAGTGACAGAGACAGGATGTTTGTGTTACTGTGTTCCGTGAAGTGGGACTATTGTCCTTTGTTCTTTTTCTCTTTGCTGTCTGATGCTAGAAAGAGAGGGAGCCATGTTGCAGTGCTCCGTGTGTGTTTATATTTATATAAAAGTAGATTAGCCAAAATGCTGAGTTGCTGAGGTCTGTCGCGCAGGTTTGGCAAACTCTGCGAATCCCTAAGTGTGCCGGTGTTGGTTGGCATCGGTCACTGGAATGTTGAGGCTGAATAAAGCTTTTGAAGCTCCCGAACGATCGACCAGGAGGGAGAGAACATGCCAGCCAGGCATGTGTCTCTGCCAGGGTCCTACTTGAGTGTAGGATGAACTCCTGACAGCGTGTGCATCAGAGGAGTTCTGGACATAGGAAGCCACCTGATACTGAGTCAGACAATTGATCCATCTCGCTCAGCATTATCTACACTCACTGGTGGTAACTCTAGGGTTGCCATATTTCAAAAAGTAAAAATCCGAACACCCCAAAAGTTGTTGAGGAAACCTGCCCTAGTTAGCCCTAGGTAGCTCTCCAGTACTTCAGAAAAGAGAGATTCTCAGCCTTTCAGCCTTACCCAGAGGTGCTGGAGTTTCAATCTGGGATGTTCTGCATGCAAAGCAGATATGTTACCACTGAGCTATAACCCTTCCCTAAACACAGAAAACTGCCTTAAACTGAGTCAGACCATCTAACTCAATACAGTGGTTACAGACGCTTCAGGTTACAGACTCTGCTAACCCAGAAATAATAATAATAATAATAATAATAATAATAATAATAATAATAATAATAATAATAATTTTATTTATACCCCGCCCTCCCCAGCCAAGGCCAGGCTCGGGGCGACTAACAACCAATAGAAACAAGTTGAATGAATACAACTTAAAAACAAGATTAAAATACAACATTAAAACATTAAAATGCAGTACCTCGGGTTAAGAACTTTGCTTCAGGATGAGAACAGAAATCGTGCAGCGGCAGCGGGAGGCCCCATTAGCTAAAGTGGTATCTCAGGTTAAGAAGAGTTTCAGGTTAAGAGTGGACATCCAGAACGAATTAAGTTCTTAACCCGAGGTACCACTGTAGTATCTACAACGATTGCCCATAGTTCTCCAGGCTTCCATGCAGGAATCTCCCCCAGCTTTACATGGAGATGTTGGGGGATTGCACCTCAGACATAGTGGTGCAGCAATAAAACTGCTAAGCAGAGTCTGGTATGGTTTCAAACTGGATGGGGAACCACATGTTGAGATTCCTGCATTGCAAGGGATTGGACTGGATGATCCATTGAGGTCCCTTCCAACTCTACAGTTCTCTGATTCTATGAATCTCTGCTGGAAGACTTCTTCATAGCATGGGACTGGTGTCACTAAATGCATGCAAAGCAGATGCCCTAGCAGTGAGCAAAAGTCTCTTCTCTTCATCTGCACTCCTCCCCTAATCTGTTTTTAATCTTCACTGGATGATCATATATTCTCTGTCCTTGTTTATGATTGAATGGAAGTCCATTAAATTCTTCTGGGGTGTGGGGAGACCAGACAATTGTCTCACTTTGCTTTCCTTGACAATACAGGGTCGCCTGGCTGCAAAATTTCTTCCCTACCTATTAGACATATCAAAATAGAAGTTCCATTCAAGATGCTTCTATAATTGTACGGAATGAGTATGCAAACAGCATGTCAGGCGGATATAACAACACGTTTTAATGCATTTATATAGAAAGCACACCTGACCTTGTAAATTGTTCACATAAACATGGTAAGATGCTACCCAGTGTTAATAGGATGTGTGTGGGATTTAATGCAATAGAGTTATTAGTAAGTTTGTTTTGCAGCCTGGAATTCACACATGCTTTCTTGATTTGTATTTTTTGGCAAAGCTAAAAGCACCAACAAAAGACAGAAATTAAATTGGAAGACCTTCTCAGCACTGAACTAATAATAGCTGTAAATAACTGTGGGTGTGCAAATTCAAACTGAAGCTGGAGAATATCTATCAACTCTATCTATCTATCTATCTATCTATCTATCTATCTATCTATCTCTATCTGTATCCAGTTATCTATTTCCACCGGGGGGGGGGGGGATAATCTGTCTTTGCCCATCAAAACATGGGTGGTATATAGACATTGTTTCTTTTAAATTGGGCTCAGAGGTCACAGCTGCAGGCATGAGAGAGGTTTTGCAATGAGCAAGGATGGGGAACCTGTGGCCCTCCATCTGCACTTGTTCTCCATCTTGCACCAGGGATGATGGGAGCTGTAGTCCAACAACATATGGAGGGCCACAAATTTACTCTCTCTGGCATAGGGATGGATGCAACTGTCAATTTCAGTTTTCGTATTTCTCAATTGTCCAATTCTGAATTTGCTATCCTATTTTTGCTATCCTATTTTTAAAAAAGACTGCATGAAGATTTGTGCATATTGTTGCATTTCTCCCAAAACTGTGGTACATAGACCACCAGTGGTCTGTGAGTCTCATTCAACTAGTCTGCAGGATATCTGTAAAAAACCCCATTAAAAATCATACCACATCTAGCATCTTCTACAAGAGGCAGAAAAATCATTAAGTAGTCTGCTAATACCCTTGGCAATTTTGAAGTGGACCATGGGGGAACTGTTCTAAGAGATACATTTTTGTACACAATAGTAAATGCAGTTTCCTCCAGTAGAATGTATTATTGCCTGTTTTTTCAGCAGTGTATGCATTTTCGAATGCACTTTTCACTAATACACACATTTGTCTATGCATTCTTGGATGGTGAACTGCATTGCAAAATTCAGAAAAGTGCACATTTAGAAGAAGAGCTGAATTTCATTTTGCATATCGGTTCCAGAAGTGTAAATTTGGAAGTCTGTATTAAAATGGAGACTAAACAAATTTCTCTCACATCCCCACGATGGTGGACAAAATCTCTACAATGGAACCTGCCATTCAGCCAAGTGCATGCATATTACAATGCACAACCCAATACTTACAGTGCAAACTTCCTTTCTTAGAGGTACTGTATTTCTTAATGTATTTCTGAATAGCGACTTCTGGAGGGCAAACAATTGGGGCAGGATCTGGTCATCACAGCTGACTTCCCAATGCCATCTGGCATCTCGTATCTGGAATGGTCTGCTCAGGTAGATGGGACCATGGGGTGATCCAGCCCTCCTCTTGTTGTATCCCTATGATATCTTGTTCTGATCTAGCTGTGCTCTTGTTATGTGCACACAAACCATCTATCCAGAAATGAATAGAGGTAGGTTTTACCCTCTTTCTCATTATACTAGAACCTGGGGGTCATCCAAGTCATCTGAAAGTTGGAAGATTCAGGTCAAATAAAATAAAGTGCTTCTCACAACCCATAGTTAAACTATTGAATTTGCTGCCAAGGGATGTAGTGATGACCATCTATTTGTGATAGCTTTAAAAGTGGATTAGACAAATTCAGAGAGGATAAGGGTCTCAGTAGCTACCTGTCATGATGGCTACATCAGCACCAGAGGTGGTTATATCTGATCACCAATTGATCATGAGTGGGATAATTCACTCATTTTTTAAATTTTTGGCCTCTATTAGGCATTTGCTTGGCCACTGTGAAATGCTGAACTAGTGATCTGGTCTGATTCAGCACAGATCTTTTGTGAATATGTCCATCCCCACAGACCTCAATAAGTTATTTATGTTTCAGAGTTGAGGGTTAACCAGAGAGGTTGAGGAAGGTTGAAGATGCAGCTGAATCCTGTGACAACCTTAAGTGGTACAGGTAGATTCACCCAGGGATGGCAGCCCTCCCATGATTTTTTTTTTTTAGTGTGTCCTTGTTAAGAAGACAGAAATATCAAGTGAGGTTGCAATATTAATCTGGAAAAATATGATGTTGAATTCACTCTACATTTAAATCACAGTTGCTCAAGGAACTTAAGTGTTGGGCTAATGTTGTGCAAGAGATGCTTGGAATGTGTAGGGTCACTAATTGCAGCATTCCTCACTAATTAAAGTTCCCATAGTTAGAGTGTGAAAATCTTGCACATTATCTTGTTAAATGCAGTATGACGGTCCAGTAGCAAACTAACACACACATAGATGCTGCAATAGAGGCTGGGGGATTTTTGATGAAATAGGAATTGAGGATGAACATTCCAACATGCAAGCTTTGAAACTTGATGCATCAATCTTAATTGGAACATTCAATTGTTCCTTTTCAACATATGGAATTTTGAGTTAAGTGCTTAGGGAATTTATTTCGTTGTTCTTGCATATATTTCATGTACATGAAATGCTTTGAACATTCTAAAGGGAAATATAAAAATTGTGCCTTACTATTATTTAGGATTTTTTTAAAATTAAAAAAAAGGCTAGCAGCATTTTCCAATGAGGTTTTTGCACATGAACATTTTACAATATTCATATTCATGTTTTATAACTAAGAACAGTGGTCGCTGTTTTGTTTTTGGTTTGTTTTTGCCCAAAGCAAAATTCAGAGCAAATAAAAGTTTGCATGTTTTTCTGATTATGGAGTAGCATTGCTTTCTTTTAATGGACAAACACTAGGCTGAAAAGGGGCTGCTAATGTCAAATGATCAATATTCTTTCCTTGTTATACAACACAATAATTTCAAATTTCAGAATGCTGTAGCAGACAGAATAACTTAGCACTATGAATCATATTTCTGCAAAGCTATTTATCCTTATTCATTGTCTTGTATAAATAATATATACACTGCAGCTGCCTGGAGAAGCCCTTCTAAAAACAAAAATGCACATTTATGAACATGGAATATAGGAACATTGAAAGCAGGCTTATAGTGGTCCATCTAGTTCAGTATTATCTACACTTACTGGCAGTGGGTCTCCAGGGTGTGGGGCAGGGGACACCCCTAGGCCTGCCTGGATATGCCAGGGATTGAACCTGAGATGTTCTGCCTCATATAACCAACATGCTTAATTCCAATTAATGCATGAAGGGGTTAAAACCATAGAGTAAACTGTCCTGTCAGGTTTAGCTCACCTTGGAGTGGACTAGATAATCAAAACTTTGCTTCCCTCCTGTCCACTGGAGAAGCTCGACATATGAAGGAGTTTTGAGTTAGTTGCTGTAGCTCAAAACACAAGGCTCTCTACAAGCCATTCTTGTGTTCCTATACCATAATTTAGGAACTTTCACCACTGTAACTAAACCAAGTTTTACTGTGTGTTCAGGAAACTTTTTCTGAATACTGTATCGAAAAGCATATGACTCTGACCTTTGGAAAGTTTGTAAGTAAACTATTACTTACCAAATGTGTGGTCTTTTTCTATGCTGTGGGAAGTTCTGGAACTCACAGGGATATATTTTAAAGGTCTAGGCAGCTTATATTTCCATGCTTTGCTTTGCTGCATATTTTGTGATGTTAAATCTCCGTTAGGTTACGGACTTCCAACTTGATCCAGCTTCCTGGGTTGTGCCTTTGCCTCCAAGCTAATTCCATTTCTGGTTACTAGCTTTGTCCATTACCTCTCTTTCCCCTGACATAACTCCTGGCTCTAGTTTCCAGGCTCAGGACTGACCACTGACTATGGCTCACGACTGACATACATTGCAAACTAATACTTTTCAGCTACTGAGAATTATTTTATCACAATATGTGCTTGACCCTGTGCACGATCATCTCCAGATTACACCCAACATCACATGCTTTGTTTAATTTCATATCTCCAACCTAATCTTGGCTTTGCTCCCCAGAACTGCCCAAATAATCTTACAAGTTTAGAATGACTTTTGCACAGCTTTCATTTTTATTTTTTTTAAACCGATGGGTAAATTCAAGTAGTTTTCATGGGAAATGAAACAAAACATGTATGAGAGAGAGAGAGAGAGAAATAGAAACTAAAATCATGGAACAGATGTCTTATTAATCTCTGGAACATTATTTAGCCTAGAACAGCCCCGTGTGACATTCAGTTCTCCATGTATTAGGAAAAAGGGAGGCCAAATTTAATCTGCTGAAATGAGAGAAACACAAAAGTAATCCACATTGGGATAAAGTGAAGGGTGATTTCAAACAGAAATATTGTTGCCACCTTTTTGGTTAACCCCCTGATGGTAAGTTCTCATGGAAAGCATTGGACCTAGACAGACATAGAAATATAGGGAAAATATGTATGGATATAAGTTCAGAAAACCACAGAAAGAAAGAATGACAGAGCAACATGAGACTTTTGAAGCTCTTGATCCGGTTTGGGATGCTTGTAAATACCTCTTACCAGGAAATACTTCTTCATGAAGTGCATTGCTAAACTATGGAACTTGTTCTCGCGCAAGGAAGTGATGGCTACTAACTTGGATGGCTTTAAAAGAGAATTTGACAAATTTGTGGTGGAGAGGGCTATTGATGGCTGCATTTTTTTTTAAAAAAAAGCATACTTTGAATGGTGACACTCAATGAACAATTTCATTATTTATTGAGCACATAAGCAACACAACAATTCAATAGAATAATGGCATAACAACTCAGGAACTGGTCCTGCTCATACATTATTTACCGAGCCTGACTGGCCTGTGGGTTAAGAATTCGCGAGCAAAAAAACTCTCTCCTCTTCTGTTTTGTCAGAGACAAACTGCATGATTAGGAAGGCTATGCTGTGAGAGCTCATTTCAAAATGGGCATTGATTTTTCAGTCTTTTTCACTCCATTTCCAGACATATTTGGCCGTTTCTCAGGGGTTGGCTTTCTACTCCCCTTTTCGTTTTAAACCCAGTAGCCCTGAGATATTGCAGTAAAAAACCATGCAAGAGGGGGGAAATGATCATGCTCAAAAGGATTGAGGGGTCAGTACAGTGAAACCAACCATCTAAAGGCAGGGCAGAGAAAGCACAGCGAGCCTTCCTTAAGAATATTTGCTGATAAGGGAGTGGGGTTTGCAGCTGAACTGTAGAATCATAGAATTCTAGTTTTGGAAGGGTCCCAAAGGTCATCTAATCCAACCTTCTGCAATGCCCATGAAATTTTTCCCATACCACATTTATGACTTAAGATTTATAGTGATTTTTGTATTAAATGCAAGTTGAGGAACTGCAGCAAACTACAGTGGTGCCCCGCAAGACGAATGCCTCGCAAGACGGAAAACTCGCTAGACGAAAGAGTTTTCCGTTTTGGAGGTGCTTCGCAAAACGAATCTCCTATGGGCTTGCTTCGCAAGACGACAATGTCTTGCGAGTTCCTGCTGGTTTTTTTCCTTCCCCCCCTTTTTTCTAAGCCGCTAAGCCGCTTATCAGCTGATCCGATCAGCAGATAAGCCGCTAAAAGCCGCTAATAGTGCTAATCCGCTAATCCGTCAATGGGCTTGCTTCGCAAGACGAAAAAACCGCTAGACGAAGAGAATCACAGAACGGATTCTTTTCGTCTTGTGAGGCACCACTGTATACACCAAATTCTTCTAATGCAGCCAGGTGGAAGCTGTGTAGGCTGTGAAGGAAATACATCCTACCTATGATCCAGAGCAAAACCACCCCAGCAAAGCTCCATAGCCATAAGTGTGTGCGAATCGGAAGAAATCCAATTCAGTTTGTATTTAAAGGCAAACCCAACAAACTCACCTTTCCTGAAAAAACATTTCTAATTCCCACTACGCCAAATTTTGAAATGCAATTCTGCAGCCAGGTAATGTCTTCAAAAATGAGCATAACTGGCATAGTCTGCCATATTGTTGAAAACAACATGCAAAAATTTATAATATTGGGGAAATTAATTGGAAAAATATGTATATTAGACAACATTGTACTCAAAATGTGTATATGTTAGGAGAAATTTGCACTAAAATGCTGATGAATTTTCACAAGGACCTCTTGGTTAAAAATTATCAGACTGATGTGAAAATGTAGAGAATGCAAACTGAGACTGGGAAAAGGAGAAGCACGTTCTCGAGTAAGAGGCTAATCTTTCTACCTCTCCATATAGGGGACCAACAGGTATGAGGGCTTTGATCTGTGCCCCCTGCCCTTGCTTCCCAGCATTCAGCAGAGAGAACACATCACGCCTCCCCAAACCCAAACTGAGGGAACTCCCAAACTGGTCAGCAGTGGAATGTGGTTGAGTTTCCCTTCACCCCAGCCATTGCCATTCATCTTAAACCCAGGGCTGGCTCTGCCAATAGGCAAACTGAGGCAGCTGCTTCAGGCGGCAGAAACTGCCAAGGAGGCAGCCCCATGGGTGCCCTGCCTTCCCCACATCTGTGCTGCTGGTGCAGAAGTGGCAGCTGTATCAGTGCCAATTTTGGCAAAAACACACACATCCAAAATCGTGTGAGATCTTGTGAGCACACAAGATCGTGCACGATTTGGGTGAGATCAGCTGAGATCTCAGCCAAAATAGGCAAAGATGCCAGAACCACTTCTCTGCCGGTGGCAGAGGTGGCAGGGCAGGTGGAGGAGTGGCGCAGGTGGCGGCAGTGGTGGCAGCACCAGGGCAAGGCAGCACTTCCTGTTTTGCCTCAAGCAATGAAATGGGACACACCACCCTTGCTTAATCCATTTACCTGTCTGCACTACACACCCAGTGGAATGAGAAAGAACAGTCATCTATACACACCCTTATCCAGTCCCTAGAAGGCAGCTGGCAAAGCCTAAGGGTGAGCGGGTTTCTGTCTGATGCTCAACAGTTTAACAAGAACAACTACTAACTGTTAAGATATTCTATTCCACCTTAAGAGGAACAGGAATGACTATTGTGTGCCACATGCCTGTTTACATTCCAGCACAGCTTGCTGGGAACTTCCGTTGTGTGTATAGCTTTTGCTTATGCTGCTTGCTTGGACACAAAGGGGAGAAGTCATGTTTTTCCCTTTGTCCTGATGCTGAATAAACTGTCTGTAAATATGCTTTACACAGCCTCTATCTGCCCTTCTGCTACGAAGAGTTTTTTTCTCTGCTGGCTTGCGTGCTCAGCTTCTGAAGGTTTCTGAAACTCGAGTTGCAGTTACATGCTGATCCAAGGACCAGAGAATGCCCGGCTATCGGCCGGTGAGCTGGAGCCAGCTGGCGGCCTGCCAGTTGCCCCCGTTTCCTTGGATGCATCCCAACACTAACATGCTCCCTCTCTCCCCCCATTCCAGTTAGGTCGCTGAAAAAGAATGTTTGGGGAGTGGACTTGGGGTGGATTTTTGTATGGAAGGACTTGTGACTTTGGTTCTGGTACTGATCACAGCCCCATAAGCTGAGCAGGTGCTCATAGGCACTGTGTTCCTTATCCCTTAAGCATATACAGCGGTAACTCGGGTTAAGTACTTAATTCTTTCCGGAGGTCCGTTCTTAATCTGAAACTGTTCTTAACCTGAAGCACCACTTTAACTAATGGGGCCTCCTCCTCCTGCTGCTGCTGCTGCTGCTGCGCTATTTCTGTTCTCATCCTGAAGTAAAGTTCTTAACCCGAAGTACTATTTCTGGGTTAGCGGAGTCTGTAACCTGAAGCATCTGTAACCTGAAGCTTATGTAACCCGAGGTACTACTGTACACACCCCACTGAGCACGTATTTTTGCACCAGTTAGAATTCTCAGCAGTGTGAAACAGGTGGAGAAGGAGGGCCCGTCGAGGATTTCCTTCCAAAAGAAATTATTATTATTATTATTATTATTATTATTATTATTATTATTATTATTTTATTTCTATCCTGCCCTCCCCGACCAAAGCCAGTCTCAGAGCGGCTAACATCATACAAATAAGACCATGCATAAAAACAAGCGATCAATAAATTAAGATACATCCCAGAATTAATTCAAACAAATTAAAATTAAAACTGCACAAGTGGCAATCTTCAGGTTAAAATTGAAGGCGGTTACCAACTGTTTCCACTGATATTATAAGCACCTGTGAGTGGGCTGGGAACCTCCTTCGTGCTTGTTCTTATATAAGGAGAAAATGAGTCAGACTGAACCCTGACCAAATCCCACTCAGACCCACTTAATCAATCCCACTTAAAATGGCGATTAGCACAGCCCAGTCTGCACAACCCACACTCCCTCCTCACAGAGATGCACCTCACACCTTCCTTATATAGCTTCCTGTGAATGCTGAAGATACACCTCTTTACCCTGGCTTTCAACACGTGAGGCGCATATATTTGCTTTTCATAGAATCATAGAGTTTAGAGTTGGAAGGGACCATGTGGTCTAACCCCCTGAAATGCAGAAAACTTTTGCCCAATGTGGGACTCGAACACACAACCTTGAGATTAAGAGTCTCATGCTCTCCCGACTGTGTGATTGCCAGTTGTTTCAAATTGTTTTTAATATTGTGCTTGAATGTTGTAGCCCACCCTGGGATGAAGGGGTGGGTGATAAATAGATAGGAGAGGAAGAGCACTGCAAGAGAGAAGAAGGCTGAGTTGGGGGAAAACTTCCAGACCCTCTCCCATTGGGCCCATATGATTCTTGCTCTCCTTCCCTCCCTTTAGGAGTACATCGTGGTGAAGGGTAGGTAAGAAATCAAAATAATAATAGTTATTATTATTATTATTGTTAAGTTGTGGGTGAACATATCAGACGACACAGTGATTCTTCAAACAGCTCTTGTTTATTCACAGGCCAGAACAGAACAGAACTGAAGGGTTCAGCCAACCTCCTTATATAGAACTCCACTGTAACTATCCAATCACTGAACGTCACTTTCAGTTCCTTATTTGCATATGTGGACCTGAGTGAAAACTATCTACACTATCCCCCTGCTGGCCCAGGGTGAGAACTTCAGTACAGAACAATTATTATTTTATAAATTTTCAATTAACAATTTCAACATAACAAATTATCAAAACAACTCATCTTCATTATTTCCCCCCTTTCCCCCTCCCCTCCCCCTCCCTCCCCAAGACTTCCCTCAGCTCCTCTCTCTGATTTCTCAACTCATGTTGTTCTCTGCATACTGTAAAATTGTATACATCCTTTTATTATCTATCTACTATATTAACCCTCAATAAATTTGTGTATGTTTATTCAAAACCTGCCAAAGAGTCCAGTTCTTTTTGTTGTCTTTTTAGATACTTTGTAAAAAGTTCCCATTCTTCTTTGAAGTCACAGTTGTCATAATAAATAATAATAATAATAATAATAATAATAATAATAATAATATTCTGACTATGCTGTCATGTTCAAACCCAGCATATTTTGTTCACTGAATTGCAGAGCCTTTCAGAGAATAAACACACCTGCTTTCTTCCTTTGTCTTTGTAAATAATACAGCTTTGAACAATGAGCTGGGTGGTTTTCCTCCCCCCAACTCCCCACCCTGTGCTCATTTTTCACCAACTTTCCTTAGGCTGCAAAATGTGTGTTTGGAGATATTTATTCCATCCTCACTGGATTAACTTGACTCAGAAATCAGAACAGAACTGGCTTGTCTTTAGCAGAAGGAATTAAAGCTAAACTTTAGAAAAGATTAGAAAGCTGGAAGGTTGAATATCTTCCTCAAAGGCTCGTCTGAAATTAAGGACTATTGCCTCGGAAGAATTAAGTCGTAGCTTGTGATCCTAAATCCACATAAAATGGAGAAATAAAACTAGCAATCACGTTTAAAGTGTTAGCCCATCTTTGGGGAATCGGCTATAAAGCAAATGCAGCCAATGAAGAATAGGATTTGCTTTTTATGTGTTTATTCCTCTCAGCTTTTTCAAATGTGCCCTCCATCACAATCAGGTTTGCCAGCTTCTGCTTTTAAAGATACTTTCAAATCCTGGTTGAGGTTTCATTAGGCACAGAACCTGGCAGGTCAGGGGCAGACCCAACCAGCCAACCAATCACACACACACACACACACACACACACACACACACACACACACAGACATGGTATACCAGGATCGTGGCCAAAATGTTGTTTAGTCATTTAGTCGTGTCCAACTCTTTGTGACCCCATGGACCAGAGCATGCCAGGCACTCCTGTCTTCCACTGCCTCCCGCAGTTTGGTCAAACTCATGCTGGTAGCTTCGAGAACACTGTCCAACCATCTCATCCTCTGTCGTCCCCTTCTCCTTGTGCCCTCCATCTTTCCCAACATCAGGGTCTTTTCCAGGGAGTCTTCTCTTCTCATGAGGTGGCCAAAATGTGACTAGGATACCTAAGATACCATCTTGCCCCTTATATGCCCAAGTAATCACTGCATTCTATAGGAGATGGCCTCCTGGAGATACCATTTCAAGATGAGGCCAGAAGAACTGCCTATTGAGCCAAGCTCTTTGGCTAAGTTCATGGAGTACAGACCCTTATATAGTTTGGGACTAGTATGCTTAAAAGATGATCTCACCTCTTGTATACCCAACTGATCACGGTGTTCAAGAGAGAGGGTCTTGCAGATGCATCCCCATCAAGATGTATGATCTGTGTGATGTAGGAATTGGGTCATTAGCATGGCAGTGCCTATCTTTTGGAACTCCTTCTGTTACATCAGACAGGTTCCACCTCTGTTCTCTTTTTTGGTACCTATTGAAGGCTTCCCTTTTTCAGGATGTCTTTTAAGAGGAGGTTTTAAAAAATAAAAATAAAAACCCCAGTCTGTATCTGTATTAGACTTGCAATTGTTTTGTACATATGCTTTTATTGTTGACGTTTATATTGTGAAATTGCTTTGGGGGAGTGAGGCGCAAAATAAATACATGCATGCATAATTTCATTGACAGCCTTGTATGCTGCCTTTCCATAAAATGACACTCCAATTTTATAACGTAAGACCAACCAGGCCAATGGCCCATCTAAATCCAGCTTCCTGTTCTCATAGTGGCCAACCAGATTGTCACAGTCTGGTCTATGGATGATTGAAGTCCCAGCTGAGGACGTCGGGACCGGGGGCAAGATGGCAGGGTGGGAGCAGGAATGAGAGTCCAGAAGCCAGGGATCTGAGGGTCAGGAAGCAGGGAGTCATGAAGTCAAGGGTCCGAGGGTCGAGAAGCAAGGAGTCACGAAGGCAAGGGTCCAAGGGTCGAGAAGCAAGAAGCCAAATGCAGCAAGGCAGAAAACGTGTTGCTGTGGCAAAGAGCCAAAGGGAAATGCTGACCTTATATCCCTTCCCAGATCTTGCCACCAGGCGCAGTGAGTTACCAAGTGGCCTCACCTGTGTGGCCACGTCTTGCCTCTCCAGAACAAACTTAGGAAAGCCCCAGTCCTGCAAAGCCCTACTGATCACAAGACCTGGCTCCTGCATGCACTCCTGATACAGATGCTCACAAGAAACCAGCAAGCTGAACATGAGTTCTCCTGTAGCTTTCATCAACTGGCATTCATAAGCATTGCTTCCTCTGGCTGGAGAGGCAGGGCATAGGCATCATGGATAGCAGCCATTGATCAGATCAGACCAAAGATCCATCTACTCTGGCATTCTTTTTCTTAACCATGGTAAGTCAGAGGGTTCATTCAGAGTTACCTTTCCTCTACTCTTTCCAGGCATGGTCTGTGCTTTAAAGCTCCATGTCTGAGCACATCCTTTTATCTTTTATCTCCTTGCCCTCACAAGCTTTCCCCATGAAACCTCCTCTTTAATGCTCAATCAGAGCAAATGGCAATCCATGGGAAGCCTGAATCGACATTTGTTCCAATTGAGTGCTAAAGAGCAGCTTTTCACAGGGAAAGCTCTGGGGCAGGGGGCACACAGAGCATGGTAAGAATAGAGCAAAAAGTGGGTTTGGATAAGCCCAGGTTCACCAAAAAGGTGCAAAAGTTGTCAATTGGTATTCAGAGGCACACAATGAATAAATGCCCAATCCCTTTTTAAAGTAATCTCAGCCAGTCTCCATCACCACGTTGCTTGGCAGAGAATTTCAGAATCCCTTTTGTTTGACCTGAGTGTGGTCCCTATCAATTTCATTGGGTGTTTTGCCTGAATAGGGAATGTAGACATGAATAGGGGGCACATGGGAGAGGCACCCCACATACCCCTGTGTACCTTGAATCATTTTATACACTTCTATCATGTCCACCCCCGGTACTGAATGAAAGCCAGAAGGCAGGGCAGTTGAGGTTGGCAGGGCAGTATTCCACAAGCCCCCCACCCATGCAAAATCAGTTCTAACTCATCGGTACTGATGGCCTTTTGAGCAACTCTCCACTGCACTTGATGTGTAGATTTTAATATTTGTAACCATGTGCCACACATGCAGCTGGCAGTTGTAATTTTAATGTTTCACCTTTGCCTCTGATAATTTGGCCATTGTATTACAGGTTATTATCCTTCACATTCATCTTTCCAATTGCCCTGTGCCAATTCAGTGTGAATGCTCCCGTTTTATAACAGTATTGCCTTTTCTTCCTGCCATATAATTGTTTGTGGGAGGTTTGGACCTTCTCAACTCCCAGCTTTGTTTTTCACTAAGCCACCATACAGGGCTGATGGACTGCATTCAATTTGATGGGTCACAAGTTGCATGGGCCAATTTTCATCCCACTTTTCCCTCTGAACTCTCAGCCACAAAGGGACAAAGAGGTTTTTAAGTACTTAACTTTGATTGTCCCCATTAACATAGGAATTTTGTGACACCCTGAAGATCCACCATAATTTGCATGATGGCAAAAATATAAATATAAATGGTTCTCAGTACAACTGTTGACATTTCTCAAATGCCTTGGGGGTGCCTAAGAGGAATGCTGGAGGGAACACTATGAATGAAACACAAGATTATGTCATTTGGTTATATTGTCCTTTTTTAAAAAAGTTAACATCCAATGTATTGGTTTTATTGATGTCCAGTCCTGAAATTTCCTTTAAAAAAATATAAACACACATCAAAATGCCATGACAAAAATGCTTAATATGTTAAGCATTATTTTTTTTAAATTAAAGACATAAAATAGTATTACCCCACCCCACCCCCCAAAAAGGAAGGAAGCTCAGCTAGGCTTGGAGAGGTGTTTGAATTCAGTTTGCACTTTGCAGAACAAGATGAAGATTGAGAAACCACCAGCCTTCAAATTTCACACTTCTCTGAATTTTGCAACACAGTTCTCCATTCAAGTAATGTGTTTACTAAAGTGAATACACAGAGATAAAGTGCACATAAAAATGCATATATTGGTGAAAAATAACATACAAAATTACATTACATTAGAGGGAATAGAAATATTAGAGAGAACATACTTTGCAAAATGTGTATATTATTCAAAAACGCAGACAAAAATGTTTCTATAAGGAGACATTTGCACTAAAATTGTGTTGTGTTTTCAAGAGGAATCCTGGCTAAATTCAAGAAAAGTTACACAATGAGAACACCATACACACAAACCCCAAATCCTACAAATAAAATAAAAATATTTGTGTGGAACGTGGCATGACATCTTAAATACTTATCTATATTAATATGGGACTCCTAAAGTAAAACATTTTTTCCAGGTTTATAATTGCAAGATGCATGTTAATTAGAGGTGACTGTTTTCTGAATTACGGCAACCAGTGTTCCGTGTCAATTAGTGCAATTAGGTTGAATTAAGCGGTCTGTAATTGCTCCTCCGAATTTTGCTTGCACATTATTTTAATGGAAAAGTTAGATGTGCTGCTAACCACTAACTGTCAAGCTTGGGATCAAAAGAGAGGGGGGAGTGCTAAAAGAACTTAGGGTAACTAAAACAGCAGCAGCAGCAGCAGCAGCAGCAGCAATGCCAAGAGATCTGTTCCACTGTCCTCAACATTGCCACTCTGCCCCCTGGGACGCTCGTCCTGGGCAGTGCCCCCCTGGGACACTTGCCCTGCCCCCGTGGGTGGCTAGCCCCGCCCACGGGTGCACAGCAGCTAGCTCCGCCTCTGGATAAACCTTCATAGGAATGGGGAAGCCATACAGCAGATTTCTGCTTGCAATGTAGAACTGAGCCTTTGCAACCAGATGGCTGAATAAAGAGACAGACTGGGCTGAACCAGGACCACTTTATTTAAGGATAAAACCCATTAACAAACACCTGCAGAGGTGAAATACTATTGGTAAAGGTGCAAACTTGATCCTAAACAAGCTACAGCCTCTAGGGGTCAGCAACCTTTTTCAGCCGTGGGCCGGTCCCCGTCCTGTCAGGAAAAAGCAGCAATGCGAGAGCAAGCTGCAGGTGTCTGGAATGCAAAACAGGATGTTGATGTATGGGACTGTACTATTGGAACAAAGGGGCAGTCTATTCAGTGTACTGAGCACCGGATGTTAGCTCAGAGTGTCATCTGACCTGTACTGGAAGTACAGGGGTGGAGTTTTCTCTCCCTACTGTTGGAGACTGGAGAGTGCAGACGTGTTTCTCTGTACTGCTGTGAAGACAGAAATAAAAGGCATGTAAAATAGATTTCTGTCTGTCTCTTTCCCCTCCCTGAGGGAAGCAGGGAGGAGGGAGAAATGGCGTGTCCCTCTCACGCTGAGTGGGATCGCCGATAGAGGCCTCGCCTGTATCTTGCCGGGAGTCGCAGACGGGGAGGTCAACTAGGAACTCAAGCCGGGTGCCTAGAGAGTGGCCAATTCCACTGATAGTGCTTGAGATTCCGACACGTCCCTCAGACCATGTGGGGGCCAGACTATATTTTGAAAAATACAACAACAAATGAATTCCTATGCCCCCCAATTAACCCAGCGATGCATTTTAAATAAAAGCACACATTCTACTCATATAAAAACACCAGGCAGGCCCCACAAATAACCCAGAGGTGCATTTTAAATAAAAGGACATATTCTACTCATGTAAAAACATGCTGATTCCCAGACCGTCCATGGGCCGGATTCAGAAGGTGCCTTAGGTTGCCTACCCCTGCTCTAGGGTGATCAAAACCCCTACCTGCAGAAACTGGAGATACTGGATTACTGCTTTTTAATAATATTAATTTGGGGAAAAATATTTATACACTAGCCATTTTTCCAAATCTCACTCCATTTTAAGGAGCAAACTTGCCTTATAATTGGCTTACCATGTAAATAGCAATACCTCAGTCCACTCTTTCTATTCTATGGATCAAACATGGAATGCTTGTAAATAAGGCACTGAATGTGTCTCCATCGTGCAGCCTTCAAAGGTGACTAATAGGGAGGCTCCCAGCTTCACAACAATAGATGCAATAGATGCTCTGTTGAGGTTCTCAAGTACATTTGCTTGACATTCATGCTTTATGCCTTTAAATTTCTTTTTTTATTGCATCGTTAGAACTTGCATAGAACACCTTACTTTTAAAGAGCGCTAGTTCTGGTGCCTTGAAAAAAAGACATTGGTTCCTCTTTTTCCAACTATTGTTTATATGAAAGCATCAAATCTCTCCTGCCCCCTCCTCCTTGCATATTATGTTAAGGAGGGAAGGAGAATATGACATTCTATCACGAACACACGGACTCACAAAGACAGCCTCGCACTCCCTGATCAGAGACAATTAATATCATATTTGTGTGAAGAGCAAATTTTAATATACATCGTTGTCTGGGGAATATATTGATAACCTTTAAGTTTGTAGAAGTCTGTATTTTGTAAAATTTACATATGCAAATAGCTATCCCACTTGAACTTTATTTTAATAATTTGAAGTTGCTTCTATCCCACTGAGCCCAAGATAGAGTTTTTCTTATCCCTTTCCCCCTTTAATATGGTTGGAATATTATTTACAAGTTCCAGATAATATTTAAGGTATTATCAGCAGGAGGGGTTTTGTTATCAAGAGTTAATTAAGAGTTGCCACCAAATTCCATTCAAAGTTCATGCAGGGGCGCTTGTTTGTGTGGAACATTGGAAGTGAAATCCAAAAAGAATATTGGTTTCTGTGTGCTAGGCCCTAAATTCTTAGATGCCTAAGGACTTCTGCTGTCCATTCACTGGGTCTGTAAAACTCTATCCACCTAAATTGCTACTCATCCATATTCTTTCCATTGATAGTTTTGATGTCTCCCTTAAGAAATATTACATAAAGGAGAGGTATGGTACCTATTAGATTTTATGAGCGTAAAAATTACTTTTCTGTGATGGTACTTAGATTACCTTCCCCAAGTAAGTTGGCTAGCTGCATGCGAAATAGCAGTGGTCTCCTATTTGGCCAAAGAAGTGTCATTTATGTCCAAATAAATTACACTGGTATTGTTTCATTAAAAAAGCAAGCATACACATTTATATTATTGATTTGTTTCTTGGTGGAAGCAGTGGAAGCAGTGATACTCCAGCATGAATTCAGATCTCTTGCTATGTAAACTTGCTTCCTTTCATTCTTTTTTCACCTCCCTAATCACTCCAAAGTGATGGGTAACTGTGCAACTAGTTCACACATAGAGTAGATGTGAGCTTAAAACATGTTCCTGGATTGTACCGCTTCATACTGAGGGTGTGTGTGTGAAATATAATTTAATGTGTTCATATATGTAAATAAACTAAGTCCCTATATATAGAAAATGGGCAAGGTAGAAAGAAGGTTAGGCCCAACCTCTCTTGCAGGGAGGGATTTTATTAAATAGAGGGCCATTCAGTCATCGGATCCCCATTAGTAGCTCACTTATTTCATGTTGCCCTTGCGTGATATGTGCCACCATGAGATTTGCTCATGAGATTCCCCTGCCCATATGACCACTGGAGAGATCCATTAGGTTGGAGGGCACCATGAGCTGGGCCTTCTTTGAGGTAGACCCACTTTTCTGGAGCTCTATTCTAATTCAGTGTTATGTACTAAGCTTGGATCCTAGAACAATAGGCAAGTAGGAGCCTAGAATGCAACAACTGATTGGCTTGCAGGAAAAGACCAATCAGGCTCCAGGGGGAAGTTAATCAGCCTATTAGGCTGATAGGATTGTAGAATGCAACAACTGATTGGCCTGCAGGAAAAGACCAATCAGGCTCCAGGAGGGAAGCAGAATCAGCCAATCAGATGAGACCCATTGTGTAAATAATGTATATAAAAGCCTGAGGTTTGGAGGGGCAATTCTATCACTGTTTTACAAGCTGAAATAAAGAGCAGGAAATCACTACAGGACTCCGAGTATATTTTATTCAGATATAGAATCATAGAATTGTAGAGTTGGAGGGGGCTCCAAGGATTATCTAGTCCAACCCCCTGCAATGCAGGAATCTCCGCTAAAGTATTCATGAGAGATGGGCATCCAGTCTCTGCTTAAAAACCTCTAAGGAAGGAGAGTCCACCACCTCTCATGGGAGTCCATTGCACTGCTCTCCAGAGCAACAGAAAACAGTCTTTCAGTCTTCTCTTTTTCAGCTAAACATGTCCAACTTCCTCAACTGTTCCTTATAAGGCTTGATTTCTGGGCCATTGATCATCTCGGTTGCCTTCCTCTGAACATGTTAACATACTTCTTAAACTGGACACAGTATTTCAGGTATGGTCTGACCATAGCAGAATAGGGTGGTACTATTACGTTTTTCCTTTCCTTTTTCTCTGGCTGCTGCATCATACTGTTGACTCACTTTAAGCCTGTGCTCTACTAAGACCCCTAGAGCCTTTTCACACATGTAGCCCTGCCATTGTCAGCTTATGAGGTTTCTAAGGACCCATTTTGTTTCATACCACCTTTTCTCAAAAAAGATATACAATATGGGCTGTTGGTTGGACTTGGGGCTGAAATAGTTTAAACTATTGTAACTGTTTTTTACCATTAAAATGCTAGTTCAGTGTTTTTATCCTTGTTTGGCTTTCTCTACTGCTGCTTTAATATTATTCTGGCCAATGGTGCCAGGAATATTCAAAGGGCAGGATGGAAGAGAGGCCCAGTGGGAAAGTCACCCACCTCCGACAAAGATGCAGGTATCTGATAGGTCCCTCCTTTCTGTGGTTACTCCTCCTTCTTGGTCATGCCTGCATTTCCTTCCTTCCTGATGCCCCACTCTCTGAGAGTCCCTGGTAGCTCTAGGCCACTCAACCGGACCTGTAGCAATCTGGAGCTGTCACAAAGTGACTCAAACAAGGCTCGGATCCGTCTGAATAGACCTGATTTTGCTCATGATTCAGGCTGTGGCTAAATCCTGTGCACAGTCCTAACAAAGAAGAGCAAAAAGTAGAGCAAAGAAGTTGCCCATCCCCAATCAGAAAGTGGACTGAGCAGGCACACAGCTCACCTGATCACAGACTTACTGTATTTCTACTTAAAATATATTATTTATTTCTAAATTTGCACCTACCTGCATCAATTGGCACATGCAAATTTTATGCAAAACTGAATTAGTTTTGTCCTCCTGTTGTAGCTCTTCTTTCTTTTTCTTTTGGCAATGTTTTAACCAACCTCTGGAAGATTACCGAAACATTGCAAATGGCCATTATGCAGTCAGAATGGAAATCCTTTCAAATACAGTGGTACCTAGGGTTACAGATGCTTCAGGTTACAGACGCTTCAGGTTACAGACTCCACTAACCCAGAAATAGTACCTCAGGTTAAGAACTTTGCTTCAGGGTGAGAACAGAAATCGCGCGGTGGCGGCGCGGTGGCAGCGGGAGGCCCCATTAGCAGTGGCAGTGGGAGGCCCCATTAGCTAAAGTGGTACCTCAGGTTAAGAACAGTTTCAGGTTAAAAGCAGACCTCCAGGACGAATTAAGTTCTTAACCCGAGGTACCACTGTACATGGTGCTCTGCTCTTTTTTATGGTGGGAAATGCCTTGCGTATGCATTCTTCCCACATGCAAGGGCACGTTTGCGTATGGTGAATTTCTCAAGTGCATCAGAAACACTGTGTGTCCTGTATGAGTCACTTTGAACCTAAGAGAGTGGATGGTATATACAGTTAACTAATCAAATGGATATATTAAGCTTAGTCCCATCCGTGCTCACTATCAGCTCTCTCTTTCATACTCTCACAAGCAGCACCTCCAGTTCCTCTTTCCAAAAGCCTGTTGTATATTATGCAGAAAATTACCCCGGGAATCTGTCCATGAATTACCATCCCTCTGCTCGTTGCCTGAGAGAGTACTAAAACAGGATTCATCCAATTCCTCCAGGTTCCATCTCAATATCCTCTCTAGTTTATGTCCCTACATAACTTATCCCCAAAGAAGCCCTTAAGTATGAACTGTTATAGATTTCCATGCTGAAAGGCAGCACGTCTCTGAATACCAGAGGCCAAGGACAAACAGCAGGGGAAAGTTGTTGCTTTCACCTCCAGCTTATGGAGTTCCCCAGGGCAGGTCTTTGACAACTGCAGAAACAGGGTGCTGGAATAGATATGGGGAGTGAAACAGACAGTTCTGGGGCATCTCCATATAGCCTGCAGCATCCCCTCCTCACCCCTCACCCCACATCTCTCCACTCACCCCATTGCAATTAGGGGTTTTTTTTGGGGGGGGGAGTTCTCCTACTGTTGCCAATGGAAGTCTGTTTCCAGTCTAATTGAGGTGAGTGTGGGGCTTTGGGTTAGGGTCATAGATTGGGAAGGAAGCAGCGATCCTCCCACACTTGCATTTTCTTGGGACGATTGCTTCCTTCTCTAGCAATTAGTCTGGACGCAAGCAACATTTTTTTCAAGTCTAATTGTTGGGTACATTTATGAGAGTGTGAATTTACATCACTGTGTATGCTATGGAGGATGTTCCATTGGAGCTACTGGGGCACTGCCCCACCAACTTCAGTGTGCTCTGTCAGCCCCAGAGGTGCCACCTTGGGGGTCATTGAGAGGAGGTCTTGCCTAGTGCTACCAGCTTCAGTAGCCAAGGCTCCTTCTCTCTCCCACTCAGGAAGAGTCTGCCTTTCATGCTGTGCTTCGTTCAGCAGTTCAGCCTCCTCTGCTCTTTCAATATTGGGGGGCCAGAGCCCCCTGCTAAAGAATATTGAGGGGGCTGACAACACCTCTGTCCCCTAGAGTTGGTGTGTCTGGTCTTGCTTGCCTCCTTCCCTAAAACCTGTCTAGCAGATGGCACTGCCTGTCAGTTTTCCCCTCATTAATCTTAGTGTTTCCCCTGTAGAACTCAGAAGGGAAGTTAGAATTAGTTGGCTCTGCCACTCATTGGTTCTGCCTTCATTTACTGATGGACTCTTTGCTTTGTGTCCCACCAGCCCAAATGGGCACCAGGCGCCACAGCATGCATGCATGTAAGAAGAAGAGAGAGTTTTGGATTTGATATCCCACTTTATCACTACCCTAATGAGTCTCAAAGCGGCTATCATTCTCCTTTCCCTTCCTCCCCCCACAACAAACACTCTGTGAACTGAGTGGGGCTGAGAGACTTCAAAGAAGTGTGACTAGCCCAAGATCACCCAGCAACTGCATGTGGAGGAGCGGAGACACGAACCCAGTTCACCAGATTATGAGTCTGCCACTCTTAACTACTACACCACAATGTTTTGCATGTGTTTTTTGTGGTGGGCACATCCATTTTGTTCTTGACCATGCCCACCATTGGCATGAAGCCCCCAGAGGTCTGGTCATGAGGGAATGCTGTGGTCAAAAAACGGTTCCCCAGCTCTGGACTAGATGAACATTGAACAAGTACATACTTACTTGCTTATGTGCTCAGTGCTACCATCACAGTTGCATAATTCTTCCACCTTCTTCCTGTCTCTCGATCTTTTCTGATTACATTTCCCCCCTTTGTTCTTTAATTTGATCTTCAGCAAATAAATGCAAATCAACAATGGCAATTTTGACTTCACACATTGGCCAAAGGGTGAACTTCAATTATCCAGAATGTAATTTCACCAAGCTGGTATTAACTCAGCTTTATTTTCTTAATGCTATTAATCCATTGTAATAAAAAATGTTGATATGGGGAGATGTGCAGGGTTGGAGTCTTCTCCCACCACCCCTGTTTCTGGTAGCTTTATTATTTTGGAGGACTAATTGCTTAATTACTTCAATGGGCTATAAAGAGCTGAGCGGATGTGCTTCTCCATCTGTTTTGTTGTTCTTGTTGTTGATTTATTAAAACAGCGCCATCCAAAGAGGAGGTAAAGCTAAAGAACAAATTGAATCTAGTTTAGTAAGCTAAATGTTCTAGGTTTGGACAAGAGCCACTGGAGGCAAGGCAGCAAAGCAGGTCTGTTGTTTCAGGACCACAGAGAGCTCCTAGTGAGCAACTTGCTCCAACAAGTTGCTCCCCCTCTCTCATAACAATAGAACCCCTGGGCAGCCAATGAAACTTAATGTTGGAATATTCAAGACAAACAAAGGAAGGAACTTCACACACTGCAATGTTAAATGGATAAATCAGGGTGGCCCAACATTTCATACCAACTGGGCTGCAAAAGTACTTTGGCACAGAACCCACAGGCCACACACTGCCTTGTTGCAGTGGGCAGGGGAGCAAAGCCAAAATTTAACCTCCCCCCGCCAAGCCCTTGTGCTGACCTCACACAGCTGGATAAGTGAGACACTGGGCTTTGGGAAGGAGGTACAAGGCTCTGGCAAGGTCCTAGAGTCCTCCCATCTCCTTCCCAAAGCTGGGAAAGCACTAACTAGACTTTGGGATAGAGGCATGACCCTAGGACCCAGCCAAAGCCCTCCTTTCCAAAGTCCAGTGCCTCATATACCCAACTTGTGAAAGGCAACATGAAGTCTGGGTAGGGGGGTATCAAATGCTGCTGAGGGCATGCTCTGCCAGAACTGACCCAAGGGATACCATGTCATTGGCACCAGTTACCAGCTCCATTGGGGGCAAAGATGCACGACCCATTGAGCCATCCTCAGTTCTCTGGCATTCACTCCTTTGAACCTGTTCCCAGGTGATTATTGAAAGTGGTGGTGGGGTCTTGAAAACAAAACACCATTCATGATGGGCAAAGCCACCAACCACAGTGTTAGGGTGGAGCCGTTTTTTAAACAACAACAAAGTTCAAGCCAAATGACTTATTCAATCTTCCCCCAAACACATTTAATGTGCAGGCAGCACGTTACTGTATATTAATTATTCATCCCCTTGTACTTCATTATTTTTACTGCTCTAAGCCAGGTTTATTTAGGCATTACTAATAAAGGATTGCTGATACTGAATATGGTAAATTCAGGGCTATTTCAATTAATCAAGAGTCAACAAACTTAATTAGTTCATGTGTTATCTAAAGCTGGGGAATGCATTCATATTTATGGAGGATTCGCTCCCCATGTTCTATCATGCTCCCATAATCTATGGTTTGTAGTAACCTGCATGCATCCATGCTGGGATGCAGAGTGGGTGGGGAAGAGCAATGGCCAAGGTCAGTTATTTATTACTAATAAAGGAATATACTTATCTCAACTGCAGCAATGGCAAGTCCAACATGTACAATAACTGTAGGAACATTGGATAGTGGGGAGGGAAGCTGACAAACCACAATTCGTGGTTTAGGGCAGCAGTGGCAAACCTGCAGTCATAGTTTGACCACAGTTGTCTCCTCTTCCCATTGAAGATTGGTCAGCTGAAATCTGTGAATTGTACTGCCTTTTGTCTAAACAGGACCACCTTTTGGTGGGGAAATGTTCATATTCTCCTGATTTGAATCCTTCCCCCACCCCCACTCCGGATTTAAAGTCATTCACATGAGTGAATTGGGGGTATCTCAAGACTGGAGCTATTATTCTATGCACACATTGTGCTATTTTTATCTGGCCTGTGAGATATTCTTTCTAAATGTGTATTCTGAAACAATATTAAGGGAGTGGATGCAGTAACAGAAATGGGCTTCCTATTTAAATTTTGCTGTGTCCCAATTACCCAAACTGGCATTAAAGTGTGTCTCACTGAACAATGGATATAAGTGAAAGAATCCTCTTGGCTTCCTCATTGTGACATTTCTTGAGGGGATAGCCTTGTAAATGAGGAGAATTAACACCAGGGCTGGAGAAAAGGAAAATCTCTTAGACTGTTAAATCTTATTCAGACACCCATGTGCATTTATACATATCCTTTGGCTATTTTTAAGGAAGACATGGTTTACTTAAAAGGAGCTCTGTTTGAAACTTTAAAATGTTGCTAAAGATTGAAAGAAGAGAATTTGAAATTTGGGGCACAGGGCAGGGCTTCAGAAGTCATGTTAATGTTTTATTTCACATGTTTATATTTTAATGTTTGAGTGGCTTAGCATTATTGGGTAGCATTCAACTAAGCCACCCTCAGAGCAGACCCATTGAAATCAATGGAGTTATGTTAGTCATGGCTATTTTAGGTGTGTTGAGTTCAATAGGGCTATCTGTGCATACTCAATTGAATGCCAACCATGTGTATCTTAATTATAGATCTTTATATTTTACTTTTTCATAGCTGCAAAACCTGTTCTGACATTAAACACTCTTCTTCTTTTCTTTTACCTCTCCCTCTCCCTCTTCCTTCCTCTTCCTCCTCCTCTTCTTCTTCCCTGATCCAAGAATATATTTCCAGGTGGTTCCTCCTCTGCTTGAATAACCTTGCTTGAATATGACTCTGAAACACTTGCCAGCCTCACTGCCTCTTCTGATCCTGTGCCTCCTGGGGAAATAAAGTGGGAGGAGTCTGAGATGAACCCAGGCAGCTGGTGTGTGGATGACCAGTCTCTATATCAGCTGCATGGACCATGGCTCGTGCATGGAGAAAGTCCCAGATTCAATCCTGGCATCTCCAGGTAGGGCTTGGAGAGAACTGTGTCTGAAACCCTAGAGATGTCAGTCAGTTTGGACAACACTGGCAGCTTCCTGTGTTCCAAGTTATCTGGTTCCTCAGAGTTGCTGGCAGTGTAACCATCTCCTGTGTCCTGCTCCCTGAGCTTCTCATCTGAGGAGACCTCAGTCTCAATGGCTTGGCTGAATGCCGCCTCTCTCATTCCTCAGAAGTATTTAAGCAGTGACTGCATGTATATTTCTTTTTGCTGCCTTTTAACCTCTTATTATTTCCTCTCCTCCCATCCTTTTATTTTTGTATGTACCTCACTCTCCTTGTCTTTTCTCTTGATTGCAAGCCTGCAGACAGGATTTGTTCATTTAAACCTTAATTACTGCACCACAGTGCTTAGCAGCTGAGCTGCTTTTAAAACAATAAAGGTGAATATTATCTTGGTGGTGCCTGAGTGGAGTGTGTTCTGCCCACTGGGGTTGAGGCTGAGGATCATTTCCATACCTCGTACAGTGCAAGAGCTACTAGTGTGTCACAATAAAGAGCCCTTGGTTGGTGAAACCTCCTCTGAGCTTGACACAAGCATCTTCACAAAAGGTTACCTGCCACATTTCTGAGTGATTATTGGGAAGATGGCATGACAGGCACCCTTGGCAGGAGAGACATACCTGCTCTCAGAAGTGTCTAGCAAAGGCCACTGCTTCTTCATCAGCCACTGCTGTGAGTTTGCCTTCCCCAAGAATAATACCAAGGAAAGTGACTACCTAGGCAGAAAGCCATTGTGGAGAAGGACAGTAGATCATTGGTAGAGCACGCACTCACAACATTCTGGGATTTCAAACATTGCTTTCAGGGACATGGAACTGCCAATGGGCCTCACCATCAGAGAGCCCCACTGTAATTGGATGCAGTAGGGAGTTTCCTGTTGGGCCCTCCCTGCAACAGGTGTTATGAACCCTGGATTACCCCAAACCGAAGTCCACATCGTGATATTGGTTTCATAATTTGACCTGGCAATATATCCTAAATCATGATGTGGGTTAGGGCTGGGTGATATATCATCCAAAACCAGTTTCAAGTCCATATCATGATACTGATCTCAAAAATTTTGACATGGCAATATATTAAGAATCATAATGTGTGCGCACACATGCGTGTGTGCATGCTATGCAAAAATCACAATGTGGGAAAAAACGTGAAGCCAACCAATGCATCTACAGTGGTACCTCGGGTTACAGACGCTTCAAGGTACAGACTCTGCTAACCCCGAAATAGTACCTTGGGTTAAGAACTTTGCTTCAGGATGAGAACAGAAATGGCGGCAGCAGTGGGAGGCCCCATTAGCTAAAGTGGTACCTCAGGTTAAGAACAGTTTCAGGTTAAGAATGGACCCCCAGAACGAATTAAGTTCTTAACCTGAGGTACCACTGTACATAGCTCCACCCTTATTTCAGACATTGTGATATATCTGTATATCGTGATGTTTAGCTGATGATATATCGTCCTGCCTATCCTGGATCTAGTAGTCACCAGGCCACAAAGTCAGATACTATGGGGCACCAGCTTAGGAGCTGGGTCAGGCTCAAGGTTGACTGCTGGAGACAGAGATGCTATTGCACTTAAGACTTTTGGACAGAAGCCCCCAGAGGAAACTCAAAGACCACTGGGGACTATAGAATTAGAGCGTGGACCTCCACAGGCACCTTTCCCTGAGCCTGAAAAACCAGCAGCACCTCACTGGGCATCACTAGTCTGGAAGTGCAGGGAGATCAGTAGGAGGGAGGCTATGGGACGAAGGAGGAGTACCTACCTTAAGTTCAGAGGGTTGTCCCTTTAAGACTCTGAAGTGGTGGGTGGAGCCTGGAACTGGTTTCCTGGAAGCAGTTTCCTGGAGGCATAAAAGGACTCAGCAAGGCCAGCCCAACACATTTTGCCACCTGAGGCAAAGGCCAAATAGCACACACTTTTATTTAAGGGGGCATTTTGTAAGCAGCCCTCAAAAGTTCATATCTGCCATTCATTATATGCCACAGAAACTTCCTAACAGTGGCATAAAAGACACCTTGGGTGCTAAAAGTTGCAGAATATATTTTATATCAGACTCTGGGTTTATCAATAATGTGGAGCTATATATCATCTCAATCGTTTGCATTCGCATTTAGATGAAAGAATATTTGGCAGGCAAAAATCTGTTTCCTAGTTCATATTTATATCTTCAGCATTTGGGAAAATCATTAAAATAATGATCTCCCAATGCCTTTGTGCAGTGATTTGATATATATAGATAGAGATGAATCTGGATATACATACAGCTCATTCCCCTTAATTTTCCAATCTGTATTCATGGCATGTTCCCCCCATCAAACAGTTTGTTTTCCAATGAGTAAACTTTTCAAATCTTTCAATAATCCTCAGGGATGTTTTCCTTTCAGTATTTTCACGAGCCATTTGATTAAGTTCTTGCCTGCTATTTTATTTTTCATCTTCTCCAACAGCATCAGAAAAGAAAAACTGTGTGTGTGCGTGCACACACACACACATGCCCAGACATATATGATGGAATTATATTAGGAAATAATAAAAGCGATTATCTTAATCTTCCCAAATATTCTGATTTTGTATTCATTTCCTGCATTATTGCACTCTGAAATGCTATAAATGTGCAAATAGTGATTTTATAGCATTTCTAGAGGTCTGCTGCTGCAAAGAGAATATATATACACACACACACATACTAATATTGAAAATGGAAATAATAATACTAATACTATTAAGGCATTCAAATTGTGTTTCTCATTTACAGATCTTAATACAGGAAAGTAAACATTAGCTTTCCTAGTTTGAGAGATTGCCCTTTATAAAACAGGGCAGAAAAACCTTTATTGGCTGGAATAAAAGCTAAATGGTCTTACACAGCAAGATTTTTGACAGGGGCATTGGGTGGGGGGAGTTTCATTGTTTTTAAAAAGAGTAATCATTGGCCCATTTAACTATGGAGATATAGCTCACACCCACAACATGCATTTAAAGTATACAATTCCCCCAATAATCCTGAGAACTGTAGTTTACCCCTGACAGAACTACAATTCTAAACACCCTTGAGAAACTGCAGATCCCAGGAACTGGGGGGAGCTATGTGCTTTAAATGTGTGGTGTAGATGTGACCATAAGCAGTACCTTTTTTCTTTTAAAAAAAGTGTTTAGGGGTACTCTCATTTTCCTACTCATATTGAAATACTGCCCCTCAATGAGGCCAAACTTAGATTCACAAAATGTTTAGGGGTGTGCGTACCCCTGTGTACCCCCCAGAAAAAAAGCACTGACAAGATAAAACATGAATAAGAATGGCATTCCTTCCAAGTACTCAATAAGAGATGTGGAGAATGAATGAAAAGTCACTGCGATAATGGAGAAGAAGAAGAAGAAGAGGAGGAGGAGGAGGAGGAAGAGGAGGAGGAGGAGGAAGAGGAGGAGGAGGAGGAGGAGGAGGAGGAGGAGTAGTTTGGACTTGATATCCCGCCTTTCACTCCCCTTAAGGAGTCTCAAAGCGGCTAACAATCTCCTTTCCCTTCCTCCCCCACAACAAACACTCTGTGAGGTGAATGGGGCTGAGAGACTTCAGAGAAGTGTGACTAGCCCAAGGTCACCCAGCAGCTACATGTGGAGGAACGGAGATGCGAACCCAGTTCACCAGATTATGAGTCCATCGTTCTTAACCACCACACCACAATGGCTTCCATTATGTGAGAAGAACCACACATAAATTTATTGGGACTTTGCAGCAATTGTCCAGCAGTACCCTCTGGAATTGTCCCCTCAATTTGGAGTTGAGCCATTAAATCACCATGCCTCCAGTTCTCAACTTGGAGACTTGTTCCAGAAAGACACCATGGTTGATGGCATTGAAAGTCACCTTGAGGTTTAGAATAATGAGCAGGGTTCCTCTGTTTCTTTATTTCAACAATTTATAAACCACCTACCATTCAAAAAAATGTTAAAGTGGTTCCAACCAACCAAAATACAAGATCATTCAAATCAGTACAATGGACAACAGTCAATAGATACAGGAGCATCCAGGGCCAACAAAATGCTGCAAAACAAACTAATGGGCCCTAAAAGTTTGAGTAATTACTGTCAGTATGTTTCCAAAAATCAGCCAAAGCACATCACTCTTTGTGTTTATTTAAATATCTGAGGAGTGGTGGTTCCATAGGGTGGGATCCTCAACAGAAAAGGCCCTCCCCCTGAACTCCTCAAGACAAGGGTCTCTAGACCAGTGTTTCCCAAACTTGGGTCTCCAGCTGTTTTTGGACTACAATTCCCATCATCCCTGACCACCGGTCTTGCTAGTCAGGGCTGATGGGAGTTGTAGTCCAAAAGCAGCTGGAGACCCAAGTTTGGGAAACACTACTCTACACTGTGGTATAACCAGGAAGGTCTCACTTGCCTATCTCGGTGATCAGGTGCTCATTTAAGTAGTCTGTTCCTAAGTTTAGGGTTTTATGCTTAATCAGCAAAACCTTAAACCTGACCTTGAAGAAAATGGCATCCTGTGCCGTTGTTTTAGAAGTGGTGCTATACCAGGGGTGAGGAACACTTTTTTTCAACCTGACAGCACCATTCCCTTCCAGCCAACCTTCCAGGAGCCACATGTCATTGGTGGACAGGGCCAGAGGCAAAAGCCAAAATTGGAAAGGATGTGAATTTGACTTTTTGTACAGTGGGCTAGTTTCTCCACTCACACAATTCTACATTTCATCTTGGCAAATGGAAAGCTCATCATAGCTTCAAAGGCACTTTGCAACCAAACAGAACAGGGCTGATGACGTAGCTTGTGATGGTGCGTGGCTTGGATAGAGTCCTACGGGAGTCCTAAGGAGGTAGGAGGTCCAAATTTAGACACACAGCCTGAGGTTCCCCATTCCACGAGGTTAGTCCACAGTCTAGCTACAGCGCTGTTCACCAGCTGCAGCTTCTAGAGCATCTTAAAGGACAGCACCACACAGAACACATTGAAATAAACCAGTCTTGGGGTTACCAATGCATTGGCCACTGTAGTAAGGCCAAGACTGCACTCTTCCTGACACAGGCCATTCATCAGAGCAACCAGGGTGGTGTTCATGCTAAAGCGAAGTCTGAAATGGGACTGAAAAAGGTAACCTTTGTTTATTAGATAGATGTAGATCTTTGCCCTAAGATAGGTGGGAGTGAATGAAATGCAGTTCAAACAATAAATGCATAAACACTGGGGAACAGCAAAAAAAACAAATGCAGCAGACTAAAAGCTCACATCAAGATTACACTTCAGTTGGTCCCTCATAAAAAACAATGAATTAAGTGGTACATTGTCATTTGCTGCTGAAAGAAGGTCAGATGTCAGTGCCAGCTATGTGTCAGGGAGGAGAACGCTCTACAACTGAGGGGTCACCACATAAAAGGCCCTGTCCCAGGTCACCAGTTTCATCCAGGGATAACCCAACTTAACCAAGAATACCTAGGTTGCCTGGTCACCAAAGTGCCTTCGTTCTTGAGAATTCAATAAGTAAAATATAAGAGCCATTGTTCAGCTTCTAGTCACTGCTCCAAGTGTCTTTTACTGGCTACAGATTGCTTTTACCTCATCCTACTTCAATCAAGATTAATCTGGCGGCTGCATCTTTCCCTTTGAACCTGACCCCTTGAAATCAGGAGGCTCTCTAAACTTCAACTCTGCATTTAGATGAATAACAGTTGCCGTGTAATAGAACAAAGAACCCATGTCCACCTTTGCAATTGAAATAATGGGAAATGACTAATACAATACTAAGAAACAGGCACCATTCTTATTGAGCTTGCTTTGTGCAGTTCCACCTAACATTTCCAACTCCCAGGTAAATATTTTCTAAGAATCTCATTTTAAAATTGTTATAGTTCTTCAGAAAATGGACTGTAGCCAAAAAGCCCTGGTTATCCAAGCCATTGAGACAGTTCAATGAGGTGAGATGAACTAATACATTTAAAGGAACTTTTAAACAGTGATGCATAGCCCAGATGACCCACTGCCCTGCATTAGTGTCCTCGCTGCTGCAAGTTTTAATTGGTTTCATCAGTAGAATTATCAGTGATAAGTTTAATCACCAATTAAAATTGCCCCTGACACTAGTTAATTGGTGGAGTTGAGACTGGAAACGCACTAGTGCATTGGCACTCTCTTCTGAATGCCAAATTGGGGAGGGGGGGGGGGGAGATTCTCTCCACACACACCCTATCCATTCATAGCAGATTTTTTGCTGGCACTGCACCAGTTAGCCATAGAGCTATAATAGGGCATTGGATAAATTCATGGATGATTCCCTTTCAAGGGCTACTGTTGAAAGCTGTAGTCTTCTGAATACCAGCTGCCGGAATCACAAGCACAGAGATAGCTGTTGCACTCAGGCCCTGCCTCTGGGCTTCACATAGGCATCTGTTTGGCCACTATGGGAGCAGGTTGCTGGGCAGGATGGGTGTTTGGCCTCATCCAGCTGGGCTTTTCTTATGTTCTTATTTAGTCCCGGTTTCACTTTTTAGTTCAGGAATGAATTATCTCATTTCTTAAAATCTTAAATTCTACTCTCCACATGTTCATATTTTAGCATGCAATTTTGCCTAATCCACACATTCTCTTTAACCAATTTTGCCTAAAATGATGCACTTTAGTACATTGTTTTCATGAGCATACCGTATTTTTCGCTCCATAAGACGCACCTAGTTTTAGAGGAGGAGAACAAGAAAAAATATATTCTTTCCCTCTCTGCTCAGCTCCTCTCCAGCAAAGCGGGAGGAAAAACGGAATGGGCTCCGTTTCTCCTCCCGCTTCGCTGAAGGGGCACTGCACAATGCCCCTTCAGCGAAGCGACAGGAGAAACAGAATCCCACTCCCGCTGCACTTAGGAGGCTTTGGGGGGCTATCCCTGAAGCCAGGATAGCAAGAGGGATTGGTGCACACCGATTCCTCTTGCTCTCCTGGCTTCAGCGAAAGCTGTGCAGCCTGCATTCGCTCCATAAGACGCACACACATTTCCCCTTACTTTTTAGGAGGGGGAAAGTGTGTCTTATAGAGCGAAAAATACGGTACAGTGGTGCCTCGCAAGACGAAAAGAATCCGTTCTGTGATTCTCTTCGTCTAGCGGTTTTTTCGTCTTGCGAAGCAAGCCCATTGAAGGATTAGCGGATTAGCGCTATTAGCGGCTTTTAGAGGCTTATAGCGGCTTATCTGCTGATCGGATCAGCTGATAAGTGGCTTAGCGGCTTAGAAAAAGGGGGGGGAACAGCAGGAACTCGCAAGACATTGTCGTCTTGCGAAGCAAGCCCATAGGAAATCCGTTTTGCGAAGCACCTCCAAAACGGAAAACTCTTTCATCTAGTGAGTTTTCCATCTTGCGAGGCATTCATCTTGCGGGGCACCACTGTATGTGTTTTTATGCACAGTTTACCCTAGTATATACATTTGGGGGCCCATTGCTTGGCTGAAGAAATGCACCGGAAAATTCCGAAGCGTGACTGCGATTCACTTCACATATCATTCAGGAAAGTGCTGATTGGGTGGATTTTCCTTTAAATGTGAACTGAATGGAATTTCTCCCCCAGCCTTATCTTCTCCCCTCCCACAACACGCATCCATCTCCACTGTTACTGATTCTCCTGGGTTTCCTGTCTACAGAGCAGTTCTGACATTGTGTCAGCATTGAAATGATATTTTGCTGAGATTTGAGTTGGAGCTCCCAAAGAGAGAAACTAATTTTGGGAGAGTCAGATGTCAAAAGCCCTAATGCTGCATATGCAGCTTTTATGGGGCATAGCTTTTGCATGAGTTGGGTGTTTTCCCAAACAATAGCCCGCATACACTATACCAGAAGCACTCTGCATAACAATAAACCAAGCAGTGCTTGGTCCCTAAGCATCTAACGGCACGAGGAACCGGCACCGTGTCGGATGGAAAATACAATTTCAGCTTCGACATTTGAATTCATTTATATGGTTTGCATTGCCAGGAACATACTGTGGATATAAAGATCGATATTTTATAGCAGCGCTTCTATTCCCCAAATGCATACGAATGTGCAGAGTGTGTTTTTCCTCTTCAAGCAAACAAACAAAGAAGAAGAATAAAGCAAAACTTTTGTTTAAAAGAGGGGAAGCTTCTCAGCTAAATGTAAACCGCCAGAGCTCCAGGGAAGCCTAAGCCGTCTCAATCAAAATACAAAATACAATGACACTTATATATTAAAACATTATACATTAAAACACATTAAAATACATTAAAACAAATATACATTGAAACATCTGTTCTTTCACATCCCAATCCTCTGAGCTGGCTGATGGAGTTGCCCCCTTTCGCGGGAATCTTGAGTACGTGTGTGTGTTTATGTGAGGAGGTCTCTTCACATGATTATCCTAGCATAAGACTATGCATTAAATATAAATTAAATATAAATCTGTAGCATAAGGAGAGCCTTGCTGATGGATCTGGCCAGTGACTTATCTAGCTCACCATCCTGTTCCTCCAGTGGCCAAACAGATGCTTCTGGGAAGCTGAGAACATCTCAGCATTCTTCCCACTTATGCTCCCAGCAACCAGTATTCAGAGCGTACTGCCTCTGATAGTGAGTTAGAACATAGTCTACATGGCTAGTAGCCACTGATGCATAAAGCAACTTTAAAATGATAACTTTATAAAAGCAATATCATAGCTCCATGGCCAATAGATTCATCCTGATACGTAATTACAGTGACACGTTGAATACCTGTGCATATGCAAATCAATTAAAATGATATAACATGCCCATGAAACAGATATTCTCCAAAGGCAATATCAGCAGCCAGACACATTTCGACTAGTAAGTCTTCTTTAGTGGCAGATAAAGTGTACAGAACAATAACTTGAATGTGAATCCAAAAGCATAATACTTTTTTCTTGAAGAAACAAAAACATTATCATAAACTTTGCATGCAAAAATAAGCATATGCAATTTGAGTGTGTATATGAACATACAATAACAATATTCTTACCTTCAGCTTTCTATGAGGAAGCACTGAGAGGATCAGCTTGTTTTGAAATGATGGTACCTACTTTCTGATGGAAGAAGCATTTGTAGGCTTTGGCCAAGGCTGGCTGATAGAAAATGAAACAGACATTGCTTGGAGAAATACTGAGCAATATATAAATGCTTATAAATTGTTGGTATCCATCTGTCTCAATGGACAATGGAGGAGTGTGCCTTTGGGGGTGAAGTCAAACCACATGCTGTGACTGTAGATACCGATACGAGAGAGACATGTTTTGTTGCAGCTGGGGCAGATGAAGGCATCCAGTTGTGCTGCTGCAGATGCAGATAACATTTAATTTCTCTGTGCACCTGCTACAGGAGGGGGCATGGGGGGGAGCACAGGGGCAGTTGCCCCAGGCGCAAAATTGTTAAGGGCACAAAATTTCAACACCCAGTGCTGCCTCAGTACAGTTGTGTACGTCCATTGTTGATCACCATTGAAAACAGCTTCTCCATGTGAACCAGGAAGTGATCTCTCCAGACAATGGAATGACTCTTCTTTTCTTATCTCTGAAACTGCCATGGGTGTCATTATGCAGTTGAATGAGCATGCAAACTCCATCCATTTCCTGGGTGCTGGCAACTCATGCTACGCCACTGCTTGCCTTGACTGAGGATAGAAACAGATGTGTGAATGTGAATAAAACAGCTTACTGTACAAAGGTAAGGTTTACACCAGTGGTTCTTCTGACTTTTGCCTCTGGCCTTGCCCACCAGTGGTACATGGCCCGTGGAAGGTTGCCCAGGAAAGAATGTGGTTTTTTTTTACTGAAAAAGTTTCTCCATCACTGCAACAGGGCATAAACAGAAACAGAAATGTTTAGTTGATCTGGATGCCACTAATGTGATTGACAAGCACCAACCCAGTTCTAAGCATTGTTGTTCTAAGTGAAGCCCCAGTGAACTCAAGCCGCATTTCATAGGAGGAGGAGTCTAGCCTAAGAGGGGTCAACTGGATTCATGATAAAAATGCAAAGGGGAAAAAATTATAATTACAATGCTATGAAAGAGAAGTGCTTTTCCATTAATAAGAAAACATGCAGCTTAGCATTTCCAATGGGAAGGTCTTTAAAAAGGATTAGATGCTTATACTCACAGGTGGATTAGCTGGCAGTGAATAGAAAATGTCATCTGTGTTTCTCATCTCTAATACCGAGTGTGCTATGCAATTCACCCTTTCCCTTAATACAGAGAGAAACATGAAAGCATCAATTTTAACAGCAGCTTTGTTAAAAAGAGGAAGGTGACGACAAACAAACATAGATTGGAAAGTAATGAGTTTTTAGGTGGCGTTGCAAAGGGAACTGTCCGAGCTCTCTGTGTATGGAAGGGGGACGGAATCCAATCATTCCTGCAAAGGAGATGAAAAAATGAATCAACCATGTGGCATTCAAGGTAAATATAGTGGCAATACCAACACTCCTATTTCCAATATTAGGCACATAGGAAGTCACCTTATACTAAGCCAGACCATTGGTCCCTCTATTGTCTACACACTGACTGGCAGAAGCTCTCCAGAGTTCCTGATGGGGGACATTGCGAGTTTAACACAAATGAAAAGAAAGTATATAAGTGAACAACAACAATAACAACAAATAGCCAAAGGCATGGCATAAAACAATCAAGAATATTTTGCAAAGGACTCAGGAGATGCTACTATGGTTTAAAGCATTATGTTTATTAAATATAATATCTTGGAGGATCTGCAAACTGAAAAGCATAACTGACTGCAAATAATAATAATAATAATAATAATAATAATAATAATAATAATAATAATAATAAATTTAGCCTGGGCAGGGAAGTTCCAAAATATAGGAAGAATCACTATTCTCAGAACTTCTGTCTAATCTTCAAGAATTTTCAGGGTGGTGGGTCCCTGCAGACTAGAAGCAAGGCAATATTGTTCCCAGCTTCAAAAACAAGTGAAAAAAGAAGACCCAGGTGATGACCTACTTGTCAGCTTGATGTCAATACCAGGAAAAGTCCTAGAATAGTTAATTAAACTGTCTGTGAGCCCTTAGAAAAGGATGCCGTAATTACTAGGACCCAGCATGGGTTTCTGAAAAAGTCATGCCAGACAATTCTGATTTCTTTTGTGGATAGAGTTACAAGCTTGGTGTATCAGTCGAAGGCTGTGGACATAGTGTATCTTGATTTCAGTAAGGCTTTTAACAAAGTCTCCCATGGTATCTCTGTGGATTGTTAGGTGGTTTTGTAGCTGGGTGACTGACCAAACCCAAAGAGTGGCCACTAATGGTTCTCATCATCCTGGGGAAAAGTGACGAATGGTGTGTGGTAGCGTTCTGCCACTGACCCATTGTTGTTCAAGACATTTATAAGAGCAGGGGCTACCTAATGGGTCTGGGCAAGGGGAGGTTTATTGTGGGGTGTGGGGTAAGCTGTAAGTTTAGTGTTCTGATCAAGGGAAGTGAATGTCCTGCTCTGTTCTGCCTATATCAGAACCCACCTGGAATCCTCTCTCTGGGCACCTCAGTTTAAAAAAGAAAATGACAAGCTGGAACATGTTCAGAGGAGGGCAACCAATATGATAATAAAGAGTTCAAGAACCAAGCCTTGTAAGAAATGGTTGAGGGAGTTGGGTATGTTTAGCCTGGGAAAGAGGAGACTGGGAGGAGATATGATAGCCATCTGCAAATATTTTAAGGCTTTCACAAGATGAAATAAGCTTGTTTCCTCCTGCTCCGGAGGATAGGACCTGAACCAATGGATTCAAGTTACAAGAAAGGAGATTCCAACTAAACATCAGCAAGAACTTTTTGACAGTAAGAGCTGTTTGACTGTGGAACAGCCTGTGGAATCTCCTCCATTGCAGGTTTTTAAGCAGAAGTTGGATGGCTATCTGTCATGGATGATGAAACTGAGATTCCTGCATTGCAGGGGGTTGGACTAGATGACCCCATGGGTCCCTTCAAACTCTACAATTCTATGATTCAAGTCTGTGCCCACTCCTGAGCACTCCTTCATGCTCCAAGAACCTTAGGTTTGTGAACATGACAAGTGTACTGAGCCCTTGCCAGTTCAGCGAACCACCTCAGTGGGCATATCAAGACTAAAGGGCACCCCTAATGACCCCAGGCACCCTAATGATCTCAGTTTGCCCTTCACCAAATTCCACCTCAGTTATTTACCCCACCTTGTTTTACTTTGTCTGTCCTGGCCTGGGCATTGGTGTGTAGCCTAGACAGAATCCCAAAGAATGGGAAAAGGAACTGAGGCAGCGGGGGGGGGGGGGGGGAGCATATTTGGGCTGTTGGGTTCTCTGCCCCTGATTTACCACATTTACTATGCTGTTTAGACTTTGTCTGTATCAATTGTGTAGCTGTGCACACATTTAATAAATAACAGTAACAATAACAGAACAGATAATGTCCCCCAGGCCTCAGAACTTTGGGAAATTGGTGAAAGAAACCAGCCATAAATGAAATAATATGTTCAATATGCGGGGGTGGGAAATGAACTCTGCAAAAGTTTATTAGAGCTCCACTTAAAAGCAGAAGAGATTCCTAATGTGTTTTATTTTAATGTGGAAATGGAGAGAGGGCTTGCTTTGACTCCGCATAATAAGAGACACTTTAAAGACTTGTGAAAGCAATTTGTAAATGGAGAATGATGCATGAAACTAAAATTCCCAGTGTACAAGAAGTAGACAATGCTAGATTATGATAATTGGTGCTGTGTAGGGCCGAACCCTGGAATATTCTGTTCACCCAGACAGCCTCCCTGAAATGTAAGACATTTTGGATAACGGTGCAACCCTTGTAGACTAATGTTTACCTCTGCTTGGAGACAATTCAAATGGGTTTTGTTTTGTCACAGAGTGCAAGGATGTGTTCTGCATTTTTCAAAAGACTAATTCATTCTCTCTGGTAGAGGCTTGGAAGTAGCTTCATCTGGCTTGCATCATGTGTGAATCCAGCAATGGAAGAATCAGAAAATCCATAGGGAAGGGGCAGGGAATCTCAGGCTGGGGAGATGAAAGTGGCCCATTAGGCCTCTCCAACTGGCCCTCAAGACTCTCTCCAGGTCACACCTCTTATTCCCAGATCACACCCTTCTCAAGTGCTTTTGCTTGTTTGGAAGGTGTCCTTCTAATGTGATAAAGAAATGAGAATGGAGTGTTTGTAGAAACTAGGACTGTGCATGCACACAAAAACTGAACTAGCCACTGGAGTGGACTGATCCGGTGAGCTGATGAGCAGAGGATTTCCTGTGGGGAACACACTGGCAAATCAGACCCCTGCAGCCTTCCCAACTGATGCCCCACCCACTAACAGCCCCAGATAACTCTGAGTGATTCAACCTATCCTGGGGTGGTTGGTGGTATCTTGACCTGAGTCAGCCCAAGCTAAGTTTCCCCTCACCCAAATAACTGTCCCCGTTCTGTTTGCGTTGTTGGTGGGGAGCAAATCCCTGGAAAATGGCTTCCACCATGGACTCATCATAAACTACCCAATTGCAAATTCCAATTTTTGTGAGGGGAATGTTGTGCTTGTGTTGTATACTAAGAAATCCACAACACCAGAGATGGATACTTGAAGCTTCTTTTTTTTTGCAGAAATTTAAAACTGAAATGAAAGCTCAACTTTGCCCTACTACAAAGAACCCAACCACATCCTTTCTATCATATTACTCCCAGATCCTTTATATGTCTTTAACTACAAATGCCAATGTGGGGCGACTACCACAATGCCACAGCTTGTTAAGGTTCTTACTATGTGTCTTTTAATGTATGGAGAAATATACTCTGTGCAGGCCATTTTAGCAGGCCATAAGAAGACTCCTCCTAGATCAGGCCAAGCACACACTATAGTCCAGCATCTTGTTCTCACAGTGGCAACCAGATGCCCCAAAGGGAAATCTGCAAGCAGGACGTGATTTCAACGGTACTCTCCCCCCTTGAGATTCCCAGCAAATGAAATTCAGAGAAACACTGAACTTTGACATTCGAGGTGGAACATAACCAATCATGGGTGGTAGCCATTGTTAGCTCCAACGTGGAGGGAAAACTAGCATGATTAATCTGTAACCTCTAAATGCTTTACTACAGACAATTTGATGGATAAGACATATAATTATGATGGTTTACCAACTAACAAAATCTTAAAATCCATTAAATGCATTGTGTCTGTTTGATTAAAAAAAGCAAAGTACAAAATCAATCAAAACTGAATGCGAGGATAATAACAGAGTCTTTTAATAATAATGAACACAGCTGTATATTATATTCGATCTGAATATTCCGATAATTAATAAATCCAATTTTCAAGAACAAACATGTTCAAATAACTACAGTTCCAGATGGCTGAGCTGTAAATACAAACTTTTAAATAGAGCTTGCAGAAGTCCAACAACCACCCCCATAAATATGTTGGGAGGAACACCTGAGAATATCAACCCTCGCCCCGGTTTTGCTACTGAATACCTTTAGCACAGAGAAAAAATATTGTGGGCATACTGCCTTATTTCATGAAAGAAATATTATATTTATCCTGTGACACCAAGCAGGCTGGAGCGGTAATGGCAAGATCTGTCAGGAGAAGAGGAAGATCCCGAGATGCAGGGCCAGCCCAAGACATTTTGGCGCCTGAGGCAAACCACAAAATGATGCTCCCTCTGTACCAGGGAAGAAGGAGTGAGTGAAGATCTACATCAGGAACATGGGTGGCAGCAACAGCAGCAACAGCAGCAGCAGCAGCAGCAGCAGCAGCAGCAGCAGGAGCAGGCAATGTATTCCTTGGAGTTCAGATCTGCTAGCCCTGTGACTGTCAGAGGCAGTCTCCTCACCTTGCCTTATGGTTGGACTGGTTTTTTCTGAGACAGGTGGGTAGAAATCTGGCCAGCTGGCACTCCATGGGCTGAATTGGTGATGAATTGGTGATGAATTAGGCTGAATTGGTGATGTGGCAGTTGCTGCGGAATGCGCGCAGCCAGAGAGTGAAGTAGAGGCTGGCTGCATATCCCTAGCAAGGCCCAAACTGAAGAGGATGGAACATTTAGAGGGAACAGTGAAGGAAGCAAGAGGAGCAGAAGAAGACAGAGCAGGGACAAGAGGTGCAGATGGGAAAGGAGGGGAAGAAAAAGGAAAAGGGTGTTGTGGAAAGAAGCTGGGAAAGCTTAACCAAAGGGCTAAGAGGGATGGAGCCAACAGGAATGTAGGAGGTGGGGCTGGTAATATAGGGGAACGTAGGGGGAGTGTGTAAGTGTAATCCATAGCTGAGAAAATAAACAACCAACAGATAGTTGTCTTATGATGGCAAAAGCACCTAACCTTGTGAAAGTAAAGGTCGTAGCAAGTGGTCTCTGAAATGAAGAGGTGTCCTGAGGCTCTGAAGATCCCTGAGATCAGCAGGGGAGAAAAGATCCTTCGCATCTGCCTTCAGCAGAGGGATTAGGTATAACTGGTTGACACGTCTTGCTATTTATTAGCTGAATCCAACTGGGTTATCTTATGGGTGGGGCTATAAGACTCTCATTCATTCAGATAAAGGACACTAGTTACATTTGATTAAGAAAAGGTTTGCCCAGGGTAGAAAGAGAAATGGCCAGACACAACATTGTGCAAAAGTCATTGACCTTCAGTAGAGGTGGCCGGCCTTTCAGTTGTATTTTTGTTATTCCATTTTAGCTATGAGTTTATTGAGAACTCCCCTAGAGATCTCTTTTCTCTATTTCCATCAGAGCCTTTTCTAATTCTGAGCAAATGTTATTTTTGTTAATGCCACTTGTAAATAATACAATCAAGAGCTTTTGATTGGGGATGGGGGAAGATCTTTAAGATAAGCCTCTTATTCTAGATGAAAATGAACTGTACCAAAGAACTCACTTGGCTTGGCTTTTGATCATACAGAAGCTCTAATCGCAAACAAGAAAAATAAAATAAAATGATTCCCCCTAGTGAGATCAAGAGAGACATGAATATTAAAATACGACCGGAAAGTTTTGAATGTGTCCCAGAACAGGATTGTTTATGTTGCCTCTGACTATGCCAGTCAAATAAATCAAGCTACAAAATGCGCCATAATTACTCTTTAACTGGCAACGGCAGTGTTGACAACTCCAATGATAAATGACCGTTTGGACAGGAAATACTTTATGGGTTCTAAGTGTGTCTGTGTGTGTGTGTGTGTGTGTGTGTGACTACAGTCAGCTTCCTATGGGGAAAATTAAAACAGCATCAAGACATCCAACTCTATAAAGATCCTATTCTGATAGATCACTCGCTAGGTTTCTTCATTTGATTTCAAAGCTCTTATCTTGGATTTGCATATGGCAACCCTGCCCATCAAATGAGTAGAAGAACCTGGGTTCCACTGAATTGGACCAGTGGCCCATCTAGCCGTAACCAGCAGCAATAGATCTCCAGCTTTTCATTCATTGGTCTTTCTCTTTCTTGCTCCATTAATCTTGTTTATTTATTCATTTCCATTTATGAATCACTTCATGTTAAGGTATGGGGGAAGAAACCTACCTATTTTTAACTTTCCCCAAAAGAGGCACAGACCTAATCGCAGCCGCTCTCTAGCAAAACAGTGTGTACCAAAATGTATATGCTAGGGGGAAGTGTGAATACAAATGCATACGCAAGTGCATGAAAAAAAAAAATCTATTTAGCATGTGTTAAGTTGTGGGTGAACATATCAGACGACACAGCGATTCTTCAAACAGCTCTTGTTTATTCAGAGGCCAGAACAGAACTGAACTGAAGGGCTCAGTCAGCCTGCTTATATAGAGCTCCAGTACAACGTTACTGTAGCAACTTTCTAAAACTATCCAATCACTGAACATCACTTTAGATCCTTCATTTGCATAACTACCTACAGTATCCCCCTGTTGGCCCAGGGTGAGAACTTCAGTACATAACAGCATGCATTTGTATATTAGGCAAAATTTCATACAAGGGTGTTAGGCAAGAAATCTACACTAAAATACTGGTGAATATTCACGAGGACTTCAATAATAAGAATCATAAACTGATATGGAAATATGGAAAGCTGAATTTGAGATTGGGGGGAAAAAGAGATTATGGAAGAAACCAAAACTGGGAGATTCACTCATCCTATAAAACGTCCTATAAAACGTATTGAAGTGATTTTAAAAGATCAACAATGACTATGATTTCATATATAAAAAAATTTGTGATCCAGCACAGATGCAGACTGGGATATTTGGAAACATATTTATTTAAATATACAGATTTATGTTCCATTCTTAAGGAAATCAGCCCGGAGTGCTCACTGGAAGGACAGATCCTGAAGCTGAGGCTCCAGTACTTTGGCCACCTCATGAGAAGAAAAGACTCCTTGGAAAAGACCCTGATGTTGGGAAAGATTGAGGGCACAAGGAGAAGGGGACAGCAGAGGATGAAGAAGAAGAAGAGAAGAGTTTGGATTTGATATCCCGCCTTTCACTCCCCTTCAGGAGTCTCAAAGCGGCTAACATTCTCCTTTCCCTTCCTCCCCCACAACAAACACTCTGTGAGGTGAGTGGGGCTGAGAGACTTCAAGGAAGTGTGACTGGCCCAAGGTCACCCAGCAGCTGCATGTGGAGGAGCGGAGACGCGAACCCGGTTTCCCAGATTACGTGACTACCGCTCTTAACCACTACACCACACTGGCTAGTTGGATAGTTGGACAGTGTTCTCGAAGCTACCAGCATGAGTTTGACCAAACTGCGGCAGGCAGTGGAAGACAGGAGTGTCTGGCGTGCTCTGGTCCATGGGGGTCACAAAGAGTCGGACACGACTAAACGACTAAACAACAACAATAACAACAGATTTATGTCACTTGCCTTTGCCAATATAACACATAGCTTTTTACAAAAAATAGAAATAAAAAAACCCCATCAAAACCATTTTTTAAAGTGTTGCAGATAGAGGGACATATATATTCTTCTTATATGCCTTATATTGAGTCTGAGCACTTGCTCCAACCAATGGTGCTGAAAGCTGCAGAGAGATCAAGAAGCAGGAGTAAGGTTGCACTTCCCTTTCCCTGTTCTCTGTAAAGGATGCATAAACCACAGTGGGCGCTTGTTATTTGATACACATGCTGCACAGAGATGGCTGAATCTATATTTCCCCAGGATGCAGATCTATCTAGGCAACCCATTGACTTTCCCATGCCTGAGATGACTATATATTATTTTAGGTCAGGCCTGAGCGTTGGCCTGGGTAACAACAAGATTCTCTGGCCTTGTCTGTTTGCATGTCAGATAATTCTCTCTGTCTACCTGCCAACCCCTCCCTGTCTGGTCTTTGTGGAAGTTCTGCCCCTGCAGTAGTTTCTGAACTTTGCTCCATTTTTTTTCAGACCAAAAAAGCACAGAGAAAGAGGCTTGCAATGTTTTTTTTACAAGAAGAATCTCTGCAGTACATTTGGAAAGACTTCTTGCAAATTAGGTAATATGGAAGTGTAGAGTTTCTTAGTTAATTGACTGATTCATAGCTGAAAACTCAGATGGTTAATTCAGAACTCTTTAATAGGTTAACTTGACAGCCTTAATAATCAAAGTGCATTCTGGCTCAGCTTTCCCACTTAAATCCATTTCCGTTTCCTTAAGTGAGCTCATCCACATTTTCATTTCACAACTGGTAGATTTCCAACAGCAATCGGAACAGTACAAGGGTTTACTTCTCTGATCGTGGTCACCCGTCTGTTGCCTTTTATAGCAGCGCATTGCTGGAGGATATTAATTTCTCCTGAAAAGTATAGTACAAGCTGTAATAACAAGGAAGATAAGATTTGATTTAGCGCTCTCCTTTCCATGGACAATACGTGCTGTTCAGAAGAAACGTCCTTGCGTCCTGATAGATGCCTTGCCATTTGGAGTCCTGTCTCAGAACATAAGATGGTCCCAGCTTCAATGAAGCTGATGGTCCCTAATAGGTCAGAAACTAAAGGACCATCTCCTCCTACGTACTTCTTGTTCTCACAGTAGCCAGCCAAATGGCAACAGGAAGCCTGCAAGCAAGAAATCAGTACAAGAATGCTCTCCCCACTTGGGATTCCCAACCATTGATATCCAGGATGGGGAGTCTATGGTCCTGCAGATGTTCCTGGACTCCAGTTTCCATCAGCCCCAGCCAACATGGTCAAGAGTCAGAGATGATGGGAGCTGCAGTCCCATAGAATCTGGAAGGCCATGGCTACCACATTCCTATGCTCACAAAATCCATCTTTCTTTCTTTCTTTCTTTCTTTCTTTCTTTCTTTCTTTCTTTCTTTCTTTCTTTCTTCTGGAAAAAGTAGACTAGTAGTTAAATTTAATTTTAATAGGTATTTATTTTTAAATGTTAAAATACTCAAATGTTGGAAGTGTGGGGAACCAGAAGCAGACTGTTTTCATGTTTCTTTGGCTTGTGATACAGCTAAAGTCATTGGGAGAATTACATGAAAATGGGGAAGATACAATCTTCTAAGCTTTCTGCGTCACTTTTCTTCATCTGTTCCAGGTTGCCCATGCCAACATATGCCTAGACGCTTGCAGGAAGTGTGGTATATGGACTTCATATTGTTGAGAAGGCTCTCAATCTGTAGCAGATCTTCACTGAGGACTCTGATTCTCTAGGCTCTGCCCACCATCGAGTTGGTCAGCTGCGTCATGTGGTTGAACAGCTTCTTCATGTTGGCATCACTGAGGGGAGTGGGGCTGTGGCAGGTTCTGCTTCTTCTTCTCCTACTGGTGGCAGTGACACCTTTTGACTGACCATCCCAGCTTCACATCTCACACTTCTGAGCTTGCAGATTGTATGGAGACATAAACACCTATGTGGTATCAGTGCATCCAGATTGACATTATTCATAAAGGTGAATAACCAAGGAAACATTTTTAAACAGAAACAACAATGTAACGTGATTAATAATTGTTCAAAGTGTGGGAAGAATGATATTAAAAATATAGGCAATATGATTGCCTGCTCCATAACACTAATTCCATTGTGTGCTCTTTTAGATTATTTGAAATCTGAAGTAGGACCAGAATGCATTTTTGCTGGAAACTTAATAGTAGCAGCAGAAATGTTAATTGCTGACAAATAAGATATACCATGAATACCTATTGAAAAAGGTGTTATTAAAATGTGGTATTTCAGTATGATTACCAGACTTACAGAATTTGTATGGTTAGGAGATAGTGAAACAGAGAAGAGAATGATCTGAAACTTTTTGGACTCCCTGTACTGGTTATATACTGCAAAGGTTTAGTTTAATTGTTTCAAACTTTCATGCTGCTGAAATGATATAAGAACCTAAGGAGAATCTAAATTATTATCTGAACTTCTGAGAGTAACAGCCTCATACATTGTTGTGCAAAATTGAGGGATTCTTGAAGTTTTCTTTTGTCTCATCTCTCATCGTCAAGTCATCATATATTGATATCATGTTTTTCATTTATTTCTCATGCAGATGAAGAAACAAAATATACACTATTTTCCATGTAGAACATAAGAAGAGCCTGCTGAAGTAGCCCAAAGGCCCCTCTAGTCCAGCATCCTATTCTCACTGCAGCCAGCCAACCAACCAGATGCTTGTGGGAAGTCCAAAAGCAGGACATGAGCACAACAGCACCCTGCCCACCTGTGATTCCCAGCAACTGATATTTTGAGTCTTACTGCAACTGACCATGGAGGTGGAACATAGTGTGATGGCCTGGGACTTGGGCTCGGACTCGGAACCAGAGGAGTCTCAGTCCGCACCGGATCCCTTGCCTCAGGCGGCATCTGAAACAAGTCTGGGGCTTGATTCTGAAGAGCCCTAGTCTGCACAGGTTCCCCTGCAACAAGCACCAGCTGGGCCAAGTCAGGGGCCCGAGCCTGCCCTGGCTCCAGATGCAGGGATTACTTCAATGCCTTCAGTTGGGCAATCGCTTACAGCTACTCCACTACCAGTTGGGTCAGGAGAGGCTGAGGCAGCCTCTGGGTCTAGTAACCTGACATCTCCCAAGCTGTAGAGACTAAGGTCAGAGAGAAGGAGAGACCTGAGTACTCGCAGGAGGAGTGTTCACCTTCGGGCGAAACAGGGAGGTGAGTTACCGGGGGATTAGGACTGGCCATTACCCCAACAAAGATAAAAGGCTGACAGACCCCGCCCCAGGTTGCGGGAGCAACATTGCTGTCTGCTAGAACCTGCCTGAGACCCTGTGCCTGACCTTGCCTGGTTTCCTGCCTTGTGTCCTGCCTTGGCCCTGTTGGACTGACTCCTCGTGGAATCCTTGGATTCAGGACTGGACCTGGGCCGTGTTGCCCAGGTTAACCCCCGGGCCCAGCACACATAGTCATCATGGCTTGTAGCCATAGATAGCCCTGTCCTCCATGTTTTTGTCCAATCCTCTTTTGATACCATCAAAGTTGGTGGCCATCCTGTGGGAGCAAGTACCATAGTTTATCTGTGCATTGTGGGAATCCTGTATCCTGCCCTGAATCTTCCAAACTTCATTTTCATTGGATGTCCATGAGTTATGCTGATATGAGAGAGGTAAAGACTTGTCTATTCACTCTCTCCATGCCATGCATAATGTTTTTAAGCTTCTAGCATCTACCTCTTACTCTCCTTTCCTCTAAACTAAAATGTCCCAATTCCACAGCCTTTCCTAATAGGGAAGATGCTCCATCTCCTCGAACATTTTGGTTGACCTATTCTGGAACTTTTCCAGCTCTACAGACTGCTGTATTCTTTCCGAGGTGAAGCGAACACATCCGTACACAGAATTCCAAATGTGGTTGAACCACAGAGTTGCTTAATGGCCTTATGATATTGGCATTTTTATTTTCCCTTCATTTCCTAATGATCCTTAGCATTGGAATTTGCCTTCTTCACAGCTGCTGCACGCTGAGTTTACAGACAGAGGCCATTACAATCCAACCCTCACCCACCCGGTGTGTGGTATTCTGTAATGCAAAAATGTTATGCATTCATCTGAGTGCCTCAAATGAGACTCTTACTGAAATAATTATTGCTAATGTTGCTTATTTATATTAATAATTTTTTTTTTACTGAATACATTATTTTTTTAAAAAAGTAGTATTTTTACAAACTTGGCAAGGAGAAGCAGAAGAGAAGAGAAGAGAGGCTAAGCAAGAGGGTTGGAATTGTTTTTGGGTTAAATGGTTTGTCCCACAGGGGGATGCTTTCCTGATGATCTGTGTCATTCACACAGAGGCAGTGATTTTCGCTTTGTTTCCTGCCCCCTGGAGGCAGAGAGCTACTTGATGATGGGCAATCAATAACAGCAGCAGTGCTGTAAATAGTGGAAGTATAGGAATATAATGGCATGTGTTGTGTAAGATGTGATCACACCACCATCAGCAGAATCGAAAACAATAAGATTTTTTCTTCTTCAAATTGCCATATCAGGCAGAGATCATTCAAACGTAACAAAATGTGAACCACTGTAGATTGGGTTTGAGTAACGATAACGCAATCGAAAGATGAGCAGGTATGGAACAGTGAACCCCATCCCTAGTGCTGAATAAGACATTGGCTTAGTTTGCCAAGTTTGTTAAGGTGGAGTGTGCTTTCTCCTCCTCTTTTCTCTTCCTCTTTCTGGTTGTAAGTTGTTTTAAACTCTCTTAAATATGGTGTTTTAATGCTATAAGCTGACTTAGGAGCTTAGGTGGGGAAGAGTGGGATAATGACAGCAACAATAATTATTAAAATTAAAATTATTAATTCAGTGGTACCTCAGGTTACATACACTTCAGGTTACATACGCTTCAGGTTACAGACTCTGCTAACCCAGAAATAGTACCTCGGGTTAAGAACTTTGCTTCAGGATGAGAACAGAAATCGTGCTCCGGCAGCACGGTGGCAGCGGGAGGCCCCATTAGCTAAAGTGGTGCTTCAGGTTAAGAACAGTTTAAAGTTAAGAACGGACCTCCGGAACGAATTAAGTACTTAACCCGAGGTACCACTGTAGATACTTTTTAAAAGGGTGTTCTTTTTTTAATACCCTTTTTATACCAATGCCATTCTTGATTCCTTCAATCCCACCTGCCTGCCTTCTTATTTACAAGTCCTAAGGGTGGTTCCTCCTCCTTAGTTTCACAGATGCTCTTGTAGAATTCAGGAAGGGTAAGTTCTTGGTGAGTAGATTTAGCTAGCTCCACCTGTCATTGGCTTTACCAACTGTTGGCCTTCTGCTCTCCTGGTCCCAATGGGCAGCAGCCACCATTGTATCAAACCCAGGTTTGCCACCTCAGTGCCACTAGGCTAAAGAACACCAGCTAACTTGACAGATTATATAGCATCCCCCCAGCCCACATTGAACCTCTTAATCATGGTTAGCCAACTCAGTGTCCTCCAAATGTGAACGGACCCCAACAACTCCCACCAGGCCCACCCAGCATGACCAATGTTCTTTTTTCAATAAATATTTTTATTAATTTTCCATTTTTAACATTATTATAACCTCATTTTTTTCCAAATGTTTAGCTCTACAGTGGTGCCTCGCAAGACGAAAAGAATCCGTTCTGTGATTCTCTTCGTCTAGCGGTTTTTTCGTCTTGTGAAGCAAGCCCATTGACGGATTAGCAGATTAGCGCTGTTAGCGCTATTAGCGCTATTAGTGGCTTTTAGCGGCTTTTAGCGGCTTATCTGCTGATCGGATCAGCTGATAAGCGGCTTAGCGGCTTAGAAAAAAAGGGGGGAGGAAAAAAACCAGCAGGAACTTGCAAGACATTGTCGTCTTGCGAAGCAAGCCCATAGGAAATTTGTTTTGCGAAGCACCTCCAAAACGGAAAACTCTTTCATCTAGCGAGTTTTCCGTCTTGCGATGCATTTGTCTTGCGGGGCACCACTGTATTGAGCCACTCAATGTCCCTGACCATGCATGACCAATGTTCAAGGATGAAGGGTATTGTACACTAGTGGCCAAAATTGTGGAAATATTTTGGAAAAAGTGTATTTCCGAGGTTTGATGGCTCATAGCACCACTTTTCTTTGGGAAAATACCATAAAATTATATATAAATTTAAAGATAATTTAAAGATGAATGTAATGCAACAAAGTTTGTTCAATTATCTGTATTCTATCAAAAATTATAGCCAAATAACCAGAAAAAGGAGTGTTTAGAGAGCCAATCAGGTGTCATCTTTTTTTGGCAACAATGGCTCATAAGGCCACTTTTCCATTAAAGTCCAAGAGTATTTAGAATGCACCACATTGACTGCCCCTGATTTTGATTATTTCTGTGCCACCTATTTGCTGGAATGATTCAGTACAGTCAGCCTAAAGTTAAAATGCCAAATCCTGGCGAATCAATTTAGAATGCTGAGATTTTGTTGACAGCAGCACATCAGATTGCTCAAAATGTTACAGACAGGATAAGGAGAGCAAATGTATCAGGTAATTAGCCATTAAGGCAACAGAAGGGAGGCTGAGCTCTAAAACTCCTACTCTGAAGGTTAATGAATTTTTTAAAGTTTACAGCTAAAGAAAACCCCAGATGGTTGAGAACGAGCTCAGGTGTAAGAAAAAAAATGCCCACTTTGCAGTGTATAACAAGCCATCTCAGTTAAAATGATACATAAATGGCTTCCCAATGCCTGCACGCTCATAATTCTGCATAATTAAAGGGCTGATAAGGTACAAAAGCTATTAATTGGAATGCCAAAATCCTTGAGGAGTCATCAGTTTTGCTAAGATATTTGAAAATATCTATAGTGTGTGTTTTGCATGGGTTGTGGGTCCCCCCCTTGCAAATTATAGACTTTTTTGTTATAGCTGCTTTCATTAGCAATTTTCCCCTTCTAATGGCTGTATAATTAAACCGTAATGGACTATTTAGGCTTATGTATATTCATGGAAAAGTAGTTAATAACAAAGCAAACTATAATTAACTACACAGTCACACCCATCCACCTCAGAATGTTTTTATGGGTTGTTGTTTTTAATCCACATTTGATTGGTGCAAAGAAATCATACTTGTTACGTTATGAGGCAAGGAGCTGTCAAGTTTGCAAAATAGAGGCCAGGAAGAAAGATGCGACTGAGCAGAATTCCACACCCAGTTGTAGTGGAAACGTCAAAAGACATTTTGTATCTCAAGGAGGTATAGTGGCCTGGAACAATTGGTCCTTTATGTCATCATTATATATAGCCTGTCAGAAAATCAGGGCCTCACCATTCTCCTAAGTCTGACAGTAATTTAACACTGAATCACTCTAACTTGACTGTCTTCCAAGCTTGAATTCCTAATTTACGGAAGTGTTCCCTGTTCTGAACACAACTGTATCATGTTTACCTGCCAGTCTGGATCCTGAGACCCCTGGTGCCAGGTGTGAGTAATTAATTTAGCAATTGCACCTCATGGATATGAGCCCTAGTATTGGACCCAGAGAGACTGAGTTTCGGAGCAGACCTAGAGGGTTGGCATAGGTGCTGCGTTGGCCCATTGGCCAGTTTGGGGCCTCTCTCTGCTGTTGTATCTCTGGAGCTCCCCACAGCTGAATAGATGGTTTGTCATCTGCTTGCTTAGTGTGTTGTCCTACTCTTGTGTGTAATATGCCTGCTGTTTAATGAATCTTAGACTTCTTCACCACTTACATTTTGCTTTTGGTTCCCAAATCCCTGAAAACGAGCCCCCTTGCCTTGACGAGACACAAGCTGAGAAATCGTGCTCCGGCGGCGTGGCGGCAGCTGGAGGCCCCATTAGCTAAAGTGGTGCTTCAGGTTAAGAACAGTTTCAGGTTAAGAATGGACCTCCGGAACGAATTAAGTACTTAACCTGAGGTACCACTGTAGACACAACTAAAAACATATGATCAATATAAATATCGGGGGGGGGGGGACACACACACAAATAAATAACCCTGCTAAAAACAGCCCTAAAAAAACCTTAAAAGCACTTAAAAGCACCAAACAGAAAAGATAACACCCACTCTCAGAAAACCCTGACACAACAGTCTGTTGAACAGAAGAGTCTTTGCATGTGGGAAGCAGAGAGGGACCCAGCATAGAATCCTTTGTAAGGGTGTTCCACAGCCTGTGAGCAGCCACTGAGAAGACCTTTTGTTGTTTCCTCACCAAACCATGCCTGGGAAGGTGGCAAGATGTAAAGGAAAATCCCAAAACAATGTAAAGAAAAGTAACTGCTTGTGCAACATTTGTAGGCTTGAAAAACCAATAACAATGTTTTGAATGAATATCCATTTTATTTGTGTGACTGATTTCTGCTCCTGATCTCAGAAGAACATGTGAACTGCAAAAAATTCTGCTTCCTTCACCATTTTTATCAGAATCCTCCTACATACCAAGGAATCAAGTCTGCTGATGTTTATTCCTGCAACTTGAAAAGAACTGTTTGACCTGAAGGTCAGGATCAGAAGCAATTGCAGGCTGAATACAAGAAGAGAAATGTAATCATTTTCCCTTCCAAAGCAAAATGTGCTATAGCTGGTCTTCTGCAAACGTTGATCGCCCTGAGCAAATGCATATGATCCATAATGTTTGAGAGCTCTTTGCAGTCTCTTCACGAACAATTCACAGGCAAATGGGAAGGTTGCAGGATTCGGTGAATAAATGCTTGGCTCAGCCCTCTTGGGAGCTCGCTGTCCCCAGTTTGGAATTTGCACTTTGCTGTGAGTCCTCCTGAGTGACTTAGAGCCACTGTATCAGCTTGACATTTTAGTCGGTGGAAGTAAATAAGATAAATGATGACACTGAGGTGCTTGTGGGTTGCAAGAACATGCTAATATTAATGTCCCAGCCTCTCAGGAGAGCTGTTGGGAGGTAGATTGGCTCAAACTTCCAAACATTCATCAACAATGTCCTTTAGAGGATTTTTGTATTGAGATGGGTGAGAAGACAAAAGAAAATGTTTCAAAGATCAACTGTGTTTGCTAGCCATGAAGAATACACATACACAGGTCTACTGCTATGAAAGTGAGGAATGAAAATGCTGCTAATTCCTTTGATAGATTTTAGTAAAAGTGACAAGGAAGAATCGGGTTCAAGTTTATTCATCTGAGATAAGAAGCATAACCAATATCTCATTTCTTCTTAGATCATGGATGATCTCCTTGTGCAGGGGTGGCCAAGTGATGGTCTGCAGACCAGTTTCAGCCCTCGACATAAGTTCACTCAGTCCAAATCTAATCATCAGTAGATAGCATGCCTTGTCTGTGGAAAAACTCTTGTTCTCTTCAAATAAAAGGGTTTAGATAGCTAGTGATGTGCAAGATCTACTCCTGCTCTGTTTTCTCCTGCTCTGGATGGTAGGACTAGTACCAATGGCTTCAAATTAAGAGAAAGGAGATTCTAACTAAACACCAGGAAGAACCTTCTGACAGTAAGAGCTGTTCAACAGTGTAATGGACTTCCTCAGGAGGTTGTGGATTCTCCTTCCTTGGAAGTTTACAAGTAGACATTGGATGGGCATCTGTCATAGATGCTTTAGCATCCATGCATTGCAGAGGGTTGAAGGAGATGTCTTTTGGGTCCCTTCCAACTGTACAGTTCTATGATTCTATCTCTGCCTGAGACTCTGGAGAGCTTTCACTCACCAGAATTGACTAGTTTTTGCCCAAACACTACCCATGGCTTGTAGTCATCATAACTATGTTCTACCTCCACTGTCACAGGTATCGTGCCTCCAAATACCAGTTGCTTGGAATCACAGCTTGGCAGAGTGCTGCTGTGCTCAAGTCCAGCTTACAGGATTCTCATGGGCATCTGCTTGGCCACTGTGAGCTCAGGATCCTGGACTAGAAGGGCACTGGCCTGATCCAGCAGCCTTACCCTATGTTCTTAAAACATGTCCTGCTATTTCTTAGAAGTTTTATTCTCAACCAGAAAGAGGCTTCCATTGCTCTGCCTCATTTCAGGAGGAAATGAGTTCCTTAGGGAAAAAGGGCAGGATATAAATGGAATAAATAATAGCAAATAGTAACAATTTGCAGGATGGCTTAGAATTTCAATGGGTGTGGGGTTAGGAAAAGCACAGAAACATGAGACCTGTCAGGAGTAAGCATGGACCAATGGTACCAAATAGTATGAGAAACAGCCCTAGTAGAAAAATTAACCAATAAACCAAAACTGACATGGGGACAAATAGAAGAAGACACCTTCACCCCAGCATGGCTCCCCTTTATCCCATACACAGCCCAACAAGACAACGACAAAAATCCACCAACAGCATACAAATCAATATGGCTAACCTGATCCAAAACACCCACCCACCCCACTCACACATGAAAACAAAAATCACCACAGCCAACCAGAAATGAACAACCACACCCTAGGCCAACCCCAACCTCTCTCACCACCAAAGGAACACAAGTGAACTGCAAAGAACGCTGACACCAAACCCTACATACAGTAAGTAAAATAGAAACATCACCACCCCAACCCCACCCATCTTTCCCCCCTCTCCACCTCTTTCCCCCTTTTCTTCCTAATGTCTCAACAAATGAAACTGATTTGCAAAAATGTTACATGGGGGGGGGGGGAATACAGAGAGAGACATTGCACACACTTTGTTAAATCAAGAAAATCTTTAATAAAAAGGGAAAAAAGAAAAGCATAGAAACAGAAGTGGCTGACTTATACCAAATGATATCTCTGGTCCATCTAGCTTAGCGTTGTCTACACTGACCAGTTTTTCAGAAGAGATACACTGAGCTAGGCTCCTGCCACATTTTAATTCTTAGGAATATGTGGCTATTCCAGCAGGGGCTTGGTGCTAGAGGGGAGAGGGGGCTGTTCTGAACTAAGATGAAAACAGCTACTTTCCCAGTAAAATAACTCACATAGCTATAGGAGGAAGGGGGTTGGATTTCCAGAGGGTTTTGCAATCAGAGAAGCAATCTTTACAGATGTTTTCCCCATCAAAAAGCATTTTGCATCTAAGAAAGCTATCCAAGTTGTTTGCCGCTGATGTAAATTGCCAGACGAGTGTTCTGGCTGTTCAAAACAACTTGGCAGTTATAATATCCATAACTGGAATGAGAGAAACTGGGCTAAGATGAAGGATAACACACTCACCTACCTTCCTTAGCCTAATGATTTCACTAGCTTTTAAGACCTTTTAACAGTCAATTCTAAAACACATAACTGCATGAGCTTATGTACCTTAAATTTCTCTTGCATCCTCCTGTGGCTCATATATGCCAAGCAAAAGCACCCTTCAAAATGTTATTTTCATCATGTTAATTCCTCCAATGACCTCAGGGTGACATGTACCCCCCATATGATCAAATTAGAGGCCTGTCTAGCCAAGCAGAGTGGCTTCTCAGAGTGGCTTCTCAGATGCCACTGGGAAGCTGACAAGCAGGGCATGAAGGTAATAGCTCCCTCCCAAACACAGGAAGGGCTGTTATCCCAGTGGTAGAGCATCCCATTTTCATGCCCAGGTGCTTGTTTAATTTTAGCTAGTCACAGATGCTAGAGGGCTGAAGCTGCAACACTAAAAGCCCAGTTTCTTATACAAGCTAAGCACATCTTGGGGGCATGTAGAATTCTCATCAGTGCCCCTGCTGACAAGTACAGTTGCCAGGCAGGGATATATGGGGCAAGGTTTTCCCTTAGGTAACCATCAAAAGTTTCCTCTTCAACTCAAGGCTTGTAGCTCTGGGATAGCTCAGTTGGTAGAGCACGAGACTCAGGGTTGTGGGTGAATGATTCCTGCATTGCAGGGGGTTGGACTAGATGACCCTTGTGGTCCCTTCCAACTCTACAATTCTATGACTTATTTAACACAACCAAATTCACTTTGGTCGGTATTACGACTTTTATGTAGTGATTATGGAATGCCCCCTGCTTATTTTATGGAGTTTTGAATGTACTTAATCGTGTTGATTTCTTAGATTTTGCATTTTAATATTCCATGCTGTGAACTACTCTGAAATAATAATAATAATAATAATAATAATAATAATAATAATTGGTGACAGCAATAATGTTGTGCTCTCATCCTTACTCTTCCAACTTGCACCATGAGTTAAGGTGCAAGTAGAGTGCTTACTAGGGGTTGAAGAAGTCTTTCTTCACTGGAGGTACAAAAGCATCTGATGGCGCTGAAGGAAGAAAGGGGGATATCCAAGCTCCAATCCTTCCATTTCTTCAAGAGCTGGTGAAATGACAAATTGGTCAGTGGGATATACCCCTTTCATGCTGTAGATCAGCACATCAAATAGAGCATGGAGTTACAAAAATAGCACACTAATGGAAGCAAAGGCTGGTGACTGGTGTTACCAAGGGATGGGCACCATCAATCTGTTTCTGAAAGGGCAGAGATGATATATCATTAATCTGCTCCAGCACTATAAATAGCATGAAAAAGAAGACCTGGAGGGACAGAATAATGGTTAAACAAGTCTGGCTTGGATCCAGATTAAGGTGGACATTTCAGCAGCACCTAAAAAGAGGACAAAAGGGGACAGAGATCTGCAAAAAGGAAACAATCACTACCTACATATGCTAATATAGAAAATCAAATTCAGTTTGCTGTAATTTAGATAGTGGGGAGGGTTGTGGTCAGGTGCCTTGTACACCTGTTCAGTCTGCTGTCCAGTTCCTGGTGATGGGCCTCTTCAAGGGATCTCTCTTCTCACTGTAGGGTTCTTTAGCTTTAACCTGGAGTTGGACAAGGCAATTCTCCAAGCAGACAGCTCTATCAAACAGAGGACTGTCTTCTAACAGCTTTTCAAACTGCCCTCTGAAAAGGTGGACCCAGTCCACACTGTGGGCTGCTCATGCCTCAACAAAATTATATTTTCCTGGACACTCCTCTCCATCCCATTGTGTGGTTGCTATCAAGGCCAGTATAAGTGGTATCCCACCAGCTGCAGATGTCTAGATCGTCTATTATCATCCAAGCCCAACTTAGATTGTGCTGGTGCAGTCATCAGAAAAATGGAGCTGTCCCTGCAGTGAGGCAAGAATTGATGGGTGGATTTTTTTTGGGGGGTCTGAAATTTAAGGATAGAATATTGAGTACATCCACATGATGAATTAAGGCAATGGCTTTGGGGTGTGTGTTTCTAATGAGAACAGTAAGTCTCTAATTAGAGTCATCTGGTCCAACCCCCTGCAATGCAGAAATCTCAACTAAAGCATTCAAGACAGATGGACATCCAACACCTGCTTAAAAACCTCCAGTAAGGGAGATTGAAAAGGAGTTGGTTCCACTGTCAAGCAACTCTTACCATCAGAGTTGTTCCTGGTGTTTAGTTGGAATCTCCTTTCTTGTAATTTGAAGCCATTGGTTTGGGTCTTGCCCTCCAGAGCAGCAGAAGACAAGCTTGCTCCCAGTGTGGTGTAGTGGTTAAGAGCAGTGGACTCGTAATCTAGTGAACCAGGTTCGATTCCCTGCTCCTCCACATGCAGCTGCTGGGTGGCCTTGGGCTAGTCACACTTCTCTCCGCCTCACTCACCTCACAGAGTGTTTGTTGTGGGGGAGAAGGGCAAGGAGATTGTTAGCCACTTTGAGACTCCTTAGGGTAATGATAAAGCAGGATATCAAATCCAAAGTCATCATCGTCTTCTTCTCCTTCTCCTCCTCCTCCTCCTCCTCTTCCATGTGACTGCCCCTTAGATATTTGAAGATGGCTTTCATATCCTCTCTCTGTGTCCTTTTATTCATGCTAAGCATACCTAACTCTCCCAATGGTTCCTTATCAGGCTTGGTTTCCAGACCCTTCCAGATCATCTTGGTTGTCCTCCTCTGAACAGGTTCCAGCTTGTCAATATCCTTCCTACATTATGATGCCCAGACCTGGACGAAACACTCCAGGGGTTTGTTTGACCAAGGCAGAATAGAGTGTAAGTATTGCTTCCCTTGATCTGGACACTGTTAACAGTGGAATTGTCATCTGACGTGCCCAGTTAACATATGGCAATCATTACAATAACTTAAATTGGGTCTAAAATGTCCCCTCCCCCTTTCTTGCCCATCCCACGCTGCAAAAGCACAGTCAAGTTGAAAGAAAACAACTGCAGCAGCAAGACTGAGCTGAAATGAGAACATTTAGGCATCTTGCGTTTTAGTGGGTCTCTAAAGGACCTTGAAAGCTACAGCATGGGCAGGGGCAGTGAGACAAGGAGGATGAGTAGACTGCTAAGCTGAGATCCCACAGTGCAAAGAGCCCAGGAAAGTTATATGATGTTGGAGTTCTCTGAAACATCAAGGGCTTACTTTAATTACATGGTAACGTTCAGGGAGTATTTTGAGCCAGAAAAGGCATAAAAGCTGAACGTTGGCAGGGGCAGCCTTTTTTGCATTCATGAGAATTCATGGTGGAGACCCTTTAGACCTCATTTTTGGATTATTATTATCATTATTGGGCCTGGGAATACCATGAGATTTAAATTAATTGAATTAATTTATTATGCTTTCTCTGGAAAGGGAGAAGAGAATGCTAGGAGGGCCCTAATCAAAGATAAGCTTTTAGAAAAAGAAAAAAGAAAGAGAAGCTTGAACATGCCGGAGTGTTTTGTTTCATTTCTTTTTTTCAATAGTTATGCAGCTCCCAGGTCCTGGTGCCTCAGAGCAGGCTTGTTGGATCATGCTAGCAAAAAGGTTTATATATATAATCACCTTGTTCTCATAGGAATCCCCAAAATGTGATAAATAGGCCTTCCCAATGTGCCTTTATTATAGAGCAACGCAACCCTGCCTACATGTGTGGGGGTCTTTCTACCCTGATATTAGCTCTAGATCAGAGATGAAGAACCTCAAGCTCAAGATGCCCAAAGCATCCCTCCAGATAGAAAGCCACCTAAGGCAGCTGCCAAACTCAGATTGCCACCCCAGGTAAGTAAGGCACATGTCCGTGAGTTAACTCTTTATTGACAAGAGAAGCATTTACAGCAGCTCCCACGGTATGCCAGATATCCTCACACACACAGTCTTCTAGCCTCTAGCAGTGGTGTCGCAACAGGGTGTGTGTGGGGGGGGGGTGCTCCCCAAGTGCCATGTCTGGGAGGGTGACAAGAAGGCACCCCACAGGGGCTTGCCCAACCACCGCGGCACAAGCAGCCATCACGCTGCCGCAGCCACATGTGAAGGATCCTCCGTTCGTACCTGCAGCCACGAGCAGAGGATCCCGACACTGGCGGCAAACCGCTATGTACAGCGCATGTGTGGTGTCACACACATGTGCTGTATGTAACAATGCCGCACATGCACTGTACATAGCGGTTTGCCAGCGGTACCGCTCAAGTGCCATATGGATGGCAGTGGGATCCCTCTGTTGCTGCTACAGCCACATGTAGAGGATCCTCCGTTTGCGGCTGCAGCTGCAAGCAGAGGATCCCGGCACTGTCCGTACAGCACTGGAGCAGCGCCACCGGCAAACCGCTATGTATTGCCCATGTGTGGCGTCCCTACATACGGTGCATGTGTTGTACGTAGCGGCGCCACTCATGCACCCTACGTAGCGATGCCCTGTCCCAGGTGTCACAACGCCTTCATTCGCCCCTGGCCTCTAGGCAGCTATTCACAGGTTTGGACCCTTCAAAGCAGTTGCAGCAACAGTGGGGGCCCTCCCCTCCTCCAGCTTATATATCCTCCTCTGACAGGTTGCATGCCCACAATATGAGACTTCTCTTGCATGGAAGTCATCACTGCTCTTCCCTCTTTAAGCCCCTCCTGGTTCTAGGAGACAGCAGGAGAGGGGAAGATGGGACCTTACCTTACCCAGATCATTTATTCTTCCTCTGTCACTTCCTGTGCACCTTTCTCCATCTTCGACTGCCCCGATTCTTCTTCCTCTCTCTAGCCTGGTTCCTGCTTTATGGGGTGCCACCAAGCCCCACAAATGGCTGCCCCCCTCTCCTGGGTCGCACTCCTGGTCCCCTGCTGCCACCACACACACTTCAGAACTCTGCCAGTCCCTGACACTCTGAAAAAAAAATCCAAGCAGTTGTAATCTGTCAACATCTGAAGGGTCCCATTATAGATCTGGGGTGTGTGTGTGTGTGCGCGCGCACACACACGCACGTGTGTCATGGCTCAGTTGTAGAACATCTGATTTGCATGCAGAAGGTCACAGTTTCAATCCCTGATGTTTCCAGGTGGGGCTGGGAATGGCTACTGCCTAAAATCCTGGATAGCTGCTTCCAGCCAGTGAAAACAATACAGAACTAGATGGACCAATCCTCTGATTCAGTGGAAGGCAGATTTCTATGCAGTCCAGTCGCAACAAGCCATCTAAACAGCAGGAAATATTATTAGCAATGAAAGAGAATGCAATGGACTCAGAAGTATTATTATGCATGAATGTGTTGAATAAATAAGACAGTGAACCATTAATTTCAATTAAATCACCAGCCAGCAGTTGGAGATCTGAGTTTAACTTGGCACATTCAACCAGCAGGAAATCACCTCCAGCAACTCTTGTCTTAGTGGAAGACAGAGACTATGGAGTTCAACTTGGACATCAAACTATGGGTGCCACTGAAGTTCCATAATGACAGACCAAGATCACTTCTGCCCACACTACTGGAAGTTAATTGTCTGCGCATGCACTGAGATGGTAGAAGACAAGTATGCCAGTAGCCAATTGGCCAGTGATGTCTTATGCTAGCCAATATACATATTGGAATTTGCTGCCAAGGAGTGTGGTGGAGTCTCCTACTTTGGAGGTCTTTAAGCAGAGGCTTGACAACCATGTGTCAGGAGTGCTCTGATGGTGTTTCCTGCTTGGCAGGCGGTTGGACTCGATGGCCCTTGTGGTCTCTTCCAACTCTATGATTCTATGATTCTATGATTCTATCATAGACAGATGAGAGTGAGGGTGATGGAAAAAATAAGGTATTCAGCCAACACTGCTTTACAATTGTTCGAGAGGTAGGGAGGACAAAGAGTCCATTTCTCAGCCAGGGCTGTAAGTGGAGACAGGTTGGGGCAAGTGATGAATTGGTGGTAGGAGGGTTTTCATTATGAATTATAAGTGGGCATTTGGCAATCCCAAATTATGCAGAGAACATTCCCTTGTAACTGAAAGTTCTCTTTCAGAAATTTGGAGGTCCACAGCAGTTATGTAGAAGCTCATTGGATAAATGTGCTGGTCTTGGACCTGCATATGTGATATTAGAATGATCCTTCAAAATAACCATTATATCTAGCTATTGGAGATCAAGGAATGGATATTCCTCCCCCCCCCAAAGCAACACATTCTTACTTTATCATCTTCTGGGGCCTATATACCTATAGGTCCAAAGACAAGGAGTTAATGTAGGCTTGTGAGATTGATGTTAGCAAGTACTAACTTAGACCAGTTCGAAATGAAACCCTGTAGACTGATTTGCCACCTGGTTGAGTCAACTTATCACCATAAAAGGGTGATAAATAGTGCCTTCCACTGCCTGGGGCATATTATGCAGTAATAATAGGACCTACACACATGTCACACCAAAATTCTTGCTATCAGTGCACAGAGAAGGATGCTAGAAGTAGACACTTCCTTGGATATGGGTGTGTGCATTAGGTGTGCAAATCCTTCTTTACAGTGCAATAGAATGCACACTTAAATGCAAGTAAGTCACCATGTGACCAGAGTAGCTTGCTCACTAGTACATGTGCTCAGGATTTCTGTCTTCCATTCCCAATGTTTCCAGCACAAGAGGTTGAAGCATGTGCTTAACATTCCCACTGAAATCAATGGGGTTTAGAAGAGCTTAATGTTGCCTGAGTCATGTTGCTAGAGCATAGTATTTCATGATATGGGGGTCAAATTCTTCAATAACCCAACCCTGTCCTTGTATTTCTCAAACAACAACCATTTCCCATTGTCTTTCATCTTCCCGACAAGAGATGCCATTTTAAAGTCACTGGACGGTTGTGCTCATTAAGGCCAGGATGAGAGAGCCGAGGCAACGTGGCTAATTAGTAGCGAATCCTCCATTTATGACTCCCTAAAAAGAGCTGAGTGACCTTTGAGTTAACAATGTTGAAGAATTCACATTTAATTGGCTGCCGTCTTGTTTCTCATTGCGGTTTCTACAAATTGGCAATTCCCACTTTAGATGTCCTATCGCCAGTCTGGCTAATGAGGGGGAGCGTTTATGGAGCCAAAGGTCTTGTTCTATAAGCTTTTGTTATTTGGTGGTTTTGATTAATTCAAAGTGGGTTTTTGCATGCTTACAAATGCCCCCCCAAGCGCAGCACCCACCAAAATGCCTCTCTAGCAGGCCCTGGGAAGAGTAAGGATTTGCAGGGTGGGGGTGAAAGTTGCATGGAGAGATGTAGGGCAGTGGCAGAGGCACTTGCTGGGGCCAAGAGGTCCATCAAATGTCAGGTGAAAAGTGCAGACAGATAGACAAGCAAGTGTGATAGGAATATGACATCTTGAAAAATGAGAAGGTAGGTAGGGAGAGCCACAGAAGCAAGGTTAAAGTCTGGCTGTTGCTCAAAATGGACTTAGAAGTGTCTACGCCCAGGTAAGGTCAGAAAATCACCCACCAATGGGTGTGGATATCGGGACATGTGCAACTAACTTACTCTGAATCAAATCATTGGTGTGCCTAACTCTTTATTGTCTACTTCCGGGTAGCCAACAAAGGTGTGGTTGGACCAGGGCCGTCTTAAGCATATCCGGCACTGTGGTGCAAAGCTCCCTCTGGCGGCCTCCCCGTTTCTCAGAGTTTTTTAGGGAGGATGGTGCTGCTGGTGGGGCTGGAGGAGGCAGGCAGCAGCTGGAGGGTGACTTCCTCCAGCGGGGAAGAGGCGGAGGCTGGACATGGCACCTTCCAGCTCAGCTGGCCGCTTTATGCAGTGGTGGCCGTGGCATCTGGAGGCTCCGGGCGCGGTGCTGCAAGGGCAGCGAGCTGATGCCAGGAGGCGCTGCGTCCAGCCTCCGCCTCTTCCCTGGCGCTCTCCAGAACTTGGTGCCAGACGCCACTAGCCTCTATGGGTAAGACGCCCCTGGGTTGAACAACAACTCCCAAAACTTAGTCATTGGCTGTGCTGGCTGGAGATGATGGGAGTTATAGTACAATACAGTGGTGCCCCGCAAGACGAATGCCTCGCAAGACGAAAAACTCGCTAGACGAAAGGGTTTTCCGTTTTTGCGTTGCTTCGCTAGACGAATTTCCCTATGGGCTTGCTTTGCAAGACGAAAACGTCTTGCGCTTTTTTTAAAAAGCCGCTTGAAGAGGCGCAGTTGCGACGGACCGTGCTTCGCAAGACGAAAAGACTCGCGGAACGAATTCTTTTCGTCTTGCGAGGCACCACTGTAGTATCTGGAGAGCACTGCATTGGATAACCTCGATCTATACACACTCCAAGCAGCTCTCCAGAGTTTCATACGGGAAGCTTTACACAGCCTTTCCTGGAGAGGCCAGGGCATAGCTGTCAATGTTTTTTTTTTTTTTTTAAGGGAAATTTCCTTATTCTGAATAGGATTCCTTGCAAGAAAAGGGAAAAGTTGACAGCTATGGGCCAGGGATCAAGACAGACAAAACAAATAAGTTATTGGCAGAACACATAGTTAAACTATGGCACTCACTCCCCCAAGAGCCAGGGGTTGCCTGCCAACTTGGATGGCTTTAAAGGAGGTTTAGACAAATTCATGGAGGAGAATGCTATTGATGGCTACCAACTAGGGTGTTTATGTTCTACCTCTGGTCCTGGAGGCAATATGTCTGTTGCTGGAAACCACAGGAAGGAGAGTCTGCAGTTGTGCTCAGATCCTGTTTGCATGCTTCCCACAGACATCTGTTTGACCAGGATGCCTGACTGTATGGGCTATTGGCCAGATCCAGCAATCACTTCTCATGTTTTTCTGAGTAGAAATGGTCAGGGTTATACCCTAATTCTTTTACTTTCATTTTTTAAAAACTATATAGAGAGAATAATGCATTTTTTTGAAATTGAACAGATTTTAAAATGTCCTCCAAAGTTCAGTCAAAACAAGTATTTTCAAATCAAAACATTTTTTCATGATGTTATTTCATGGGTGTGATGTTACTAGGGACAATTTTATTAACTTGCCTACTTCTGATTTTGGAGGAAATATTGAAAACATAAACTAGATTTGATGGCATAACTTTCCTGCACATATAGTTAGTCATTCTGTTTTCCAGAAAGGTCATTGGTAAACTGGCATTAGACGGGGGCGGGGGAAGGAATGAAGAGGCAAATATATCCGTAAGCCCACCCTTGAGACTTCTTCCTATTATCAAATAAATAAACATTTGTTTACTCCGAGTAAATTGGAAAGGAATTATAGCTTTGTAGCCAGATTGCCTCCATGTTTACTTGGAAGTAAGTCCCTATGAGTTCAATGGGATTATTCCCAGGTAAATCTGCATAGGACTGCATCATTAGTAATGCAAGATTCTTCATTAAATCAGCCCAGCTTCTCTGGGACAGAACCTTTGTGGATGGCAAGGATACCATAAATACATTTCCTTATTTTAATTCACTTAAGACTTCCTATCAATATTTTACATGCATCATAAATATTTGAGGCTGTAAGCTTTTCTTTAGCATTTACTGACCAAACTAAAATGATACATAATTTAAGAGCAAGAATATAAATTGGCATATACAGATGTTTATTAAAATAATATGGTTTGAGTTTGCAGGCAACTCGCTGTGCATTTTCTTCAAAGATGTTCTCTTACTCCAGTGGATGCAATCACTGAAATCCAGCAGGGGTAAAGGATCACAATAAAATGGAAACAGTATTTGTGAATTTGTGGATTTTTAATTTTTAATTTTATTTTAATAACAGTAGCTATGGTGGAAAAACAACAATGCAGATGAGGAATGGGTGTTGAAAATGACACCAGAGGCTAGCTTTCCCATTGTTGCTGTTAATGTTTCAGTAATAATAATAACAACAACATACCCCCCCCCAAGTGTCCCTATTTTCCAGGGACAGTCCCAGAGTTACAGATGCTGTCCCGGTTTCAGATTTGATCCTGGAATGTCCTGGTTTTCCTTTTTCCTCCCCTCCATGTTTCAGAGAACAATTAAAAGTGGTGTATGTGCCAAAAGCGGAGTCCTGTTTTTCATTTAAAGTCAATGGAAGACATTTACTCACATCAATTCACAGTTGGATCCCTGAAGGCAGACTTAGTTACAAATATGTACATATGGATCTACCCCATATGGGGGTATGATCCCAGTGCTTCTGCTAGCTGAGAGCTAGCAGAGCATATCTAGCTAAGAACATGGTCCAATGAAGGAGGAAGTGCAAAAGAGAGAGAGAGAGAGAGGCAGCATGCCTTGTCCTTTTGTTACCTGGACAGGTAAGGTCACACCCACCTCTAGTGCAAAGGAAGGATGCTCCAGCCAGGAGGAAACAGGAAGCTTTCGGCTGACTGGACCAAACATTCCCCCACATGTCTTCTCTAGCATTACAAGGTATGTTGTATTTGACTGCTCCCAGTGGATTAGCATTACAAGGTATGTTGTATTTGACTGCTCCCAGTGGACTGCTCCCAGTGGCTTCCAGAGAAGCGGACATGGAGCAATGGATTCAAACTACAAGAAAGAAGATTCCACCTAAACATTAGGAAGAACTTCCTGACAGTAAGAGCTGTTTGACAGTGGAATTTGCTGCCAAGGAGTGTGGTGGAGTCTCCTTTTTTGGAGGTCTTTAAGCAAAGGCTTGACAACCATATGTCAGGAGTGCTCTGATGGTGTTTCCTGCTTGGCAGGGGGTTGGACCCTTGTGGTCTCTTCCAACTCTATGATTCTATGATTCTATGATTACATCCCACAGTCTAAAGAGAAATGGGTGAGAGGCTGCTGCCGCTGCTGCCGCTGCCTAATAGTATCTGCTGCCCAAGACATTTGCCTCACTGTGTCTCACAGTAGGGCCAGTTCTGAAGCTTACATTCATGAACAATCCTTGGCCTGCCTCTGCTTCATTTATGTCAACCACAATGGACTTTGCCTTCTGGCAAAGAAGTGGCTTAACTTCTAGGTCATAAAGAATACTTTCTTGGCTTTTTCAAATTTTTTGTTTGAAGGTCCTCCTAGCTACAATGCCTAGTACCACCAGCCAAAACAACAACAAAAGATGGATCTGAAATTTGAGGTAACATTCCTGGAGCACAATAGCCAGACTAGTAACGAAATGTGTCGCTGCTGCTATTTGTCCCAATCCTGTCCTCCATTGATTTTAAACTCAGTAATAACCCTGTTTCACTGAAAAATAACCTCAGTGTCATTTATTCTTCCTATTTTACCAAGTGTTGTGTAAAGGATGAATGGAGACGCACAAAGCAATGTAATTCACTTGGCTGTAATTGGTTTACCTTTTTTTTACAGTCAAAATAAAGTAGCCTATGTAAAGATAACACACTTGAGCCATTTCATTGTCAGGCTTGAGTGTATTGCGTGGGCTGCAAAAGCATTTGACAATTACAGCAAAAGAATTTCTGTAGACTATATTCCTTATTTAGTTTGTAGAAAGTAGAACCCCTGGCGTTAGGAACTTTGCTTTTTAAGTTGTTATTAAACGATCTAGCGTTGGGGTGAGCCAGGAGGTGGTGAAGTTTCTTGATGATACTCAATCGTTCAGGGTTGTTAAAACAACCCCCATTGTTCAGCCCAGACACTAGGGTCCAACTCCAAGGGCCGTTCACTCAATGCGAGAAGCAAAGTTACAGGGAACCAGGCAGAGGGCCTTCTTGGTTGTGGCACCTGCCCTGTGGAACGCCCTCCCATCAGATGTCAAAACGATAAACAACTATTTTGGATGTCAAGGAAATAAACAACTATGACTTTTAGAAGACATCTGAAGGCAGCCCTGTTTAGGGAAGCTTTTAATGTTTGATGTTTTATTGTGCTTTTAATATTTTGTTGGAAGCTGCCTACAGTGGCTGAGGAAACCCAGCCAGATGGGCAGGGTATAAATAATAATATATTGTTATTATTATTATTATTATTGATTGTGAAGGGCTCTCAGAGGACCTCTGCAAACCGAGGGAATGGGCACAAAAATGGCAAATGCAATTCAATGTAAACAGGTAAAAAGTGAAGAATATCTTTATTTTGTATATATCCGTATGGGGTCTGAACTGGTGACTTTTTTTTTTTTTACTTGCCCCAAAATGGAAAGAAGCAGAAGTCCCAGTAAAGGAAGAATGGATACAAAACCTTTGGAATATTCAGTAATGGTGAAACTTACTGGAAGAATAAGAAATCAAGATAATAATTTTTTTACAAAAGAATGGAAATGGTTTATTGAATATTTACAGATAAATTGTAAACAGACAAAAACACTAGCAAGATTATTGTAATAACCTGCAGTTTTATGAGTATATACTTATAGTAGATAATTAAATGAGCAAGTTAAATGAATTTGGATAGGCAGAAGATATTAAAAAATAAATTTAAGGAACCGCAGAAAGAGGGGGAAGGAAGCCAAATTTTGAAATGTTAAATTGATTGTAAAACTAATGAAATGTATAAATTTGAAAAGTATAAATAAAAAAACTAAAATAAATAAATAAAAATGAACTGAAAGTGACTAACCAGGAACAAGACCTTGGGGTTGTAGAGAATAGCTTGATGAAAACATTTACCCAGTGTGTGACAGCTGTGAGAAAAAAAAAACAAATTCCAAGCTAAGGGTGCATTAGGAAAATCTATTGAAAATAAAACTGCGGGTGTCACAATGTTTTTACACAATTCTATGGTGTTCTGGTGTGGATATCATTACCACAAGTGGGAATTATGGAGTTTCACTGTGGTCTGTAGGAGAGCTTCTCCTGCAGCTTCCAAAGTTCTCAGAGGCCCGCTATGCAATCACACAGAGCAGGGCTTTTAGTGCAGTTGTCTCGGTTCTGTGGGTGCCCACTATCTGCACTTTCTGGGAATTAATTGAAGGTATTTTCCCAGCTGTATGCTATGAATGTCTGCATGTTAGGGTGGTGTTCGTGTGTGTTGTTTTTTGTGCTTTTTATTATATTAAAAAACCTGTTTTTAATTATCTTATGTATAAATTGCCTTGAGATGCTAGTTTGGGCTGGGTGTTCATCAGTATGCAGATGACACCCAGCTCTACCTCTCTTTTAAATCAGAACCAGTGAAGGCGGTGAGTGCCTGGAGGCGATTGGAGGATGGATAGCGGTTCACAGATTGAGGTTGAATCCTGACAAGACAGAAGTACTGTTTGGGGGAAACAGGAGGCAGGCAGGTATGGAGGACTCCCTGGTCCTGAATATGGTAACTGTGCCCCTGAAGGACCAGGTGTGCAGCCTGGGAGTCATTTTGGACTCACAGCTGTCCATGGAGGCGCAGGTCAATTCTGTGTCCAGGGCGGCTGTCTATCAGCTCCACCTGGTACGCAGGCTAAGACCCTACCTGCCCGCAGACTGTCTCGCCAGAGTGGTGTATGCTCTGGTTATCTCCCGCTTGGACTACTGCAATGTGCTCTATGTGGGGCTACCTTTGAAGGTGATCTGGACACTGCAATTAATCTAGAATGCAGCAGCTAGACTGGTTACTGGGAGTGGCTGCCGGGACCACATAACACTGGTTCTGAGAGATCTGCATTGGCTCCCAGTACATTTCCAAGCACAATTTGAAGTGTTGGTGCTGACCTTTAAAGCCCTAAACTGCCTCGGTCCTGTATACCTGAAGGAGCGTTTCCACCTCCATCGTTCAGCCGAGGGCCTTCTGGTGGTTCCCTCATTGTGAGAAGTGAGGTTACAGGGAACCAGACAGAGGGCCTTCTCGGTAGTGGCGCCCGCCCTGTGGAATACCCTCCCTTCAGATGTGAAGGAAATAAGCAGCTATCTTCTCTTTAAAAGACATCTGAAGGCAGCCCTGTTCAGGGAAGTTTTTAATATTTAATGCTGTATTGTTTTTAACACTTGATTGGGAGCCGCCCAGAGTGGTTGGGGAAACTCAGCCAGATGGACGGGGTATAAATAATAAATTATTATTATTATTATTATCATTTAGAAGATAATTAATAAATCGATGATGATGATGATACAAACTGAGGTGACTTTTTTCTCCATCCTACTGTTGGTGCTTTTGAGGTTCTTGCACTCATGACAGTCTTCACACCATCTCTAGTTGTCATTATCTCTGCTCCTTTTTAAGTGCAGCCAGCCAGAAAATGCAAGCGGAGAAAATACAGGTCTATTCAAATTACCAACGAACACTCACATAAAAAGAAGAAATTAAGGTGCATGTCAAGCGCCTTATAGGAGGCTCGAAAGATTCCCTACGTGACCTGGTTATCTAAATGCCCAACGCCCATAAATTTCCCAGTGAGAATGAATGCTTCTCATTTTGTCCTGGTAAATAGAAAAACACCATGGACAATAAAACGCTCTGGCATTGTTTATCTGCATTTCATGCAACACCTTGCTACAGAGAGAGGACCCCCGTGCTCCTTTACTTTGCCATCATTTAATTGGTGCACTGCTTGCCTGAAAGGCAAATCATAAACTACAACTTATATAGCCTCAGCTTTGTAAAACACTCTTGCGGAAAGAAGGCAAAGGAGTTTCTGTAAAGGAAGAGTGCCAGAAATGTGAGAAGGAGAAAATGTGGTTTGGATCTGGCGTGACTCTCATGCTCCTTGCATGGTTCAGGCTTTGCATATACCAGAATTAAGGTTGCAGAAATCTGTGTTGTGTCTTTAAACTTACCAATGCACTAGGTATCCAGGCAGCTTATTATCTTCTCCCCAGCCTTGCTGCCCACCTTCCTCCTGTGGTCCTCCAGTTGCTGTTGGACTCCATGGCCCAGCAGTCTCAGCCAACATGGCTGATGGGCAGGGAAGATCCAACTATATCTGGATGGATACAGCTTACTCATTCCTGTCCTAATATGTGGACAAGTAGCAGGTTGAGAGGACAACAGGGGAAGAATAACTAGGACCTGATGACATTACTGCCAGCAGCTGCTTCCTGATGGATGGCTACCGGGCATCTCAGAACCACCCAGATACAATTGTGCTGCTTAGTCCATGTTCCGTGAAGCCTATCAGGGTTGGAAGGGAGTCCTCAAAGGATGCTTGGACATTGGCTTGCTTGTTTATCATTCTTATATGGATGAATAAAACACTTGAAGAAAATAATATCATATTTTGTGAGAGGTTGTGAGCATGGTGTTCCCTTGCATCTCTGTCCAGCGATGCTTAAGTAGAGTTTGCTGGATCACATCAAAGGTTCATCCAGCTGAGCACGCTGTTCTTCTAGTGGCCAACCAGCCAACAGCACTCTCCCCACTGACAAGTCCTAGCAGCTGGTATTCAGAAGCATCCTACCTCTGACTACTGTGAAGGTAACTCTCAGTTAGCCAAAAGCAATAAGGGCAATCCATTCCACAAGTGACATGGTTGGAGGAGAAACTAGGTGGAATGAAAGGGATAGGCTGCAGGGTGGAAACCACCCTGTTTCTTTTCACATGTACAGTATTTCTACCCTGCTTGCTGCTGGCCTCATATCCTCAGTACACTTTCATGCAATAGCTGATATGCAATTTTCAGATTGATGCAGTTCTTCCTTGGATGCAACAGGGAAAGGAAATGACAAAGTGGCATTCCAGATTACCCAGGACTGTTGGCGAGAGAGATATTAACAAGATCGTCAAAGTCCCGAAGCCAATTGAGGCATAAATATTATTTGCTATTAGTTTTGTCTGTTTCAAATTACAGCAAGAGTGTTGGGGGAAACAAAATGGACCCTTCCTATTTCATGATTTAATCACCATAAACTATACTCAGGTTCATATCTGCAAGCATTTATGGCTTTGTACCACAAGGAAATTTCCAGCGACTTCTGAAGGTTGTTTCTGTGAAAAATTATATTGGCGAGGGGAAGATGGCAGGTGCTTTTAATGCAGATATTAATCTGGGAGCCACGGTTATGCTAAAAAAATGCTAGAGGGATAACTTTTCTGGGCATATATAAAAGAAGTGGGACAGCCGAATTCTGCAATTAGATCAGGCCATTAAGAACGTCCCTGCACTCTGCCCACTGTGTTGAGCTATATGTGGGCAGGAAAGGAGTTCTTCCAGGATAATTCAGCGTGAAGGCGATAGGCTCTTAGGTGCAGAAGTCATAAAGTGTCACTGAGCAAAATGCAATCCAGGGCCATAAAAAAGAAAGAGAGGAGGGAAAGAGCAGGGTGGAAGATTTTCAAACCCATCTCTTGCAGTTTTCTCTGTGCTGTAAAAGGCATGGATTTTTAAAAGCTCAATGGTTCTATTTGCAGGAAGAGTTAACAGGTAGTGTGATGTGTGCCAGGGTGATTTCCAGTCTCTGGAGGTACAAAGGAAAGTACAGTGCATAGTTGAATGACGGAATTTGCTGTCATAAGAAGTGGTGACGGCCACCAACTTGGATGGCTTTAAAGGAGGATCCACTGTTGTAGGTAGTATGCCTCTGAAAGCTGGCTGCTGGGAATATTAGGTGGGGAGAACACTGTTGCTTTCAGGTATCACTTGTGAGCTTCCCATGGTTGGAAGCTGGTGGAACAGGATGTTGGACTAGTTGGGCCTTTGGCCTGATTTGGCAGAGCTTTTCTCATGTACTTATGAGGTTGCCCTGACCCATAAGTACCTAAGAAGAACCTGTATTGATCAAATCAAAGCCCTGTCTAGTCCAGCATTCTGCTCACTGTGGAACTCGCTCCCACAGGAGGAAGTGGTGGCTGCCAACCTGTTGCTTGTTTGTTTGTTATTGTTGTTTAGTCATTTAGTCATGTCCTGCTCTTTGTGACCCCATGGGCCAGAGCACGCCAGGCACTCCTGTCTCCCACTGCCTCCCACAGTTTGGTCAAACTCATGCTAGTAGCTTCGAGAACACTATCCAACCATCTCATCCTCTGTCGTCCCCTTCTCCTTGTGCCCTCCATCTTTCCCAATATCAGGGTCTTTTCCAGGTAGTCTTCTCTTCTCATGAGGTGGCCAAAGTATTGGAGCCTCAGCTTCAGGATCTATCCTTCCAGTGAGCACTCAGGACTCATTTCCTTAAGAATGGATTGGTTTGATCTTCTTGCAGTCCATGGGACTCTCAAGAGTCTCCTCCAGCACCACAATTCAAAAGCATCCATTCTTCGGCGATCAGCCTTCTTTATGGTCCAGCTCTCATTTCCATATATCACTACTGGGAAAACCATAGCTTTAACTATACGGGCCTTTGTTGGCAAGGTGATGTCTCTGCTTTTTAAGATGCTGCCAGCCTAGGTGGCTTTAAAAGAGAACTAGACAAAGTCATGGAGGAGACAGTTATCAACATCTGCTATCCATGATGGTTCAGCTCTGTCTCCAGAATTGGAGGTAGAGACACTTCTGAATACCAGTTGCTGGAAACCACAGCAACGGAGAATGTCCTTGTGCTTGAATTCTACTTGCAGGTTTCCCACAGACATCTTGTTGGCCACTGTGAGAACAGGATGTGGGACTAGATGGGCCATTGGCCTGATCCAGCAAGCTCTTCTCGTGTTATTATAAGTATTATAAGTATTCCAAATGTGGTTCTACTATTTGTATAGTGCCATGACTACATCGGCAGTTTTGTTTTCAGGACTTGTAGTGTGGCTGTCCCTGTTTGATGGAGTAGCATTCCTGCCGAGAAAGAACTGCACCCCCACCCCACCCCACCCCCGCTATCTTCACTTTCTGGAAATAATTGGACAATCTTTGAATATTTGAGTGAGTTAGAGAGAGGATGAGAGGTTACACATGATTCATGAGAAGGAGAGAAATTATCCCTAAACAATTCCATACCGTTCAGGAAATTATGCATAATTTGTGCACATAAAACTGTGCAGCCATTATCTTTTTTGTGATGAATTGGTTGCTTTTAGCATTCTGGTATATATATACCTGAAAAGTGTGGTGTGTGGAACCCAGAATCTTCCCAGCAATAGTCTGTGCCTCTCAGACCCAACCCAGTGAGACAGCCCAGAAGGGTGCAATGCCTGATGGTATCAAATGCTACTGAGACATCTAAGAGGACAATCAGAATTGTGCTCCCTCTGTCCATCATTTCTCACTGCAAGAATTCTCAGTGTAGGTAGTCCTTCCCTGTGTCGCAGCAGAGAATAAGCCTTTGGCCTCTTTGATTGGATAGTTTTTTCAGGGATTTGGAGAGTGCTATCTTCCACCTACACTCTGCCATCCAAGTTGTCTTTCTTGAGGCTAAGCATAGACCACATTCATACCATACACTAAGAGCACTATGCTACCAATATAAACAGCCATGGCTTCTCCCAAAGGATTCTGGGAGCTGTAGTTTGTTAAGCAAGCTGAGAGTCATTAGGAGACCCCTATTCCATTGGCAGAGCTACAATTCTCTGTGAAGAGGGGTTGATCGTTAAATGTCTCAGGGAATTTTAGCTCTGAGATAGGAATGGGGTCTCCTAACAGCACTCTTAAGAAGCTGCACAATCCCACAAATCTGCAGCTCCCAGAATCCTTTGAGGGAAGCTGTTTGAAGTGGTACCACAGAACTTTGAAAATATGGTGTGAAAGTGGCCACACACAGCTCTTTCAACCTTTCTTTGTACTCCTTGTTTTATACCTCGCCTCTCTCCATGTCTGAAGACTGAGCCAAAGTCTTCATATTGCATAGGCAGACAACATAATTAAAACCACTCTATGGGGAAGCATGATGCCTCCAGTCTCCAGTAATCACGCAGAGCACCAGCCTCACTCCCATTATCTGAGGAGCCTTTTCAAGGAGGGAGGGGAGGGAAGGAAGGTATCCTGTTGATGACCGAGGAACCTCCCAAATGGCAAAGAAAACAAAGGTAACCATTTATCCCAGTGTTTTGGTTCAGTGCTGATTAATTTTCCCAAGCATCTGCTTAAGCGTTTGATTAAACTACTCTGAGAGCCCATCTGTTTTCCGCCTGATAGGGAGCTGTGATCACGGAAGGGGAATTTTTAAAAGGCTGCACACCTCATTTAACAATGATGTTATAAAATTAGTGCCCTGATCAGAAGAAATTTCAGAAGGTGAGCCCACTCTGATAACAACATTAATCAATTAATTAGCTTTGTGTGTCAGCAGCTAAGGTTTCAATGACACTGCTTTAGGGGATACAGTGGTGGATTAGCCTTTGCAGTAAAAGTTCTATTCTTCATGGAGAGAGCGAGAAAGAAAGAGGAGCAAAAAGATTTGTATTGTAGTATGAAGGTTCATAGAAACATAGCTTCAGGAGGACTCCCAAAGGCCATCTTGTCCAACCTTTTTCACTTCAGTCCACTTCCTTGGTGTATCATGGGTGACATTTACAGAGCAACCCTCAGCATATTTACTCAGAAATGTTCCAATGGGCTCAGTGGTGCTTGTACAACATGTCTTTCCACCTATCCAAGGAGCAATCCTCACTTCAATTTTATCCTTACAGCAGCCCAGTGAGGTAGATTAGACTGAGAGAAAACCACTAGACACACACTACTCAAAACTAGAACAGTGCTTTGCAGACTGAGACTGTGCAAAGCACTCCATCCACTTCATGGAAACATTTCTGGGGCACCCAATCAAGTCAACTCCCCCATCCCCACAGGGCAACTAGGGGACCACTTGCACTGCCCTTAATCTGGTTCCACATTAGTTTGGGGGTGTGGCTACTGTTTAGTAATTTTTTAAGCCCTAATTAAACATACAGTTGGGAGATGCTGTGTCTCCCCCCCCCTCTGCTGAGAGCAAGGGGTTAATTCTAGAGACTTCTTTGAGGAGCCACTGGCAAAGGAGCATCCTGTACCAGTCAGGTTTGAGCCAACCATCACATTGCCCAAAGAGTTTTGCACAAACCTCATAGAACAGGACAAACATTATTTTAAAGGACAACAAACAAACAAACAAAAAACAACTTATTGATAGAGCTGTTGCTGCCTTAACACTTCTGGGTTGTGGTTGTTGTTGGTTTTGTCAGAAAACACGATTTCAGCCCAACTGAGCATGGAAAAAGGCCATTTTTAGTGTAGCTGTTAGATTTGATTTTTTTTTTTTTTAAATGATCATTTCAGATCAACATGCTGGAAGCAAATTCAAGTGTATCAAAATGTCAGTCTTAGAGAGATGTCACCATTCCAGAGTGTTAAGTCAATTGGAAAGGTCACCATTTCAGAAATTTAATTCTGCATATGTTTCTTTTAACCTTTTGTCTTGCTGCGAAATGAAGACAACATTTCAGGTAGTATCATTTTGAATTGAATTTATGTTCATTATGAATTGGATCTGTTGCTTATTGCAGGAGAATCTACCCTGTGAGCTTCCATGTGTTCTCTCACCATCCCTGATGGTGAAAGACCATAGCTCAGAGGTAGAGAATCTGTTTTTCATGCAGAAGGACCCAGTTTCATGGAGAGCCACTGCAAATCAATGTAGACCAGAGGTGAAGAACCTGATCTGGCCTGTGGGCCTGATCTTTAATCCCCCCCCCCTGAAACTGAAAGATGGATGGGTACTGCCCACATGTCAATCACCTATTGTCAGGTGACTGACAACCCTCAATGTCCAAAAGTGTTCACTGTAACTTCCAGTCAAAAAAGCAGAGGTTACAGTGACCTCCTTTGGAAGATTGCTTTAAAGATGGATCTTGGGGGACCTAGGTCTTGGGAAACAGCCCACACCCACAGGGGATCTTTCAATGGGTGGTGGGCTTCCTGGTCTCAGTTTGGAATTGGGTTCTGGCTGGTTTTCTCCACATGGTTTGATACAGTTCTCAGCCCGAGGTTAGCTTGCACACTTCTCCAAATGCTGTGGCACAGTTCTCAACTCAAAAAGATAGCACCTTCATTAAAAATGTATCTCTTGGAACATAAAAGTGTCCAGTTTCACAAGGAACTTGGTGGATGCAAAGGAAACAGACATTGTGAGGAGAAAGCAGAGGGCAGACAAATAACAGGACTTTGGACAGCTCAAAGGAGAGACCCGCTGCTGTTCTCACTTCTAAGGCAACCATAGGAAGATGTTGCCTCAGCATGGATCTGGAGCCAACTGAATCCTTATGATGAGACCTTGAGTATGCTAGGTTCTGCCTTCCTGGAGGAACTGCTGGGTTCTTAAAGGCCCCTCATCTTATCCTGCAGGCTTCAACTTTCATGGGACTAGAAAGATGGAGCTACTCAGTGGCTGCTTCCAAATAGGGAAGCAATGGTTTTCTGCCTGATGAAGCAGCCTGAACTTCATCCTCATCTGTGTCCCCCATGCACTACAAAATCCCTGGATTAGGAAAGGGTTCCCTGTAGGGTTTCCATGTACACATACAACTTTCTCTATTACTTTTCTAGGACTACTTTGAAGAGCTCCTAGAACTGGTTCATAAATGGAATAAGCTATTTATTAATTTGAGGGAACATAACTGAGTGTATTCTTGAGCTTGTTTCCTTTTTTTTTTAGTGTACCAGATATTAGGGGTGCAGAATATCATATATTTCCCTCATGGCCTCTGTGAGATTTCTGAGGTTGGAACCAACAAGGCAATTCAAATGCTCCTGTGTTCATGGCATAGCTCTTAAAGGTAGGAGGTGTTGCAATCATCTCTGGAAGCCATTAAAAAGATGCAGTCTCTTTGCACTCTGCTCTTTCATTTAAGGAGTAGTATACATGTTCTTTCTGCAGTCACTCACACCCACACATCATGACATTTTTCTCCCACTTCATTTTCTTGTCCTTTCTGGCCTTGCACAGGCTTTTGGGATATGTCTCCTGGGCAGGTAGCCATCTACAAAAAATATTTCCCCCCCCCGCCGCCGCCCCCCAATGCACATGTAGGCAGTTTGGATATTGATACTGAATCTTTATTGCTTCAAGTCACAGACCCTCAAAATTCAATGTGACTAGAAATACAAAATACTTATAGAATGCAGATAAATTTAACATATTGCAACAAACAACACACATAAAAATCTGACTTCCACTCTGGCACAACAGAGACACTTAACCTCTTTATAAATTAGTCTGCAGACATGATGGAGCAAAAGCACATCCTATTCACCCTGCTAAGCTTTCTTTTATGTCTTGGCCTTTCGGCTCAGATCAACTGTAACAACCAGGCAAAGGCTACAGTTTCCAGAGTTCTCTGTAAAGAGGGATTGATTGTTAAACCACTCTGGGAGTTGTATTTCTCTGAGAAGAATGGGGTATCCTAACAACTCTCGGCACCCTTAACAAATTGCCTTTCCCAGGATTCTATGGGGTAGGCTGTGACTGTTTAATGTGGTATACTGCTGCTTTAAGAGAGCCAGTGTGGTACTCCAATTGTAGCATTGGAGTACTACAATACATCCAAAACAATGGGAGAAATTGGAAGGATCTCAAAAGAGAAGGCAGACAGGGACTGGAAGGTGTTTAAAAGATACTTGCAAAACTATATCAAAAAATCAGAACTCCTATTAGAATAAACAAGTTTTGTTTCAAATATTGGAATATTAAATAAGATGGATAACAATGTGTAATAGAAAAAGAAGTATGAAATTAGGTTAAAGGTGTGTGAAAGAAAGTAATAGAAGTGGAAAGAAATTGCAATTGAGTAGATTGGAAGTCTAACACAAAGGGTGAGGGGTGGTGGATGGTGATGGGAATTATCTGTGGGATTGAGTGTAGGTATGTTGTAGGTATGTTGTATGTATGTAGGTATGTTGTATGAAATGTATGTTTGTATGTGTACTAATGTTTAATTATTTTAACAATAAAAAATAGAAAGAACAAAAGAGAGAGAGAGAGCCAGTGTGGTGTAGTGGTTAAGAGCGGTAGATTCGTAATCTGGGGAACCAGGTTCGTGTCTCCGCTCCTCCACATGCAACTGCTGGGTGACCTTGGGCAAGTCACACTTCTCTGAAGTCTCTCAGCCCCACTCACCTCACAGAGTGTTTGTTGTGGGGGAGGAAGGGAAAGGGAAATGTTAGCCGCTTTGAGACTCCTTCGGGTAGTGATAAAGCGGGATATCAAATCCAAACTCCTCTTCTTCTTCTTTAAATGTATTATGTGAATGTGGCCTATGTGTGATTCTTTAAATCTCTCTTTGTGTGAGATTGTGTGTCCCTATGTGTGTTTTAACACAGTATCATCACGTTCCTGTCAGATGCCTGTTTGACGCCACTCAGTTTTAGAGCAGGACCCACCTCCTTATGGAACGCTCCTGTGGCCAACTTTCAACTAGGGTATTGCAGCCCTCTGCCTGCAAAAGGCTCCTCACCCCTGATGTAGACACTGTTGTGTTAGGATTTCCTCTCTTCAGGGTGATGATTGGTTTGGTCCATCTGTCCTGTTTTTTTGATGTTTGGCTGCCAGTGAAGCAATTTACCCATCCAACCCTGTGGGCCATGATTAAGGTTACATACATTCTTTCATTCCGTCAGAAGGGACCAGATGTTGTTTGATCTTCCAAGGCTGGGTTGGCAACTCTCTCTGAACACTCATTTCCTACAGGGTTGAGCAGGAAGACCAGATGTGTGATTCAATCTAATCAGCAACGAGATTTCTTTGTCATCACAGTATATTTGAGCAGCATTTGGGGCCATAGCTGACAGAACGGGAGAAATAAATTGGATTTATAGTCAGCATTGGACATGTACAGGAGGAAGCACCTACAACGCCATTAATAGCAAACACACATATGAATTGAGTCACTCTCCCAACGAGAACTCAGACCACCCTAACCTTGGGCCCATAAGCATTAAGAGATATGAAGCCATCTGAGGGAAATAAAGACATGTACTCCATTCAGCTTTTTCAATGAAAATTTATTAATGGACTTTGTTGGTACCCTCAAGTATTTGGATGGCTTTAAAAGAAGATTAGACAAATTCATGTAGGATCAGGGTATCACTGTGACTGCTAGCCACAATGGCTATGTTCTGCTTCTACTCTGCCTTTGAATATCAGTTGCTAGGAATTGTGAGTTGTGAGAGTGCTTTTGCACTCAGACCTGGCATGTTGACTTCCCATAGGCATTTGGATGTCCACTGTGAGAACAGGTTGCTGGACCAGATGGACCTTTGGCTAGATCTAGCAGGTCTTTTCTTGTGTTTTTATATGAACATAATAAGACCACAGTTTATGGTTTGGGAACCCATGGCCTAGTCCACACTGTGGGGTTTTTGGATTGGTAAGGGAATTTAAGAACTTCATTGGTAGGCACCCTGAGGCATTTTTGGGTCACCTTCATTTTTGGCACTCTTGGGTCACCTTCCATAGCCTTAAGTGCCCTTTAGTCCTGCATGCATATCATGGTGAACACTGGACAGTGGAGCTTGAGTGCTCATGTTGGGTTCATGTACCCATACTCACTTAGAAAGGAGGGAGTATTTTCTCCCAATCCTTGGCGGGGGAGCCACTGGCTGTGTCTTTTTACCTGCCCAGTGAAGGGTGCTACCCCTCCTAGTTTCACTTTTTTGAGATGCAGTGAATGTGATCCTTGTCACACAATGCAGTGGTGCACGAGGGGAGAGCTGACCTGCTTGCTATGCTGTGTTATTTATTTCACTGCAGAATCTCCCATTCTTGGGATCCTAGGAGAAAATGCATCTAAGCCATGCACTATTCATTGAGCGCCTATTAACTTGATACAGTTATTCAGAGAGTCAGACCTTTGTGGAACATCAAGAAATAAAGACTGCGAGCCTGGTGTGCTAAAAGCATTCTCTTTAAAACACTGTAATGGACAAACACCCCGGCAATTTTCAGGCAAACTTCTCCTGCCCATAAATCTAAATACTTTATATGAAAAGGCATTCTGTTGTAACTTTTAGTATTTCATCGGAATGAAAAATGTATTAGAGCTTCCCCAAAGTCAACCATTACATATTTCAGTCTAGAGGCACATCAGTTCCGCTCCAGCCGTGGACAGACGAGAGCAACAGCAGACGAGGAGCTGGACACTTCATAAAGCTCATTGCAGGCTATTCATTCCACATGATCCAAGTTCAGCTTTGAACTCATTTATGATGGATGACATGAGATCCCTTTCAAGAAGCTTGACTACAGTTTTGGCGAGAGGCAGGTATGATATCAGGCGGGGCCGAGGAAACTTCCAACAGCAGGAAACCTGCCGCATCATCTTACTCATTAATTAATTAATGTGCCTGCGATGTTTAGTCAATTAATTGGTTAGATCGAGCAATTAAAACATTTCAATGAAATACAAAAATGCTGATTTAATGAGCATTAGATTTGAAGGGTGTATCTCTCTCTCTCTCTGTGTGTCTAACCATAATTTTTAAACACAAGTATATACAAAATTCATGGAGAGAGAATGTCATCATAGATGAGGTGCTCCCACAGTGGCGCAGTAAAGTCAGGGGTCACTAGTGTTTGGGGTCCATTGGACACATTTGGAATTTTTGCTATTGGAGCCAGTGACATTATGGCTGCCATGTATATATCCCACGTGGGAAAGGCCACAGTAAAAAGAGGCACTGGCTGTATGTAGGGGTAAATATTTGAAGATGTTGCTGCTTCCCATCTATAAGGGGGTCTGTGAATGCTCTTATGCTCTTCTATCCTCTTAAGCCAGCCCCTGCCAGTCATCCTGACACAGGTACAGGCAGACTTAAGCTGATATGAAGCCATTGAGTTGCTTTTCCCCCCATTTTGAGTCATTGTGCACAGCAGGCTGGCATCCACAAAATAGCTCTGTCATTTTGCTTGCTTCTGTATAATTAAGCTGATTGGAAGTAAAGTTGTCAGCCTACAACTCATTGTACTGTGAAGCTTCTTGACTTGTAAATTTGCTCTTGCAACACAGTCTGTTTGTAGGTGTGGTGAAGGAGAAATCAGTTAATTGCATTCTACCCCATTGCTGCAGAGCTGAATTTTCATCAATGGTAAGTTTTGGGGATGATCGTTGGTTGTTGCTGCTGCTGCTTTTATTTTATTTCTTGCTGTCTTTATTCAGTTGCTTATTTCTCTGTTTCACAGTTCTGCAGCCATTTCTTCCCACCAAACAGGGGAGACCACCCCCCTCCCAAATTCCCCTCCCATAGCTCCATTTCCCAGAGTGGTTTAACAATTCCTCCTTCCCCACAGGGAATTCTCAGAAATCTAGCTCTTATTAGGTTATAGGGGATCCCCTAACAACTTCCAGCACATTAAACAAATTACAGTTCTCAGAATTCTTTGGGAGAGGGACGTATGAAAATTTAAAGTGGCTCCATAGTACTTCACATGTGTGTTGTAAATCTTGGTGTTTGCTCGTTTGAAATGATATTCTTTGTAGGTAACCCATTTCTCACAGACTCACAGATTGCACCTTTCTTTTTATGCATTCTTCGAGACAGATGCGAAAGGCAAATAAGCAGGGAAAGCACTGAGTAAAAGAGGTGGGGGGGGGGAAATAGCAGGTGTCAAGTTAGTCGATTCTCCCAAATGGTTTTTAACACACTTTAGCAACAGTAACACCATGAGCAGTGAATGTGAGGAGTTGAGGGCCATTGAACACTTTTAATTTCCCCAGTGCATTCTAATTACGACAGCATCTGTTCTAAACGACTTTCTACATATCAAGAGTGAAGCACAGGTAATTAGCAGACCTTGTTCCTCGCCATCAGTGCGGTGGCCTCTCATATTTTTTTCTTTGATATGGGTGGACAATCTGGAGAACACCATGAAGCCAGAATCTTTGCAGTCCAAATGAAGAAAAGAGTCCCTTGAGCAGAAGGGGATCATCACTGGGCCTGACTGCCTCTCATGCTGTCAGCTTCCTGCTAATGTATTGGGAATAATCCACCCATTATGTCCGGATGTGGCAAAAAATCACCCAGAGGCATCTTATATTATGAAATGCATGGGCTACAGGTCTAGACAAAAGAATCAACACAGGATCAAGGAGTAAAGGTACTAAATGAACATCAGTGTGTATGTGTGTGTGTGTACACACACACAGTGGTACCTTGGTTCTCAAACTTAATCCATTCTGGGAGTCTGTTTGACTCCGGAATCTAATTGAAAAACAAGGCGCGGCTTCTGATTGGCTGCAGGAGCTTCCTGCACTCAAGTGGAAGCCACAGAAGCTGTGTCGGATTTCAGCTTCTGAAAAATGTTCACAAACTGGAACACTCACTTCTGGGTTTGCGGCGTTCAGGAGCCAATTTGTTTGGGAGCCAAGCCATTTGAGTACCAAGGTACCACTGTGTGTGTGTGTGTGTGTGTGTGTGTGTGTGTGAGAGAGAGAGAGAGAGAGAGAGAGAGAGAGAGAGAGAGAGAGGAGGATTTTAAAGCTTTACCAAAAAATACTGTATTTTTTGCACCATAACACTCACTTTTTTCCTCCTAGAAAGTAAGGGGAAATGTCTGTGCGTGTTATGGAGCGAATGCCTACGGATGACGGGGGGATCTGCTGCAGTCGTGAGCAGAGGATCCATGGTTACAGTCTGCACCAAAAAAATCACGCACCCACTGTTGCCTGGGGCCACAATGGTGCAAAAACATGGTTGCAAAGCATGGATCCACATGGATCCTCAGGATTTTTTCATTGGGCTACCCCAAACTCACCGTCAGATCACATGTCTGTGGCCGCAGCATGAACCACAAAAATCATACATCCACTGTTTCGTTTAGAATATTTTTTTTCTTGTTTTCCTCCTCTCAAAACTATGTGCGTGTTATGGTCGGGTGCGTGTTATAGAGCGAAAAATACGGTACATTTATGAGCTTTGTGATATAGAATGCAACTAAATAATTTTACGTGACTTCACAACACTTAAAAATAGACACAATGCATAATATCATGTGAATGCATTTTAACATATTTAGCTGTGCTAATTGGGTGTACATAACTGTCAAGTGCTGATTGTACCACAGCAATGAAATGCATAGGTATGGTTGACCTAAACCTCAATATGCTGAAGAAGATGAGATGTGCTTCTGGAAACATACCAAGTGCATTTTGACTTATAAAGTCTTCTTTGTAAAAGGGCCTTCTTCTCCTTCTGTGTAGGCTAAAAGGGTAACTATGGCAAGGAACCATGGTAGCTATCTTCTTCCTCCATGGTCAGGGACAATAATGCTTCTGAATATCAGGTGCTGGAAACTGCAGAAGGAAAAGTGCTCTTCTGCAAGCCATGCATTATCCTCAGCCTCTACAGAGGTGTGTCCCCTGTATGAATTTGAAAGACTCAGGATGTGAACCATGCAAATAGTCATGCCCACACCCCTTTTCAAAGGGAGAGCATGGGTATATGTCAATCGTTGGATCAATGTCTCTTACCTACCGTGCTTCACCTGCCTGTAACCTCTAACCCCATGCTGGGAACTGTTCTGAATCTATCAATACAGCTTTTAAAACTTCAAGTCATGGTGATGGGTCAAGCTTTGAGTCTGAGGCGGAGACCCCGGACAGGTGGGGCTAATGTTTAATTAGGGTTCTTTTTAGCCCCAATTAAATATATAGTTGGGAGGGCAGAGGAAATGGATACAGTGTCCTCTCTACCCTTCTCATGAGGAAGAAGAGAAGGGTACATTCCTGCTGGGGGCAGCTTCTCCTGCTCATTTCCTGCATGGAACAGCCTGGTGGAGAAGACTTCTGCAGCCTTCCCACCTGACACTTTACCCCTCAACAGTCATAGATCATTCAGGATGGCCAATCTGGGGCTGTTTGGACCTAAGCCCAGATTCCCACAAAGTCAGTTTGGAATTTGGTCAAATGTAGTGCTCAGCCCTAGTAAAGTCTATATATTTGCATATTTGGAAGAATTCATTTGCAGCTGGTCATGGAGAGGGGCAAAAATGTTTGCAGAGCAGAAAAGCTTCACCCTTGGCATCCTGCACCCTAGCCATCAACAAGGTCATTAACAACAGGTCTACCCAAAGCTAGTTGCCATGATTACCGTAAAGGACCTATCTGTTCAGATGGTGTGCAGGAAACAGTCTTGCCTTCTTGTAGGCTTGTAGACTTCACTGAAGTGAAAGGTTGACTTAGCCACTCTAGGAAACAGGATGTAGAGTCTGATGAGCCTTGGATCTGATCCAACAAACTCTTATTGTGTTTATTAAATAATAACAATAACATTTATACCCTGCCTATCTGGCTGGGTTACCCCAGCCACACTGGGCGGCTTCCAACAGAATATTAAAATACAATAGTCTGTTAAACATTAAAAGCTTCCCTAAACAGGGCTGCCTTCAGATGTCTTTAGATGGTTAATTTATATACCATTTCATATTTCATATTTTGACGGAAATTTCACATGTCCCAGCAATAAGGCACTGATACAGGAAATGCAATGCATATTCCACTTTCAAAACCGAACTAGAATCATACATTGAGTCAAGACCAATTAGATTGAATCTGCCAACTTGCTGTCATTTGGGATTATGCAAACAAGCATGAACTGAACGTAGTTTGGGCTGCTCCACCCTTAGGTGGCGCTAGGAGGCTCTGTGCAACTTGCAACTTGACCCACCAGATGTTAATAACCTCTGGTGTTGTAGGCATTCAGAGGACATCCCTCCCATGTCTACAGGGCTCGTGGGGGAATTTCTCTGTCTTTGAGACCATGGTGCCCTTTCTCACTGCTAAAATAAGGTGGCGTGTAATTCTGTCCTTTAGTAGTTAACCCAAGAAGCAGCGATTTACTGTCACTTTAGATCCATCAGAAGCAGATCAGCCATGAATGGATTTTGGTGGTTAGCTAGAGGCACTTCTGTATTGCCAACACAGAATATATGGGTAATGCACACAGCACACTAGTAAATTTCATATATATATATTTATTCAAAGGGATGACCTATTTGAAGTTTGTTTAGGAGTTTGTGGAGGAAGCACCCCAGCTTCTTGAGAACCTCAAATCTCCCCAGAGGAGAGATGATGTAAAGAAGAAATGAAACCCCCTTTAATGCAGATTTGTTTTCTATTACCATTATCTCCACCCCCTCGAATAGTTGAAATCAAATTGAGACTCACATATGAGAAATGAGTGCCCTCCTATGGGAAGTGTGAAGAAGATCTGCAGAAGGACAACAATATTCTGAGATGGCATATACCTTTCTTCCTCTCAGAAGTTGCCAATTTAAATGTGGAAATGTCAGGTGTTGTGAGCAACCCTGTGATCTTCAGTTGAAGGGTAGTACAGTGGTACCTTGGTTAATGAACTTAATCTGTTCCGGAAGTCCCTTCTGAAACCGAAACCATTCTTAAACCGAGGTGCACTTTCCCTAATGAGGCCTCCTGCTGCCAGTGCCCTTCCACCATTCAGATTCCATTCTTAGACCGAGGTAAAGTTCACAAACCGGGGCACTACTTCCGGTTTTGGGGAGTTCATAAACCAAATAGTTTGTAAACAGGGCTGTTCTGAAACTGAGGTATCACTGTATATAAATTTAATAAATAGAATAAAAATTAATTAGATGCATGTGTGTGCAAAGAAGAGTGATGCTTAGGGGCTGCAAATCACATACAGAGAGGTCACAAAAATCTGGAGCAGAGAGGTTATGAAAGAAGCAGGCAGGCAAGCTACCAAACCCGCAAACAAGTTGGCTACAGGCCTGCTTAGTGGCAGAGAGCTAACCTGTTGGACTCTTACAAGAAGATGTTCTACACAGATTGAGAGAGGGTGCAGTGGGTCCCAGAACTTTTTCACAGACAAAGAAAGGGGGGGATTGGCTTTCTGAGAATTGTGTGCTTTCTAGGACCAGGATTCTAGTTGGTAATGTCTATGCTGCAGCTTGAGCTACTTCCAATGGGCAGAGGCTCTTACAGCAAACAGTCCTGGTTGCACACATAGAATTGAGTGGCTGGTCATCATGGACCTTGGCTGGAGATCTGCTATGCATGACAGTGAAAGGAAACTCTACATCTTTGTCAGAAGTTTCGTCTGTGACCAGGAACCTGTACTGTCATTTTTACAGCTCTTAATGTGCATTTTCTGTTACCAATTGGTCACAAAATGAGAGGGGTAGATTGTGTATTTGTGTGTGTAACAGAGACTACGTGTTTTCAATCCAGAAACTTCCAACTTTTGTCCTCAGCATGTAATGTAGTGACATCCACCATTTAGTCCAACATCCTGTTTCCACAATGGTCAACAAGATGGCTATGGAAAGCCCACAAGGAGGGCATGAGTGCAATAGCACCCTCCTAGTACCCAGCTAGTGGTACTCTGAGGCATCCTGCATCTGACAGTGGAGGCAGAAGAGAGCTACAGTGGTACCTCGGGTTAAGAACTTAATTCATTCTGGAGGTCCATTCTTAACCTGAAACTGTTCTTAACCTGAAGCACCACTTTAGCTAATGGGGCCTCCCACTGCCGCTGTGCCACTGCTGCATGATTTCTGTTCTCATCCTGAAGCAAAGTTCTTAACCTGAAGCACTATTTCTGGGTTAGCGGAGTCTGTAACCTGAAACGTCTGTAACCTGAAGTGTCTGTAACCCGAGGTATTGTGGTTTGGACCCAATGATAGCCTTACACTCTGTGAATTTGTCCAATGTGGTGGCCATCACAACATATGGTGGGAATGAATTCCATATTTTAACTATGTGCTGTGTGAAGTTGTACTTTCTTTGGTGCATCCTGACTCCAATGAAGGACTCTACCCATGGACCTCAGGGACCCATAGCAAAGTCTTAGGTTCAGGAGTGGCCCACCCACTCACCATTTAATACCTGATGTGAAATGGGAATGTGTCACCTCCTGCCATGCCCACCGTGCTCCACTCCCCACTCCTGCTGCCTCTGGAACACGCCCCCACTTACTGAACTCAGCAAGAGAAGGGGCATTCTGCAAGGCATTCACGCTCACCTTGTCCCCCCCCCATGAGAAGTCATGTGAGCAGGCATGCCTGAACACCTCTTATCCCCTGAGGGAAGTGCCCAGTGGTGTAGTGGGGGGGCGCACAGGGGTGGTTGCCCTGGGCACCAAATTGTTAAGGGCACCAAATTTCAACACCCAGTCCTGCCTCATACAGCTGTGTGCTTCCGTTGCTGGGCTCTGTTGAAAACGGCTTCTCCATGCGAACCAGGAAGTGACCTCTCCAATGGATTGACTCTTCTTTTCTTATCTCTGCAAACTCCTGGGTGATGCTGAAGCGGTTATGCCATTGAATGCTCATGTATATTCCGTTTGTTTCCCTCCCTCCCACCCACCGCACCTCCTCTGTGTGGCCCTGGGTGCTGGCAACCCACGCTATACCACTGCAGGGGCTTCTCCCTGCCTCATCTTTGGGTTGGCTCTGGTTAAATTCCAGGGCAACACAACTTTGTATCTGTGTGTGCAAGTGTGTAGGGAGAGTCTAAACCAGCTCCTCATTGGTATGATTTGTGCAACGAAGGCCAAGAATGAATTGTTTGCTTCATTGCTGGAAAAAGCAGGCACTGCACTTTGGTGGCCACTGAGAATGATGTATGGGAGGAGAGGAAACAAAAGTGTGGATCCCTTAGCCTAAGGTGCTTGTGAAAGACAAACAGCCAGAGATACCAGAAGATGCGGAGAGTTTGTCAGTAGGAGGCAATTCAAAGGTTTGAGGTGGAGCAGTTAAAAGAGATGAGAAAGATGGGAGTTCCTTTGACACAAGCTTGTATCAGGAAATGTCGTGGCAAGGGAGCCTAAGGGGGCAGGGCATTGTTTCAAAACAACCAAAGCATAAATATTGCTTAAAATGCTTGAAGTAAAGGACTTTAAAAGATTAAAATCCAGAGAATTCCAACACAAAGAGTCCCCAAAGACTGATGCTGACAATTACCAGACTTGTTAGCTACTTGTTACACAAAAAAGGTATCCAAGTGACATTTTTAAGACCATAAGCACCTTATTATTATTATTTTTAAAAAATGTAATAAAATCATGTAATTCGTTTTTAAAAAAAGAATCTACAACAGCAACAACAGCAACAAAAAAACTTTGGGTGCACAGTTTAAAGGAAACTACAGAATCATGGTCCATCGAAAACCTGGAGAAAGATTTATGTTTCAACATGGCACCAAAAGGACGCCACTGAGAAGGTACCAGATGGACCTCACTGGGAACAGCATTCCACAGCTGGGGAGCCACAACCGAAAAGGCCCTCTTTGTCATCCTCCTTCAAGCCTCCCTCTTGAGTGTGTCTCAGGTTAGCTTTTTAAAACATGGCTTTTATTTCCCATTGATCCCAAATGGAGGGGAAATAAGAGCGTCAACTACAAGACCCCCCCCCCAAAAAAAAGGGCATGCAAGAGGTGTGTCTTTGATAAAAAGAAACCAAAGTCACTTCTGAGAGCCAGTGTGGTGTACTGGTTAAGAGCAGTAGACTCGTAATCTGGGGAACCGGGTTCATGTCTCCGCTCCTCCACATGCAGCTGCTGGGTGAACTTGGGATAGTCACACTTCTCTGAAGTCTCTCAGCCCCACTCACCTCACAGAGTGTTTGTTGTGGGGGAGGAAGGGAAAGGAGAATGTTAGCCGCTTTGAGACTCCTTAGGGTAGTGATAAAGCGGGATATCAAATCCAAACTACTACTACTACTACTACTACTACTACTACTACTACTACTCTTCTTCTTCTTCTTCTTCTTCTTCTTCTTCTTCTTCTTCTTCTTCTTCTTCTTCTTCTTCCCCTGTACACCAACAGAATGCCTTCTTTTTACCCTTTACAAACCAGAGCAGCAAAAGTCAAAGAAGAACAGAGGGAAAGCTGCAGCAGTTTCTGTGACTGCAAGGAAGAGGGCTTTGTGGGTAGACCTGCAGATCTGTGTCCAGTTGTGGGCACCACAGTTTAAAAAGGATATTGACAAGGTGGAAGGTTTGCAGAGGGAGGTGACCAAGACTATCAAAGGTCTGGAAATGAAGCCTTATGAAGAACAGTTGAGGGAGTTGGGTATGTTTAGAAGAGAAGACTGAGAGATGATATGATAGCCATCTTCACATATTTAAAGGCCTGTCACATGGAAGCCATCTTGTTTTCTGCTGCTTCGGAAGTTAGGACTTCAAGCAATGGATTCTCTGCTATCATTCTATGTGCCCCTTCTCAGCCTGTGGAGGAGAAGACCCACACCACTCTATGGTCCCTGGGTTGCCATCCAAAGGAGCACAGGATTTCAGCTTCAGTCTATATTTTTGTTTTCATAAGCCTGAGCATAGGTGTGCCAGGGAGAATATCATCACATTGTGTACACTGTTGGAGACACGGAAAGAGAAACAAAAAGACAAAGCCATATTCAGGAATTATTTCCTGACATTCCTTACAAAATTGTGCGTACCTCACACTGTGAGGATCTATGAGATCTCTCCATACTTCGATCCCCAGTCTGCTCTCTCAGCATGCATGCTTTACTTCTTCTTCTTCCACCTTTTTCTGGCTTATAATAAAAATAATAAAAAATGTTTATCAGGACACAAGTGAGTAAAAAACAAAAACAAAAGTAAGGTTTTCATCCTTTCACCTTGACAGTGAGAATTTCTTTTAAAAATGCAGTGTAGCATCAAGGTTTCTGCCTTCATGAAACAAACATTGAGGGTTGACCTTTGAATCTTTTAAAGAAAATAACAAAAACAAACAAACTCAAGCCTGCGTTTCCAGCTTACACCAAGTTCTGATTGTTTTTCTCCCCCTCCTGCTGAAATCAGAGGAACTTTGTGGTTGAAGGGGGTGGGTGAGAGAGATATAATGCTGGAAGGGATTTCGAAAGAAAATGGCAAAGCCTGCAAATTCCCACCGCTGCAATTTCTCCTGAAATTGGCCAATAAAGAGAAAATAGAGATATCATACTGAAAGATTAATGTCATCCTCCACTGGTCTACATGGAGACAGTTGCTTAGGCAAATCTCGCTTTTTCTAAAAATAAAAAAATAAAAATAAAAAGATTAGCTCAGGAATTTAAAAGGACCTAAATACCCACTTTATTTGAAATGTTTATGAAGTTATTGTGCATATCAAAAGGCAGGAAGCACACAGAATTTCCCTTCATTCCACAAGAACAGCCATTCCAGCAGACTAAGAGGGAGAGATGGAAAGCAGGGCTCATTCCACCAGCTCTGCCAAAAAAAACCAGCTCAGTCAGACTGCTCGTTGTAAGAAGTACCATATAACTTTAATATTTGTTGCCTGACTTTTTTCCTCTTCCCTATCCATCCCTGTTTCCTTTTGTGTTGTTGCATATTTTTAGAATGCTAGGCTGAGGGCAGGCAGGACTTCTCCACTGCTGAAGATGAAACAGTCCAAATTCCTCCCCCACCTTTCTTCCTTTTTCTTTTTCTTTTTAATGAAGCAAGGCCAACTTACACTAGAATAAAGAGATAAAACATGCTATAGATTTTATGGGTGGGGAGGAGAGAGGATGAGAGGAAATGACATTGACTTGGATCTGAAGATAAATTCATTTCAAGAAGCGGACGCGGAGCAATGGATCCAAACTACAAGAAAGAAGATTCCACCTAAACATTAGGAAGAACTTCCTGACAGTAAGAGCTGTTTGACAGTGGAATTTGCTGCCAAGGAGTGTGGTGGAGTCTCCTCTTTGGAGGTCTTTAAGCAGAGGCTTGACAATCATATGTCAGGAGTGCTCTGATGGTGTTTCCTGCTTGGCAGGGGGTTGGACTCAATGGCCCTTGTGGTCTCTTCCAACTCTATGATTCTATGATTCTATTATTCAAGCAGTTTGCAGAAGGAAAGTTTCCCCACCTAGGGGATGCCATTGTGTGTGGGGGGGGTGGCTGTCACATGACTTCACAACAGCTGATTCACTGATGTTTACAAGAAAGGAAAGGAGGAGGGTCAAGGAGGCCGGACAGTCCACAACAGTGGAAATGCAGGAGCACAAGATTGCATTGCTTGAACCTCTCCATTGCCTCCACTCCCCTCTCTCTATCTCTTAATAAAGGTAAAGGTAAAGGGACCCCTGACCATTAGGTCCAGTCGTGGCCGACTCTGGGGTTGCGGCGCTCATCTCACTTTATTGGCCAAGGGAGCCAGTGTACAGCTTCTGGGTCATGTGGCCAGCATGACTAAGCCACTTCTGGCGAATCAGAGCAGTGCACGGAAACGCCGTTTACCTTCCCGCCGGAGTGGTACCTATTTATCTACTTGCACTTTGATGTGCTTTCAAACTGCTAGGTTGGCAGGAGAGGGACCGAGCAATGGGAGCTCACCCATCGTGCCGATTCGAACTGCTGACCTTCTGATGGGCAAGTCCTAGGCTCTGTAGTTTAACCCACAGTGCCACCAGCATCCCTCTATCTCTTAATAAGCAACAGCAATTCAGCTGTCAGGAGGACAGAGGCTTCCTGCAGACCCACCATGCTGTCTGAAACTGAATTTACCTGCCACAGCCCCCCTGCACCCTCTTAAAAAAATTCCTTACATGTAGGTCGCGGATAGCTCAGTTGTTTAGAGAATGGTGCGGATAATTCCAATGTTGCAGGTTCAATCCTTGTACAGTGGTACCTTGGGTTAAAAACTCAATTCGTTCTGGAGGTCCGTTCTTTACCTGAAACTGTTTTTAACCTGAAGCACCACTTTAGCTAATGTGGCCTCCTACTGCTGCCGTATCACCGGAGAGTGATTTCTGTTCTCATCCTGAAACAAAGTTCTTAACCCAAGGTACTATTTCTTATCTATTAACCCAATATGATTATTGGATTCCCTATCCTGTAATATGGTTCTGATAGAGTTTTTACGACAACAAAATACCTAGTATATAGTGTGTGTGTGTGTGTGTGTGTGTGTGTGTAAAATCAAGGTTAGACCAGGTAAATAAGCATCATTGGCAGGTGGGGATATATGTATGTTAGGTTTTTTTAATAAAAAAAATCCCTCTGCGGGAATCATCGACCTTTCTTATTGCCATCAGTAACACTCAAGCATTTGTTTGAGCTTCATGGGATAATGAACAGTAATCCAGCTCACAATCCAGTTGCACACAGGTTGTTGAGGCTAAGCCAGGAATGCCATGGGCAATTGTCTAAGGTTCTTCCCAGGTATATGAAATTTATTTGGCAAATCTCATTAGTAAGGATGTCTTCATAAGCCCTGGAGCTCAGGTGTTGGAAAACAATAGCTCACAAACATTATTTCTCTCCAGGTTTTTTGTGGGGTTGAAGGCAGCAGTAATGAGGGATGTGCTTGGTCAAACAGCCACTTTTTAATTGCACATTACAATACTTGTGGTTTTTGTTTTGTTTTGTTTTTTTAAAAAACTAAACCTACAGCATATATAGATGAGAATTAGATGTTTATGCACCACTCTGATTTCTTTTAATGGAAGATGGTTTGCACATATTTTAAATACACTATAGCAGCTGCCTTATACTGAGTCAGACCACTGGTACATCTAGCTCAATAGCCCCTACACTGACTGGCAGCAGCTCTAAGGATTTCATAAAGGAGTCTCTTCAGCACCCTACCTGGAGATGCTGGAGACTGAACCTGGAACCTTCTGCTTGCAAGGCAGACACACTGCTACTGAGCCATGGCTCTCCCCTTTAAGTGATAGAGAACCTGTTCCTCCACTTCAACCCCAGCTAGCATGGCTAAGTATCAGGGATGAACATCTGGAGGTCTACAGGTTCCCTGCAAGCTATAAGGAGCTGTTTACTGAGGAGCAAACTGTATGTCAGTGTATACATAACAGGCACCACCATACTGATCCCAATCCAAATTGCACCGATTCAGGTCAACACGGGATTTGAGGCAGTTCCAGATTTCTGTGGGTAGGATTGGGTCCACTTGGAACTATCAAGGCTGTCAAGTGGGGAGAGGTGGAGGAGAAGATGTTCAGGCAACCTGTAGGTGTCTCCTTCTTCCTTCTTCCCAACTGGATGTTTAATCAAGGTTCTAAGCCAGGCAACCTCCTTCTCCCCTCTTGACCACGTGTTCCAACCCTCCAATTGGTCCAGAACCCAGGTCTGGGTTGGGTGGGCCCCAGTTTGCATGTTGGGGACATGCCCTTCATCTTGATATAAGTTCTGGATGTCAGATTCTCCAAAGTTATTAAATTTAATAAATGCTTGGAGCCAGACATTGCATTTAGCAAAGTGCTGAAACACTGGTGGGAATGGCAGTGGCAGGCTTGAGTACTGTGGTGCCCTGAGCAAAGCCAACATTTTGCACCTCCCATCAATCCTCAAGCTGACTTCCCAGAGGTGAGTAAGGAGGAACCTGGCTTTGAGGAGGTGCCCAGCTTTGAGCTGCAAGTGTGAGGGCTCTGGCAGGATCCTAGAGCCCTCTTTGTTCCTTTCCAAAGCTGGGAAAGCACTAATTAGGCTTGGGGTAGAAGGCTGGAGGATTCTAGGACCCTGCCAGAGCCTCGCACCTCCCCTTCTCAAAGCCCAGTGCCTCACTTACTGGGCTTTGAAACAGCACCACTTTGGCTCACCACCCAGTGCATATGCTCCACTCATACAACCCTAAATCCACCACTGAGACTGGTTTTCTGGAACAAGGAAACCATGTGGCAGAGGGGCCATCAGGTAGTGATTGACCTAACAAGGGACAGGGAGGGAAGCGACCAGCATAACTGATTGTGTGCAAGTGGCTGGGAAGTTTGGAAGACAATTGGAAAGTGGCCAATATTACAGGAAAATTGTGCCTTTTGTGCCAGGCTAGGTGTGATGGCCTGGGATTCAGACTCGGATGCTGACCTGAGGGATCCCAGCCTGCACAGGATTCCCTGCCTCCAGAACCAACTGAGCCGGGGCTGGGGCATGAGCCTGAAAGGTCCTCACCTGTGCTGGTTCCTCAGGTGCAGGCATCAGCTGAGTCTGCTCTGGCTCCGGAGGTGATTGAGGACCCATTGCCTGCAGGTGCTCCACTCTCATCCCCGTCAGAGGAAGCTGAGGTTGCCTCTGGGTCCGGTAACTCTCCAGCCTCTCCTGAGCTGCAGAGGCTCAGGGCAGAGAAGCAGAGGGAACTAACTTCCCGCAGGAGGAGTGCTCGCCTCCAGACCAGGAGAGGCGAGTCACCAGAAGATCGGAGTCACCCTATGCCTCGGGGCAGATAAAAGCCGGCCAGCCCCAGCCCCAAGTTGTGGGAGCAACATTGTTGGTTGCCAGTTCCTGCTTGAACCCTGTCCTGCTTTCCTGCCTGAGCTCCTGCCCTGCCCTGGCTCCCTGCTTGCAAGCCTGTTCATGGCTTCACCTGGCTCCCTGCCCTACACCCAGCTTCAGCTACTACGGATAGCCTCCTCGTTGCACCTTTGACCATGGACCGGACTTGGACCTCACCTCTTGGGTAACCCACAGGACCAGCACACTAGGAGTGGCTGAGTCCAAAGGGAAGGGGGTGCATTTGGCAGAGGTTCTGGAAATAAGGAGGAGGTGTTGAAAGGAACACCTTGTGGGGGCAGAAGGGCTGCAGCGATAAGAGCTGGCTAGGAAACAGGAATTAAAGGAAGGCGCTTAGGATGACACTGCAGTTCTGGGCTTCTATAAAGAACAAGCTGCTCTTGAGAGGATTTCCACCTCCTTCATCTAAATATGTCTAATTAAACCATATTTCTTAAACACACTACAGCCTCTATTGCACCTTGATTCACAAAGGAAACATGACCCTCGAACCCCCTGAAATCTCATGCGCCGCTTGCCAGAGATTGGGTGTGGTGTGCAACCTTTTTAACAATATAAAACAATATCAATACAAACTTGAGATGATTTTTTTCATGGCTGTGTGCATGCATGCTTAAATCTCTGCCTACTTCCCACTTTTCAACTCAAACAATCATTGCCAAACTCCTTTGTCTCCTCCCCCTCGCTGTTTCTACACTCCAGGTTACCACCTCCTGAGACTATTTTTCACCTAAAACACTGTGTTACAAGGGTAGTTTGCCCCTGAGTCAAAGCAATAAACCAGGAGTGTGCAGACCTCCAATAATGGCAGCAGCTCTCAAAGAGTTCAGGCAGCAGTTGGTCTCCTCCTCTGCTTTCCAAGAACATTTAAAACAAGACGTTTAAGAATGAGCAAAAGGTGCTTGAGGGATCTGATCATTACAAACTCTGAGATGAACTGACTCAATCCACACCTCTCCTATGAATAGGTGGGTGAGAATGGGCAGAGGAGCAACTTCCCTATGAAGAAAGGTTACTACGATTTGGGCGTTTTGGTTCAGAGAGATGCTTAAGAAATGTAAAACATTGAGCAGAATGTGGAGAAAGTGGATAGAGGAAAGTATTCTTCTCCCGCGCTCCTATGCAACACTAGAACTTGGGGACATCCAATGAAACTGAATGGTGGAAAAGTCAGGAAAGATAAAAGAAAGTACTTTTCCACACAGCACATAGCTAAACTTTGGAACTCTCTTCTACAAGGGGGCACTGATGGCTACCAATTTAGATGGCTTTAAAAGAGGACCAGAACAAATTCATGGAGGATAAGTGTACTATCCACTTTGCCCCCACAGTCTCAGGAAGCATGCTGCTGAAAAGTTGCTGAAAACTGTAGGAAGGGAGAATGTTGTTGCACTCAGGTCCTTCTTCCCAAGGGCACCTGGTTGGCTACTTTGAGGGCACTGGACTGAATGGGCCACTGGCTTGATCCTGCAGGCTATTTGAATATTCTGATGCAGAACTCAGTCATTTAAAATTACCCAAATACATTAAAATGCATTTTTAAGTAGGAAATTTATTTAGAAAAACATATTTCCAGAGAGAAAATGCATTTATAGATACTTATTTAAATCTGTATATAAATGCAGTTTTTCACAGGATAATGCAGAAAGACTGGAGATAGTCTGATCCTTTCATTTCTAGGATGAACCAGGGACTTGCACGCACAAATCAGTCTCTCCTACCTCTGAGATGCAACCCCAGAAGCGATGGCGGTCTCTTTGAATGGTGTTGTTCTGCATAGACAGTTTGGACTAATTATTTTCTTTAGCTAAATTTTATTTTGGTGCCTCGTACTCATCCTCCGGGAACACTGCATTCGAAAGCGAGCTCTTGTTGCCATTAATAATGAATGTGTATTGTCCATTTATTTAAAATCCATAACCCGTTTCACAGATGCTTCCCCAAGGCAGTGCTGTTTTCTATTTAAAGAAGAGAGATTCATCCATTCGACTCAAATGCCATTTTCTCAATAGAACTACCCGACTCAGTTGGGGGGGGGGTGGCGGTTTGTTGTTACTTATTTATTAAATTATTAAATTATTAGGAGAAATTGTCCATACAAGTAGCAGAATTGGAAACAGAAGACAAAAGGGAATTGGGAAACAACGGGCAGGAGAGGAGTATTATGGAACCAGTTTCATCTTTCAAGTGTGGGTGGTGTAGGGTTTTAATATGCTTGAAGGAGGGGAAGTCACCCTCTGCAGGATTTTACCCTCTGCTGGTTGTGGATGGCATGCTGTGGTGACAGCCAAGTCCACTTGAATGTAGTTGTACCTTGGAAGTTGATGGAATCCATTCCGGAACTCTGTTTGACTTCCAAAACATTTGGAAACCAAAGCACAGCTTCTGATTGGCTGCAGGAAGCTTTTGCAGCCAATCGGAAGCTGCAGAATCCCCATCAGACATTTGGGTTCCAAAGAACGTTCTCAAACTGGAACAGTCACTTCTGGGTTTGCGGTGTTCGGGAGCCAGAACATTTGACTTGCAAGGCGTTCGGGATCAAAGGTATGACAGTATATCAAATTTGCTAGGGACTTAGGTCTCAACAGAATCCGGTGCACAGCCTTACTACATACAGATGGGATCAAGGACCCCACCTTTTGCCTTTCCCTGATCCAGAAAAACCATCTTAAAAAGGTAAAAGGTAAAGGTAAAGGGCCCCTGACAGTTAAGTCCAGTCGCAGATGACTCGGGTTGCAGCTCTCATCTCGCTTTACAGGCCGAGGAAGCTGGTGTTTGTCCATAGACAGTTTTTCCAGATCATGTGGCCAGCATGACTAAGCCGCTTCTGGTGCAATGCAACACCGAAACCAGAGCAGCACAGGGAAACGCTGTTTACCTTCCCGCTGGAGGGGTACCTATTTATCTTGCTTGCAGTTTTTGACATGCTTTCAGACTGCTAGGTTGACATCTTACAGGTACACAAATCATATGCATGAAGGCTCTGTTCAGATATTGGAGCGAACATCGAGTAGGATGGGGCCTTGGAGGACATCTAGTTCAACTCATTGCTCCATGCAGGTTCTGCAACGCAGGATGCAACTACAGCAGCCATAACAGGTGGATGTCCAGCCTCTCCTTAAAAGCCTGTAATGAAGGAAACATCACACCTCTTGAGGCGTTCTGCTCCAGCACAGAGCAATGAAGTTCTGAGCATTCACCACCACCACATGTGGAAGTTGGAAGTGGGGACAGGAAGGTGATACTGATTCTCCAACTCCATGCATTCATTGAGCATCTACTTAAAGCTCATGCTTCCCCCTCTCCCCCTTGACCTTGCAGTAACATTCTCATGTACATGTCTTTCCAGGAGCCTTGGCTTGCATCTCAATTGCAAATGGCACTTCCCACTGAAATCAATGGGACCAAACAGTCAGGGATTACGTTCTATTGATTTCAATGCGAGAAAGTGCAACTTGGAGAGTAATCCAACTCCCTTTATGTTAGGCTGGGAGGTGGTGGATTGAACGGGGGCATTCTGAATGTGCGGAGGGGGCAGTTCTGAGTGTTGTGCAATGGCATCAGGTCCAATCCCGGCGCAATCAGGTTCAATAGTCCTGTTCTCCTATTTCCCACCATATCTGCTGTGAGTGGATAATAGATAATAGAATCATAGAACTGGAAGGGATCCTGAGGATCATCTAGTCCAATCCCACTGCTATGCAGAAACATGCAGCTGTCCCATACAGGAATCAAACCTGCAACCTTGACATTACCAGCACCATGTTCTAACCAACTGAGCTATTGAGTAGCCATGATGCAAATGCATCTGTAGCCCCATCACTCTGTAAAGCCCTGCCAGCGAGAGAGGGTGGTTGGATCGTCTGGTGGTTGGACTCAGTCTGGATTAAACCATTTACATGCAAGAGTGAATGTACACATTTTGCATTGGAGACAGGAACTGTAAATATTATTGGCATTCATAGTCTCAAGGTTTTCACAAATTTGTGAGCACATCCCATCAATAAATGTTTATGCACAAGGACAATTGAAATGAATGATGCGCATGCTTGTGCATATTGTATTCATCTTAATGGGAGGCTACTTTCTATGAGAATAATGGACCAAGTGTTCTAAATCAGAAACTATGTATTTACTAGGGGTTGTCACCCCTGTAGGGATGCGGGTGGCATTGTGGGCTAAACCACTGAGCCTCTTGGGCTTGTTGATCAGAAGGTTGGTGATTTGAATCCCCAGCTCCTGCCAATTTAGCAGTTCAAAAGCATACCAGTGCAAATAGATAAATAGGTACTGCTGCGGCGGGAGGGTAAATAGCATTTTTGTGTGCTCTGGTTTCCATCACAGTGTTCCGTTGCACCGGAAGTGGTTTAGTCATGCTGGCCACATGACCAGGGAAGCTGTCTGTGGACAAACGCCAGCTCCCTCGGCCTGAAAGTGAGATGAGCGCTACAACCCCATAGCCTCCTTTGACTGTCCAGGGGTCCTTTACCTTTATCTTTTGCCTGTCATCCCTGTTCAACAATCCTATCTACCTTTCTCCAAATGACTTTCTCCTACAGTTGTACAAAGCCTCCTCTCTTTGCACCTCACCCACTTGCCAATTCCTCCACAGCTCATCCCAAATCCTTTCCCCTTACTCCCTCTCTCTCTCCCTCCCTCCAAGCCCCACCCCCTTTGAAAGGAGGGAAGGGCACTTCATGTGTGAAGAATCTCCCCCCCCCCCATTAAACTTCACTGCGCATGAACTGCAGGGTGGACAATATCTTGCATTTTTAGGAAGATATATATTCTTCACCTCTCTTCGCTTTATCTTTCAGTACATTTTTTGTGCTTTTGACAAGCACCAGGAAGACCTGTCTGGGAAAACTTTCTCAATCTCTCCTTGAAACTGCAACAGCAACAAAAAATGGGCAAGAGCAAAATAAGGCTTGACATTAAGTCCAGCCACAGTGTACATCAACAAGGACCATCTCGAGGGAAGGATTGCAGCTGAAATGAAGAAGGCATTTGCAATTTGCTAATCCAATTGGAATATTGGTTTCCATTAACAGATATTCAAATTGGATTTGCATCCTTTGAGGCCTTCGCTTCCCATTTGTCATTGCTTAATTTGCCTAAATTCGATATGCCTCAGCTGAATTTGTCTACCTTGATCGAAAAGAAAGTGTTGCAAGGCCAATTAAGATTAGTAAATTCTTTATATTAAAAAGTAATGTAGATTCTTGCACCATATGCAGTACATAACACTAACTAATAGGAAGTTGCATGGATACAGTCATTCAGTTTAATAATGCATGCATGCATGCACGTATCTACTAGGGCTGTGTGACAGATTTGGCAGAAGTCCAAAGAGAATTGGGCTGATTTGGGGCAATCCAGGCTTTGCCCAAGTTGGATGAAGATAGCCTGCCATGGATTGGCCTGGGTCAGGTCAAGCCGTCCAGGAAAATCCAGGGCTGTTGGCGGAAGGGTGTTGGGTGAGAAGGAGAGGCAGGCATCCTGCAAACAAAGGGAGACTCAGAAGGGGGAGTAAAGCCCTGATCCCAAAATTGATTAGGGACCAGATCCAGATTAGATGCCTACCAGGTTAGCCTGGATTCGGTAGAGGCTGATTGGGAGCCCCACTTTGTGTGTCAGCAGACAGTGTACAACCATATTATCCACCCATCCACCTCTCCATCCATCATTCTTGGGCCTCTGCTTTCAGACCTCCCAAAGAGTAGAGCCCACCACCTTTAGTCCATTTCACTGTCAAACAGCTCTTAGCATTAGAAAGTCCTTCCTAATGTTTAGAATGGAATCTCCATTCTTGTAACTTGAGACAAAACTACAAAAATGCCATTTTTAAAGAGGAGAAACACACACTAAAGTGCAAATGAATCTTCATGGGGTTGTGTGTATACTGTGTGTGTCTACACACACACACACACACACACACACACACACACACAACCTCAAAATTATGTGGAAACGTGGAGAACTGAAGATTGGAAAAATGAGAAGCAGAGAAAGAGAAAGTGACAGCTTTCCCCATCCCTAGTACATGATAGCTCAGTGCAACTCTTGTGGTCTGAGACAGTTCACCTCTGAAGGCCAGATGGTGAGGCTGAACAATGATGATCGCAGCAGGTCATCACCTTCACCCCCTGCTTGTGAGATCATCCAGAAGAAGTTGCCTGACATTCAAAGTTTCTATGCTGACAGAGCCATGAACTGGACCGTGCAGCTGTCCTGACTTGGAGGCCTTAGCACTGGGCAGCTCTTTGGGAGATTAGGGGTGCCTTTCTGTGTCATGTTCAGTAGCTCAAATGATTTGAAATTACCAAAATGCCAGAGGGGAATCTCTTCCAAATGCTCAAAGAACTGTAAAGAGCCCTGCAGCTCACAAAGCTTGTTTCACTGCCCATTTTATTAGCAGTCTGTTCAGCGCCTGCTATTTTCTCCTGTATCAGCTCTTTTGTGCTTCCAAATGTTCTCTCTCTCTCCCCCCCCCCACCAACTCTCATTTCAAAAGTCATCACAGCCTCTTAACCTTCGAGCTGCTTGCTACAGGATATTGCACTCCTAACATATAGGGTCACCCATATATAGTTTGTTTACAAGGTTATAATAGTATTATGGATGGGGTACATCTTGCCAGGGGTGGGGTGTGAGGAGCAAGGTCCTGAGACATTAGGCAGCACTAATGATTCATTTCTTAAACAAAAAGGAAATGAAAGGAAAGGAAGAAAAGGTATCTGCAGGGAGTGGTGGTGCAGAAATTGTGTAATGCACATTATCGGTGAGGCCAGTGCCATGTAGGCAAGAATATGGGATAACCCCAAAACTCATAAGAAACAGTTTAGGAGGAACCTAACACTGACTGTTAAGAGTGAAAAACAACCCCAGAGGGCTCTGTACATACAGTAGTGGATAAAATAATTGGGATGAGTACGTGTTTCTGAGGACTGTGGTTGGATGAGAGATGGTGGAGCAGTGATATGGCAGAAGCTAGTTAAGGAGAGGATGACATAAGATTATGTATTTTTCCTATACAGTTTGCATTGTAATAGAACGATCTCACAGACTCTCTGCACTCTGCCCTGTAATGAATTACTGAATAAAGTCTGGACCAGGCTTCCTCAACCTCGGCCCTCCAGAAGTTTTTGGCCTACAACTCCCATGATCCTTAGCTAGCAGGTCAGGGCTGATGGGAATTGTAGTCTCAAAACATCTGGAGGGCCAAGGTTGAGGAAGCCTGGTCTGGACAATAGGAGCTTAGTGTGAACCTCCCTATTAAACAAAGTGAGTTTGCACATTTTAGATTGAGGCTGATTGCTAGCCAGAGCTGTTTGGAGAATTGCTTTAGTTTGTTTGTGTGTTTGTGCTTTTTGCTGTGTGCTCTGCTAGAGTACATAGTATGAGGTGGGAGACGGATACTGCTGAGAGGAAGTAAGGCTGAAGGAGGAAGTGAGTTGGGGGTGGAGTTGGAATCAACCAGTTCTACATATCTGCTCTCCTGCTAAGTTTCAGCACCCTTAACAAATGACAGCTCCCAAAATATTCTGGAGGAAGCCATGGCTGTTTGAGGTTGCATCATATTGCTTCAAAAGGAGGGTGTGATTGTGGCCCAGCTTGTGGACCACTGGTGATCTACAGACCAGTTTGAGAATCTCTAACTTAAATCATCTGTGGAAATTGTACTCCTGGTACCACACCCAACAGAATGTTCCAGGGCAGTGACCTGACAATGGACATGTTCTGCTATGGGCCCTCAGTACTGTGGAATGTGCTCCTCTCTGCCATACAGGAAGGAACAACCATCAGTTTCCCATCATCAAATACATATCTTCTTGCCCAGGCTTTCCCTGGCCCAAAATATTAGTCTTTATTTTAATTTGTTTTAATTCCCTGTTTTTAATTGTGCTTATATGCTTTGATTCAACTGCTTTGCTGATTTTATGTTATATTTGTGATTTAGTTATTTTTAGTTCTGTTTTTTATGTTGGGTGTCACACACACACACATTAAGCAGCTTATATTTGCTTTTAAGTAAATAAATGATACAGTGGGACTCTTAAGGCTTAAAAGTGGAAGCAAAGGGAATGCAGTGGATGGGACAGCAGCTGTCAGAATTTGGGATGGATGCCTTTTGGAATATCTTTCACCTTTCCTCATTTCTTTCTTGCTCCTCTGAAATGTCATCTGGAGTCGCTCGAAATGGATCACAGTTCATGGTAATTGTTATTATCTGCAGTGCAATTTACATTATTATTTGTCATTGTGTTATCCGTGTAACCTTTCATTGAATCTCCTCATTTATCATTGTGGAACGCAAGTGTGATTTATGACCGTGTATCATTTTCACGATTGTATCATTCTTTATTACATGTATCACAATTCATGAGTTTCTTTAAAGAGTTCTTCCAAGTCAAGGCCAGCATCAGCTGTTGTCTGGCTACTGAACTTGAAAACTCAAATGATGTTTATGCCTCTGGTCCTGTCCAAAATGGCTGGAGCATGGCAAAGCAAACTACTGAAGTCATTTATTTATATTAAAGTTCCTTGGGTACATTGTATTATTTTTTAACTTATCAAATATGTGGCATTCTTCCTATGCCGAGGGAAGAGGGAAACTTTGAAACTCAAAAGGTTGTCTAACAGCACATATTTCCATGCTTTACTTTGCTGCATATTCTGTGACTTCAAATCTCTGCAGGGGTTCTCCCACTAAAGCAGGCATAGGCAAACTTGGCCCTCCAGATGTTTTGGGACTACAGCTCCCATCACCCCTAGCTAACAGGACCAGTGGTCAGGGATGATGGGAGTTGTAGTCCCGAAACATCTGGAGGGCCGAGTTTGCCTATGCCTGCACTAAAGAGTACTTGCCTCAGACTTAGATTTTGGCATCCAGGAATTCTCCTTCTATACCTATTTTTTTCCCTTGCCACCAACCTGGAATGTGTCTGGGAACTCTGAGAAAACCTCATGCTTGTCTGCCTGGGGAACAGGGGTGTGTATGTTTGTGTAGAAACTAGCTGCCTGTACAGAGGCTTATTTCAGGTTTTGTTAGTGAAGGCTCAGAGGCAGTGTGACTAGTAGGAAGGGGAGAGAAAGCTTGATGGTGCTAAGCAGCAACAGCTGGGGAACATGCCTCCAAACCCTTCTGGGCAAGAGATGCAGATGGTGATGGGGTCAAGTGCTATGTGGATGCCTGGGTCTTGCCTTACTAGGAGTGCCAAGAATGGAGTCAGCCAGGCAGCAACCACATAATTGCACAACACAGGCTCCAGACAACTGTTGCTTCCACTGCCGCCCTGTATCTTTCTCCACTAAGGAGAAGGTGGCTTCCTCTTGCTCTTGGTTATTCCTCACTGTTGGTGGATGGGTCATCACCTTGCCCACAGGGATGAAGTCCAAATTCTTGGATTCAAACTCCTACCAGATCCAGCCCGCATCATCAATGATCAGGGATGCTGGGAGTTGTAGTCCATGGAAATCTGGTGGGTTGCAGATTCCACACCCCTGCCCTACCACTTCCTAACCCATCACACAACTGCTGTTGGTACTGCCATAAACACCTGATGCTGTGATTCCTCAAGCTAAGTTCTTTAGCAAGGTTGAGATGAATCACTGAGAAATACACACACTGTACTGCAGCGCCTCAAAATGGTGTGCTTGAAAGTGCCCCCATCTCAGAGCCTCTTTGCGGGTGGAATCCATATATCAGGGAGAAATAACTTTTGTACAGATTGCATTTCAGTGTGGCTACAAGGAAGGCCCCAGCCTCATTTGCCCAACCCAACTGCAAAATAAGCCCCATAAAGCACATCTATTTTATGTAACCCAACTTCTTAAACCGTCTAGTCCTTGTGAAACATGACTTTAATGCTGATGAAGACAAACAGCCCAAAGGGTGAGGTGGTGGAGAGATGCACTTTCCCCAATGTTGCCTGATGAGGTCCCTTTTGACTCCTTGAAGGATGGATCTGCGAAGCATGCTTTCATTCTTAGGGCTCTTGTCTCGTGAAAACAAAGCCCAGGGTGTCCTCATTGCTCTTCCTTTTCTGTGGTTTTAAATCCTCCGGATTAAAGTATTTTCCAAGAAATAACATGTGGAGTGTTCAGGTTTTGCTCAGCCTCTAACAACACTGGAAAAATGCAAGAGGTAATGTAGCTTCCTGCATCTGGAATGAGCAGCTGCTAATTATTATTCCAAAATGTCAGACGCCATGCAAGACAGACATTTAATATGGCAGTGGGAGGAAACTGATCAGTCTCTAGTCTGTGTGTCTGAAGGCAGCATCGCCCCTCAGTCTAGCATCTGCACATTATACAGGAGCCACAAAATCCCATTGGGGAGGGAGGGTTCCTTCTATTACATGAATATGATTATTATTTTTAAGGTGTTGAAGTCTCAGCTGGTGCAAACCAGTTTAATCTTAGCAGTGCTGTATTGATTAACTCCAGAAAAGGATGCTGGCTTGCTTTGCCAGGACCGTTCATTAACTGATTAAAAATCAGAGTCAGGAGGAAGGAAATAAAAGGATTGGCAGAAGAATACTGCTGAATGAATTGCTGTAATGTTGGTTTTACAAAAATGTCGGAAGGGGCACAAAAATGAAAGTGCTAACGTTTGGCTCTGTTTATCCCCAAACCAATCCTACCACTGGGCAAAGTAAGGTGACTGCCTCAGGTGGTAGATTTTTTTTTGAGGGGGTAGCAGCCTATTCCCATTCCTGCTAAGTCTTTCCTGGGCTGCTGCCCCTGAGTCCTATAGATATACCTATATTCTTGAATAGGGAAGGGCAAATCTGTGAATTTTGGTTTCTCTCAGTTTCTCATTTTTCCAATCAAGTTCAGTTTTCCACATCAGTTTGCACCTATTATTGTTGTTGATGTTCATAGCGCATTTGGCACTTTGGTGTGAATTTCTCCCCGTTTGTCTTTACAACTTTGCAAAGCAATGCAGCTGATTTCATTGTCGATAATTATTACTATTTCTGTTACTATTTTGCTGCTGTTATTGAAAGGTAAGCAGGGTTAGAAATTGTTGCCTTGTGCATTGCTCACTTGCTTGTAAAGGCTCATAGTAGTAAAGAAGGATGTTAGCTTATGATGCAACACTTGAAAAGAACTCAACACACAATCACTTCAATTAACTCACCAGTAGGACTGAAAAGCACATAGGTAATTGGATCAATGAGGCAAACGCTTTTGCTTTGGAGCTGTTGCAGTGCATCCAGAGATCGGAAGCAAAGTGGGTTGCTGACATTTTATGACACAGTTAGTATACAGAATGTGAACAGATCCTGAACATGCGTGAAGATCCCTTGACTGCCATCAGTGCTGGTACCTTTGGTTGCACTGTTAAGTGAAGTGTCACAATATTGTAATCTCACACCGGAAAGGAATTTGCTGTTGTCATCATCACCACTGTCATTGCAGGGAGTCAGCATGGTGTAGTGGTTAAGAGTGGTGAACTCGTAATGTGGTCAACCAGGTTCGCTTCCCCGCTCCTCCACATGTAGCTGCTGGGTGACCTTGGGCTAGTCACACTTCTCTGAAGTCTCTCAGCCTCACTCACTTCACAGAGTGTTTGTTATGGGGGAGGAAGGGAAAGGAGATTGTTAGCCACTTTGAGACTCCTTAAGGAGAGTGAAAGGCGGGGTATCAAGTCCAAACTTCATCTCCTCCTCCTCCTCCTCTTCTTCTCCTTCTTCTTCTTCTATAGCTCATGCTTGGCCAACATGGCATCCTCTAGTTTTTGTGGGACTCCAACTCCCATCAGCTCCTGTCAGGGTGACCAATAGCCAGGGATGATGGGAGTTGCAGTCCAGCAGCATATGGAGGGCACAACTTTGACTATTACTGCTATAGCTAATATAGCTCAGGAGGTTGTGGACTCTCCTTCCTTGGAGGTTTTTAAGCAGAGGTTGGATGGCCATCTGTCATGGATGCTTTAGCTGAGATTCCTACATTGCAGGGGGTTGGGCCAGATGATCCTTGGGGTCTCTTCCATCTCTACAATTCTATATCATTATTTATTATTTCTATTTTTATTTCATAACATTGATAGAGTGCTTGATTGTAAAAACAAAAAACAACCACTTGAAGTATTTTACAAAAGGTAAAACAGTAATATCAAGAAAAATCCACAACCCTACTTTAAAACATGCAACAGTCAAAACAGATTAAAATAACCTTGACTTTCTAAGTATCTGGCTAGGCTTGTCTGAAGAAGAATGTTTTTGGCAGGTGCCAAGAGGAGTACAGTGAAGGCACCTGCTTGATCTCAATAGGCAGGTAGTTGTTAGTTATACTAATAGATATAATTATTCATTCAGTCACTATAATATTAGGATATGTATTTATCTTCAGAATTGCAGGCTGCTTTTGCACTCCATAGGATGCTCCAAGATGCTTACAGCATGGCAGTTAAAATGCAAATGTAAAGTAATGTAAATGTATTATTAACGATTGATAGTGTAATCCTATGGATCTTCATTAGATGTTGAAATGGAAGAAGTATAAGGACTAAACTTGTGGCTCCATTTAATGCTTTTATAAGAGTTGACTGACTACAGTGGTACCTTGGGTTACAGACACTTCAGGTTACAGACTCTGCTAACCCATAAATAGTACCTCGGGTTAAGAACTTTGCTTCAGGATGACAACAGAAATCGCGCAGCGGCGGCAGGAGTCCCCATTAGCTAAAGTGGTATCTCAGGTTAAGAACAGTTTCAGGTTAAGAACTTACCTCCAGAACGAATTAAGTTCTTAACCTGAGGTACCACTGTAGTTGGAAGTTTGAAGTATGCAAAAACAAAACAAAAACAAAAACAAAAAACAGTTTGTAATTACATGACTAGGTATTCTATTCTATTGTCAAACTCTGGGGGGGAGGGGAAAGCTTTTACAAGTCAAATTGTAAAACTGGCTGCTGATGAGGTTTAGAACAAAATGCACTTAGCAGCCTTGTCCTTACTAGGTTCTAACAAACAGGTAAATGTACCTAGGGAAAATAATGGGCACCTGTCATATCCAAGTCAATGAATGCATTGGTTCTTCAAGGAAGAAAAAAAAACTATGTAACACGCTTATATTTGCTCAAGCCTTTCCACGTGGTTTTTCCTTTACCTGAAGGAGATTTTAAACAAGCCGACACCCATCCACAGCCTGAAGTGGTAACCAGGGGTTTGGGTTGGATTTTGGCTGCGTAGACACCACACATTTCAAGCACATGATTTCCCACCAAAGAATCCTGGGAGCTGTAGTTTGTGAAAGGTGCTGGGGATTGTACCTCGATGAGCAAAAGGGCAGCCTTTGAGAAGGAGAGGAGACGCTGTCACTACTGGGGCTTCTTAAGAGAGGAAGCATGGAGGATCAACAGCAAGCAAGGAGGACAGAAGCTGCTGCAGCGGCGGTGAAGGCAGTGAGCTGAGCAGTGAGGTTGAAGAGGCCAGCAGTTGGTATGGTGGCTTGGGGAGCAAAATACGCTCCACTAAAACCTGCTCCCAGGGCCACAGGCCCCCTTGTCCCAGCCACGTGACACCACTGATGGAGCTTTGCTTTGTTTGTTTTAATGGGGCAAGCAGATTTCTATAAAATTTCTTAGTCATCAACATCTCTGCACCAGCCGCTTAAAAAAAAAAATAGTTCTCACAAATGGACACACTAATTTTCGTGGCTAATTGCTCCTTTTATTTGCCTTGGGCTGGGGACATTAGCAGAACCCTTAAAATAAAAGGACGGGGAGTCTTTCAGCAGGCATGCATATCAAACACACACTTTCTTCACTGAGGTTTCTGCAAATGGGCCCGGAGAGAAATCACTTGTTTTGTCTCGCCTGCACACTCTCTAGTTAGCAAGTTCGATCAATCAAAAGGCAAACAAATGAGAAGCAGGGGAGGGAGACCCTTTCTGCAGAGATGAAAATTTAATCGTCTCATTTCTACCCATGCCGATAAATGCAAAACAGCTACAGAAATCTCCTTCTGTAAAGGGTTTGTTTTAATTTTGTGGCTGGGGAATGGGGGACATCTACACTTTGCACAAAGAACACATGAACATCAGAAGGTCCCTGCCAGAACAGGCCAATCGCCCATCTTATCCTACATCCTGTTCCTACAGTGAGAGCCAGTGTGGTGTAGTGGTTAAGAGCGATAGTCTCATAATCTAGGGAACCATGTTTGCGTCTCCGCTCCTCCACATGCAGCTGCTGGGTGACCTTGGGCCAGTCACACTTCTCTGAAGTCTCTCAGCCCCACTCACCTCACAGAGTGTTTGTTGTGGGGGAGGAAGGGAAAGGAGAATGTTAGCCGCTTTGAGACTCCTTAGGGTCGTGATAAAGCGGGATATCAAATCCAAACTCCTCCTCCTCCTCCTCCTCCTCTTCTTCTTCTTCTTCTTCTTCTTCTTCTTCTTCTTCTTCTTCTTCTTCTTCTTCTTCTTCTTCTTCTTCTTCTTCTTCTACAGTGGCCAACCAGATACTCCAATGCCCAAAAGCAAGACTGGGGTGCAAAAGGGCTCTGCTTACATTATTCTGTTCTTAACAGCTGCTGATAGACCCATCTCAGGATTATTATTTTTCAGCCGGAACTCACCAGCACTCAGTTTCGGCACCTCTCAGGTGGGCACCATTGCCATTACAAGAGAACAAGGCGTTCATGGTGAGTTCCAGCACCACTTTTTCTAGCACTGCCCATCACCCATGAATTTGTCACAATTTAAAAAGCCATTTCATGCTACTATTCACCCCATACCTTCCAGCATTGCATTCCATATCACAATTACCGTTTCTATGCATTCCAGTCATCTGCAGAAATCTAGCAGATTCTCTTCCAGGAGAAAGATAGAGAGGGGGAAAATGTCCTCGTCTGCAGAGTATAATTAATTTCATCCAAGTGATTTTTTATCTATTGTATTCCACAGGATCTGCCCTGTACGTATTTGCGGATATTATTATTTTTAATGCTACATTGTTTTGCTGAAAAGTAATATTGTTCTCTTCAACTCGGTTACAAATTACAAGCCTTCAGGGGGATTAGTCAAGAGCGTTCCATAATAAAACCTAAAAAGAATTTGGTTGGGGGGGGGGAGAGAAAGGGAGAGGATCAGCTGGTGATTAATCACTTTCTGCTTTCAAACACAGTCTCTCTCTCTCTCTCTTCCCCCCTTTGCTTTCTGTCCTGCCCACTTCTCATGCACACACTTCTGCCTCCTGAGACAAAGCTTCTGTTTATCAGGAGCTTGGCAATAACAATGTACACTGTGGAGGGGGGAATGGCGAGATAAAGCAGAGCCTCTTTATTAAACCGCTGCAGGCAAAGCAAATCACCCAAAGGACAGAAATTGCCAGCGAGGCCGCCGCCCGCTTTGTTCTGCAGTGCCAAGCCAGGACCCAGCCTCCCGTGCTCAAATGATAATTAAAAACAACAAAAGTACCTCTCGGCATATCTTTATTTTTTGACTTTCAATTTAATGTTTGCCTTTTAAAAACTGGAAGAAAGCAGGTGTTCCGGGACAATTTTAAGTCCTTACATGAGAATGCGTCATGCTCGTCCTGACGGGTTATGAAGGGAACAGGAAGCTGGGCTAGGAATCTGCCTTCTACAGAGTTAGACCATTGGTCCATCTATCTCAGGTTTCCTCAACCTCAGCCCTCCAGATGTTTTGAGACTACAGTTCCCATCACCCCAACCACTGGTCCTGCTAGCTAGGGATCATGGGAGTTGTAGGCCAAAAACATCTGGAGGGCCGAGGTTGAGGAAGCCTGATCTGCCTTAATCCTGTCTACACTGATTGTCAGAGGCCACTCCAGGGTTCCAGACAGCATTCTCTCCCAGTCCTATCTGGAGATATTGGGGAGGAGAAACTGGGACCTTCTGCAAGCAAAGCAGATGCTCCCCAGAAGCCCATCCTTTCCTTCTTTGGCCTGAACCAACAGGGATACAGAAAAGTTTTATTTTCCCCCTCCATCTCTCATAACACTAGAATTTGTTGACATCTAATGAATCTGAATGTTGGAAGAATGTTTGGAGATTCAGGGCTGATAAAAGTGCATAGCTAAACTGTGGGACTTGTTGAGAATTCTGTTCCACCTTAAGGGACAGACGTGTAGAATTGTTGCATGTCACATGTCTGGTTACATTCCAGCACAGTATGCTGGGAACTTCCGTTTGTGTATTGCTTTCTGTTTTGCTTTGGACATGAAGGAGATCAGACATGTTTCCTTTTGTCCTGATCTATGCTGAATAAACCTGCTTGTAAATATGCTCACACAGCCTCTCATGCCACTTCTGTTTGCACAGTGTTTTCTCTGCTGAATAGCGTGCTCAGTCTTCTAAAGCCTGGGCCGCAGATTTATGCTGCACCAAGGAGTCTCTGATTTCAGTGGCACCCTGTGCAAACCCAAAATTCAGGCACCCTGCCTCTTGCCTTCAATTCCACATCGTAGTTGTGGAACCCCCTGGAGTGCTTTCAATGCTCTGCACCCAGTGTGACCAAACTGCCTCAGTCAGCAAGCTGTTATGTTCTTAATGCATGTTAAGAGCATGTTATGTTCTTAATGCATCAGATGATGGACTTCCTTGGCTTTTTATCTGCCCAGATTTGCAAAGATTGGGGCAAGTTATTAAAATCTGTATAAGCCAGAATATGACATTAACTGGACAAAACATTAACTGAACCAATTCAGGAACAAGTGGGGTCTAGGATTTCTGCCCATACTAGTGGAACTACACTAACTGCTTTGCAACTAAAACTTGGTGGATCACCATTGCTTCTCTACGTAAAACTAATCAACCCAGTGCACAATTGTAGCACAAACTAGGGATCCATTGTCTCAGATTTGGGCCTGGTTTGGAGCAAGCTTGCCAAAAGGAATGGTCACTGCTGTTGAATTTGATACAATAGATCCCAGCTGGGGCAATTGCTTCAATTTTAAAGCAGCCTTCAACCTTTCCAAAGCAGCTGTGCATGAACCGTAAGCAGAAAGCAAGCTTCTGGCTCCTGCTTCATCTCTATTGCAGTTATCGGCCGCATTCGCTGCTTCACTACCAGCGTCTGAGAGGGAAGGGTGCTTCCTCATTGTTATCAAATTGCTACAGGTTCTCTCTGCACACTCCAGCAAGCACACTTCATTTGTTATACATGCATTTTTATCTCGCCTTGGCCGGAGGCTCTCCCTTTCTCTCGGTTCCAGATGCCAGAGCCCTATGTTAAAGTTTGCTGGGAGACGGCAGTGGTGTCAAGTGAGATGTGTTGCTGGCTGCCTGCCTTACAGAAGCTAAGGTAGATAAATTCCTCTAATATCTACATAGCCTTCTGTGATGATTTAGCTGGAATGTTATGATGAAACCCTTCTTCAGAGAGAATGGGAGTATTATACACAATGCATTGGGTTTTTGGGGGGATCTCAGCAACATATCCTCAGTGGACCTATGGAACACCCTCTCAATTGGACCTCATCACCACCAGCAGCAGCCAGAAGGAGAGGCCACATGAGTAAGCTGAGAGTAGCAGTTGCTGCCCCTTCTCTTCATTAACACTGCAGTCTCTTTCTTCAGCTTCTGTATCCTTCTAAGATGCAAAGGGTGAGTGAACAGTACGGTAAGGTAAGTTACCTTACCTTATGGTAAGGTAAGGTAAGGTACCCCTGACGGTTAAGTCCAGTCATGAACGACTCTGGGGTTGTGGCGCTCACAACGACTCTGGGGTTGTGGCGCTCACAACGACTCTGGGGTTGTGGTGCTGCGTTTGTCTGCAGACAGTTTTTCCGGGTCATGTGGCCAGCATGACTAAGCCATTTCTGGCGCAACGGAACACCGAAACCAGAGCAGTGCACGGAAACACCGTTTACCTTCCCGCTGGAGTGGTACCTATTTATCTACTTGCACTTTGACGTGCTTTTGAACTGCTAGGTTGGCAGGAGCAGGGACCGAGCAACAGGAGCTCACCCCGTCATGGGGATTCGAACTGCTGACCTTCTGATCGGCAAGCCCAAGAGGCTCAGTGGTTTAGACCACAGCACCACCCGCATCCCAAGTGAACGGTAGTATAAAACAATACCTGATGCTGAGGAATGACCTTGGCAGAGGCATATTGCCTGCAGGTTGCATAAAAAGGCCTACTGTCTGGACTCCATTGTTCTGGCCCCACCAATCCTAATGGGGACCTGCTGCCACATAGAGAGAGAAAGAGAAAGAGAGAGAGGGTGAGGGAGGGAGAGTGCAGCATGTTGTTTTTGTTGCTGTTGTGCTAAAGTGGGCACATAAAGTCCCTAGATATCAAATAGATATCTCTGGAAATCATAGATATAGAATCTATGAGTCTATTGCATCTTCTAGTCAGTGGCTCAGTCAGTAGAGTGTGAGACTCTTAATCCCAGTGTCATGGGTTCCAGCTCCACATTCAACAGAAGATTCCTGCATTGCAGGGGGTTGGACTAGATGACCCTTGTGGTCCCTTCCAGCTCTACAATTCTATGAATCAGAATGCAAAATGAATACAGTTGCAGAATTAAGCAATCTCTTCTTAAGCCCACTGTAGGGGGCAGAGAGAGAGAGAGAGAGAGAGATGCTGTCAGAATGCCTCAAACTTTCCCTCTCGTTAGCTGGAAAGGAAAGAATCAGAGGGATTAGATTGGCCTTAGCATTCGACTGGCATTTCCAAAAGGTGAAATTGTATTTGCTGGTTTTATCTTTGGTTTGTCTGATAAAAGCCCCCCCCCCCTTCGAATCCCTTCTGGAAAGGAGTGTGTAACAGAGAAAACATAAGCACCACACAAGACATTCCTGGTTATTTGACAGCTGAGACATTCACCCAGAATGCTAAGCAGAAAGAAGCATGTAATAATAATAATAATAATAATAATAATAATAATAATAATAATAATTTATTATTTGTACCCCGCCCATCTGGCTGGGTTTCCCCAGCCACTCTGGGTGGCTTCCAACAGAGATTAAAAATACATTTAAATACATTTAAAACAGAGATTAAAAATACATTAAACCAAAAACCAAGAAAAAAGGTAAGGCAGGATGGTTGCTGGGGACAAGGCCTGACAGTGTTCAGTTAGCCAATACCTTAAGCTCATTACAGAGGAGGCAACCACCCCCTCTAAAGCTGATGTAAATGTATTCAGAACCTTAAAGAGAGCTCAAAATGTCCTGTTATGACTAGCATACATTCCTTCTATCCATATAAGGGGAAACAGCAGCATCAGAGGATACCGTATTGTTATCCTGGTCAGCACAACAGTAGCCAACTGTCAGGGAACTGCCATCAGAGGGAAGAGGAGAGGAAAGTCGCTCCAGTGATGCAGGGGAGGGAACTAGCAAGGAGAGAGAGAGGGTTCCCACGGGGGAAAGAAATCCAGGGGACACCAGGGAGAAAGGGGAAGCCGAGAGCAAGGTGGAGGGAAGGCTCAGAGACTCTTCCAGTGAAATCAGCGGAGAGAGCACAGGACCTCCGCTTGGCACGCCCACGCTGCGCAGAAGGCTTCCACGCAGGGAATCTAGGAGGAGACTTGGAGTCAAACAACTCCTATGTTGGCGCAAATTTAGGTCCCGCCCACTGACGGATTCTGCCAGTGACTAAGACAGTCGCGTTTCAAGGGCTGTCAACCGGGGAAAGTTTTAGCTACACGGCTAGCTTGGAGCAGTTTGCAGTTTACGCACAAGCACCCCCAATTCCCATTACACCAACTGCAGAAGAATGGGAGAACGGGTATTAAGGTCTCCTGTCACCAGTGAATATATAGCTGGGTTCTGTACTGGGGAGCCTACATTGTGTGAATCAGTCTTTGAAATCCCTCCTGATACTCCTGCATTCACAACAGGCAGCTTTCTAGGGATGCAGAAGAGCCTGCACTCATATGCACGTAGCATTACACCAACACACCCTTGAATAAGACTCAAGAAACTGTGATGGAAAAGTTATATTCAAATATAAGAACAAAGAGCATCTGCAAACACCCAAACAAACAAAACTGGCTGAATAAAAATACAGTCCAGACAAGGAAGTTCCCTAAGGTGGGACAGATTGGGTCCATTTCCACTCCTGGGCATGTTTACAGGTACCAGCTATGGTCCTGTAGCAAAGGGTTGAAAGGCATTCTTCCTCCTTGCCAGGAGAACATTTGAGTATATAATGGTTTTTGCCCAGAGATGGAAAGAAGATGTAGTACCAACCAAGGAAGAGTGGCTAATTAAATTAAAGGATTATGCCAAAATGGCAAGGTTAACAGGTGTAATTAAAAAAAAAACCAAGAAGATTTTATTATTATTATTATTAAAGATTGGTGAACATTTGTGAAATATCTGGGGGAAAAAATCATGCATGCAAATAAGCTCATTAGCAGGGTTAACATAAAACAAGCCGTTAAAGAGATTAATAAGAGAAATTGAAGAATGAGTTAAAGATGGAGTGATGTGGAAAATGCATATGAAAATTTAAACTAAAAAGGAACCACAAAAGTGGAAAGGGAAGTCAAATACAGTAGTACCTTGGAGGTTGAACGGAATCCAGTACGGAAGTCTGTTCGACTTCCAAAATGTTCAGAAACCAAAGCGTGACTTCTGATTTGGTTTAGGAAGCCATGGAAGCCCCGCTTCAGGTTACAGACTCCACTAACCCAGAAATAGTACCTCGGGTTAAGCACTTTGCTTCAGGATAAGAACAGAAATCGGGCTCCGGCGGCACGGCAGCAGCAGGAGGCCCCTTTAGTTAAAGTGGTGCTTCAGGTTAAGAACAGTTTCAGGTTAAGTACGGACCTCCGGAACGAATTAAGTATTTAACCTGAGGTACCACTGTATGCGCATTAGAAATGTATGTTATTTGTGTTTTTTGTAATTTCTATGTTTGTAATTTTTTGAAAAAACTGAATAATAATAATAATAATATTTTTTTTTTAGAAAAGAGAGAGAACCTTTGAGTATATGAACCTGACAAGTGCACTGTTGCCTGGCTGAGTCAACGTTCACCCCAGTGCACCTGACAAGCCTGAAGGGCACCCTTGAAGGACCTAAGACCAAGACAATGTAGGGTGAAAAAGAGTTCCCTTGACCCAATAATACCCCCAAATCACCCCACCATATCTTAACTCTTTCTTTCCTGACTGGGCTGAAAGCCAATTAATCTAATTTTTAAAATGCCAGTCCAAGAACAAGACTCCTAGCAGTATGGAGTAGATGAAAAAGAGGAGTTACCAAGGTCGATCAGGGGCTTTCCCAAAAAATCCTATTCAGCCCCCTAACAGGCAACCTGCAAAGCCCATACTGCAGAGGGAGAGCACTGCAAAGAGAAGAGTGGAGTGTTTGTGGGCGGAGCCACCTTATAAAGCCTGGCTTCTTCCTCATTCTGATTGGCCAGATGGCCCACCTGACCCTCCTCAAACTTCTGCTCATCACAAAACTATTTTGAGTCTTCTTCCCATGGGAGTTGGGTTGTGGCAGATTTGCCCCCTCTCATGGCATTCCCCCTAAACGGTAAAGTAAAGTACCCCTGGATGGTTAAGTAAATCTGTTTCACATTTCTTCTTTATGACTGCTGTTGTAATAAATAATCCTTCATAAAAGTTATCGCATTACATTCTTCATTAAATTATCTTTCCATTGATATATAATTTTATGGTATAACTCAGTGCTTTCCCCCCCTAAAAAACATGTTTAGGGGTACTCTCATTTTGACTCAAGAAAATCACCCCTGAAAGGGAAATAAATACAGTTCAAATTGGGAAAAATAAATACATTGGAACCTCAGTTTTCAAAAGCTTAGTTCTTGAACTATTTGGAACCTGAACACTTCAAACCCAGAAATGAGTGTTCCGGGTTTTGGAACATTTTTCGGAAGCCAAATGTGCTCTGTTCTGAGTATAACAACCAGACCCCGGTGCTGAGTGAGGGAAGGCTGGGCTGGGGCAGCAAGAAAGCAGCCAAGGGATGTCGCCACCACCACCACCACCTCGCTCCTGCTTGCAGGCAAGTAGGAGTGGGATCGGGCTGCTTCGCTAGGCAGCATTGCTGCTTGCACGGGAACAGGAGCTGGATCGGGGATGCTCAGCTGGGGAGGTGCAGGCTCCATGCACTTTCCATTGAGGGGTTCGTGGCTGCACTCCCCTCAAGGGAGAAGTTTAAAGGAGCCCTCATCTCTGCATCAGAGCCCCTGCAACCCCGTGAAGGCAGCCAGGCTCAATAGTTGCTGGGGTTGGGGAAGGTGGTGGCAGCCCAGAAACTGCATCTGAGAGCCCCTGCACCACCAGAAGGCAGCCAGTCGCTCCTCAGCTGAGCTGCCCAATCCTGCTCCTACTTGTGTGCAAGCAGGAGTGGAGGCAAGGCTCTCTCAGCGTGAAGCCTCCACTCCACTTCTGAGGGATCCCTGCCTCCACGTGAGCCCTCCTCTCTTCCTCCTCCTCCTCCACCTCCACCCCTAGCACGGAAGCTACGGCCCTGCTGGCACGACGGCACACATGCCCACAGAGAGGGCGTGCCATAGGTTCACCACCACTGCTCTACTGTCTCAAAAAATATATACCACTGTATATTTAAAACTGATCTTTGCCATGTGCTGAAAGTACAATGTTGTATTTGTATTACCTTTCCACTTTGCTTTTCAAAACCAGCATTAATGCATTTTCTGGGCTAACTTTGTCTTACAAGCCAAAGTTCAGAGAACAACAGTTCTTTTACAGGAGATGCACAATCAGGCATCTGAGCCAGAAAGAGGTTCTCTGGTTTAATTTTTATACTCTGCTCTCTTGAACATTATTTTATGCAACAGAACAATAAGGGTGGGTGTAAAAAGTACTTACTGTCCTTTCTTCTTCAGCTCATATTTTAAATCTGGCCTTGAGAGATTATACATGCCATCTTCTGAAACACTCCTTTGTTGGCAGCAAGGACGCTGAACAGAAACCATTCATTCTGCAGTTCCCCTCCTACCTCAACAGTTCACCAGGATAAGTGGGGAACCAGTAATAGAGTTGAAAATTCACGGCAATCAAAATGTTCGCCATCATTTCAGAAATCCAATTCAGTGCTCTGAATCACAAACAAGCAAATCAGAGGTTCCTACCCATACCTGTGGTGTGTGTATGTCTGCTTGTATGTCTCTGTCTCTGTCTGTCTCTCTCTGTAGCTCTAACCGATGCAAGTGGAAGCTCCAGTTTTTCTGCAAGAAGATCAAACCTATCCATTCTGAAGGAAACCAGCCCTGAGTGCTCACTGGAAGGACAGATCCTGAAGCTGAGGCTCCAATACTTTGACCACCTCATGAGAAGAGAAGACTCACTGGAAAAGACCCTGATGTTGGGAAAGATGGAGGGCACAAGAAGAAGGGGACGACAGAGGACGAGATGGTTGGACAGTGTTCTTGAAGCTACCAGCATGAGTTTGACCAAACTGCGGGAGGCAGTGGAAGACAGGAGTGCCTGGCGTGCTCTGGTCCATGGGGTCACGAAGAGTCGGTCATGACTAAATGACTAAACAACAACAACTAGAGAAACTATACTGGCCCTTCCTTGTTGTCCTTTCGGCAGCAGGTGAAGACTTTCTTATTCCGATAGGGTGTGAGGAACTGACTACTTTTAATGAGAGGGTGGGTGCCATGCTATTTTTGTTGTGATTGTATGTTTTTAATAGTTTATATATATATATACACACACAGAGACAGGTCCCACTTTACAAGCACAACGTGCTCCCTGGAAATTGTTTGTTAGGCGCGTGTTTGCATAACAAGTTCACAATTTCCACTGTTTCCTATAGAAACATTTCTAATGCACCATTTATTCTCTCTGTTTCCCAACTTCTCCCCATGGTTTCTTCCTGAAACAGATGCAGTGAATCAGCAAAAGAGAACTAAAGGGGAGGGGACTGATATCCCCAATCTCTCCTGCTCCCTAATTTGACAGATTTTTCCTGGTCTCTGATTCATCTGATCTCGTTTTCCCTTCCCTCTCTCCATGGTTTCTGCCCAAAAATGGTTGTTCTCAATCAGGAAAGCACAAAAAAATGAAGTAAGGAAGTTGGCTGTTTGGATAAGTGAATCTGTGCAATTATTTAAATGTTGATAAGTGACATATAGTAGGACATTTGTGTACTTTTAAATATATTCATGTTTAATTTTTTAAAAATAGTTTCTCCCCTATGTTTTAGGTGCTCTTATTTTATCTGTAAGCTGCCTTGAGTTTCTTTGGGGGGGGAGGGGGTATAACTAAATATATAACAACAATCATAATCTCTTTCCTTGTTTAAAACCCTAATTGAACATAAGAGCCGGCCCCTAAATTATTTTGGGGTCTGTATTTGGGTCAGGTTGGCTCTAGATCAGCCAGGGCTGACCTGTAGTGATGGACTATATGTCAGAGTAGATACTATATGTGCATATGCACAGCCCAGGTTGCTTACTCTTGGATCCCTTTGGCCCATCATTGACCAATATGTACAGTGAACGCCCGGGTTGCAAACATGATCCGTGTGGGATGCACGTTTGCAACCTGCAGCGTTCGCAACCCATGTCTGCGCACACGCGGGTTGCGATTTTTCACTTCTGTGCATGTGTGACCGCCAAAACCTGGAAGTAACCCATTCTAGTACTTCCGGGTTTCGGCGGTCCGCAACCCGAAAAAATGCAACCAGAATCGGCTATAACCTGAGGTGTAACTGTATGTGGTGTAAGCCTTCCAAAAGCAAGCTCACATGATAATTAGATGCATGTCAGCTCAGTCCAAACGAGCTCAATAAAATTGACTCCCAGGGAAGTGTGCCTAGCATTGCAGGCCAAATTATTCAAGATAAGCAACATTATGCAGAATTGTTTAATTTACATAAATGTTGACGATATCGCAGTCCTGTATTTCAGGATTATCTTGGCACTGAATTGCCATGTATAGTGTGTGTGTGTGTGTGTGTGTGTGTGTGTGTGCCCTATACCAATTTCTGTTGCTTTCTTTATATGTTCAGCATCTTTCCCTCTCCAGCCTTCTATCTCCCACTGATTGTTCATTAAGGTAATGCATTTAGCACCCAGCCAATTAAAGCCAGAGCTATGCGCTGCTATAATTCTTGCCCATCCATACAAATTGCATTGGTAGATTCCAGGGAATGGGGCCTCGTAAATCATCTGACAGAGCCATCGTTTTGAGCATTTCTTGTGGGCACCTGAACATAAATCCTGGGCCCTAGTGATTAAAATTCTGGCTCTAATCTTTCAGGGATTCCTTTTAGTTTCACTTGAACAAGATAAATAAAATAATGAATGCTTAGCAACGAGATCTGCTCTGCACCTATCTTGAGGCGGGGGGGGGTAAATAATTTTAAAAGTAGGAAGTAGGCAGAGAAGACAATGCTGCAGAAAGATTGCATCTTGAGTGGGGGTGAATTTGCCACACCCCAACTCTCATGGGAAGAAGGCTCGAAATGGTTTTGCCCAGGGGGTTGGGGAACTGTGAAAGGTCCAGGTGGACCATTGGGCCAATCAAGATGTGGAAGAAGCCAGGGCAGGTGAGGGACTTATGCCAGTGTATCTCTGGCACAGCCAGGGTGGGGGAGAGCCTTATGTAGCCCTAGCTGAGCCAGAAAAGCCCAAAATCTGCTCAATCAAGACTCTGACATCCCAGTAGAACTTGGGTATGGAGTTCTACTGGTTGCTGGTTTCATTTTTAGTATTGTGTTTTAGAGCACAATATTTAGCCATGTCTAGTCAGGGATGTGGATGGCCCTGTGGTCTAAACCACTGAGCCTATTGTACTTGCCAATCAGAAGGTCAGCAGTTTGAATCCCCGCAACAGGGTGAGCTCCCATTGTTCTGTCCCAGCTCCTGCCAACCTAACAGTTTGAAAGCACACCAGTGCAAGGTACCACTGCGACGGGAAGGAAAATGGCATTTTTGTGCATTCCGGTTTCTGTCACGGTGTTCCGTTGCGTGAGAAGTGCTTTAGTCCTGCTGGCCACATGACCCAGAAAGCTTTCTGTGGACAAATGCCAGCTCCCTTGGCCTCAAAGCGAGATGAGTGCCACAACCCCACAGTCTCCTTTGGACTTAACTGTCCAGGAGTCCTTTTTTTACTCAGAATTAATCCCCATGAAGCTCAGTGGGGCTTGCTCTCAGGTAAGTAAAGCTACAATACTAGGCACACTTAACTGGAAGTAAACCCCACTGAGCTCCAAGGGGCTTAATTCTGAATAGACATGTTTTTTAGGAGGAAGAGTTATTAATAAGACTGTTTACAATAATCATTTGTTAACACTGATAATTTTGTTCTTTCTCAAGAGTGCTTCTTCTTCTTAAAAAAATAAATCTGGAAAGATGACAAGAGAAGTTGGCACACTTCATTTTGCATTGCTATAACAATGCCTCTGTCTACTCTGCTCTCCACCATGCACACATGCCTACAAAATCAGTAGCGAGTGAGGGACAATTCTTTCTCTCTCTCTTTCTCTCTCACTCCAGACATAATTAGCGAGGCTATTTCACATTGATTTGCATTTCCACTTTCTTTTGAGCGTCCACTGCTAAATTGAGGCATTTTGCTCCCTTTTCTTTAATAGTCCTTTCAGTGTTCCTTGAGCGAGGAGCAGCAATCCCTGCAGTTACAAGCGATTTTGCTTTGTTAGGAATGATGCCCAGTCTATTAGCAACTAGTCATTTGTGCTGTTAACAGCTACGGTGACATCTAATTGCTGGCCAGCTGCATCCCTCCAAGGAAACAGCATCTGTTCAACTTTACTACCGAGGATGGGAGGGACAGTGGAAAGTTGTGCTACATTTTCAACAGTGTTTTGACTGGGTTGAGGGGAGGTTAGGGCTGACTTGGGTGGAGACTCCAATTTCAGTTTCTCTCAGCTTCTCATTTTTTAAGCTTCTCATTTTTCCACATCAATTCGCAATTTATTTATTTTTACAAATTCCTCATGAAAATTCATCAACGTTTTAGTACAGATGTATCTAAATGTGCAGTCTTGTATGCAGTCTTGCCTAATATGCACACTTTTTCGCAAAGCAATTTAATATAATGCGTTTTTCTTTGTCTTTTTCAATATCTCATGCACTTTATGCACATTTTACACAGGATATGCATTTTTGTACACATTACTTGGCTAAAGAGCTGCATCACAAAATTCAGAGAAATGTGAATTTTGAAGGACGTTTTTTTTCCTCATAGGACAACATGTCTATTATTTTTTAAGATGTCCTCAGCCATGGTGAACAAGTCAGATCCAAATAAAACAATTTGCTGCCAGAGACCAAAATGTTTTCCTATACTTAAAGTTTTCTGAATTGCGTGTTGCCTATTAAACTTTCTGCCTGGTATGTTTTTTGTTGATATATATACAAACTCTTGGCCTCTGAATGGCCTTTATAGTTTGCACAGCCACTCATTCCAGAATTTACTGCCAACCTGATAGCGGTTTTTAATTTAGTGAAGCAACACTGTAATGCAATAGTGTCCCCAAAGAAAGATCAGTGCCATTATTTTGCTGGTGTTAAATTTCTCTAATGAAATAAATTCCAATTTATGCTGCCTTTGTTATAATATATAACTCACTATAGAGGGTAAATGTTCCAGCCGCCTAGTGTAATGACATTCTAAGTTTCTGCCCACAAATGCAATCTCCACTAATGGGATTCATAAGTGGGTTGTACAACTGGTTGAAACTGATCAGAGGGAAATTATGATGAAAAGATGTGGGGGGGGGAGATATGGAGAGCAGGGTACGGCGGAAATTAACACATTAAGGAAAGAGAGGCTAACCACTCTCTTTAACCCACTGCATTCTCTTGCTTATAGAGTGGATTCACACATTATGAGTGCTAAAAGGATGCTGCTGAAAATGGAAGCCCATGTCAAACTATCTCACTTGCCTACATACCGTATTGGCCTGAATATAAGGTGCACCTGCAAATAAGTGAACTGAAGGGAGGAAAATAAAAAAGACAATACCCACGCTCTCCCCCCCCCCGACGGCTCAGGAGAGGCTTGGGAGTGGTGGGAGGGGTTGGCTCACTTGCCCCATGCTCCTGGGCTGTTTCCTGGGTGGGGGGGGGGATGCTGTTTTGCGAATATAAGCCACACTTTAACTTGTCCCTGACAGAATTTTGGTGGAAAGTGTGGTTTATATTTGAGCCAATACGGTAATAACAAATGATGAGGAAGAAGTGTCCCATATGCAAGAGTTCAACCTGTCCACAAAACTGGTAAGAACCAGGTAAGGAGGACCCTAACAGATGGATGTTAAAGTGTGTGTGTGATTCATTTGAGTGCAAATGGAATTCAACCAGTAGGTTTCGCTCACATATTGTCCCCTATGCTTGAGTCCAGCGAAACTTGCCAGGCATCAGGCGCCTTTGGCACCTGGCTCTCGGCCACTTGTGACCAAGTGAAGATGCCCAGGTGCAAGGATGACACCTGACATCTCCACTATGTGGACGTACATACCTGGGGAATCCTTGGGTCTCGACTGCTTTCACATGCTAATACCACATCCTGTAGAATCCTATTCATTATATTTTAGCTGCACCATCAGAGTGAATTTCAGGAACAAAAGGAATCATAGTAAAAAATATGACTTTCAAGTTGTCTGGTCCCAAAATGGCAACTGGGCATTTCATTTTGTTGACTGTAACCCTGGCTTAAGGAGCCAATTGGCGCTTAGCTAATATAGCTGAGTTTTTTAGCACTCCCTGAGGCCAATCATTGAAATCACCGGGGGGGGGGGGGGTGTGGCAGCACTTTTAGCCTCATGGACCAGAAACATGACTGATCTCAACAAGGACTCTGCGGAACTCCCTGCCATTAGAAAACAGGAAGGCACCATCTCTGCTAAGTGTCAGATGCTAGGTTCAAATAGTTTTATTTCTGGAAGTTTTGCACAATGAATGTCATGTTTCATTCTCTGTTGCTTTAATTCATGATTTAAATTTCATATTATGTACATTTTAATTTCTTGTGAGCAGCTCTGAGACCCAGATGTGGTGAAGTGAGTTCAATTAACAAAACACCAATAAATAATATTGCAACAATAATAACAGGGCAGCAAAAATGTCTTCAAGCACAAAATGTGAAAGGTACAAATGGCAATATGCCATTGTGGTGATCCAGTTTGTGTACAACCTTGGTCAGATTGTGATCCCCTCACATACTTAATCTCAGCTCTAAATTTCAAATGCTCAACTATGTTTTTCAGCCTCCTTCCTCTGCTAGCTGGGGTAAAAAAGAGGTCTCCAAAAACTGCACTTTAATTGATGTAAAGGAACTTTTAGCTTGTTGGAAAAGGTGCTTTAGTAGCCTAGATAAGGAAACAATAAAATCCAAGAGTGTGACTAAAGGCTGTTCAGGAGCCCAGCAATTCATCTTGGATGTAGTAGGCGGTTTCCCCCAGAGTCTATCTTTCTAATTTTATGGGTGAAGACCAGTGCATTTGTCTAGAAATTTCCATCAAGGAGGCCATCCCCAAATGCACTAAACATTTATGGCTCTACCAGGGAATAAGCTGTCCCTTATGACCACTGTTTAATTTGTCACTTCCGTAACTTACATTTATCCTTTGGCTTGATGTGCTAGGATGCTCTGACCTTTAGTAAACATTCTATAACAAGATACATGGCTGCTAACACCAGGCATACCGGATGATCTAATTTCAATTAGACACCTTAATATATCTTCTATTTCTGGCTGAGGGAGTTGATAACGATGACCTTATAATTCACGCCTTCCTCTAGCAAAGGGCTATTAGTTTTTTTCACCCAGCGCGATATATCCTCTACTTTGGGGAAGGCGTGGGGAAAGGTGGCTGTTCAGAAGCAGGTTTGCCTAATTGGATGCCTGTGTAAGGTTATGACTCTCTCCTATGCTGGGATTTATTCCCAAACATATAGCAATAGGTATATGGACATATATCTTGGTAACTGAGCCACAAGTCACCTGAACTGTTAGGTGTTATTATGTTAGCAAAGCGATGAACAACCTCAGGCCAGGAGCCCAAGTGTGGCACTCTAGAACTCTCTCTCTCTGGCCCTTGGCATTCTCCCATGTTTAAGCCCCACTTCTAAACACACCTCATTTCCTCAGTTAATGTTCCTAACCAGATCCTCTTTTCATCTCCTTTTACATGTTTCTCCCCAGCTGGGATGTGTCACTGGCAGACCAAGGTGGGGTCAGGGGGACGGCTCGCCCTGGGTACCATGGGGGGGGGGTGGCATCGCGGCCGCCCCTGCCCCCCAGGATACTTGCAGAGGGCAGTGAACCACAAGAGCAAAAATCATGATGCGGGAGAAACCGTGATACATAGTGTTGGAGCTGGAACTTAACGAGTTAAGCTTTTCCCAGGATGCTACACCATTCTGACGTCACTTTTAGAAGCTCGGGAGGAGCTTGGGCAAGATTTGTCAGTCCCACTATGTGAGCTGTGGGGAAAAGGACGTAGTGCTGTGATGGCTGCAACTAGTCCTGGAAATTCCTGAGAAATGTTGGAAATAAAAGCTGTATAGAGACAAACGGGACTCTGTGTGTTTGTCTGAAAGCTGAATCAAGTTGGTGACAGTTTTACACTGCTGTGCGAAGCTCTGCCGAACCGTGACGGAGAAGTACCGGAGTGGAAGCGTGCCGGGCAGCAATAAATCGCTAATTGGGGTTCGTAAATCAATTAGCGGGGGTCACGGCTAACAAAACAGCACAGGTTATGGGCCCAGAAATTACCGCTTGTAAAACTGTCGCGGGAGCTGTGAATCTGCGGTGTCGAGCAGAGGCGGCAGAAGGTGCAGGCAGAAGCAAACAAGCAAGCTGCGAGACGCAGAGAGTGCCTGTGTTGCTGAGAACTGCAAAGAGCTGCAGAGACGGCAGGAGGCAGGAGCCAGGAGCTGAGAGCAGCAGGGAATCGTTTCTCCACGCCAGGGGAGCTGGACATCTTGTGAGTACAGCTTGGGGCGCTTTTGGAGAACGGGAGGCCGGAATCTGAGGCAAGCAGGCAAGCAAGCTGAAAAAACGCTGCAGAGAGCTTGGGGCTGTGTCTAACGTTTGAAGGCAAGCTGACAACGATGCTGATGCCAGCTTGAAGTTCTGCCTGGAGTTGTGAGAGGCAGGGGTGCTGATCTGCTAAACCGGGAGCCGAAGAGCGGCTGGTTGTTTACGTGAGTACGTTGGGCCCCGGGGGAAGATGGCAGGCTGCCAGGTCTTGGAGGACTGTGGGAGGCTCACTTTAAGAAGTTGGGCAACCTGGCTGCTGATCTGAAGTCTACTGTTCTGGGTGCCAAGAAGCCAGAGGCCGTTCAGCGCTCCAGGGTGTTTGTGAGGCTGGAGGCGGAAAGCAAGGGCCGGGAGATGGCTGCTTCAGAACAGAAAGACAAGATGGCGCTGATCACCTACGTGAGAGCCGGTGCACAGCTGGGAAAGGCTGTGGGCCCCAGAGGGGGGGGCAAAGGAACTATTGGCGCTTGAAAATGTACTGCTGTGTTTGCTGTGAAGGCTCAGCAGGAGGCCAAGGGCAGATTGAAGCTGGAAGCCTAGAGATGGCTGGAGCCCCTGTTCCTGATGATTTAGCCTCAAGGAGTGCTAGTGAGCAAGGCGGGGGGGCGGAAAGTTCCAAAGGCAAGTTTGAAAAGTTTTCCACTGAACCCACTGGAGCGAAGAGCGGCTTCAGGGGGGGCGAGGCTGGTGGGAGGCGCCGTTCCAGAAGGAGGAAGGCCAAGCCAGCTGGGAGCCCCAAGCAGTGTTTTTCCACTGGAGTTCGTCGTTGCTACGTGTGCAAAGCTCCGGGACATCTGCGGCGAGATTGCCCCCACCGGAGCAGAGAGAAAAGGCAGGATGTTGCCAAGGTCAAACTGCTGAAATCTCATGGGAACCAGTCGGGTTACCATGGCAACCGGTCTGGAAAAACAACCAGGCGCGGGACTGAGGCTGGTGTACGTGCCAGGTGCCAGGAAGAGACAAGGACAGAGCAAAGTTTTGTTATTGGCTCTGCTGCTAATTGCAATTTGATTCCAGAGACATCTGCTGGGAAGCTGCGGAAATGCAGGGCTGCTTTAACAGGGATGACTGTTAGGTTCACAGACGGAACACAAAAGCCAGTCTGTGGTATGGCTAACGTGTTTTTCTCTACTTCACAGGAGGAGCGAGAGATCAACGTTGTGCCGGGACTGAAGTGTTGTCTTTTATCTGTATCAGCTCTAATGAAGCAGGGATACAATGCTTGTTCTGAGAATGACACCTGTTCCATTTTCAGAGGAGGGAGACAACGGGTCAACATGCAGAGGGAGAACAACGTCTTTGTTCTGGAGACACCTCTGGAGGGTTGTGGGAATGCTGAAAAAACACAGGTGCAGTGTGCTAAGGTTCCCAGTCATGTGCAAAAGTTGCACAGGTGCACAAAAGGGTACAAGCTCCGGAAATGTGGGAGGTCCCAAGGGTGCAGGGCATGCAAAGGTGCAAAGGTGCTTGGTTTTCCCGGGTTTGGGAGGGTAACCAAAGAGCCCTTTGAGCTGGTTTACACAGATCTGTCAGGACCCAAGAGGTCTGAGAGTCTGGGTGGGGCCAGGTATGTGCTGTCGCTGACAGGTAACCACAGCCAGGTTGGCTGGTGTTTCTCTCTCAAATCACAGGGGGAGGCGGCGCAACTGTTCCAGGATTGGGTTGCGGGGGTGGAACTAAGGTTCTCCACCAGGGTGCAAGGGTTCAAGAGCGACCGAGGGTCACAGTTTACTGGGTCTGCTCTGGAGGAATTATTCAAGGAAAAGGAAATACGTCACCAGGTGACGGGTGCAAAGTCTTCTCAAGGGAGAAGGGAGGCTGTGGCTGAACCCAGTGATGGGGATAAGGGCCAGAATCAGGGTTCAGATCCCGGTGATGGGGACCAGATCCAGGGTCAGGGTTCAGGGCAGGTTTGGGCATCTCCAAGGGTTGTGAAAGGAGTGTCCAGGTGTGAGGCTTCATCTCCGGTAATGGGGAAAGCTCACGGACGGGTTGTCAAGTCAGAGGGGGAAGAGTCTGACGGAAAAGACACAACTGCTGGCCCAAGTGGGTCAGGGGGGTTTCAGGTCACGGGTGCGTGGAAAAGTGTCGCACAGTGTGATTCTGGGAGTGTTGAAGGGGTTCAACAGGTGCCTGGGAAAGATGCTGGGAAAGAGCACAAGGCAAAGGGGAAGGTGTTGAACTCAAAAGGGTCTCGTCAGAAGGTGCAGCAAGGGGGGGTGTTGGAGCTGGAACTTAACGAGTTAAGCTTTTCCCAGGATGCTACACCATTCTGACGTCACTTTTAGAAGCTCGGGAGGAGCTTGGGCAAGATTTGTCAGTCCCACTATGTGAGCTGTGGGGAAAAGGACGTAGTGCTGTGATGGCTGCAACTAGTCCTGGAAATTCCTGAGAAATGTTGGAAATAAAAGCTGTATAGAGACAAACGGGACTCTGTGTGTTTGTCTGAAAGCTGAATCAAGTTGGTGACAGTTTTACACTGCTGTGCGAAGCTCTGCCGAACCGTGACGGAGAAGTACCGGAGTGGAAGCGTGCCGGGCAGCAATAAATCGCTAATTGGGGTTCGTAAATCAATTAGCGGGGGTCACGGCTAACAAAACAGCACACATAGCTCCATCCTTATTTCAGACATCGTGATATATCGGTATATCATGATGTTTAGATGGTGATATATCACAATGCTGAAACCAGGTATCGCCCAGCCCTAGTGTCCAGAAACTGTACAGAGGCAAAAAATTGTCACTGTTCCTCTCCAGCACTGGAATGTACCCCCATAAGCTTGTTCTAACATAGATAAAAACCTAATGCTCTGACCATTAACTGGGGGATAAGGAAGTGAGGGGGCAGAGAATTGTGGCTAGGCCTCCTGCATCCCATTTCAGTAATCACAATTCCCTCCACCCCTATCTCTTGCAATACAGGTTGGCTATCAGATGTTGCCCTGAACGCCTCCTAATGATACTGTTCCCAGCATATTTGGGGAAATGGTAGCTTTTAGCTAGAAGTTTGCAGGATGGGTGTCAATGCCGTACTACTTAGATTTCTTTTATTTCAACCCCCCCCCCAAAAAAAAACCCTGCTGATTTTTTAATGAAAAGAATTTGCCCCTGCTGAAAAAGTGCCAGAAATAGCCCCGCATTCCATTTTATGAAAATGAGATAGTGAACTCTGTGTGTTCTCTCTCTCTCTCTCTGTGTGTGTGTGTGTGTGTGAGAGAGAGAGAGAGAGAGAGAGAGTTTGTGTGCGTGCACTCACTGATAGTTTGGGAACACCCAGGGGCATCTGGTTGCCTGCTACTGAGTCCAAATGCTGAACTAAATGGAGCTTGGCCTAATTCAGAATGGAATGTCGTGCACTCTTAAATTGTGCATGGTTGGGCAACACAGTTACAGATATGGGTAGATAATCTCCTTAGAGAATGCTGCTTCAACCTCCCTCCACCCTCCACCTTTCTAAAGATACTTTCCAGTCTGAAGAGCCTCAATAGAGCCCAAGTCCATTAAATGGAAGTCAGCTGGCTTCTGGCTAGGTTCAGTTTTGATCCGACTGAGTTACTTTGAGACACACACATACACAAATATACTTTTAGAGAGTCATATGGCTGAGGCCTAGAAGGCAGCACAGCTGAGTTGCCTAGCATCTTTCCTAACAGGGATGTGCACGAGGCAACTTGACTTTTCAGCATTAAATCCCCAAGGATACGGCTGACCTCTGAAAGGAACACTAGCTGCTTGTCATGCTTAAATTGTATATGTTAAGAGTGAGCAGCGCTGACAAAATTTGCCCTCATACTGTTTGGAAGCAGCCTGATCTCGTTCATAAAAATCAAAGAACCATAGAATTGTAGAGTTGGAAGGGACCCCAAGAGTCATGTAGTTCAATCGCCTGGAATGATCTATGTCATTCTCAGTTGATTTGTTATTGAGGTTCAAATCTGTTCTCCTAAATATGAAGGCTAGCTCTTCTCCTCCACCGCTGACTACAACTCGGAATCTGACCATGGCTTTAACCTTTTCCCTCTGTGCACAAAGTGGATGAAATTTGCAGGCAAAGGAGCCCCTCCAGAGTGGATTAGGTCTGTCAAATTCCTCGCAGATCCATCCATGGGTTTTCATGCGCCCACAGCAGACACAGCAGCATGGGCAATGGTGCTGTGGCAATTGTGTGGGCGAAGCAATGGCGCAATGGCAGTTGGGGCAGGGTTGATGGACTGCCCCTAGGAAGGAGGATGCCCAAAGAGACTACTCTTTGATCTGATCCAGCACAACTCTTCTTACATTCTTGAGTTCCTTCAGATTTCACCCGAGGCTCTGACTTCAGCAGTCCAACTCAAGGCCAGAATGGTCAACTAGTGGCCCCAGACTGGCCACTTTCTCCCCCACAGTGACCGTTCTTTCCCCATGACAATTTCCTTTGTATTTTACAAGGAGAATTGGAGTCAGTTGTTACAACCTCCTAATTTACAAAGCTATTGGGATATTTTAATGTACCCATTTTATTTGGTTTCACAACTGATGTATATCCTTTGGTGCTTGGAGCCCACTGGGACTTACAGAAAAATGAATGGCCCCCATTAGCTGTGAAATACGTATTTTGTCACCTTTGGAGTCAGAACATTTCACAACCTAATAAGGATAAATGTGTACATTTATAAGCTGACTTTATATATGTAAAACTGAATTGTGTGTTACCCAATGCGCCATAGTCCTATAAACAGGGGGTTGATTCATGGCTACAGCATTAACTATAGCAGGACCATGAATTACTGCTTGAATAAATTCTCCTTTGCATTTTCAATGTTGCCCACTTTATCTTTTCTGAATGCAACTATATAGTCTGGATGTGATATGCTGCACAAACTAAAAGATTATTGTCCTTTAATTATGCTTTTTTATACATTAGAAGGGAAACTGCCCGCCCCCTGTTATTGCTAGTTCAGTCCCCCATGCAAAATGGAAGATGCTTCAGTGGGAAAGGGGAGGGGAATCAAAATGTTGCATGGGTCAAAAAGAGAAAGTCAAGATGGACAGTTTGGACCACAGGGCGAGTTGTAGTTGAAGGTGGTGTTGTGCTAAGAAGATTAGACTTGGATGAGGGATTAGGACGAAGAAGATAGAAATAGGCTTTATTATCAGTGGTGAGCTAAGATGTAGGCAGCTGTTGAGTGGGAGATGGGAGTAGGGGAGTAGAGGAGAGGGGAGAGGGAAGAGGGAAGAGGCAGAAGGTCAAGGACAGACCTAGAGAACAGAGAACAAACCCTGAAGAGCTGCTGCCAGTTGGAGTCCAAAATACTGAGCTGGATGAACCAAGGGTCTGACTCCATTTACGTTCCTCTGGTACAGCAGGGTGGGACAGGCCCAGAAACCAATCAGGAGACAAGTGTGGAAGACAAGTAGTAAATGGTAAATGGGCAAGGGAACATCTTAAAACATAGAAGTGCAGAGGCTTCACTGACCAAGAAGTGGTGGAGAATGAGGAAATGCATAAAACTCCAGAAGTACTAAGTAGGCAATAGAACAGCATTGGCTCTCCTGGGTCACATGAAGTAGGAAGATTCTGATCACAGATGACTCTATCATAGCTTGAACAGTCCATAGTTCCCACCTCTGCCCAGTGGACCTGGTAGTGGAAAGAGAAGGGAATATTGCCTGAACCAAAGGCTTTCTGCGTAGAGCCCCATAGTTCCTGACAGAAGGGGAATATACCGTATTTTTCGCACCATAGGACACAGTTTTTCCGTCTTAAAAACTAAGGGGTAAAGTCTGTGCGTCCTATGGAGCGAATGCGGGGGGAGGCAAGCAGGAAAAGCCCCCAAGAGCCACACACAAGCTTCGTGCGGCTCTTGCGGGCTTTTCCCCAGGAGGGAGAAGGGACTATCTTTTTCCTCTAGAAAAGCCTTGCGCAATCTCTCCAGTCATGGGAGGCTGCGCAAGGCTAAAGAGGAAGCCCGGGCAGTGAGCGCGATCCATCCCGCTCGCTGCCCGGGCTTCCTCTTTTGCCTAGCACGCCTCTCCAGCCGCGGGAGGCTGCACAAGGCTAAAGAAGCCAACTTTTAAAAAATCTCTCTATCTCTACCTCTTTTTCTTTTTCCGTCCTTTCTCCACCCCCTTACTTTCCTCTGGATCAGTGTTTTTATCTAGATTAACGTTTTAGTTTGGAGGGGGGGAATATTATAAAAAAGGAACCTTTCCAGCTTTTATTTTAGTATACAATAAAAACAGATTAAAGAAAACACAAGAGAAGGAACTAGCATAGAAAAAGAAGAGAAAAGGGAAAGAGGGAGGATACAAAGCCATTTACCAGAGGTAGATCTTAACCCTTGCCTCACCTGGGAGCTTCTCTGGACAGGAATTCACAGTTAAAGAACGCCAGGCAGATGATCCCCCAACCGCTGCTTAAAAGCCTCCAGTGGTGGAGACCCCCAACAACTTCCAAGGTCACAGAATTGCAGGGTTGGAAGGGAACCCCAGGAGTCATCTAGTCCATCCCCGGTGGACAGCGGGCACGATCCATCCCGTTGTGCAAGGCTAAAGATGCTGCTCAAGGCTAAAGAGGAAGCGCGCAGCCTGTCCGTTGCTCTTTGGGGCTGGGGGGGGGGAATAATATTTTCCCCCTTGATTTCCCCCTCTAAAAACTAGGTGTGTCCTGTGGTCCGGTGCGTCCAATAGAGCGAAAAATACGGTAGTTAAGGGGAAGTCAGTTCCTGAAACCTTCCTGTTGCAAAGCAAAGCATCAACGTGGTTCTATAATGCATGTGGAGTGAGAAACTTTCTCCCTCTGCCCTGCTTCTTCAGATACACACACTTTCATGAAATCTGACAGGTCTCCACTTACATTTTATATTTTCATTTTCTTGCAAAATGTTATTACCTGCCTTAGGCTGGATTATGCATTTAAATAAATAAGTAAACGGAAAGAAATCAGAACACTAAATCCACCCGGCGCCTTTCGAAAAAAGAATAAAGAAAAGAAACCGATAGTAACGTTGCTATTACTTCAGTGAAAACTGATTGCCGAAAGGGCACCTCCTGAATTGTAATTGAGTCAATGGATCTATATCGCCTTGCGATCATGAAAATGTGGATAAGCTATTATTTCTCTAACAGCATTTGCAATCAATATATTAAACAGGGATGCTACTTGAAGGAGATACTCTGACTTTGAAGGATGTCAAAGCAGTAACCAATTTGTTTTCCGTCCATTCATAAAATGTCAATTAGCACCAATTACAGTGGGAGGAGAAAATATTGGTTTCCAAATATGTTTCCTCCCTATAGTGCCTGAACATTGCTAAATGTCTGAAAGGTTAATAAAATTGCAACTTATTGCTTTGCAAATGCTTTGTTTCAAACTAATGCTGCTGACCAACTTTCTTCACTTAGCAAGATTTCTCATGCTTACTGACAACAATCATCTGAATACAGATAGGTAGCCGTGTTGGTCTGCCATAGTCAAAATAAAAAAATTCCTTCCAGTAGCACCTTAAAGACCAACTAAGTTAGTTCTTGGTATGAGCTTTCGTGTGCATGCACACTTCTTCAGATACACTGAAACAGAAGTTGCCAGATCCTTCTATATAGTGAGAAGGTGGGGAGGGGTATTACTCAGAAGGGTGGTGGGAATGGGAGATTGGCAGATAGCTGAGATGAGCCTGTTGACGACTCTTAACGACTGCAATAGGTCTTGCAGGAAAAGGCAAGGGGTGAGAAGGTGGAAAATGGCTTAGTCATGTATAATGAGATAAGAATCCAGTGTCTCTGTTCAGACCAGGTCTCTCCATGGTTTTAAGTTTGGTAATGAGTTGCAATTCAGCAGCTTCACTTTCCAGTCTATTTCTGAAATTCCTTTGTAGTAAAACAGCTACTTTGAGATCTTGTATAGAATGTCCTGGGACATTCAATCTCCCACCTTCTCACTATATAGAAGGATCTGACAACTTCTGTTTCAGTGTATCTGAAGAAGTGTGCATGCACACGAAAGCTCATACCAAGAACTAACTTAGTTGGTCTTTAAGGTGCTACTGGAAGGAATTTTTTTATTTTAATCATCTGAATAGTTTTTATTACTTTTTTAAAATAACAACAACAACACTTGCTGCAGTCAGTGAAGCATCAAGTCAGGTGAGTGAGTTGTGACAGTCATTTGTTGCAATGTGGGCCTAGTTCTTGGTGAGGAAGTCAATCTGTGTTTGGACTGTACTATTTCTGAACTAAGCAGAGGCTCCCATGGAGGAGTGTTCAGCTCTCTGTAGGGATGGATGGATATGTCAATTTTAGTTTCTCTCTTTTTCCAATATACAGCTCGGTTCTCAACATTTCCACATCAGCTAGCAATTATTATTATTATTATTATTATTATTATTATTATTATTATTATTATTATTATTATTTAGCATGGAGAACAAACAGAGGAGCAATGTTCTCCATATTTCTGCAGCAAGTTGTGATTTTCTTTTAAAATTAACCAGCATTTCTGTGCAGTTTCACTTAATGTATATATACTTGCAAAACAATTTCACCTAATTTTACATTACTTGGCTGGAGAGCCGCATCGCAAAATTCAGAAAAGTGCAAATTTCAAAAGAGGGTTGTGTTTTGGTTCACAACTTGGTTTAGAAAGTGCAAATTAGGTTAGTTTTCCTTTAAACATGAACTGAATCTAACTTCTTCCAAATCCCTGCTTTCAGAGGGATCATAATTCTGTGACATTATCAGCTAGGTAAAAACAATCTGTGTTTTCTGATTCACCTTGTGCCTAAGAGTTGGAGATCTATTGTCAATCGGAATAGACAGTGCTGAGCGAGATGAATTTATGTCTGCCTCAATATAAGGCAGTTTAATATTCATTTTTAACCTCGGAGGGTGAAAACCAACCCTGATATAGGTCAGCAGTTTTAGCTACAGTATATTCTTCCCATGCCAAGGAGTTAAATCATGGTTTTGATGTTCAAGGTCAGGTGGGGAGGCGCAACTTCCAAGCACAGCTGAGTCCCAGTACTTACTTCCTTGGGAAGCGGGTGGAGCTGTGGTCTAAACCACTGAGCCTGGGGCTTTCCGATCGGAAGGTCGGCAGTTTGAATCCCCGAGATGAGGTGAGCTCCCATTGCTCAGTCCCAGCTCCTGCCAACCTAGCAGTTAGAAAGCACGTCAAAGTGCAAGTAGATAAATAGGTACCCCTCCGGCAGGAAGGTAAATGGCGTTTCTGTGCATTGCTCTGGTTTTGCCAGAAGTGGCTTAGTCATGCTGGCCACATGACCCGGAAAAACTGCCTGCGGACAAACATCGGCTCCCTCAGCCAGTAAAGCGAGATGAGCGCCACAACCCCAGAGTCATTTGCGACTGGACTTAACTGTCAGGGGTCCTTTAACTTCACCATTACTTATTTCCTTCTCCCACTTCTCTGGCTTCTTTCTTTCTCTAAACTGAGAATGGAGTGATTTTGATAGTCTTGAGTTGCTCAGCAAATTCAGCAACCTGAATACAGGATAATTGAATTAAGCTGTAGGACTAAGAAGACCACAGGTACATAGCAACGCAGCTCTAGAGAATGATGTGATGGTTTTACAAATCTAGGGACATAACACAGTTGCTTTCTGCAATATACTTGCCCTAGAATGCTATTCCACTCAGGAGTTTATAACTTCATTATAAAATGGCTTTAGCATGCCAGACATATTTGCAGCTTAATTCCAGGCAACATCTTAATAGTGCCATCATTCCCCCCCCCCCACTGTCTCCCAGTGAGGAGACAGGAACTAAAAGATAGGAACTAAAATAACTATCCTCTGGAATTTGCACTTCTCTGAATTTTGAGAGGGAGTTCTCCAGCTAAGCATTGTGTACAAAAATGCATATATTTGTGTATAATTCACTGAAAATAACATACGAAAATGCATTCTAATTGCTTGCAAAAATGTGTACATTAGACAAAACTCCTAATAATTAGGAGAAAAATCACACTAAAATATTGATGGGTTTTAAGGACCTTTTTTAAAAAATTGCTGCAGAAATGTGGAGAATTGAATCCAAGAGTGTAAAAATGAGAGACTGAAATAAACTAAAATTTACAGATTCACACACCCTTAGTGTTGATGTGACAAAGCCTATTCAAGTGAAGGCAATGTTTTCTGTTTTGATTTTCTTGGATGATACTGTCCAATCACAGATCACTGTACAGTGGTACCTCGAGTTACAAACGCCTCAGATTACAAACACTTCAGGTTACAAACTCTGCTAACCTGGAAGAGTTACCGGTACCTCGAGTTGAGAACTTTGCCTCAGGATGAGAACGAAAATTGTGTGCTGGCGGCGCAGAGGCTGCAAGAGGCCCCATTAGTGAAAGCACGCCTCTAGTTAAGAACAGTTTCAGGTTAAGAACGGACCTCCGGAAGGAATTAAGTTCGCAACTAGAGGTACCACTGTAATTATGAAACATGTTCTCAGCAATTATTCCATTATCTACCAAAATTGCTTGCTTTCAGTTTTGATGAAACTTCCCCCAGATCACCCCCTGCCCCACAAAAATATTCACTTCAGCACCATTGCTTCCTTCTCTTGTGCTCTTTGCTTTGATGTGCCCAGTTAAGTAATACAGTGAAAATCCTTCATGAGGTGTGCATATGTATGCAACTTGCAGCTGCAGAATTGTGCTTTGTGCCTCATCCTGAGAGGGCTGAGTTCAAGTTCTTGCTGTGCTATGAAACTTGCTGGGTGACCTTGGGCCAATCACTATCTATCAGATGCTCATAATTTTAGTTTTAAGTGTGAAATATGGGAGAACCATTGAAATTTCCCTTGAGTGTTTTGGCAGCATAGTTGTGCAAACTAAGAAATGTGCCTGATTTCAGAATCAGACAAGTATATTATGTCTGGTTCAGCATTTTAGTCAATTAGTCATTCCCGGTTCTTCTGTATGAAAAACTGAAATCTATATGCCTGGGCTACTGCAATGGTTATGCATTGCAACCCCGGGTCAGGGGAATAAAAACACAACGCTCTCTTCATCTTATTATTATTTAAACTTTATTGCTTGTTCCATTGGACAAATGAATAAAGCATTACTTTGCAGATAGACTAAGAATGAATATATAGAAACCTACCAAGGTTATATAAGTATTGAGGCCGTGACAAAAATCAAACATTTCTCTTAATATGCTGACCACTGCTTAGTTGCGATAAAAGTATCTGGCCCTTAACTCCTCATTGAGTTGGCTGAAGTATTCCATTATTTTCAGTATCCTTGGATCTTTGCCCAGAACGTCCCATTAAATGGTTCCTGTTTATAGTGATTAAGAATCAATGTTTCCTCAAGAGAAGGTGTAGGCGAAAGTCAAATAAGATCTTGTCATGGAAGGGGGCAAGGGCTGAGCTTCACAAAGCTGGGGTGACTGCAAAAATGGACTGCTATATCACATTTGAATTGGCCATGGTGCTGTGATAGGTCCTGTCAAGAGATCTGGCAAGTTAAAATGCAACTCCTCTGCACTGTGATGCACAGAGTTGACGCTCACCTGATACCAGCTGTGACTTATTTTCACACTAGATTATTGGTTGTCAACCAGTGTGCTGTGGCTTGAGGAACATTCAGGAGACACCTGGTATCAGGATGCTGTCAGCGACTCCTGGCTGTTGCTTAGGAAAGTATAAAGACAAGGGAAGATTTATTACCATCTTTTTTTTATTCAGTAGTTACAGAGAGAGGCTATAAAACCCTTGGATAATGACGCTGTCCCAAGTGAATCTCCACCCACCCTGTCTCTCCCACTTCCTCATCCATCACTTCTATGGGTGCTGCTATGTGCCCTCTGCCCTTGAGCTCTTTGCTCTCCTATTTTCAAGGCTCACTGGGTTCTGAGAGAAGGGGGGTTTGGAATGCTTTCTAATGACATGTCATCTTAGTGTTGCTCTGGCTCTCCCATGATTTCCCAGATTCCCTCCTCATCTGCCTCTGAGTGGCAACCTTCCTCAAACCCCTGTTGTAAATCTATACAGTCTTCCTCTTCCTCCTCCCTGAAAGGGTCACTGAGGAGGCTATTCCACCATTCCTCCTCTGCCCAGTCCCTGACACCTGGGGGGTGTCCTTTCATTAACTTGTAGGCCATCACCCCCTATGTCCCCAGTGGCCATCCTTCCTTGAGTCCTATTCCCTCTCCTCCCTACCTCCTAGTCACATCCCAGATTCCTATTCTTCTTGCTCCGCTGGCTCCCCATTTCTGGCACACTTAAGTAGAGGCTCCTTCCACAAGCTCAGGGCAAGGTATCACACAAGCACATCTCTCAGAAGCTGGGTAAGAACAAAGCATGGCAGGGGAGGAATGTGGGAATCCCGTCTTCCGTGTATTCTGTAACGGAATCCTCAGTGTTAGTGACTCCCACAGGGGAGCCACAGAAAGAATGTGGTTGATCAAGGGAGCCATGGACTCAGAACGATTGACAACCGCTGCACTGGATTAAGGCTTCCCTCTTCTGAAAACTATGTGGTGGACCAGGATCCAGCTGTGCCAAATTTCATGTCACTGTCACTCTGGGTTGCTAATAGGGTCACTGCCAGACAGCTGATAATGTCATGCTCTGAGAAGAATGACCTTCTTGGCACTTTCTTGGAGCCCAAGTAAGGCACAGAGGTGGAAGGTGGGGCAAGCAGATGGCTAGCTAGCCAGCCGCCACAGATGGAAGCCAGGCCTCAGAGTGGTTGATTGGGTAGCAAGTTGACCTGATGATGGACCCTTCGGAATCATGAGGTTCTTGACTAGTTCTGACTTGACCAACTGCTGACACTGGGTCTGGTTGCATCCCTAGATAACATTGTGATGGTTTCCTAAATCTAGGAACATAACCCAGTGGCTTTCTGTGATGCAATTGTTTCCTTAGTTTTTGTAGAAGCTGGTGCTTTATGTTTTATGTTTTATGTACTGAATGGATAAATTTTGATGCCGATTTTTAAACAATGTTGTGTGTTTTGAAACTTGGTTGTAAGTCACCCAGGGAGTGCCCTGTGTTGGACAACTGTCAAAGTGAACAAGCAAATAAATAAATAAAATCTAGGACAATTGCAATTTTGAGATGAGCTGCAGCAAAATTCGCACAGTGTTAAGTCAATTTGGTTTGTTCCTCACTTTCATCTCCCATGGCTTCATTTTTACAGAGTTTGCAACAGCAAACAATATATAACCCACCTGAAAATGCATTAGGCCAACAACTGAGTTGAGGCAACTTGCTACAACCTTCAATATCACTTTTTTAAAAAAATAATAATGTTGAAAAGTATCTTCCTTCTATGACAATTTGTCAGTAATTTTTATGAAATGGCTTTCCCACTTGTCCTCTCTCAATAGACTTTATTTGCCCTTGATGGCAATAGTAGTAACTAAATAATAATAATAATAATAATAATAATAATAATAATAATAATAATAGGATTTCTTACCTACCATTCTACAAATGATCCTAGGGGAGGTGACAACAATATTTTTAAAAAGCATTGAAATCTGTTTAAACAATTTGCAATCAAAGGAACAGAGTAGATCCTTAAAAATTGTGTCTTAGCTGTAAAAAGCCAGGGCAAAGAGGTGCACTTTCAGCATATGATGAAAACTATGCAATGAGGGTGTTAGATGCACCTCCAGGGGGAAGGAATTCTACAGCTTAACAGGGGCTGCCACAGACAATGCCCTCTCCTACCACTAGAGGGCAGTGGAACTAAAAAGGAGGACCCCCTTTATAACTACGGTAACTGGGCTCCTCCATGTGACAGGCTCAGGCAGCAGCCTTCTCTACCAATAGACTTACGTACCTTTGATGAGGTCATGGCATTACTGAATCCAACTGGCTATGTGCCACAGAAGCACCATCCTATTCACCAAAGCCATGTTCAGGACTGGGTGGGGGGAGGTTTGAGTATTCTCGCAATTATTTATGCTTTTCTCTAGCATGAAAGCAGTGTCGTCATCATTCACAGCAGTATTTTGCAGATTCAGCACAACTCTTCTTAGAGCTCTGTATCAAAGGACAAAATCTAAGTTGCTTCTCTGCTGAGACAACAGGTGGAAGGGGGTTGATCCACTCTTTCCCTTTTCCCTTTTCTCTGTGTGTCTTGACCGGTGCTCAAGGCCGGTTGATAACCACACAGGGACACTACAGACAAATGGATACCTTATTGGTTATATTATCACACTAGTATGTTACTTTCTGACAGAAACAAATAACAGGGAGAGATAGGAAAACAGGAAGCTGCCTCATACTGAGTCAGACCACAAATACATCTAGGTTAATATTGTCAACAATGACTGCACTGGACTTTTTTTCCCTAACTGGAAATGCTGGGGAATGAATCTGGGGCTTTCTGCATACAAAGCAGATGCTCAACCAATGAAATATGGGAAAGAGAAGAATAAACACTCCAAGCATTTCACCCTTTGGGTCCCTTCCAGCTCTAAGGTTCTATGATTCTATGATCTGTAAAGGGAGAATCCAGAAATGATGTGTCTTGCAGTTTCTCTCTACAACATAGAGAGACCTAGCCATTTGGGCTGGAGCAGACAATTCAAAGTCCCAGACAAGTGAGAGACTTCTAAGGATCTGGAATGATTGGTGATAGGTGTTTGGAATGCACCACCTTCCAGTGGGGTCAATGGTTCTGAGTGTTCTCCATGCATGTAGTGAGATAATGGTGTTAGCATTCTCGCTAATACCGTTGATCTAAGTACATTGCCTTGGCATAGAAGGCACATAAGTACCTGGAGCCACACATGTTTTGGTTAGAATGGAATGCCCATTTAGATTATAACTAACATTTGGGCCTTAAAATCCACCACAGCCAATGCTTAAAGCTATGCCAACAGAATTTAAAGGCAGCTGGAAGGGTGAGGTTACGCAACTATTGAATTTCAAACCAATCTTCTAGGAAAGATGGATGGATTTACCACCCACGACAATCTCTCCAGTGTTTGGATTGGAGTGGGGATGGTTAAATGAGACATTTGCTGTTATCTGACCTTCGTTTTTCATGTGGACTCCTAATTACATCTCAGGCATTTTCTCATATAATTTATTGTACTTGATTCCCCTGCCATTCCCATTCGTCATCAGATACTTTGCTTCTCAGGCATTGTTTGTCCTTAGCAAGGTCTCCTTTCAGATTCCTTTCTTGTTTTCTCTGAACTTCTCTTGGATCATATTCTCATGTTGACACTAAGGCCCAGTCTGCCCAGAACTGTGCAACTACACTTTTGTGCATAGCCAATATCTGCATCTCCATTTCAGGTCAGGGGGGCACCCACTTATGGATGTTTAGAGCATGAATGTGGAACTTGTGTATCTCCAGATGTTGCTGGACTTCAACTTTCCATCATCTTGGTGTTGACATGCACATTTTGGGTGAACACTGGACAGTGAGGCCTTGGTGAACATGTTAGATTCTTACCCAAGGTTCACCTGGCAAAAAGGGAGCAACTTTCTCCGCATCCATTGTTGAGGAGCCACATGCTGTGGCAATATCACATGCCTGGAACGATGTTTCCCTACCAGATATTAGATAAAATCTTCACTTGCACATACTTTCTGAATTCAGTTAGTTTAGTGAATTTGGTCTGCAGTTCCTACAAGTTGGTATATTACCACATAGAACCATTATCCCAATGTTTTGTCTCATAAGTCTTCTTTTGGGCAGGGCGCAGGGGCAATTCTCAATGAGCACATTCTGTCTCTTTCAGGTTAAGATCTAGCACCCCACCTCCAAGACAGCTTTGCTTGATGACCCCAAAGCCCTGGTGCTGAAATTACTCTGTGGCTCAAAGTATAGCCTTGTTGGAACCCAGATTGTGCTATTCAAAAGATACACACACACACAAACAAACAAACGTATAGACTCAGCCCAACTTTATGAAACATTTCTGCAATCAATAAAAGCTGTGTTCCGCTTCTGCAATGCTAAGACTGACATTTAAAGCTTGCACGCAGTGACCTGTATAAATGATATTGCTATCTGTGCTATTGCTACTGCAGGGGAAAAAGAAAAGCCAGATCACTCATTGTTGGGCTAAAGATTGCACATCATTGATTTCCTTCCCCCACTCTCCCCCTCCCCTTCCATGTGTTAAAGAAAAGAGCAAAATATTCCGTGTCGTTGTATTTGCTATGTTAGGGAACATGTTGCAATCACTCCCGAGTGGTGGGATAGTAAATGAAAACTGATGTGGTGGTGGTTATATAGGGCAAAGTCAATTGCAAAAAATTCCTGGTCAAGGTTTGTTGAAGTGTCAAGAACTCACATGGCTAAAACTAAGACCACCTGCAGTTCTGTCAAGAGTAGCCCCAAGTGGTGAGGGCTGAAGGTTTGTGTATCTCCTACAGGCAGAGATAAGGTAAAGGTAAAGGGACCCCTGACCATTAGGTCCAGTCATGGCCGAATTTGGGGTTGCGGTGCTCATCTCGCTTTATTGGTCAAGGGAACCGGCGTACAGTTTCTGGGTCATGTGGCCATCATGACTAAGCCGCTTCTGGCGAACCAGAACAGCGCATGGAAACACCGTTTACCTTCCCGCCAGAGCGGTACCTATTTATCTACTTGCACTTTGACGTGCTTTCAAACTGCTAGGTTGGCAGGAGCAGGGACCAAACAATGGGAGCTCAGCCCATCACGGGGATTTGAACCGTCGACCTTCTGATCGGCAAGTCCTAGGCTCTGTGGTTTAACCCACAGTACCACCCGCATCCCACAGGCAGAGATAGTCAATGGGATAACCTCCAGATGTTTTAGTCAAGGGGCAGGGATGATGGGAGCTCCAGACTAACAACACCAGGAGGACGTCCAGTTGGTTGACTATGTCCTTCAGTGATTTTAAAAGATGATTAGGCAAATTTGTGGCAGATAGGACTGTCAGTGGCTACTAGCCATGTTAACTAAGTTCTGTCTCCACTGTCAGAGGCAGTAAGCATCTGAATATCACTTTCTGGGAATCCCATGTGGAGAGAGAGCAATTGCGCTCAGGTCCTTCTTATGGGCTTCCCATAAGCACCTGGTTGGTTAGTGTGAGAAGAGGATGTTGGACTTAGATGTCCCTTTGGCGTAATCCAGGAAATCTTTCCTTATGCTCTCCAAATCTGACCACTGTGCTATCAAGTTAATCAAATCAATCTTTATTACAGTCCAGAGGCCCAACAAATCGTTACAAAGCAATGTGCAATTCATACAGCCTACCTCCAGGTTAAACAAGCATTTTGTTCAAAAGATAAGGATCATTGGCTCTTGCAACCACCAATAAAAACTTTGCCACTGCTAATGTTCTAGCGTTTGTCCGGTCTTCCAATAGGAACCTGACATAGTGAGCCTCTGATTTTCCCAGGGAAGGTACCAGCAAGGATAATATCATTTCAGCCCTGGCTTGCTCATATTTTGCACAGTGCAGCAAAATATGTTTTATGGAATCGATGTCTTGAGCGCACGAGAAAGTCTGTCCTGGTAGGGAACACCTCTCAACCTGCCATCCCACACTGCAGAAGGAAAGACGTTTAGTCTGGCTTTGGTGAAAAGCCTTCCGTAATTTGCTACTGTCAGGTTTTTAATGTAAGATGTTAACTTAAAGACATGCCCATATTGTACTCCTACTGCCAGCAGACTACAGACTGCGTGTGACTGAGATCTCAAGTCACTGTGTGCATTATCCCATAATCTTTGCTTTAACGTCTTTAGGGCACCTTCATAACCCAGGTAATACAGTTTGGGGGGGGGGGTTTGACAGACCAATAGAGGTGGCTTTTCTAGCCATGGTTTTCTGCCGTTTGCTGAAAAACTCCTCATTGGTCAGGTGTTGGTACAAACCCTTCCCTAGATCAAACACTGAAATCCTGAACCAATATTTTAGGGCAGCCCACCATGCTTTAGTTGAAATTGGGCATTCACCAGCTTCTAACAGAAGTATGGAGTTGGGGACACAGTTGGGTATCAAATTAATTGTAAGTTGATTTAGCAAGCCATGTCAACTTACCCTTCACCCTGAAAAACAAGGCAACTTAACAAATTGGAAAAAAAGAAAAAGCTTTGAAAAATGTAAATGCAAAAACAAAAAACAACAGAACTGTTACATGTGTTTTTTCCCCTACCTTCTGATTGGTTTGGATTGTTGTTTTCACTTGTTCAGGAGGCATTGCTCTCACTCTGCGTTGACTTCAGTGGTTTAGATTGCTTATGTGACAAGTCCAGGGAGTAGTGAGCTCACACTAAACTGGGAGTATTCAAGGGCTCCCAATGAGGTCAGCACATAGCAAAATCTGATTGTCTATAGCACTTAACCAGGCATTCAAATCATATAATTAGTAATAACGTGGAGCAGAAGAGTGGGACAACGCCCAATAACTCCACTATCCTGTATATACATGACCGTAACACACCCTGGGGCCCCTCACTGCCCCCAGTATGAGACAAACCTCCCCAGGTGTTGTCCGGTGTTGTGCTCCCCCAAAGGATGGACATCAATCTTCATCTCGGAGTGCTCAGCGACACAGGTCAGATGATCATGTGCATGCGCTTAATCAGCAGAGTCTGCAGTGATGACTGGAAACGTGAATGTGAGCATTCTTAGATTTATTTTGCAATATTTACAGGACAAATCATAATGGTGTCTGCTCTCTTCTTCAGCAGCAGACACAGAGAGAAAAATACAATGCAACAGCACAACATTACAGAAGAGATAAGACGTAACTTCCATCCTCAGACTTTCCTAGTTTAGGAAAGTAAACACAGACATGTGACATACTAGCCACAACATCAACAATGGAGGAGTGATTTGCTAACTGTGTGTGTGTGTGTGTGTGTGTGTGTGTGCTACAGATAGCCTGTTCTATGTGCATAATCTGCTCCTTTTTGCGATGTGTGTAAGGCAAGCTGCCATCTACCAATACATAGACGTTAGAGAGTAAAGCCGATGGGGCACCCTAGTCTTTCACTCCACACAGCTGCTAACTGCATGATTTGAATGCCCAAATCAGACTTAAGTTGTTGTCACATTCGCTACATTATCCCTGATAGGCTGGATTGAATCACTCACCGCATGATCCCTGACTGGCTGAGCTCACAATAGAAGGAGGAGAAAGCCCTAACCATGGGGAAATAGTTAAAAGCAACAGGTGATCAGGGAAATAACAATGACAGTGGAAAGCTTTGGAAAGGGTGAATATACCCACACATTTCCATATGATAATTCTCCTCCTCCTCCAAATCCATTGCTTTTTGATGCAAAAACAGAAGTATATCTACAAGACCTAAGTTCGATATTTTATGCTTTCCTGTTGTCTGTATTCATACTTTGGCTTCACACTTGTCTGAGTACAGGTCAGGCAGGAGCTGAGTCCCAGACACTGGAGAAAAGAACTCCGTTGTCTTGACTGCAAGCAGCATTGCATGCATTTTTGAGCAAAACACCCTCTCCTATTCACCCCACTGTGCCAAAGATTGCTTCTCATTTCAAGAAAATTAGAGTCATGACCTTTCACTGAAAATGGCTTGCTCAGTTTGGGGTGGCCACCTTTGTCCCAATCAGCAGGGAGCTGGTGTCCAAAATATGACCCTGACGAAGACCTCGTGGGGAAACTGAGGTCACGGGAAGGCAGAAAGATCAATGAAATACTTTAGCTCCCCAAGACAACTGCAGGAGGTGTCTGCAGAGTGGCAGAAAACTATCAATAGGAATCAAAACTTGAACATTTCCTAGTCTGCATTCAAAGAAGGTCACAGTCAGGGGGAATCTGTGAACAGAAAACAATGAAGAGCGATTAGATTTTACTGAGCAGGAGGCATCAGCATAAGGATTTTTCAGATGTGAGAAACAGGGTAGAGCAAAGTAGGTAGCCATGTTGGTCTAACACAGTTGAAATAAAAAATAGTCCAGTAGCACCTTAGAGACCAACTAACTTTGTTCTAGGTACAGATAGGTAGCCGTGTTGGTCTGCCATAGTCAAAATAAAAAAAATCCTTCCAGTAGCACCTTTAAGACCAACTAAGTTAGTTCTTGGTATGAGCTTTCGTGTGCAAGCACACTTCTTCAGATACACTGAAACAGAAGTTGCCAGATCCTTCTATATAGTGAGAAGGTGGGGAGGGGTGTTACTCAGAAGGGTGGTGGGAATGGGAGATAGGCAGATAGCTGAGATGAGCCTGTTGACGACTCTTAACGACTGTAATAGGTCTTACAGGAAAAGGCAAGGGGTGAGAAGGTGAGAAATGGCTTAGTCATGTATAATGGGATAAGAATCCAATGTCTTTGTTCAAACCAGGGCTCTCCATGGTTTTAAGTTTGGTAATGAGTTGCAATTCAGCAGCTTCTCTTTCCAGTCTATTTCTGAAATTCTAGGTAAATTTGTTCTAGGTATAAGCTTTCATGTGCATGCACACTTCTTCAGATAAGGGTAGAGCAACTTACTCATCACAGAAGGATGGGGTGAAAAACTATATTTTAAAATTAGAAGACTGGGTAAACTTTGAAAGTTATGCACCTCCTTCTCCCTCTTCCAGGACTGTCCCTGGAAAATCGGGACACTTGGAGTCTTGTTGCAAAAGTGGGGGGGGGGGTGCTTGGAGACTTTTCCAAAGCAGGAAAGGGAAATAAGAGGCATTATCACAGTTCAACTGCATAATCCAGCTGGGCATTCAAGAAGGCAAGAGCACAGGGCTGGTGCGGGGTGTGGTCTGAGAAAAAGGGGTGTGGCCTATGGGTGAGTTCCAAGGGCCAGACAGCAGACAACCTCGTTAAGGCTCTGAGCCTGAGGTTCCCTCTTCCAGATCTGTAGTCTTGAAGATAATTTCAGTAGGCAGCTGTATCCAGCCACTTCTGCCTTAGAAATATACTGGCACAAAATGTGTGTCTGCTGCTTTCAAACATTACACTTTTAGATGTACACATTAAAAAGGCTGTAACTAGCTTGTTAGGTTAAACATAGGAGGGTTAACTTGTGCCATTTCTCAGGGCCTGACACATTTCTCTGAAAGAATCAATCTTTCTTCATAATAATAAGCAATAAGTTGACACACACACATACAGCCCCCCTCCCCAAAAAAGAACACCCCTTTCAGAAAGGGACAATGACAGTGAGAACAGCTGTGTTCTAAATATGTCATTTAGCATGATTTATAAAATGCAAAGGTCCCCTGTTAAATATTTGATTGCTTCCCATGAAAACAGATTTGTGAGATGGAAAGGTAATTATAACCAGAAGAACTGCCCCTATAAACCTTAATGTTTTCACATATATCTGTGTTCTAGTATACAGCATACAGTATGGATAAATACTAACAGCAGGAACAAGGAGAGTGGAATAAGCAGCTCAAACACTTGTCCATTTGGGATATGAATATGGAATATGTGGTGCAGTCAAGGGGCAGATGGCCTACTTCTGGCGACTCTTTGGATGATGTGGTCACCTAAAGGGTTGTAGCTCTTTGTTGGAGCCCATGCATCACATGCCAAAAGTCCCAGTTTCAACCCCTGGCATCGCCACGTAGGGCTGGGAGAGACTTTGACCTGGAATCCTGGACAGCTGCTACCAATCAGTGAAAACAATACTGAGCAGGTGCGCCAACTCTAGAGGTGCCTGCAGCCCCCTCAATATCTGTTTTAAGGCGACCAGCCCCCCCCCCATCTTCAGGCAGACCTGAGTGCATTGCACACATGTGACGTCACACATGCGGCGTGTGGTGCATGATGCAGGTCCAGTGGCCGGCTCCTCCAGAGAGCTCGACTTCCTGCATTGCATGCTCATGGTGCATGGCCGCATGACGTGACGTGCATGCGATGAGCGCCATGCCCCTAATCTTGGAGGAAATCCAGTGCCTCTGGTACTGAGCTTGATGGTCTAACTCAGAATAAAACAGCTCCCTATGTGTAGAGCTTAATAGGCACATGATCTCTCACATCCCCCACCCACTAGATGTCTGCATGCTGACATGGTCAACAGTTTAAGGGAAGTCTTCCTAGACTTTGATGCAACGAGCAATGCCCATTGTGCAAGGTTCCCAACCCCTGGTCTAGGAGCTCCACCTGATGTTCATGTGTGTCTGTGCACATACACACACAGAGAGAGACTCTTTGCCAGCAGAAACATCCCAGCTCACTGAAGAAAATATGACAAGATTTTTTTGCAGGAGGAACTTACATCTGTTCATGTTTGCTTATGCATTTTCCTCTAGCACGAAATGCCGAACCAAAGACCAATGTCTCCCTCATCCTTTCAGGATAATTAGGGGATATTTTTTTTGCTGCTGTTACCATAGGGATCGTCACTAAGGAAAAGGAACATGCAGATAGGCAAGAGCAAAATTGTTGCCAAATTCACTCCGACTGAACATTCCCCACCCACCTATCGAGTACTTAGGTAACTGGAAACTGGCACCTCACAACTCTCGTCTTTAAACGTATCCTAGGAGATAAACCCTCCGGGGCATTTCCTCAGAGTAAACCTGCATTCTGTGGGATGTCTTCAGGAATAAACTAGGTGCACATACAACACACCCACATTACGCCTGCCTTTTCCTGGATGTGTGAAGAGACTTCAAACAGTTGAAGCAAAAACTGCCTTAAAATATTAAGTCAGTGAGTTCAGGGCTGGTTATGTCCACTGCTTAGAATCATAGAATGGTAGGGTTGGAAGGGCTATCTTGTCCAAACTCCTTGCAAGGCAGGAATCACAGTCAAGGCCGATGGAAGTAATTTCAGTGCCGGCCCTCTCATTAGACAAAGTAACATGCTGGGAAATTAGGCAGAGAAGGGACCCCCCATATATATTTGTTGTTGTTGTTTAGTCGTTTAGTCGTGTCCGACTCTTCGTGACCCCATGGACCAGAGCACGCCAGGCACTCCTGTCTCCTGGTTCACCCATCCCATCTTGTGAAACATCAGAGGATTAGACTCCTTTTGGGCAGGGGATTGTGTTAGGTCCTCTCTGGGTCTTTTTTCATCACTGTGATTCCCTGATGCACAGCTCTTCATGACAGACGTGTTAAGCGAGGGAGTTCAATAGCCTAGTGCTAAGTCAGAATCAATAAAAATCAGCACAGCCAAAATATGTTTCTTCAGTTAAGCAAACAAATAAGCTGGGGTGGTTTGCTGGCAAGCTGCAGTCAACTGGACTGAGATGCAGGGAGCATTCAAAGGATATGGCTGCAAAAAAACCCCCCAAACAAACAAACAAATATGAAAGATGCATACCTCTGTGCCACATGCGAGTATTCACTCAGATTGTGCACAACACCACCCCCATCGAAAGAAACTGATCAAGGACTTTGGATTAGCCCTAAATTGAACAGATCAACATCCGGGGCCCAGAGTGAATCAGAGGCCAGCTCTAATATTTACCATACTTTTCCGTGGATAAGACCATGTTTTTTCTTTAAAAATCATGCTAAAAAGGGGGGGGGGTTGTCTTATACATGGATAGTGCATAGGGTGGACGTTTGATTGGTTGCCGCTGCTGCTGTTGATGTCATTGTGTGTGTCATTGGTTGCTGCGTCCATGGGTGGTGTTGATTGCCTGACACTGTGACAGTTGGGTGGGTGATTGGCAGCTTCTGCTGGTGATGGGACAGACAGGATGCACTACCCTGGATAATCCCCCCTTCCAAAAAAGCTCAACAACTCTGTGCCATCTCCCCCACTCATTTTCTTAAATTTGAGTCCCCCAAAATAGGGGGCATCTTATAGACAGAAAAGTACAGTAAATAGTTATATTTCATATACAGTGGTGCCTCGCAAGACGAAAAGAATCCGTTCTGTGATTCTCTTCATCTAGCGGTTTTTTCGTCTTGCGAAGCAAGCCCATTGGCGGATTAGCGGATTAGTGCTATTAGCGCTATTAGCGGCTTTTAGCAGCTTAACTGCTGATCGGATCAGCTGATAAGCGGCTTAGCGGCTTAGAAAAAGGGGGGGAGGAAAAAAAAACCAGCAGGAACTCGCAAGACATTGTCGTCTTGTGAAGCAAGCCCATAGGAAATTCGTTTTGCGAAGCACCTCCAAAACAGAAAACTCTTTCGTCTAGCGAGTTTTCCGTCTTGCAAGGCATTCGTCTTGCGGGGCACCACTGTATAAACATGTGGTTGGGAGGGAGCAGTTGAAGAAATAGACACAACATTTCCTTCCTGCCCTCCTGACTGCACTGCAGAGAGCAGGAGTGAGCCTTCCACTCATCAGGTGGACTGATTTGATACACCTGAATCATCCCAATTTGATTTTGGGCTTTGGCCCAATTCAGAGCACAGCCCTAGTGTTCATATTGTTACAAAAGTTGGGTGCCTGCCCCCTGTCTGCCAAGCAATGGCAAAATCCCATAGGGTCCCATGCACCCACACAGGTTCTCTGTCGCTTTGGAGAATGGAAGACAGGGCGGCGCCTGTTGTGGCTTTGAAGAAATATGTTTTATTCACCTATTTACATCTTCAGTCTGCATGGAGGGAGTCCAGATCCTTCGGTACGGACATTTCAAGAGGCGAAAACCCAGGCAACCTTCAGCCTTCCTGCTCAAGATGGATCTCTGCTCCTCTTCCTCCTTCTTCCTCCCATTAATTCTTGCACCGCCCACCCCCAAGCAGTTGCCCTGGCAACCTTCCAAATCCCCAGTTTCTGTTCACACCTGGGACAAGGGGAAAGGGGCTTGCTTGTATTGTTAATGCCCCTCAAATGTTCTTTTGATAGCCATATTTTAGCCAGTAGTAGATAGGTAGCCGTGTTGGTCTGCCATAGTCAAAATAAAAAATTCCTTCCAGTAGCACCTTAAAGACCAACTAAGTTAGTTCTTGGTATGAGCTTTCGTGTGCATGCACACTTCTTCAGATATCTGATATCTGAAGAAGTGTGCATGCACACGAAAGCTCATACCAAGAACTAACTTAGTTGGTCTTTAAGGTGCTACTGGAAGGAATTTTATATTTTAGCCAGGTTGTTTTGCATAAGCTAGCGCATGAATTCCTTTGCAGCTTGCACCCTCCCTTCATATCACAAATAAGCAAAATCCTAGCATTTATTAATTTATAGGGTTCCCCCTAAATCTATAACAACATGTTGCATTCAGTGAGTTCACAATCTGTGTACTGCACTGTAACTCTACTACAGTGGTACCTTAGTTCTCAAACAGCTTAGTTGCCAAAGAAATTGGCTCCCAAACGCCGCAAACCCAGAGGTAAGCGTTCCAGTCTGTGAATATTTTTCGGAAGCCAAACATCTGCCACGGCTTCTCTTTGAGTGCAGGAAGCTCCTGCAGCCATTCATAAGCTGCGCCTTGGTTTTCGAACGGTTTCAGGAGTCGAATGGACTCCCGGAACGGATTAAGTTCAAGAACCAAGGTACCATTGTATAAAGCATTTGTTTCAAAACCTAAGATTTTTCACCTGAGCCCCATTCCATACCTCCCACAGCAGTAACTTTTGGGTGCCATTATCTCTTGCGCTCTCACACTGTGCTCTCCCCCCCAAAAAAACCACTTTAATTTGGGGGGAGCAATCTCATGTGCTGCCCCAAAATGAAGGTTTTGGAGCGCTGCACTTCACTCTTACCCCGAAAACCTGCTTTTACATGGCGAGAGTGAGGTGCAGGTCATGTGACTTGCTCAGGAACGCATCCCAGATTTGGGTCTTGAAAAAGTTGACACATGACCTCCGGAACATTGTCTACAAAAGCATGTGGGCCTTTATCTGAAAAAACGTTTCCTAGCCCTGGAATAAGCAACTGATTCCATTACAGTCTCTCCTGTTAGCTATCTCACTAGCCTGTTTTCCTTCCTTTTTCTTCTTCCTGACATTTCATTTGATTTTCCTTAAAGTACAAATTTACTTTGTGTTTCCCTTCCTAATACATTCAGTTAACCCCAATTAAACTCTGATATATCCGCAAACGTAAATACAATTGAATTTATTTTAAAATAATAATATTTGCAATAAACATATTAAAGGGAGTAGTGTACCAAAAGCTAGAGAACAGTTGCTCAGGTCTTCATGAAGGTATTATGTTGCTCTCCAGATCTCCTCAGTCTTAGGCTGCACAGAAATCTTCTCCATAATGTTATATTCATACAGCTCCGATTCTCATCCAACTGTTACTGAGATTTCAGTATTTTCCATATCAAATTCTGGAGGCAGTCTTTGTTTTCGCTGAAGAATAATTGTTGTTGTTGTTGTTTAGTCGTTGAGTCGTGTCCCCATGGACCAGAGCACGCGAGGCACTTCTGTCTTCCACTCCCTCCCGCAGTTTTGTCAAACTCATGCTGGTAGCTTCGAAAACACTGTCCAACCATCTCGTCCTCTGTCGTCCCCTTCTCCTTGTGCCCTCAATCTTTTCCAACATCAGGGTCTTTTCCAGGGAGTCTTCTCTTCTCATGAGGTGGCCAAAGTATTGGAGCCTCAGCTTCAGGATCTGTCCTTCCAGTGAGCACTCAGGGCTGATTTCCTTAAAAATGGATAGGTTTGATCTTCTTGCAGTCCATGGGACTCTCCAGCACCATAATTGAAAAGCATCAATTGAAGAATAATAACAACAATAATAACAATAATAATAATCAGACTGCAGTAGAAATATATGCTAATCTTGATTTTCATTCATGTTTTCATATTTTGCCTGACTGAAATTAAGAGAAAAATTGGAGGTTCTTCATGAAGCAAAATATATTTGGGGGGCTGTAGCTCAGTGGTGGAACATCTGTTTTGAATGCAGAAGGTCCACACTTCTATCATTGGCATCTTCTTGAAACGATGGTGGTGCCCCCTACCTGAAATCCTGGGGAGCTGCTGCCAATTATTGTGGACAAGCATGACGTAGGTTGGTGCCATCTCTTCAGGATGAGCCCTTTCCCCCCTCCCCAATATTTTGGGGGGCAGGGCCCCAAAAGCATGGAGTCAAAGCACAGAGCTAAGTGCAGAGCTGAGCATGGCGTGGCTCCAGCAGCTGGTTCCTTCTTTTCTTCCTCTTTCTGCTGTGGAGGGGAAGGAGGTAGAAGCAGCCTTTCTGTGGCAGTGCCAAGAGGAGGCAGATGAGGAGCTGTCAGCCCTTGAGCCACACAGCTGTCATGTTTGGCTCTGCCCCGGCTCCTCCCAATGTCCTGACATCATGCGCAAGACATTGCAACATCATATGCACAGCATTGGTGTCCCCCATCACACTTGCAAGCTGGCACCTCCAGTGCAAGGCATCTCCCTTTTTTGCTAAGAAGCCTTGGGAATTTTCCAAAAGCAAGTAAAATTACTCAGCAAATAGGATGGATTTGCACAACCCCGGAGCGAACTGTTATGTCAGGCTCCGGGGAAACAGCTTCCTCCCTCCCTCCCTTTGTCTGTGGATAAGCAGAACAAAGCAAAAATAGCCTCTTACCGTTTAAAAAGATCACAGTGAAAGAACAAAGAGTCCATCCTTGGAGAAAAGGTGCTCCCAATTAAGGTTAACACCCGCTTCCCCCTGAGTCACCCTCATTACTTCTTGCAACCTGTTCTGCAACCACTTTGCTTTCTGTGCTGCCATCTTATCTACTCGTCATGACCTCAGGCTGGACGGATGTAAGCTTTCCAGTGAGAGAGAGTCAGTTACCTCTATCTCTCTCTCCCAGTTCTTCTCCTAGCAGTTCACCACCCAGTTTTCCCCAGCTTTTGCCTTCTGAACTATATCCCTCTGCAAACCACTGTTCCAAATCTATACTGTTCCACTGCTCCTGGGCAGCTTCAGGATCCTGATCAGGAGCAGGGGGAGGGGGAGGCTCTCACGATTCCTCATCTGTGGGACATGTTAGGACTGAGCTGTCAATTCTCCTGCTTCCTAGTTCGATTCTAATCATCTCTTTATTTGTGCTAAACAAAAACTGAAATAGAAACTGACTCTGTAAATCAGGGATGGGGAATCTGTGGCCCTCTGGATGGACTTGGACTTGGTGAGCACAATCAGAATACAAGTTGAAGTCTTTCAAGTGTTTGCCTTCTCTGTCACTCCAGTCTTCTCCAGCAGATGCTGTTGGACTACAGTTCCCATCAGCCTTGATCAGCATGGCTATTGGGGGATGAAAGTCAGAGTGCAGTTACATCTGGGAAGCCACAGACTTCCCAACCCTGCTATAAATGGAGGTATTTGCTAGTTTTTCAGACCACAAAAGAGTTTCAGACTTGGTTTAAAACACTCCACTTTAAACTTCTTGGGTGTTTTCTTCCCATTTTCATTCAATATGGGTGGCTATTCCCATTTATGGAAACTTGGAAAGTTCGTTTATAGGCTTCTGTGGATAGGAGAGAAGGAAATGATCGAAAACCACACATGTGGAAATAAAATGCCTGATTTGTCTTTGTGTACTGATGCAAATCAATGACTCCAAGGAAGGAAGAGTAATGGGAACACTGGGAGCAATCAGCAGCTATTGTGACGGACACTTTTATGGTTCTCCATAAATATAATATGCAGCATAATTTGCGTGAGAATCACATTGTTTCCTTTTTTCTGTATAGGAAAGTATCTGTGGGTTGTTGAACCAAGACCAGAATATGTTAGGGAAATCAGAAGAAGCAAGTTAAGTCCAGATGTGCGTTCATGAATCTTAGCATTTTTGTTAGGGAGATTTCAGAGCCGGTTTATGCACGGCCCTCACTCGATGACTGCAGTGTGCAACATGCTAGTTCTTATCATGTGTTTTTACCTGATGAGGACTGAAACAAACTAGTTCTCTTCCATCTGAGCCTTTGGATTGTGGGTGGAAGGAATGGCCACATTGCCCCTGCCCCATGAAGTCCACACTTAGAATCATAGAATCATAGAATTGGAAGGGATCTTGAGGATTATCTCGGCATGGGAAGAGACCTCTGCAAAGGAGAATCTAGACATGTATGTTTGTGCATGTGTTCCTGGATAGTAAATTTACGTTAAAAGAGAGTGGGTTTTTTGGTATTGTCTGTGTGAAGTCAGGTTCCTCCTTACAGGAGGTGATAACTAGATCATTCTGGCAAATGCAAAGATTGGTGTTCTGATTTTTCTCTCTCCAGATATTAGGGTCAGAATGTTAGCTGTTCTTTCCTGGTCACATATAAGATCGGGACTTGTACCATGGTCAAAGATAATTCACAAGGGATATGTTTTATGTTAAACTTATTTCAGCTGCACTGATGCCATGATCCATACAAATAAGCCAGGTCAACATTCCAGACTATCACCCATAATTTATTTATTTCATACAATTTACACAACGCTTGATTGTAAAACAACAACATTCAAAGCGGATGACGAAAAAGATAAAACAATACAATACAATTTCCACTAAGAAAAATTGAAACTCAGATCAACATTCTAAACATCTAGGTAGGTTTGTCTAAACAAAAATGGTTTTAGCAGGCTCCCCAAACTACACAGTGAATGTATCTGTTTGATATCAATATGCAAGGAGTTCCAATGGTGCTGCCATACTTACAAATGCAATTCTCTCTGTCTGTCTGTCTCTTTTGGAGAAATATCACATTCTCTCTGGTTTTCATGAACTACAGGAAACCAGAGGATTGCTTTCAATTCATGTGTGCAGATTTTATTCTAGGAGAAGTGCTCAACGAAGAAATGCATGTTGACAGCACACAGCAAGCTTGTTTTGTATATCTTCCTCTGGAATTAGGTGTTTTGCGTGCTCACACACAGGATTGCGATAAAAGTTCTGTACATTTAGCAATTCCCATCCAGATAGGCTTTTGAATGTTATAGCTGAAGTTATCACCCCATTGGCAGCCAGAGAAAGATTACAGCTGCGAAGGAGAAGGTGGAAGTGGGTTCACTTGCATTATACATTTCTATTTATTCTCGCGTTTTGCCTACTGTCTCTAGTGCCGAGGAGATAAAGAGATTGAGATTACTGATCCTCAACCCACCTCCCAACTGTTCTTACAAATCTATTACTAGGCTGATGGGCTCAGTGAAATAGAGAAAGAAATAGAATCGTAAAAAAAGAAAGAAAGAAAAGAAAAGAAAAAAGCCCTCTGTATTCTCATTTATATGAGCTCCGTTGGGAATGCAGGTAACATCAGTAATTGTTTATATGGTGTCAATTTGAACATTTCTTTCTCTCTCCAGCTCTTAAATGATCCAGCTTCCCCTATTGGAATGTGGACTCCTCTGCAGCACTTCAAAATCCCTCAGGAATCGGGTGCTACAAAGTATACAGAGGAGGAGGATATATATATATATATACACACACACACACACACACACACACACACACACACACACACATATACATATATATATATATATACATACACACACACACACACACACACACATATATATGGAATCAAAATAAGCACCCACATTATGTCATATAATATATAGCATTGCTTGCTGCAAGCCTGATCTGTCAGGTTTTTTAAACTTTCATTTCAGCCTTAGCTGCTAAGCCAGTATATGAGGATGTAGCACTTCAGGGTTCAGCTGGAGCTCATATGATTAAGTGTTTTTCCATAGGAAAACAGCAACAACCCTGCTACATAGAGAACTAGCACGTGTAGGAGAAGGGTCCTATCCTGATTTCAGGATCTTAACCCTGGCAATCATTCTCCCAGTAGGAACAGCAACACACACACACACACACACACACAGAGAGAGAGAGAGAGAGAGAGAGAGAGAGAGAGAGAGATAAAAACAATGGATGACATGATCTTTCTTCTGGGAAGGCTGGAAGGATTGGAATCAACTGAAAGGGTGATTTGTGTTTTTTGTTTTGTTTTTTTTTTAAAAAAAGAAAGATTCACAAGAAATTAGCATGATCCACAACATAGAATTGAAAAGCAATACTTGCAACAGAATATTAATGCATACAACATCTTTTAATATACTCGGGGTGGGGGGACTCGCTGGAACAGTGGGAATCATTTATTAATAGGCATTTTCATGTTTACAGTTGTACCTTGGGTTACATACACTTCAGGTTACAGACTCTGCTAACCCAGAAATAGTACCTCGGGTTAAGAACTTTGCTTCAGGACGAGACCAGAAATCATGCTCCGGCAGTGCGGCGGCAGCAGGAGGCCCCATTAGCTAAAGTGGTGCTTCAGGTTAAGAACAGTTTCAGATTAAGAACGGACCCCCGGAACGAATTAAGTACTTAACCCGAGGTATCACTGTATATCCAATGAAGCTGAATGTTGGAGGAATCAGGATAGATATAAGAAAGGACTTACTCTCACAGCACAAACTATGGAGCTCACTGCCGCAGGAGGCAAGGATGACTCCTGGATGGCTTTGAAAGAGGATTGGAGGAATCTGCGGAAGAGAAGGCTGTCAATGGCTACGAGTCATGATGGCTATGCTCTGACTCCACACTCCACACAGTAATGGTTCAGATGCTGGAAACCACAGGAGGAGAGTGTGGCTTGCACTCAGGTTCTTCCCATACGCATCTGTGTAGCCACTGTAAGAACAGGTTACTAGGTTAGACAGCCATTGCTCTGATCCAGCAAGCTCTCCTCATGCTCTTGCATTCATATGCATTTCATCTAACATACAGATATTTGTACACAGTTTTGCCTAATGTGCACAGTTTTGCAAGCAACGGGGCCGTCTTTACCCAGGGGTGCAAGGGGTGCAGGGCACCAGGGCACCAAATTATGGGGGCCACCAGGTGCCCGCCACTGAAGCTGCCTAAGCTCTTAACTATCTACCTGTCATGAAATAATAATTTTGATCAAGCTACAAAAACAAAATGCATATATACCTAGGTATTACCAAAATGTATACCTACTGTTTCACCAAAGGACTTTCGACTTTGCGTGCTCATTTACCAAAGACACGCCGTGCCAGCGGCAGCGCCTGTCATTCACAACAGCGGTGCTTGTCACTCAACAGTGGTGCTTGTCCTTCTCAATGGCGCCGTGCATGTGAAATTAACTCTTACATCAAAATATTATGTTATCTATTGTATTGAGCTGCTATGCGGCACCTTTGACACCTTTGGGGGCGGTTAAACTAAATTTGGGGGCACTGGGTGGATCTTTGCACCCTGGAGGCGCATATGCTAAAGACGTCTCTGGCAAGCAATTTCCCATAATAAATGAAAGACTGATCCATCTTGGTTCGTGCATTGGCTTGGAAAGAATGAATTAGCTAGGTTTGCATTAGAATGGGATCCAGACAACTTTCACCCCTACACCCCTAGGCTATGCTGAAACCCCAATGGGAAGATAAGCCCTCTTCCAGTGGTGTAATGTGTGAGTGGGGAGGGGGGTCATGGCCCCGGGCTCAAAAGTCTGAGGGAGTGCAACGAGGTGCCCCCATTCAGGCACTGGCTTTTGCAGGGATCCCAGTCCTGCCCCAGCAGCAGAGCAGCCCAGGACCACAGTGAGAAGGAGAAGACAGAGGGAGAAGGGCAAGGGGTGCCCCCAGTGCAGCCCAGCCCAGTGCTCATCTCTGCAGGAGTTTTGGGATTCCCCTGCCAAGGGCTGTGTCAACCAGCTGGACTCGTCAGCAGCTTGCCTGCCCCAGACACCAGCAACCCACGCTATGCTGCTCTCCTCTGCCTCTGGTTCCTATTCATAAATGTTCACACTGGTCAGGCACAGCAGAGTTAGAACCAGGAATGCCACATCTCAGACGGGGGGGGGGGGGGCGACCCAGTTCCTACAGTTGGTATGTTATAGAGAGCCTCTGGATTAGTCAGTCTTGGTATAAATATACCAAGCTTTTGACTGTTCCTGGTCAACCGAGTAGTTCATTCCAGTTGATGCAACTCAGGGTCCTCTCCTATAGTTCAGGACACTGAACTAATAGTGTCAGTGGTTGGAAGTGGGTGACATTACCCACGGTTTTGGTTAGACTCCAAAGAATTATCTAATATAGCCCTTGCTGGGCTCTCCTCCCCTGGCCTTGGAAGCTGTACAACCCACGCAACTGAGCTAAAGAAGAAACCCAAACAGGGCTTTAACATTTGCATATCCAATCAATATCCACTGATGTTAATGGTAAGGTTTATGCCGGGACAACTATGCTGACAAGAACAGATTTCATTTTGCGCTCTGCCTTCCTGCAAGCGACGCACATGACCTTTCTCTGCAAGCGATGCGACAGTGACCAATTTTGACACAATCCATTTTAAATAGACTGCAGGGTTAGGGAGTTTGCAAAAATTGTTCCATAAAGGACATCCTTTATTGTCTGCAGCTGAAGAGGCTGCATTCTAAAGGATGCGATGGGAAAGCAAACACAAACCGTTATCAACCCAAAATATTTCAACAGAGATAAATGCTCTGGCCCCATCATTTATTTAGGACTCTTGGCACTTCTATATTTATGTGCATCAGTGGTCGGGGGCAGGGGGAGGCGAGAGTCCCATAAAAATAAATATTGAAAAAGTAATCACCTGAGGTTTGACACATTGAAACCGGTGGTTAAAATTAGTATTCTGTAGCTGCCACACCATAATGTGTGTGATTGAATAGCTGTTGTTATTGGAACAAACCGATTTATCACCTTCTGCAAGGTGTAAAAGTAAAATCAAAGGCGGCGTAATAAAATCTTATATGGCCAAAATATAATTTTATTGGGTTCTTTGTATACTGTAACATTTCTCAACCAGAAATTGAATGTGAAAATTAGTTTGGTGAATTAGATTTTCCATCAGTTCATGGTGGGTCAATCAAAAAATAAAAATAAAAATCTGGATGACAGACAGGTGAGGCAATGCCATTTTTGAAGTGTGTGTGTGTGTGTGTGTGAGAGAGAGAGAGAGAGAGAGAGAGAGAGAGAGAGAGAGAGAGAGAGATTGAATGCATCATGCTTATGATAACATTATAGATTCCCATTAGCATGCACATCCGAGACTACTTTCCCAACCCCACTATTTCCCATCTTGACTATGGAAACAGTCAGAGACATTGTTCCACATGTTGGAATGCTCGTCCATGTTATATTTTGAAATGTTTACATTTCGGTAAGTCAGAGCATTCATGTTCTTGGGCTCACAATCTGAAGTGCTAGAGCTTACACCAGTGGTGTTTACAGCATGCAGGGGTGTGTGACAAATTCCGTTCTGTCTGCATTCTAATGAGACGAGCCATCTCTTATATTCTAGCTCAATCACTGAGATCCATGGTGTAGCAAGGTCAGGTGGTACCCGGTGCGTAAAATTTCTTGTCACCTCCCCCCATTGATTATTATTATTGCCTACAAACATGGTTTGACTTTATTTCATATATATATATATATATATATATATATATATATATATATATATATGGGGGGGGGGGAGCCAGAGTTGCTGAACTTTTTTTGTGCCTTGCGATGAGGAGTCTGCCTGCCACCCTAAAGGGGGAGCCAGTGGGTGGACCGCTTTGGCAGGGGGAAGCCTGCACATGTCAAAGTCATGCCATCTCTCACAGATGCTGAACGTTGCACATTTTGTCACCCCCCCCTGAGGTGACACCTGGGGCAGCCTGCACCCACTGCATCCACCTTGCTCCGCCCCTAATTGAGATCATCTGCAGGACGATGGCTATGGTCTACCTCCACAGATGGAGGCAGCATCGCTTCTGAATACCAGTTCCTGGAAACCACAGGAAGGGAGAGTACAATTGTGTTCATGCGTTGCCCATGGGCTTCCCACCAGCATCTGCTTGGCCATTGTGGGAACAGGATGTGGACTAGATGGGGCATTGGCCTCATGCTGCAGGCTATTCTTCTGTCCTCCTCTCCTTTCTCTGCTCCCTTCTTAATTTCACCCGTATTCTCCCCCACTCACCCAATGTCTCTATTTTCCCCTAGCTGATCATCGTGTCTTTGCCACTGTCCTTCCCTCCTGCCCCTGGACTGTGAAAGCCACTATGTCCCTTTTCATCCCATTATAGCTGTGATTTCGCTGCTCTCCCCATTCAGCAGAAGTTGAGCAATCTGGGAAGCATTTAGTGGTCTCCGATGAAGACTGAATGACCTTTCTGCCCAGGAAAATGGGCAAATGGTTCATCCCTAGATAATATGCTTCTTTATCTGAACCATCAGCTGCAGCGCACTTTTATCTGTGTGAACAATCGTGAGCATCGCATTAGCCTTTTAATGAACAATGTCTCCCGTTAAAGGCTCTGCTCTGACTAATTCCATGTCATTTATGATTTGATTTATTGGTGAATGCCAGGGAGCAGTTACCCAAGAGAATATGCACATCTCTCTCTCTTTTTCTTTCCATGAGTCACTATGTCATGGTTTAATAGGTCACAGAGCTAAATTACAGACTGTCACAGTCAGAGATGGAGAAAGGAATAAGTGGCAGGAAAAGATTCAGAGAACTCAAGAGTTCAAAGGGATCTGAAGGTAATCTAATCCATGCACCTGACAAAGGTATGAAGCACCAGATCAATATATGTCTCATAGCAAATCAAGAGGGCAGGTACTACCTATAGTTCTTTACCATTTATTTCCACCACTCTATTTTTATTCAAACAATTCTGAGCAGCTTAGACATGGTACTCATGTCCATCCAGGCAGATTACAGGACAGCACTGAGTATTGTCTATTTGGTCCTTTCCTGCTGCATACAGTAGTGGATATGGCCTCCTGAAAAGCCTTCTTCGGTCATCAGCTGTGGAGATCTGCTATTCCAGGGTGTATGGTACCTGCAGCCCTTCAGATGTTATTGAACTGCAGCTCCTAGCATCCCTGATCAACAACACTTGAAGTGCCACAGCTTGTCCATCCCTGCTCTATTTCTATTTTCAGAGAGGGAATCGTGTTATTCTGTTGAGAAGAAGACAACACAGAGTCTTTCCCAGTATAAATAGTGACTGCCATTTTTACAGTGGTTGCCCCCCCCCCCCAATGCTAGAGGACTGTAGTAGACGGCATGGTGGGACTCTGCTGCTCACCTGAGCTCCCTCCAGATGAGTACTGCATAACAGGATGGAGAGGAGTAGAGACAAGTAAACAGCAAGGTTGGTGCGGTGCAAATGGAGCCAGCCTGTTGCCCCTACTGCTGTGTTTGCACTGCACCCACTGCCCCATTTCCTCCCTCTTCTCTCTTCCATCCTGATATGCAGCAGCATCTTAGCAAGGGGCAGGGGGTCAGATGAGAGGCACAGCACAAGTACATGGTCAACTATTGCTTATGGGTGATTCAAAATGTTAGCCAAGTTGTCAACAACTAAAAAGCTCTTAATCACAAATACAGAAGTTCTGCTACTTCCCATGCTAATAGTTAGCCCCCACTCCTGGGAAACTGTTGAACCTATCCTTTCCTGGAAGAAATCTGGTGAAATGTTCCCTCCTGTGTGTCTCCCTGCAGATAGGGTGGAGAATTAAACTGAGTCCAACCTTTTAGCACAGTATTGTCTATACTAGGGATGTCCAACAAGCTGATCACAATCTACTGGTACATCCCTGGGAGGTTTTGGTAGATCACGGTCGATTGCTGGGTCTATTTCCTTGGTGTTCAGCCCTACCCCCTCACCCTGCCCTCCATTGTCGCACGATCTGCAGAACGGAAGACAGAGTTTACTCAGTGAGGCTGTTTGTTTCCCCAGCGATCTGTTGGTAAGTGGCTGTTCCCCTTTCTCCCTTGATCTTAGGCTTGAATCCTCAAAAACCAGGACTTTTATTCTCCCTAAGAAAAGTTCAAAAACTCTGCCCTGCACACCCCCCAAAACACGGTTTTCCTCCTCCCTAAAGCTCAACAATTTTGATGTGAACCCCCCAAAGGTCGTAGATCACTGCCAGTTTTTAATTCTGTGAGTAGATTGCAGTCTCTTGGGAGCTGGCCACCCCTGGTCTATACTGACTGGCAGGAGCTCCCTGAGATTTCATACAGAATTCTCTCCCAGCCCTATGTGGAGATGCTGGGGATTGAACCCGGGACCTTCTGGATGAAAAGTAGATGCTCTGCCACTGAGCCACTTGCAGAGGAACAGGGGTACGGGGGGAGCGCACCACCCCCTGCGGCACGATCCCTGTGGGGTGCCAGTACATTTTCGAGCACAATTCAAAGTGTTGGTGCTGACCTTTAAAGCCCTAAATGGCCTCGGCCCAGTATACCTGAAGGAGCATCTCCACCCCCATCATTCTGCCTGGACACTGACGTCCAGAGCCGAGGGCCTTCTGGAGGTTCCCTCCCTGCGAGAAGCCAAGTTACAGGGAACCAGGCAGAGGGCCTTCTCGGTAGTGGCACCTGCCCTGTGGAACGCCCTCCCACCAGATGCCAAAGTGAAAAAAAACTACCAGACTTTTAGAAGATATCTGAAGGCAGCCCTGTTTAGGGAAGCTTTTAATGTTTAATAGACTATTGTATTTTAATATTCTGTTGGAAGCCACCCAGAGTGGCTGGAAACCCAGCCAGATGGGCGGGGTATAAGTAATTTATTATTATTATTATTATTATTATTATTATTATTATTATTATTATTATTATGGCTGCCCCCCTGCGCTGGACACCACGCCCCTGCAGGTGGCGCACCACGCCCCCGGGATGTGTGCCACACTCCCAGGATGCACGCCACGCCCCTGCGGGCACCATGCTACGCCCCCGCCTGCTCTTCACCCCCCCCTCACCGGTGCTTGAAGCTCTACCACTGCACTGAGCTATGGGCACTTCCTCAAATTGAGAGGCCATTTCTTCACATCTCTTTTCACCTCTGTGTGCAGATCTGGGATAGAAGAGTTGCTAGTAGCTTTGGTATGGAGGAAAATAGTTTCTTTAACAATTGAAACCAATTCATTGGATGTCAGGGAATAATCTTTCTATATTGCAGCTCCCCCCCCGCCTTTTTGTGTGTGCATATGAAAATATAGAGGAAGAGGGGAAAGAGAGACTTAGTCAAATATAAATAAAAAAAATCCTTCCAGTAGCACCTTAAAGACCAACTAAGTTAGTTCTTGGTATGAGCTTTCGTGTGCATGCACACTTCTTCAGATACACTGAAACAATAAGAGTCATCAACAGGCTCATCTCAGCTATCTGCCAATCTCCCATTCCCACCACCCTTCTGAGTAATACCCCTCCCCACCTTCTCTCTATATAGAAGGATCTGGCAACTTCTGTTTCAGTGTATCTGAAGAAGTGTGCATGCACACGAAAGCTCATACCAAGAACTAACTTAGTTGGTCTTTAAGGTGCTACTGGAAGGATTTTTTTTTATTTTGACTATGGCAGACCAACACGGCTACCTATCTGTAACTTAGTCAAATATACTTCACCTGCCTCTGCAATGATGCTCAGGTTGCTTTCCAGGATTCCACGCTATCAAGCATTCCATCACAGAAAACAGACCATTTGCAAGCTGCTATCTGCCATTTTTATTAGTGCACCGTACCGTACATTGTTAGTTTATGATGCCTTACGAATTGAAATATTAAAGGCTGCACTTCAGGAAGAGGGGTGGGTGGGAAGTACTGGCAAGGAGAGTCACTTTTAATTATATTCTCAAATGAGGCAGCTTGGAGGAGACTGACTGCAGCTTGACAGGCACAGAGTGAAACAGGGTACCATGGTAAGAGCACAAGAACACAGGAAGAGGCTGCTGGATCCGGCCAATGACCCATTTAACCCAGCGTCCTATACTTACAATGGCCATCCAGATACCCCAATAGGAAGTCCATAAACATGAGTTTAAAGTGCATAAAATATCCTTTCCGTATGCATTGTGCGTACAATAGACTAAAAAGAGATTAAATACTCGCACCAACTTCATAAGCATTTGCTTAGGCCTGTCTAAAACGTTTTTAGCAGATGCTAAAAAGAGTACACTGAAGGTGATTACCTGATATTAATAGGCAGGGAGTTCCAAAGTTCACACTGTGAACACCATTGCTATCAATGAATGTCCCTTAAAATTAAACATATATGTTAATATAAACCCTCCAGGGGTCCAAACTGGTATCCGTGTGAAACTGAGTATGAAATAGGTTTGAATGTAGCCAGGACAATGAGTTTAATAGGTCCTATCGCATAAGGCTGAAAAAGGTTCCCAATGTATGCAATATATCACGGAGGGCCATTGAAGTAAATCAGGAGATAAGAGCTGGAAAGAGTGGTGTAAAATGCTACTCTACTTCTACTCTCACCTGTTGTAGCAAGTAGGAATCTAATTTTGTCAAACAGTGCCACAACATCGTTGAAAAATTGCTCAATACTGTAAAAAATCCTCCTTGAAATGGTGATAAGTTTTGGCTCAGCCCTGGCTGATATTATTTTTTCTCTTCTAAATGCAAATCTGCTCCTAACTATGTTGTGTGCATGCGTGTGTGTTGTCACAGTCTCAGAAAAGTTTAAGCTTAGATTACAAACGTCTTCTCTAAACTGTTCTTTTGGGGGGGCCTGCTAGATGAAAGGCTTTTGATTAGCACAAAGAACTGCACCTTTTGAAAGACGTAAAGAAAATTGGTATTCAGTGAATTTTGACAGTAGGCACAGATGAATTGCTAACAAAGACCCCCACAGTTAAATATTGCAACACACTTATGTAATGAACCAGAATGGCACATGATATGTCAAGGGGACGTGCAATTAATTTATGCGTATCTCCAAAAAAGGACGAGAATCTGAATTAGCATTTTGAAGTGTTCACATGCCGATGTAAAACTGCATCGACAGAAGCAGGAATTAACTTTAATGGCTGTTCTATCTCTGGGTGTCAGAGAAAGTAATTTACATCTTCTCCAACTTTGTTCCAAAGGAAATGAAGATTGCTTGGGTCAAAAGATTCTCTTTGCTGCTAATCCTTTTTCTTATGTGGATTCTTTTATCTTTGGCTGGCAAAACAAAGCGAGCTTACTTGGAGTCAAATTCAGGCCTGTGTGGTAGAAAGACCAGAAAATTTGATGCTGCTTTTTAATCAGCACCTTCAAGATATTGGATCTTCAAGTTGGTTTCAGATGGGTTTCGTGGCAGGAAAACAAAATCTAAGACAGTTGTTGCTCCCATCATATCACAGCACATGCTGCTCATATCAGACAACCTTGGGTTTTGGGGTGAGAGCTATGACCCTAGGTTTAAGTACCAATTGCTCAGTTTGTGAGTGGGGTGCTTGTGAGCTGTCCCTTTTCTTTCTTTCTTTGTTAAATTTGCTAATATGAATGAAAATAGAAGTTTAGCAGAGGGAGCACCATGAGAGTTCACCCCTCCCCAGACAGAACTTTGCCCAGGATCCCCCTCAAACCTGGCACCAGCCCTGAAGAGGATGCCAAGGGGAGAGAAAGAAATCTGTCCTGTGTTTCTTTGCAGTGAAAGTTAGGAGGACAAGACTCTTGAATGTGTGTGTGTATTCTTTTCCTTTAATAAAGATGAGCCCCTCTCAGAGATTAAGGTGTCAAAGGCGGGAGAGCTGGAATGAACTGATAAAGAGAAGAGCAGGAAGCCATTTGGACCATATGGTATATGAGGTACCCAGAGGTTCTGGAGGGATGGAAGCAACCTCATGCTTTGCCAAATAATCTTTCATTAACATCGACTGCTGCTCTAGAATTACGGGGCAGCAGCAAACGTAGCCAAGGTGCCGGGATTAATTCCTGGATTTAAAATAGGTTCACAGAAAGGTTACAAATACAATTAAGAGATATAGAGATGAATACGATATCAAAGGGACAAACCACTGTAGTTCCTCAAAAGGCATTGCAGCCTATCTCTTGCTCGCTCCAATTCAGCAGGATAATCACCTAAAGGGAGCCAGCTTGCTTGGTTCCTCCTGGCTGTCTCTCCCTTGGCGCCTGATGTAATTTCCTCAGAATGAATCCTGACCATCTCAACTTCTAGGGCCAACATATGCAATTACTTTTGAAGGGTATAAAGTATCAGGATTTAAATAGCAAAATATAGGAGCAGCTAGATTCATAGGAAGCTGCCTTTTTCTGAGTTATGCCGTTGGTCCAGTACTGACTGCACCAAAAGGAAGAAGTTCTCCAGAGCTTCAGGCAGGGTTCTCACCCAGCCTTACCTGGAGATATCAGGGGATTCAACCTGGTACCTTTTGCATGCAAAGCAGACGCTCTAACCCTGAGCTACAGTCTTTCATATTGTTGGCACCTGTATGTCTTGAGAGACAATGGAGTGCACCTCTGGGGGTAAGGTCAAACCATTGCCTTAGCAGCACTGAAGTGACCTCTCTGGAGTGTTTATGGACAGTGTGTATGGAGGTCCTGGGATGCTCACGTGACAAGACTGTTGTGGTCCAAAGGAAAGAAGAACAATATGTTTGGCACCAGCTTGGCTGGAGGAGTTGCTGGAAGGAGACATACAAGGCACCATCCAACTGTCTTAGGAACTTCGCTTTGGATTTGTGTAGGGTCTACTCCCTAGCCCTTTCTTCTCCTGAAGATATCCCACAAGTTTTAGCGGAGGTTTAAAAGTTTGTCTTCTCCTAGATGGGCTACCGTCTGGGCACTGTGGTTTACACCTTCCCCACCCAACAGAGTTACACTTCTCAGTAACTCTTAATGAACTACAATGCCCAGAATTCCTTGAGTGGGAAAATGTCCTTTCAATGTACTTTAAAAGTACAGTGCACACACAGCCTAAGATTCACAGTACTGGAATCAACTGCCCACATGGCGACGAACTGAAGTGCCTTTGGAATAATCTTATCCAAATGGAATATTTTTCACGCCTGTTAACTTTGTCACTTTATCAACAATCAGTGGGGATAATAATAACAGAACAGTTAATGCTCACAGCGTCTGGAACTTGGAAAGGTTCAGAGTGGAGCATAATGTATAACCCCCCAGGGAGACTGTGGCATTCCCCAGTAAACAGCAGGCATATGACAATAACTGAGCGATTAGGCACCAATGGAACATCCTTGGCAGAAGCAGAATATCAAAAATAAAAAAATACAAAGGCTCTAGTCACATTAACTTGAAATAAAAACTTCCTAATAAGGTGGGAGTCATTCTGGACTCACAGCTGTCCATGGAGGCAGAGGTCAATTCTGATTCCAGGGCAGCTATCCACCAATTCCACCTGGTATGCAGGCTGAGACCCTACCTGCCCGCAGACTGTCTAACCAGGGTGGTGCATGCTCTGGTTATCTCCCGCTTGGACTACTGCAATGCACTTTATGTGGGGCTACCTTTGAAGGTGACATCAAGCAGGAAGGAGGGACAGGCTTTGGGTGGGAAACCGCATGAAAAGGCTGAGACCTACCCTAGCTACCAGCTGCTTCTTCCCAGGTTCCTGCATGCTGTAGAGTGCTGCTTTGCAAGCTGCTTCCATTCAGAGAAGCCACTTGCAAGGGTGCAAGATGGGCACATCTTCTCAACAGTTGTTCAGTGAAGCTGTTGATTCTGCCTGGTGCAGGGTGCTTCTATGTGAAGGGGTGCTGTGCACCATGCAAGATCTATGCCAGTGCTGAACACCTGTTAAGCAGAGTCTCCAATCCTGCCTGGTGGGGTTTGAGGTGGGTGGGCTTTCTGTCGTAAAGAGCCTACCAGAACCCATCTCCAAATGGCCAGAGCTCATGAAGCAAGTGCAAATGATCTTGACACCCTTCCATGACAACACTGGGTACAACACTGATCCTCCTGGCCACCCATAATGCAGTTGGGAGGGGAAGGGCTAGGAAATGTGCAGCAGTAGTAGCTGCAATATCCCGGGAACTGCTGCACACACGGAACCAAACTGAGGCTTTCCTTCATTCAAACTTCACCTAACTTGAGTTGTTGTGTGGTGTGCTTTTTTGTTTTGTTTTTTTAAGCAAGAAAGACAATAAATGTTGGCAAAAATATGATGTAAGCTCATAACCCTGAGGAAAATGAATAATGTAAGATGATGAAGAACCTCAAAGGAAAGTAATAGCATCACAGAATGAGAGATGCAAAGGAAAACATGAAGAATATTCACCAAACTTATCAGAAGAAAAAAATCCTTTAAATTAGAGAGAGAGAGAGAGAGAGAGAGAGAGAGAGAGAATTTTTCTTTCTCTCTTTTTTAAAAAAGGTAGATATACAAGAATGTTTGAAAGGAAAAATAATGGTTGACACCTTCTATGACCAGATCCATTTGTTTCCTTGATGATCGTTGTCAGAATAAGTAATGTTTAACATGGTAAATGTCTCTTCACTTCAATCTTCCTTCTAAAAACTTTCAAGTCATTTCCTATTAATTCCCAAATGATCAAAAAATTTTTTTTTAAAAAACCCCTCTGAAATGAACTGACATGCTGTGAATTAAAGAAAGGGTGGCTTTTGTGAATCTATGAACGTGTTGCTTCAGATGTGTTTTGCAGATCAGTCTGTCACCCAGGCTGAGCTGTAGGCACCTGCATGTTAACCTAGGGCAGGTGTGGCTGTTGTGTGAGGCTGTGAGATGCCAACTCCCATTGTCTCCAGACAGCATGGCCACTGTGAAAGTAAGCACTGGTCTTTGACAAGGGGGGAACAGTGTATTGAGGGAGTCCCAGAGGTGCAGTGTCATGAAGTCGTGGGGTGTCGAAGACCTGCTACCACTTCTGAAGCAGGGTCTCTAGCAAAACAGAGCTGCTGAATCAGCATGGACGTCTTCTCACTCTTTGTCTTGACTGGAATCAAATAGAATCATAGAATCATAGAATCATAGAGTTGGAAGAGACCACAAGGGCCATCGAGTCCAACCCCCTGCCAAGCAGGAAACACCATCAGAGCACTCCTGACATATGGTTGTCAAGCCTCTGCTTAAAGACCCCCAAAGTAGGAGACTCCACCACACTCCTTGGCAGCAAATTCCACTGTCGAACAGCTCTTACTGTCAGGAAGGTCTTCCTAATGTTTAGGTGGAATCTTCTTTCTTGTAGTTTGGATCCATTGCTCCATGTCTGCTTCTCTGGAGCAGCAGAAAACAACCTTTCTCCCTCCTCTATGTGACATCCTTTTATATATTTGAACATGGCTATCATATCACCCCTTAACCTCCTCTTCTCCAGGCTAAACATGCCCAGCTCCCTTAGCCGTTCCTCATAAGGCATCGTTTCCAGGCCTTTGACCATTTTGGTTGCCCTCCTCTGGACACGTTCCAGTTTGTCAGTGTCCTTCTTGAACTGTGGTGCCCAGAACTGGACACAGTACTCCAGGTGAGGTCTGACCAGAGCAGAATACAGTGGCACTATTACTTCCCTTGATCTAGATGCTATACTCCTATTGATGCAGCCCAGAATTGCATTGGCTTTTTTAGCTGCCGCGTCACACTGTTGGCTCATGTCAAGTTTGTGGTCAACCAAGACTCCTAGATCCTTTTTACATGTACTGCTCTCAAGCCAGGTGTCACCCATCTTGTATTTGTGCCTCTCATTTTTTTTGCCCAAGTGCAATACTTTACATTTCTCCCTGTTAAAATTCATCTTGTTTGTTTTGGCCCAGTTCTCTAATCTGTCAAGGTCGTTTTGAAGTGTGATCCTGTCCTCTGGGGTGTTAGCCACCCCTCCCAGTTTGGTGTCATCTGCAAATTTGATCAGGATGCCCTTGAGTCCATCATCCAAGTCGTTGATAAAGATGTTGAATAAGACCGGGCCCAAGACAGAACCCTGTGGCACCTCACTAGTCACTCTTCTCCAGGATGAAGAGGAACCATTGATGAGCACCCTTTGGGTTCGGTCAGTCAGCCAGTTACAAATCCACTGAGTGGTAGCATAGTCAAGACCGCAGTTTACCAGCTTCTTTACAAGAATATCATAGGGCACCTTGTCAAATGCCTTGCTGAAATCAAGGTAGGCTACATCCACTGCGTTCCCTTCATCTACCAGGCTTGTAATTTTGTCATAAAATGAGATCAGGTTAGTCTGACATGACTTATTTTTCAGAAATCCATGCTGACTATTGGTGATCACAGCATTCCTTTCTAGGTGCTCACAGACTGTTTGCTTAATGATCTGCTCCAGAATCTTCCCTGGTATTGATGTCAGACTGACTGGGCGGTAATTATTTGGCTCCTCTCTTTTCCCCTTTTTGAAAATAGGGACAACATTTGCCCTCCTCCAGTCTGCCGGGACTTTGCCTCTTCTCCAGGAATTCTCAAAGATGACTGCCAGTGGTTCTGAGATCACATCTGCCAGTTCTCTTAATACTCTTAGAGTGAAAGGGGTTAATCAGCCACTGAAGATTGGCTCCTAGGGCCATTCTGGAGAAGGCACACAGGAAGAACACCTCATAGGAGTTGTCCTGTGTGCTTCAAAGCTAAGAATCTAGGAAGACTGAAAATACAAGATGCTTGAGTTTCAAGAGAATGATTTGCAAGTTCTGTTGTACAGTGGTACCTTGGGTTACATATGCTTCAGGTTACATACGCTTCAAGTTACAGACTCTGCTAACCCAGAAATAGTACCTCGGGTTAAGAAGTTTATTACAGGATAAGAACAGAAATCGTGCTCTGGCGACGCGGCAGCAGCAGGAGGCCCCATTAGCTAAAGTGGTGCTTCAGGTTAAGAACAGTTTCAGTTAAGAACAGACCTCCAGAATGAATTAAGTACTTAACCCAAGGTACCACTGTATGTAATGAAGTTTCAAAGAAAACACAGCTTAAGTCACTCCAAAAGAAGATACTGGAGAACTCCAAATCATCCCTGACCACTGGTCCTGTTAGCTAGGGATGATGGGAGTTGTAGTCCAAAAACAGTTGGAGACTCAAGTTTGGGGAACCCTGATCTAGCTGAAAGGCAATACATGAAGATCTGCATTGATCGTTGCAATACCTCCTTAATTATTATGGTATAATTACAGGATTATTGTATATTCTTAGAACATCATATACTCTTAGAAGGGGACATGGTTGTGAGCAGGCCTGGCTGTGACTAACATGAAAGGGATCTTGAACTTCTGGATTTGCCACTACACTACTGGGGTGCTCAGAAGGAAGTGTTGTTACTGATGGAGCACCTGAACATACTCAAGTTAAAAATAAATGAAGGAAGGAAGAGTGAAACATGGAACTACAACTAGGCCAAGACCTTCCCAGCTTGTAAAAATTATTCATCCTACGAGTTGGAAGCAGGAGGGTGCCTTGAGATTCTAGATACCTGCTTCTTCTTGTGCCACCATGATATCAGCTACATTTTTGTTGCCAGCTCTTGCTTAATGTTGGCAATCTGCCAGTCCTAAAAGGATAGCTTTAAAGCATCCAGATAAATTGGAAGGGGGGGCTCCTTGAAAAAAAAATAGGGGGTGAAAATGAGAAGTATATGCCATGTCATCAGTGTATACAAGCCAGCTCTTTTACAGAACACATAATTCCATGGCTTTTTCTTTTTAAGAAAAGGAAAAATTCTGAGCATACACCATGCCATGTTTTGTTGTCCCAGAACAAAGTGAAATTACTCAAGTGGTTAAATAGTGTTTTGTACATGGCTGTGATGCAGGAAAACAGGCCAGCCGCATTCTCTCTGAAGTTCTTTGAATTGCAAAAATAATAGATTGGGAAGGGAGGAGAATTTGGAGGAGGCTAGTCCCACTCAGGAATGTTCTGCATGTAAAAAAGCTTTACCCTTTCAACCTATTGAAGAATCCTGCTGCGATGTATGTAATTTATGGGTGCTTTAAAAGAAAGAAAGAAAGAAAGAAAGAAAGAAAGAAAGAAAGAAAGAAAGAAAGAAAGATCCAAAAAACCACAACCAACAATGCTGCTTTTAGAATTAAAATTTTGGATTTATTTTTCTTTTATTTTTTCACAAACTCTTTTATTTGGCTTTACTGTATTGAAACTGAACTGACTGTTTTTTATATCTCCATTCCCTCCCCCCCCCCTACCTGGTGATATTGGTGATTGTTTCTCGAGATCAGGTTTATTTATTTTGTTGCTTACTCAAGAAAAGTATATATCATTTCATACAGAGAAATGTTGATATGCCAAGCATCAGTTAAAACTATGTACTAAACCAGTAAAGGCAAAGGGAAGGAAGCTTTTTGCCAGCTAGACTTCTTCTCCACCCAGAGCAAGATGGTTCTTCAGTAGCCCTGCTGTACAGCTGAAGGAGGGAGTGGTCACCTCAGTTGGAACACTGAGAACAAGATGGCAAGTAGCTCTCTGGGCTCTTCTCTCTCCTCCAAACCAAGGTGGTTCATGACTGGTCCTGTGGTGGTAGTTCTGGGAGGGAGAGACCCACTCAGCTGGCACAACAGCACAAAGAAGGTAGGCAGATATCCACGCTGCACTCTGTCCCTCCTGCCCATTTTCTACCCTTGGTGGAAGATGGTCTTTAGGAAACCCTGTGTTGGTAGTTGAGGGAAGGAATGTGAATCCAGTGGTAGACACACACACCCTGTTTTCATTCTATTGGACTTCTCTTCAGCTATAATTGTTCCTCTCCTTTCTTATTGTTGTTTACAATAACAAGCAAACAAGGAAGGTAAAACAAGTTTGCTGGATCAGGCCAATGCCCCCCCTTGTCCAGCATCCAGTTTTCTTAGTGGCCAACCAAACAACACCTGCTTCTCCATAACTCAACCACCTTGATGCAATTAGGTATGGACAGGCCTCTAGTGAGTGGCCCAGAGGTCCAGTCTTCTCACCCCCAAAAAAATGTTTCTAGGCTGGCTACCAACATAGTCCAGCACAACATAACCATTTTCCATTAGGAGCTTTCAAGATGGAGTGTGGACAACAAAGTGGAAATGTCAATGAGTCCCATCTGATTGGGAGTGGCTATTAAAATGCTTAAAAGTGGCAAAATGACCTGAACGGATTCATGAGAGAAGGTCAGCTTTGCTGAGAGATGGAGGTGTTTTGCCAGTTCCTGGAATGTGATGCATGCAAGGAGCTTATTTCTGTAATAACATTTTTCCCCTGAAAAAAGAAGAAGTATAAATGGGTAATTGGTGTATACAAGCAGGCTCTATCCTGGAACCGTGGTGAATTGTGCTGGGTTTTGTGTGTGGCTCTTAGTTACATTCCTCTGAAATCCAAGCCTGCTAAACACAATGGTATGTAGTCCGAGAGTGGAGTGAAATGATTCCAGTGGTTAAATAGTATTTAATAGGCAGCTGCTTTGTGGGGGAAATGGTTCTTACACCATGCAACTTTCCCTGCTATGTGCGCTGAAATGTGAAAAGAATGGATGACGGGAACTGGAGGAGGTTCATCTCAGCAAGGGGGAGGCAAGGGGAAACGTTCTGTATGTAAAAGACCTCCAGCTTTTAAAGCTCTCAACTCCTACAGAGATGCGTGTCACTTAAGGATGCTGTGCAGAGGCATTAAAAAGGGATGCAGGATGGGTTCTAGCATAGGAGGAGATCTTACGATGCACAGAGCATCAGGCATAGGGTGTGTTCACACGGCCAGTTTCTGTGGCTTCAGGGTGCTCACACTGCTGGATTTCTAAGTCCGGTTCCTATGTTAGGCACAATCTATCTGCGTACCCTGTAGCTTTTAGCTACACAAAGAATTGTTCAATTTGCTCTCAGAATATGTAGTGATGGCCACCAGCCTGGGTGCCTCTAAAAGAGGGTTAGAAACATTCATAGAGGCAGGGGTAACAACTTGAATAAAATATGGGGAGGGGGAGGTAAGCCCCTCCCCACATAATCACAAAACATGGCATGCACGCACCATTTGAACGGCAGTGCCAACCAACTGGGGTGGGAGCAGGACCCTCAAATATTATATTGGGGGTGCAAAGGGACCTTGGACCCTAAGAGTTGGCTCCTATGCATGGATGGTAAAGCTATCAATGGCTGTGTTCTGCCTCCAATGCAGACCCTATTTTCCAGGATTTGCAGAAGCCATCCCAGTTTCTAATGTGATCCCAGAATGTTCTATTTTTCCTGAAGACACCCCTATTTTCATGGGAGAAATGTTGGAGGGTATGGAGTTATGTGACCCCCTGAGCCAAGGAGTTAAGTAACTATACAACCTTTAGAAGACATCTGAAGGTAGCTCTGTATAGAGAAGATTTTGTAATGTTGGTAGCTGCCTAGAGTGGCTGGGGCAACCCCGTCAGGTGGGCGGGGTGTAAATCTTAAAATGATGATGATGGAATAGGAGATCCCTGTTTTCACTGGAGAAATATTGGAGGGTATGCCACTACTGGATCTCATTCTTGTGTTGCTTCATCAATTAGTGTGCTTTGGTAATGTGGAGGGGGTGGCGGAGAGACAGATGTCTTGAAGGAATTAAAAGGCACAAGGATATAGGTCAGCTTCCTGTGATATCCTATTATCTTCCCACACCTGATCATCGAAGCAAACCCTTTTATCTTGCCGCCGTCTTTCATATCCAAATTAAACTTTGTGATTTCCAAGAGCTATTGCGCCTGAGGACAATTAATAACAGGCGCTCCGCAAAGGAAACAAGGATTTTGTATCCACTGCATTGTTGGCAAGATAAGTAATAGCAGTTGATCCCAACTTCTGATGCCCACAGATGTGAATCCTTTACCCATCAGAGGGGGTGCAGGCAAACGTCCTGGAGGCCCCGTGAGCAGTGGGGGGGGGGGCAGTGAGCAGTGAAAGCTCAGAGACGCCTCTTTCTCCAAAAGCTACTAAGAGTTTAGCTTTCAAATCCTTTCCTGTGTCATTTGTAACATTGGCATGAGTCACTTGAGCCGGCATCTGCCCAGACACCATGGCCGCCTTTTATTGGCATTTTATGAGCTGTGCCGTGATGAGCTAGCAGCTGCCCTTTACATTTCTGCCTTGTCTAATATTTTCTCAGAGCTCATGTAAATCCATGCATAACCCTCGGGACACAAATCTTTCATTAAAATTGGAGACGGACGCCCCGGAATGCAAACGTATGGGTGGGTGAGAAACAGAGGCTGGTATTGGCTTTCCCATCCTGGGTGGTGTGGAAGAGTCAGCAGAGGGAGCCCAGTTCAGAATAACAGGAGCCCAGACTGAACGGTTCTTGTAGCTTTCTGACTTTAGGCCAATGTACCATGAGGTCTGGGACGCAGGTGGCACTGTGGGTTAAACCACAGAGCCTAGGACTTGCCGATCAGAAGGTCGTGGTTCGAATCCCTGCGATGGGGTGATCTCCCATTACTCGGTCCCTACTCCTGCCAACCTAGCAGTTCAAAAGCACATCAAAGTGCAAGTAGATAAATAGGTGCCACTCTGGTGGGAAGGTAAACGGTGTTTCTGTGAGCTGCTCTGGTTCGCCAGAAGCGGTTAATTAATGCTGGCCACATGACCCGGAAGCTGTATGCTGGCTCCCTTGGCCAATAAAATGAGATGAGCGCCGCAACCCCAGAGTTGGCCACGACTGGACCTAATGGTCAGGGGTCCCTTTACCTTTACCTTTACAATGAGGTCTAGAAACTTGATTTCCAGGAAACCATACTTGAAGATTCTGCAATTACAGATGAGGAAATAATAATAATAATAGTAATAGTAATAATAATAATAATAATAATAATAATAATAATAATAATAATAATAATAATTATACCCTGCCCATCTGGCTGGGTTTCCCCAGCCACTCTGGGTGGCTCCCAACCGAATATTAAAAACACAATACAACATTAAAAAATAAAAACTTCCCTAAATATGTTACTTTTGTCATTTTTAAAAAAACAAAAACAAAAAAGATAAAACTCAGTTGGCTAAACGGTACACCTATCCATAGCTGTCAACTTTTCCCTTTTCTTGTGAGGAATCCTATTCAGAATAAGGGGATTTCCCTTAAAAAAGGAAAACGTTGACAGCTATGCACCTAACAGAAACCCAGAGCCCACCACCCAACATCTCCCACTAAAAACTTAGGAGGACTAAATTATCTCTTCCATTCCTACCTCCTTCACCATTCAGCCATAGGCTACATTCACAAGGCAGTTTATTCCATTTCTACAACTTTCCCCTAACTGTTATGTTCCGTGTTATGTTTGAGTTTCCACACAACATAAAAGGCACTTCTGGAATTAGAGTAGAAAAGTAGTTCAGGTTTAGAGCACATTTCTGTGTTATTTGCTTCTGCGGGGTGGTTGGTGGGGGTAGGGGTGGGGAAATATGAATTTACATGTGACAGGGAAGTGAGTGCTGAATGCGGATGAAACTCCAAGGAGTCATTTCTCAAATAAATAAATATCACAAGCTGATCTGGAATTGTGGAGAACTAAAAACTGGGGTGGGGGGGATGAGAAACTGAGAGGAGGTGGAATATAACAGATTCTCCAGCCCCTACATTTAAGTCTCCTTCTCACAGTCTCCCAAATACATTCTGCTCTTTTCTACCTTAGCTGCAAATCTGTGCAAATTATGCATTCACCCCAGTCCTCCTCTGCTTCGCTGCAATTCACGGCAACTCCCTCTCCTCGTCTCATCTCGCTCCTTGGCACATCCACACTGCTCATTGAGAGGGGAAAGGTGGGGCAGCTAATTCCGAGACACACAGCATCAGCCATTTGGGGGTCAGGCGCTTTGTGATAGGATTACCAGGTCACGGGACTTTTGACTCATCGTTCTAGGGTTTCAGTCTTCTTATGGCTTTGAGGCCAAAGAGGAATCTTGAGTTCAGGGGCCAGAAGCAAGGGAGAGAGCTATTTTCTGCCTGGCTTGAGAGCATCTGCAGTCAGAATAAGAGGAAATTCCTTTAAACTGAGTCAGTCAGACTGTCAGTCTGTCCAGTTCAGTGATGCCTACACTGACTGGCAGAGGCTCTCTGGGGTTCCAGACTAGGGGCATTTTCAGAGCCAGGGATTGAAATTGGGACATTCTGCATGTACAGCAGGTGCTCAACAACCAAGCTACAGGAATTACAGCCACGGCCCTGAATCCACCAGCTTCCACCCTGAGACATTAGGAAGAGCCAGGCTTTGTCCCTTAACCCATCTGGCAACCCAGGCTCTTCATTCTTCCCTATCTGGTTCCACCTCTGATCTGCAAGGCTCCATCTTCCAGTCCCAGGATCTAAGTCTTGAGAGATCTAGCAGCTAGAGATTGACAGGTCAGTCCATTCATGGCCTGTGTCAGTTTTGCATGTGATTATTCATAACTCCATTCTCTTCCATTTCTGCATTAATCTGTGATTCACTGATTTATTTATTTTTAAGGTTGTATGAAAATTCAGATCTAAATTCTCAAAAGATAATAAAAAAACCCCTGGAGGATCAGGCCAAAGACCCATCTAGTCCAGCATCCTGTTTTCACAATGACCAACCAGATGCCTGCATGCTAGAGCGCTCTCTTCCCATTGGTTATTTCGAACAACTGGTATTCTGAGAATATTGCCTCTGATAGTGGAGACAAAACACAACCATTGTGGCTAGTGGCAACTGAGAACCTTACAGCCCCCCCCCCATTTAAAAAATGCACATTTTATATCCATGTACACATTTCCAAAATCATTTTCTCCTTCCATACCTTTTAGAAGCATATTCTGGTTTGTTTCTTGAGCTGAGAATTGCATTGGTAGTATTGGATAGGCATAGTCCAAAGGATAATTAAATTATGGACCCATGAGGTGGAAATTAAGCCAGTCTGCTTAAAAATCAAATTAACAAAATTCTCCTCCATCCCAACCAGTAAGCCTGTCATGTGCTGAAACCCACATCCGTTTCTTGGCCCCAAGCCTAGCACAATAATTCATCCAGAGTTTGCCAGGGCTGCCCTGGGACACCCCCCCCCCCAAGATTATAATAAGACCCACCCCACCCCACCCCAACCATTCTGCTTGGCACAAAGATTGCAAAAGACCACTCTGCCCCATATGTCACTGAGGTCATCTATTAGTGGTCCTTCATTGAGCACTAACACAATTCATGTCAATGAGGAGTCATACCTTCAGTGTAGTGTTGGGTTCCAATCACTGGAACTCCTTCCCGCTAGAAATCTGCTAAGTTTCAGGTGCCAGGTTATATCAGAAGGCCTTCGCCCCATAGATGCTATGCTATTATTCTATTTCCTGGTGTTCTAACCTTTGTTTTAAATGTTGTATAATATATGCTGGTGTTTCTGAAAGATGTGATTTTTCAGAAAGGTTTTCCAGCAAGAACCAGAACGCACTATGAAAATAAGTCTAAAAAGGTCTGTGATTTAATGAAACAGAACTATGGACCCTATTTTTAAAATACAAACCAACGGGGAGCTGGCAGGTGAGAGATGGCTGCATTGCAGAACTGTCACCATGTCTCAAAACCGCTGCAAATGCGAGAATATCTCCAAATCTCATTTGGTTTTCCAGCCAATGTCTTTTTCTCCTGCGGATTGACAGAATCCTGACTCTATTCCAAATTGACAGAAGCAGTGGAGAGGCGGCATATTTAGCCTATCCTGATCAACAGCATGATCTACATACCTGCCCTGCTGGGGCATGCAGCATCATGTCGATAACACTACACTATCAATAACCAATCCTATAAGCCAGCACCTCAGAGTTAAAGGTAAAGGGTAAAGGGACCCCTGACCATTAGGTCCAGTCGTGGCCGACTCTGGGGTTGCAGCGCTCATACCGCTTTATTGGCCGAGGGAGCCAGCGTACAGCTTCCGGGTCATGTGGCCAGCATGACTAAGCTGCTTCTGGCGAATCAGAGCAGTGCACGGAAACGCCGTTTACCTTCCCGCCAGAGGGGTACCTATTTATCTACTTGCACTTTGACGTGCTTTCGAACTGCTAGGTTGGCAGGAGCAGGGACCAAGCAACGGGAGCTCACCCTGTCATGGGGATTTGAACCACCGACCTTCTGATCGGCAAGTCCTAGGCTCTGTGGTTTAACCCACAGTGCCACCTGCATCCCTACCTCAGAGTTAGATGAGCACTTAATTGTGCATCCACTGCTGGAAAATGTTCCATGCACATGGAGAGTGCCTTCGGTTTCCCACATTGCCTAACCATGATTTGGATCTACTTTGCAATAATTCCCTCTCTCTCTCTCTCTCTCTCTCTCTCTCTCTCTCTCTCCACCATGCCCCCAATCAAAAAGTCCAGGATGGGTGAAACAATTTATGTGTCAGGGACTGGACTGAAGAGGATTGGTGGATTGCCCCCTCTGAACCTCCCTGAGAAGAGGAGGACAGAAGGCCATGACTCTGAGACAGAAGAAGGGCAAAGCTGGGAGAAAATGGAAGGACAGGGGAGGGGAGCAGAAGAACCAGAATAGCTGGTTGATACATTATCATTAGAAAGCATTTCAGACCCCCTTTCTCCTAGGACCAGGAGGGCATTGAAAGTGGGAGAGCAGGAAGCGAACAGACAAAGGGCCTCACATAGCCACCGTATAAGGGGTGGAGTTGCTGGCAAATGAGAGTAAAAGGGGGGGAGGAGATTACTCGGAGCAATGACATTATTCTAGAGACAGCATCCTGCATCTCTCTCTGTGAATATTGAATAAAATGCCTGGGTAAGAGCTCCTTGTATTTCCACTATTGGCAGCCTGCCGTGAGGGAGGGGGTCGGATTCCCTGCAGCCTGACATTATGTCTGGTCTACATCTTGTTCAGCAGTGTTCATTTATAGGGGCATTCTGTCATGTGTCCCCCCCCCCCCCAATTTATCACTGAATAAAATCTGCCAATAATATATTTCAGATCTACATTATACTGTACAGACAACCCCTAATTTGTGTGTGGGTTGCATTCTGGGTCATTGAGCACTTGTGTGAAATCATGTGCAATTGCAACACCCCGTTCCACCCCTCCCCCCTCCACCCTTTTAGTGACATATTTTATGACATTTCTGGGTCACTTACAGGTTCAGTGCTCTCTGTGTGTGTGTGTGTGTGTGTGTGTGTGTGTGTGTGTGACCACATGCATATTGGTCACACACAACTCTTTTATTGCCAATTCCACAATAATTAAGACTAGGTTTTTTTGAAGTTCCATATTTCTTAAATCTTGCTGCCCCTGGAATTCTTTTAATGCATTTTTTTTTAAAAAAAATGGGAACCACTTCAAAACCATATTAATGTGAAACATTTTAAATAAACCAATAGCCAGTGAATTCATTTATTCCTTTGGTGATTTTGTTACATGTGTAGTGTTGTTGTTGTTGTTGTTGTTGTTGTTGTTGTTGTCATCTGCACTTTAAATTTATCCTCAAATAAATTTATCCCCAAATAAAATGCTATGGTAGCAAAAGACCCAATATTCATTTTGAGAGAGACGAAATACATTTTCTTCTCCGGGATTCCAAAAATATCTCGACTGACATACACACACATATATGGAAAATGTCACTTGTCTTCTGAATTCTGGGCATTGTATCAGTTTTCACCTCATGCTGCCTCTAGGGCAGAATCACAGCAATTTACGAAGTTTGATTGTGGCTGTTCGTTCTTTTTAAAATGGAAGGCTTCATTGTCCGCACAGCTGTTGTCACAATGCAGAGATCACAGGAAGGTTATTAATCAGATTAATAATCATGTAAATGCTAGCCTCCCTGTGAGAGAGCCTACAGAAACCCTTCCTTTGCTTGACCCCAAATGCCTGTGGTCCAGTTAAGTTGCAATTAGTTAATCAGAGTGGCTGATTGTGGTCAACAGAGATTGATGTTTCTGAAGGCAACAGTTCAAACAAAGTACACGAGAACGATGGATAAAAATAGCAACCAAGGAAGCAAGACTTGTCAGCCATAGTAAAAGCGAAGCCATATAAGGCCTAGAATCATGCAGAAATTATTAGATGTAGATTGTAGCAGGGATGACACATGTGTGGCCTTCCAAATGTTGTTGGACTACAAATCTGATTATTCCTGGTCATTGACCATGCTGGTCAGGGTTGATGGGATATTTATTTATAATATTTACCTCCAAGTTGCTTAAGGTGGCATGCGTGGTTCTCCCCCTCCCTACTTTATCCTCACAGCAACCCTGTGGGTTAGGTTGAGAGGTGACTGGCCCAAAGTCACCCAGTGAGCTGCATGGCTGAGTGAGGGATTTGAACTCTGGTCTTCTAGGGTCTTCCTGGGCCTGTAGGAACACAGGTGGCGCTGTGGGTTAAACCACAGAGCCTAGGACTTGCCGATCAGAAGGTCAGCGGTTTGAATCCCCGCGACGGGGTGAGCTCCCGTAGCTTGGTCCCTGCTCCTGCCAACCTAGCAGTTCGAAAGCATGTCAAAGTGCAAGCAGATAGGACTTCCGGGTTAGCGCCTCCGGCAATGGCGGATTTCCTCTGATCAGGAGGAATCCGCTCTGTGGAAATTAGGGTCTGGACCGCCACGGCGAGGCAGAGACCCATTAAAAACCACAGGCGGGAGAAGCCTGTGGATGTGGGATTCGGCTGGCACCTTTTGCGCCTCCCCTACTCGCAGGGAAACCCAGTTTCGAGGATCCGGAGTGACGTGGGGTGAGCGGCACGGTGCTTCGAATCGACTGCTTCTTTCACGGAGTGAAGCTGCATTGCTGCTGCCAGAGAGCGCTGACTTTTTCCTGTGGACAATTGGACTCTAAACAACTACCCGTGAGTAGAACGAAAAATTAGATCTCTAAATATCTTAATTTGGCATCGAAACGGGAAGGTTCCAAACAGGAAGTCTGCCTTCCTCTTTTGTAAATAGATTGAAGCAAAGACGTTGCAAACTAAAGCCTGGAAAGTCTTTTGTAAAGGATTAAATCTCCATCGGTTAAAATTACTAAACCCCCCTTGGAAGCAGGAGAAGAGGGGGGAAATTTTAGATCGTTCAAGCCTGCAGGAGAGAGTGAAGAAAGATAAATTACCACCGTTTCGAACCTGGGAACGGGCTGCCAGTAAGATTGACGTTTTGGGAAAGTTTGTTGACTGTGAATAAAACATATGTTGGCAGATTGTTAAATAAGAGAAATATATTGTTTCCATTGTTTCCTTTTGCACTTAAAAATGAGTAAAAAAATAACTGAAAATCGAAACTAACTTTGTTGCTGGATCTGCGCTTAAAAGGATGGATACAAATAGAAATTGTTTCCTCTAGAGGGAGCTTTCGAAACTGTTGCAGGAGTGGAGCTGGGGAATTTTCCAGCTGTAGAGATTAAAGACCGTGAGAATCAGAGATTGACCTTGGACAAGAATGTTGACAGAAGAAGCCTTGGTGATTGCATTTTGCAAGACAAGTGCTTTATTGGAACAGCTTCATGAGAAGACAGACGTGATGATTACTAAAATTGACAATTTGGGACAAAAAATGACTGATTTGGGACTAAAAGTGAATATCTATGCAGACACTACCCAGGATTTGATTCAGGGATCTGTTTTGACATGGCAAGCTGTGGAGAAGACGAAGGAGAAAGTTGTTGTTGAACCTCAAGTAATTCAAGTGGAGAGAGCCCCGGCCTCACAGAGGCAATTTGATGAAAATAAGTTGTTGCCTTTTACGATCGAATATAGAGAAAGCCAGATTTGGTGGGATGGAGCCCCGCTTGGATTGGAGAAGGAAAGTTGGATAGATCCTCTTATGCAGGGATGTTCTGGCCTTTGGGATTTGGATTTGGGTCAGGGGGAGATTGGTGCTCTGAAATATCTTTTGGACTTTGTATTATGGATAATGGGTTGACCTATCGAGAAGGAATAAGGACATGGTTAGGTTGGAGTTTCCCCGAGATCTACTCCTCAGTGCCAAAGGAAGGAAATTAAGGACAAGATCAGCAGAAGATAAAGTAAAGTACATCTATAAATATGAAGAAGAGCTGCAGAAGGGACATGGAAAAGAGTTAAGAGCCTCGGACAGAAGGTCACCAGGTTGATGGACCATATGGAATTGACAGAAAGGACTGACAGAATCCAAGACCAGGGAGAAGAGATGGTGGAAGAAGATTGGGGGGGGGGGAGTTTTAAAAAAATTTTATTTAGAGAAATGTTGCAAAATTAATGAGTGTTAGAAAAATGTTGGAATGAAATTATATGGCTTTAGTAGAAATGTTATAAGGAGTTAAGTATAAATAAGTTTTTAGGGTTTTAATGGTAAGATAAGGTTAAAATAAATTAAGATAACCAAATGATAGAAAACAGTGAAAGATGGAAAGGATTTGCTGAAATAATTAATAACTAGAACACAAAAAGGGAGGTGTGAGGAGGTCGATGAAACAAGCTAATGAAAGATAAAAATATGGAAATATTGGATGTGTTTTTAATTGTTTTTGCTTTTGTTTTTGTTTTGATGTATTGTGTCTTTTGCTTTTTTATATGTATTGTAATGTATTGATTTGTATTGTTTATTTTTTCTCTTTCTTTTTTATTTCTCTCTTTAATTCTTAAACTTTTAATAAATATTATTTAAAAAACAAAAAAAAGTGCAAGTAGATAAATAGGTACCGCTCTGGTGGGAAGGTAAACGGTGTTTCCGTGCGCTGCCAGAAGTGGCTTAGTCATGCTGGCCACATGACCTGGAAGCTGTACACTGGCTCCCTCGGCCAATAAAGCGAGATGAGCATCATAACCCCAGAGTTGGTCACGGCTGGACCTAATGGTCAGGGGTCCCTTTACCTTTACCTTTACTTCTAGGGCCCTAGTCTGAAACTCTAACATCACACTGGCTCTTGGGAGAACCCATCCCTGGATTATCAGGATAAGGTTAGGGAATCCCACTAGGTTTTGTCTAAGCAGTCAGACATCTGCTAAGTAGGGACTGACTTATCTGTCAGTTTCAGGTGTCTCATTTTTCCCAGTCTTAAATTCAGTTTTCTGAGAATATTGCCTCTGATAGTGGAGACAGAACACAGCCATTGTGGCTAGTGGCAACTGAGAACCTTACAGCCCACACACACACACACACACACACACACACACACACACATTCTAATATACACATTTTTATGTGCAGTTTCAACTAGTATACACATTTTTTCCTAAGCAATTTTTACTAATTCAATGCATATGTGCACTTTTATGCACACTGCAACACAAAATTCAGAGAATTGTAGATTTCGAAGGGTGGCCGTGTTTTGGTTCGCATCTTAGTTTGGAAAGTGGGAGTGGGTTTGCCTTTAGGTAAGAACTGAACCAAATCTCTCTCCCATCCCTAACCTTCAGGCCGATGTACCAGTCAAGAGCCCAGTGGAACCAGAAATCTCAGAAAATTTTGGCTATTTATTATCATTTTATTTAGGGCTTGTATGTACATTGTGACCTGTGTGTGTAGGTACAAGACTTCCAAAGAGCACCAGTGGGGCTGAAATAATCTTCCTGTGCTATTGCTGCAGCTGCACGACAGAAAATAGATGGTGTTGTGGAAATCAAACCACTCGACACTTGATTCATCTTGAGCTCCTCTTTATTTCAGATACCCAGAGGAGGAGGATTGATCTCATGAGAGCCAGAGAGTCCTCTGAACCTGATACAGATTGCAGTAATATTTATGCACCGATTGTCACATGAAGCACAAAGGCTTGCTTCCTCAAATATAAAATGGAATATTACAGAAAGTTCAAAAAGTACTATTTCAACTGGTTCCAAAGCAGTTGTTTATCCTTTAAATCCTGCTTGTGTAGCAGTTGTTATGCTTGACTAGCAGTCCACGGTTACATGTGTTGGAACATTGTTGCATGACTATGTTTTGTGGCTAAGCGTACATGAGTCCTAAAAATGCTACTCTCACCTTTATTCCATGTCACCTTTACTTCTTGTGGTTGACCAGAGCAAAGGTCAATATCCTTAATCCTCAGCCAATTTTCATTGATTTCTCTAAAAGCAGGAACAAATTCATCAGCTGGAGTAGTTGCAGTGTCTTACCCATTTTAATATACTGCATACGGTCCAATATTTCTCCAGTGAAAATAGGGACATCGTAAATAATAATAATAATAATAATAATAATAATAATAATAATAATAATACTTTAAATAATACTTTTATTATTTATATCCCACCCATTTGACTGGGTTACCTCATACACTCTGGGTGGCTTCCAACATATATAAAAACATAATAAAACATTAAATATAAAAAAATTCCCTATACAAGGCTGCATTCAGATCTCTTCTAAAGGCTGTAGCTCCTTGGCTCCAACATTTATCCAATGAAAATAGTGATGTGCTAAGGAAAAGCAGGACATTCTGGGATCACGTCAGAAACTCGGGTGGCTTCTGTAAATCCAGGACTATCCTTGCAAAATAGGACACTTGGAGGTTCTGATACTGCCATTCCCACAGCAAAACTGTTATTCCTCTCTATTGGTTCAGAGGTGATGGGACTCTGTAACTTTCCAGATGCCGAGCTTGCTCCCTTCCTTGTTCAGGTGCTGTGGGTTTATGTCCTCCTCTAGCTGTGTCCTCTCAGTTCCTGGGCCTTGCAAGGTGCTAGAGATGGTGGCGTTAAGCTACTAAAGGCATCTCTCATATATTCTGTTGCTGGTCATGTTGGGCACAGAAACACTGGAAAATACTCTATTGAGCCATCCGCAAGCACAATCTTCTTCAAATGTGTGGTGGTCATTCTGGACAAGGAAGCAGTGAATGGCAAGGAAAGGAAAGGAGGTAATGGATGGGATTAATCTGTAGCCTGTTGCCAACAAAAGCTAGGTGTCTGCCATGGTTTCCAGTGTAAGATCTACATTTTCAAAGCTCACCACCACAACAACTGAACTGTCTCCTCAGAGTACTCCGTAATTCTAACCATGAGTGGGCACAGGTGGCAATTCCTCACTGGAAGTGTATTTTTCAAAATTGTTGTTATATAATATATTTTAGGCCACTTTTCAGCAACAGTGCAATAAGGTTAATAACAGAGCAGAGCAACAGCATTAAAGAAAAAAAAATAGCATGAAACGTCAGGCAAGGACACGCTTCTACGCTTCCAGGAACATTTCTTTATTACACACTCCCGTTGTTTGAGGGTAACTTGCAAAAAGGGCATCGACTGAGATTAAAACAGTTCCAGGGCTCCACAAATGTAATTAAATCAAAACCTGAAAAAAATGCAAATAAATAAATAATTCCATCATCATCATAAATCATTGTATAAATAAATAATTTCATCCATGTATGAGTACCAGCACCTCATTTTTTAATGAAAAAAGCACTCTCTCTGTTTGTGTCTGTAAACAGGCCTCTTTTTTTTTGTAAAGAAAATAAAATAAAATAAATGAGGTGCCAGTAGTCATATATTGATGGAATTATTTATTTCATAGAATGGGGCCAAAATTAACAAAATGAATTTCAATAGGGATAAGTATAAGGTTCTGGGCTTAGGCATGAAAAATCAAATGCACAAATGTAGGGTAAGGGGCACTTGGCTTGATAGCAATACATGTGAAAATGATCAGACAAGCTTAATATGAGGCAGCAGTGTGAGGCAGCAGTGAAAACAACAACAACCACATTAATAGACCACACCTGGAATACTGTGTCCAGTTCTGGGCACCACAATTTAAGAAGGATGTGGACAAGCTGGAACGTGTGCAGAGGAGGGCAACCAAGATGATCAAGGGTCTGGAAACCAAGCCCTCAGAAGAACGGAACTGGGTATGTTTAATCAAGATAAGAGACTGTGATATGATAGCCATCTTCAAATATCCAGACGGCTATCACGTGAAAGATGGAGCAAGAAGGGTAGTATCTAAACTAATTGATTCAAGTTGCAAGAAAGAAGATTCTAACTAAACATCAGAAATACGTTTCTGACAGTAACAGCTGTTCAACAGTGGAATGGATTCCCCCAGAAGCTATTGGAGGTTTTTAAGCAGAGTTTGGATGTCCACCTGTAATGGGTGCTTGAGATGAGATTCCTGCATTGCAGGGGGTTGGACTAGGTGACCCTCAGGGTACTTCAAATTCTACAATTCTATGGCTCTATGCCAGCAGTGCCAATAAGGCTGCATAGACTAATTTGAAGATGTAATAGCCTCTTACAGTGAGATTTTGGCAGAGGAGAAAATCTGATTGCATTGTATTGTTGGTTTGACTTTGAGAGTCACTCATTAATCATCGTTAATGCTCATTGTTAAGTCTAGGAATTATATTATAGGCTGACACTGCCCACGGCATAGAAATATTACTGATCCAGCTAATAAAAGGTTATGATTCCATCCCTACTATTCAAGGAATCTTGCTGCAGCCTTCACAGTAGAGATTCCAGCTACGTCTATCTATCTGTCTATCAGACCAGGCAACCAATCATTCCTCTCAAAAATTAGTTATTTTGTCCAGCTCCACCCACAGTTTGGATTTTCTTACCTATTGACACCAGGCAGACATATTCACTGAACTGTTTTGGGTGACCACTAAAAACAGTTTTGTTTAGGCAAACATTTGCAGATTTCCAGAATGGGCAGGTGTATTTTAATCTTGTTTTTACTTTACCATTGATTTTAAATATTTTGTAAAAATATTTTGAATAGTTGTTTTTTACACCTTGCCGACAAAGGTCCGTATAGTTAAAGCTTTGGTTTTCCCCGAAGTGATGTATGGAAGTGAGAGCTGGACCATAAAGAAGGCTGATCACCAAAGAATTGATTCTTTTGAATTATGGTCTGGAGGAGACTCTTGAGAGTCCCATGGACTGCAATAAGATCAAACCTATCCATTCTGAAGGAAATCAGCCCCAAGTGCTCACTGGAAAGACAGATCCTGAAGCGGAGGCTCCAATACTTTGGCCACCTCATGAGAAGAGAAGACTCCCTGGAAAAGACCCTGATGTTGGGAAAGATTGAGGGCACAAGGAGAAGGGGACGACAGAGGATAAGATGGTTGGACAGTGTTCTCAAAGCTACTAACATGAGTTTTACCTACTGCAGGAGGCAGTGGAAGACAGGAGTGCCTGGCGTGCTCTGGTCCATGGGGTCATGAAGAGTCGGACATGAGTAAACAACTAAACAACAACAACAACTATTGTTACTGATAGTGTCCTCTTTAAATAAATGAATATTCTTGCTCAGTCATGGAATTTCTTGTGTTGTCTCAAGCAAATCTCTCTTACACACACACACACACACACACACCTACCTTAACCTTCCTCACCAGATTCTTGTAAAGATAAACCAAGATGACCTCACGTATGCTAACTCAATTTCTTTAAAGGAAGGGTGAGCTAAAACCATACCATATGGAACCCAATTCACAGCAAAATAGTTAGATGGATTTTTTGTGCTGTTCCGTGGCTGAATGTGCTTTGCTGTGTTAGGCTGCAGAAACAGCACTAATGCCAAACTACCATGATGTCACTCTTGTCTGGCCAGCTGCTCTCACTGCTCTCCTAAGCAAGTTCCTATTTGGCTTTCCAATAATGACCGTCTGGAAATCATGCTCACATTGCGTGATTTAACTTGGATTTAAAAACAGCTGATACTGTACAGGATCTCAAGTACCTCCTTAGCACCCTTGTCCAGACTGCAAGAACAGGAGGTGCCCCTTTCCACCACCCTAGCTATCTTTCTCTTCAAGGGTGCCAACTTGAATAAAATATTGGGGGAGGCAGGTAAGCCCTGCAAAATAAATCACAAATGAGGCACACACACACAATTTGAATGGCAGTGCCCATCAACTGGGGGGCGGACCACTAAAATATTTTAGGGGGAAACCGAAGGGACCTCAGCCCCTAGGAGGTGGCTCTTATGGTACTAATTGAAGATGCCCAAGTGTTGGTGCTGACCTTTAAAGCCCTAAATGGCCTCAGTCCAGTATACCTGAAGGAGTGTCTCCACCCCCTTCACTCAGCCCGGACACTGAGGGCCAGCTCTGAGGGCCTTCTGGCGGTTCCCTTACTGTGAAAAGTGAGGTTACAGGGAAGCAGGCAGAGGGCCTTCTCAGTAGTGGCGCCCGCCTTGTGGAATGCCCGCCCATCAGATGTCAAGGAAATAAACAACTATCTGACTTTTAGAAGACAACTGAAGGCAGCCCTGTTTAGAGAAGTTTTTAATGTCTGATGTTTTGTTGTATTTTTAATATTTTGTTGGAAGCCACCCAGAGTTGCTGGGGAAGCCCAGCAAGATGGGCGGGGTATAAATAATAAATGATGATGATGATGCCAGAACCCTTTGACAGGGGGCACATGTCATAACCTTGCCTGCAATTTTTGAAGACTATTCAGTGTCTCCAGGACCACAGATTTCACCCTAGATTTCCCTTTTGATGGATTCTACTGGTGACTCTATGATGCAATGATGATGTGACTTAAGTGCGATAGGAAAACATCATCACATGGAATAGGCTTCATTGCCTGCTGTAATGCAGGCTTTATAACATGCTTTATGCCTCTCATAAAGCTGCTGGGACCTTTTGGAAAGGAAGATGCACTATAAACATGAGATATCATTATTCAACTTATTGCATATGCTTTCTCATTTCTTCTTCTCTAAACTCCCCTCTTTAAAAAAAATGCCTTGTTCTCTGAACTCTGCTTCAGCCTTCCCCTCCCTTATTCTTCTTCTTGCAGCAGCAAGTTAAATCATGACAAAGGTCTATCAAAGTCAGGAGTGACAACATCCATCCATCAAAGGGAGCCACAAAACCAGGAAGGCCTCCCAAGCCCACACGCCAATCAACAATCCCCTTTTTATTCCTCCCGCTAAGTTCCCAAATCGATCTTTTATGGAGTTTTAAAATGAGAGCCCACGAAACGATAGCCCCCAAAATTGCAATGCGCCATATGACTTACAATGTCGATAAAATAAAATGAAATATAAAAAAAGAACCTATGGGATTTACATTGCTATGCGTGCAAGGCCATTTACATGTTAGAAGCTCGTTTATGAGGTCCATAAAAGTCTGGGGGATTTACTTTACAATTTGTGGGAGGCCATTTATGATGTTAAGCATCAATTTACAATGTCAACAATTGTGTTAGCCATAAAAATGCAGAGGATATCTATAGCGTTGATTTTCCTCTTCTGTTGCTTTCCTGGTAGTCCCAAGTATACACAGGCATTCTCCTTTATGAGTTGCAAGATGTAGAGCTATGTTGCAAAAGCATTTTCCCCTTAAGTAGATATTATTTGTTTTTCACCAGCATGTCTTAATGACTTTCCAGTCATGCTGTTACTAGGCAGGGATCTGCTTCAACAATAGGGTGCTTTATTGGGCATGGAACTTCTTTAGCAAACCTGATGCTGTCCCTCTCCCCATTGGCCCCAGCTACTCATCCGTCTTTGTCAAATTTCAGTACCCAAACACAACAGTTTAGCAGTTTCTGTTTCAATGAAAACATGATTCCTGTCTATCTGAGTTGCAGGGAATGTCGGTAATACTCAGAGTAAGCCCACTGAAATTAATGGGAATGATGGGCAGAGCAGTCCTAAATATAGGAATATGGATTCAGAATGTGGACGCGGGTGGCACTGTGGGTTAAACCACTGAGCCTCTTGGGCTTGCCGATCAGAAGGTCAGCGGTTCGAATCCCTGCAACAGGGTGAGCTCCCATTGCTCTGTCCCAGCTCCTGCCAACCTAGCAGTTTGAAAGCACGCCAGTGCAAGTAGATAAATAGGTACCGCTGTGGCAGGAAGGTAAACACCATTTCCATGCACTCTGGTTTCTGTCATGATGTCCCGTTGCACCAGAAGTGGTTTAGTCCTGCTGGCCACATGACCTGGAAAGCTGTCTGCAGACAAACGCTGGCTCCCTCGGCCTGAAAGTGAGATGAGCACCGCACCCCATAGTCATCTTTCACTGGACTTAACCATCCAGGGGCCCTTTACCTTTACCTTATAGGAATGTGGCATATCTTGGGACATATCAAAACCATTTGATCTTTGCTCTGATTCAGTGCTAAATATCAGGTTTTCCCAGCGGCAAGTAGAAGAGTGGATAAGCCCTTACTCTTATTCCAAACTTTGCTTAGAGTGAGGGTTACTGATGGCTGAGGTGGTCTAACCCTTGGCAGAAGGCAAATGAAAATTTCTTTGCCTTTCTGCTGCTGGGAGGGGCGCAGAGGGAAGAAACAGCCTGGTGCATCTGCAGCAGCACAGCTGGACACCTCAGCTGCAACAAAACATCTGTCTCCCATATTGCCCCTCTTCACTCACAGCTCACTCCAAGCTTCTCACCTCACAGCCTGCACCAACCCCTTTTGGCGAGGGTATTTCTATCTACAGATAACTTTCTCTTTAATGAAAATGAAATGCACAGAAGAAAAATAGGAATGCAGTCCAAGATGATATAATGATAACAATAACAATAACAATAATATTTTTTTTATTTCTATCCCACCCTCCCCAGCCGAAGCTGGGCTCAGAGCGGCTAATAACAGTAAAAATAACACAGTTTACATAAAATCACAATCAATTAATTGAAATACATTCTAAAATCAGTTCATTCTAAAATCAATCCAGAGTCAAATTAATGGGAACCATTGGGCTAGAGTTCTATGAGGATTATAGAAGGAAGGGGTCAGACTGTGCCTTGGCCAAAGGCCTGGTGGAACAGCTCTGTCTTGCAGGCCCTGTGGAAAGATGTCAAGTCCCGCAGGGCCCTAATCTCTTGTGAAAGAGCATTCCACCAGATCGGGGCCATGGCTGAAAAAGCCCTGGCTCTGGTTGAGGCCAGCCTAACCTCCCTGTGGCCTGGGATCTCCAAGATGTTTTTATTTGAAGACCGTAAGTTCCTCCATGGGACATATCAGGAGAGGCGGTCCCGTAGGTAGGAGGGTCCTAGGCCATATAGGGCTTTAAAGGTTAAAAGCAGCACCTTAAACCTGATCCTGTACTCCACTGGGAGCCAGTGCAGCTGGTATAGCACTGGGTGAATGTGACCCCACGGTGAGGACCCTGTGAGGAGTCTCGCCGTGGCATTCTGCACCCGCTGGAGTTTCTGGGTCAGTCTCAAGGGCAACCCCATGTAGAGTGAGTTACAATAATCAAGTCTATAAAGATAGCATTGGCAGGGCTTAATACAATCTGGAGTATTCATAAAAGTGTTCACTTCCCTGAATTTTACTTGCGGTTCTCCATAACTCCTGGCTAATAGGAGTTTGGTCTTAAAGAAACCTGCCTCTTGCTTCTCCAACCATGTTCGTTCTTCTTTCAAATGATTGATGCCGCTGCCCACCATTAAGAATGCCGGTGCCTCTTGAAATATATTTTGCTCACCTCCGAAATCCTTTGTAGGAGACTGCAGGCCGCATATTCCTCTGCACCTGCTCTTTATGACCCCCCTCAGTCTGCAAGAGATAGTTTATTTGATATGCTGTCAGCAGACTTGAAACAATAAGCTCTGGGGGCTTGAGCCACTGCCCTTCACAAGAGCAAGCTCGGCAGCAGCTCAAAGTTCAGAGGAGGAAGTTCAATGATATTTTAGAATGGGGAAGTGAGAGGCGCTCAGAAGTTGAAAACTTCTGAAGGGTCACTGCTGACCAAGCCAATGTTCTTGGTTTTAAGGTCTTTAAGAGATAGGCCACTTAATACCACTCCCCACAAAATTAAGAAGGAGTAGCATAGCTCTGCCATGGGTAGACAGGTGATAGACTGGACAAGTATCACCAGGAATCTTTTGGTTTGTTGCTGTTGTCATTCGTCTTTCTCGGAAGACCATGGAAGAATGTGCCTTCAGGGGTAAAGTCAAATCATCAAAGAGTTACAGCTCCTGGTGTGGCTGTAGAGGCCGATACAGGAGAAACATGTTTTATTGCAGGTGGGGCAGATGAAGGTGTCAGGTTGTGATGCTGCAGATACACCAGAGCATTTTCATTTCTCTGGGCTCCTCCCAGATCTTTTTCAGATTTTTAGGTACAACTGGAAATATTTAAAAATGAAATGTTTTACAAAATCATGCATGGCATGGAGTTCCCTGTGAATTGGGGCTGGTTTTGAAACCCCTCTGGGATTTGTAACTCTGGGAGGAGGGATACAAGTTTCCTAAGAACTCCCATCATCCTTAACAAACTACAGCTCCCAGGATTCTTTGTGGGAAGGGATGGATGTTTAAAGTGGCATCGTAGTGCTTTAAATGTATGGTGTGAATCTGGTCACAGTCAGCCATTATGGTCTTTATCTTGACTTCTTTGTCCAGACTGTAGATGACCTCCAAGGGTACTTGACCTCTGAGTTTCAGGGTGGGGTGATGCCTTTGTGTCCTGCTTCACAGAGATCTCTAGCTAGCCTCTGAAGTACACAGGGTGCTGGATATAGATGGACCCTAGATGTAATTCAACACAACCCTTGTGGGTTGCATCCAAATGTGCCCCTCATATTTTTACCCATCAGAGATGGGGAAAGTGGTTATTGTCTCCAACTCCATCTATCCACCTCTCGCCCATGCAACCATAAACCTGTTCCAGAAGGTCGATGGCTTCTTGGAACAGTGTGGGAACTGATGCTGGGGGGAAGCAAACTGGTGAGAAACATCTCCTTCCTATTCCCCTGATGGGAGCCTCTGCTGGATCAAATAGATTTCTTTTAGCAGGAAAAAAACCACACATGAATACAGCCTTATGCTACATTTTGATGCTTTGGGCTATTGAATATTGGCATTTTGTGACTGAAAGAGAAAAAGAGGGTGGATAGGGAGACTGCTCCTGTCTCTTGGTATCTGCTGAGCACAAACCCTCTTTATATTCATATTACTTTCCCAAAAAAACACAAATATGTTTAAAAATGCAACAGTCCAGAATGTTCCTTTCATTGGGAAAAAAACACCTCAAAGCCCTTTTTGAAAAGCTTTCTCTTTTTTTCACGGGCGTCTCAGCATGCATTCTCTGCGGGATCACCTGTGCAGAGCTCAGCCAGAGTTTCCTGCTTGCCTGCTGGCTTCTGCCTTATTACTTATGCACAATTTGCCCTTTGAGATTTGCTGAGCTAATCAGAAGCAGTGCCTGTATTTGGCAAAGTGGGATAGCCCCCAGATCAGGAATCCTTAGTGGCAGGTTGGTGTTGACTTAGTATAAATGGCAGTCTAGGTTGGGCTTATTGATCTCCCAGCAATGCAAGTCTGCCTGCTGCCAATTTCTTAGCAGCCTGCTGCTTAGTTATCAAGCGCATGGTTACAGGTTTGCCACGGGTACTTTCTAAAATGGTAGAGCAGGAATTGTGGAATCTGTGGCCAACGTAAGTTGTGCACATCCCACTATTAGATGTGCACATTCTTTGTGAGAGGATAGCTCTCAGGGTCTGGGAAGGATGTCAATGGGAGAGGAACTGGTGGAACCTTGTATGCACTAGTGCATGCTTGTGTGTGAGAGAAGAATATCAGAGTGAAGGACCAGAGCATTTATTTAATGTTTCAATTCAAAAGCAAGTGAATACAGAGCTCAGATACTTCACACATGGTCATGTGGAATGGCTATAGCAGAGATCTGGTCTCTGGGATCCTAGGGTCAGTTGGTCCTAAGTAAGAGAGGACTTTGCAGTCTCACCTCATCCTCGTGATGATGACCAGGTGGAATGGCCACTGATGATGATGAGGTCCTTCCTGAGAGTGAAAAGTCCCCTGATGTTCTAGCTCAAAAGGTTTAGGGGAAACCACAATCCTTCAGTTGCCTGATCCTAGCTGATCACAAGTGGGTTTCCAGGCAAAAAACCCTGTCTGAGATATGCTGCGTACATTAACATCCATAGTTCAGAGACAGCATCTCATATTCAGTCCTTGGCTTCTCCAGGTAAAGCTAGAAGAGTCTCTCTGAAACCCTGGAAGGCCACTGTTAAATGAAGCCAAGAATCTGCTAGATGGACCCATGGTCTGACTCTTTATGCTACAGCTTCCTATGCCCAATTGCACAGCCAATTGTTAAAGGATGGGATCTACTATTACAGGATGTCATGGTGGCTGCCAACAATTTCATTTCCCAAAAGGTGAAAGAAGCAACAAGGGGGCCATCTTTCTTGGATCTGGTCCTCACCAGCACAGAGAAGAACTGATTGATGAAGTGGAAGTACACACAGGGGCAAAGTATCCTATCACATTTCTCACTAAGAATATTATATTCAAAAAAGCCATAGCTCAAGATTTGGATGATGGACTCAAGGGCATCCTGATCAAATTTGCAGATGACACCAAACTGGGAGGGGTGGCTAACACCCCAGAGGACAGGATCACACTTCAAAACGACCTTGACAGATTAGAGAACTGGGCCAAAACAAACAAGATGAACTTTAACAGGGAGAAATGTAAAGTGTTGCACTTGGGCAAAAAAATGAAAGGCACAAATACAAGATGGGTGACACCTGGGTTGAGAGCAGTACATGTGAAAAGGATCTAGGAGTCTTGGTTGACCACAAACTTGACATGAGCCAACAGTGTGACGCGGCAGCTAAAAAAGCCAATGCAATTCTGGGCCTCATCAATAGGAGTATAGCATCTGGATCAAGGGAAGTAATAGTGCCACTGTATTCTGCTCTGGTCAGACCTCACCTGGAGTACTGTGTCCAGTTCTGGGCACCACAGTTCAAGAAGGACACTGACAAACTGGAACGTGTCCAGAGGAGGGCAACCAAAATGGTCAAAGGCCTGGAAACGATGCCTTATGAGGAACGGCTAAGGGAGCTGGGCATGTTTAGCCTGGAGAAGAGGAGGTTAAGGGGTGATATGATAGCCATGTTCAAATATATAAAAGGATGTCACATAGAGGAGGGAGAAAGGTTGTTTTCTGCTGCTCCAGAGAAGCGGACACGGAGCAATGGATCCAAACTACAAGAAAGAAGATTCCACCTAAACATTAGGAAGAACTTCCTGACAGTAAGAGCTGTTCGACAGTGGAATTTGCTGCCAAGGAGTGTGGTGGAGTCTCCTTCTTTGAAGGTCTTTAAGCAGAGGCTTGACAACCATATATCAGGAGTGCTCTGATGGTGTTTCCTGCTTGGCAGGGGGTTGGACTCGATGGCCCTTGTGGTCTCTTCCAACTCTATGATTCTATGATTCTATGATTCTAAGATTTGGACTCCTAAATCTCCACAGGAACACAAATGGCCCTCATATGGGGCTCACTAACAATGCCATGCCATTATTTCAGGAGACAGTTAAATCTGACAAAGCAATACTTGGGGGGCAGACAAATGATCCAGATACATAACGTAACTAGGAAATTCAAAAGTTAAACAGATATCTTGTTCTGATCCAAAGACATTAGATCCGGTTAGACTCGTTTTATCAACATTTGTCTTTATCTTTCAGCAAATTAGATTATCATCGAGTTCATTGATTCCTGTAAATAAATAAGGTAATCCAATATTGAAACAGCTGTGATTATCTCACAGAAGACATCAGACGCAGTAGAATGGTCTCTCTTCCTCTCTCCCCACCCCCTTGCCTTTCCCTTCTTTCAGGCAGTCTGAACTGCCAGTTTTACAAATGGATAATCCCTAAGAGGGTAAGTAGCTAGCTGAAGAAGTGTCACTTTTTTGCCTCCAAGGACAGCTTTATGGACTGCCAAGTGTGACGAAGACCATTATTAGGATGGTAGTTACCGGCAATGAATGCTTTGTCAGTCTCTGTAAGGGAAAATACCACAGCAATGAAAATATCTTGACTAGTAGCAAATGATGGTCAAATCATTAGCACTTTGCAACAAAAGCTGATCTACTGTTGCTCACTCCTGGGATGTTTCTTAATGAGTCTTGTCACTCTGAAAGCTGTAAAGGTAAGAGACTAAGAGGACATAGCCCTGGGTCCAATAGCACTCCCTCCAAGTATTCCTATTTTCCAGGGACAGCCCTGGATTTTCAGAAACCCTATCAGTTTCTGGTTAGATCCTGGAATCTCCTGCTTTTCCTTTGGGTCAGTGGTGGCGCATATGCCCACGCTGCCCAGGGCGGGTGCACTTCAGAGGGGGGCGGGGCATGGAGGGTGCCCTCCCAGGCAAGTAGCCCACAGGGGTGGAGCGAGCCACCGATGGCAGACATTTGGTGCGCCGCCCTCCTGCAACTGCCAAATGTCACCCCTCTCAGCGAAGACACCCGGGGCGGTCTTCCTCCACCACACACTCCTCCCTCCGCCCCTGCTTAAAGGTAAAGGGACCCCTGACCATTAGGTCCAGTCGTGGCTGACTCTGGGGTTGCGGCGCTCATCTCGCTTTATTGGCCGAGGGAGCCGGCGTACAGCTTCCAGGTCATGTGGCCAGCATGACTAAGCCACTTCTGGTGAACCAGAGCAGTGCACAGAAATGCCATTTACCTTCCCACTGGAGCGGTACCTATTTATCTACATGCACTTTGGCATGCTTTTGAACTGCTAGCTTGGCAGGAGCAGGGACCAAGCAATGGGAGCTCACCCTGTCGCAGGGATTCAAACCACTGACTTTCTGATTGGCAAGTCCTAGGCTCAGTGGTTTAACCGACAGCGGCACCCATGTCCCTCCACCCCTGCTTAGGGTGTCCCTATTTACATCAGAGAAAGGTTGGAGGGTATGGAGTTATGTGACCCCCTGAGCCAAGAGGATAAGTAACCATGCAGCCTTTAGAATACACTGAAAGGCAGCACTGTATAGGGAAGATTTTTTTTTAATGTTCAGTGTTTTAGTGTGTGTGTGTGTGTGTGTGTGTGTGTGTATACAGCCACCCAGAGTGGTTGGGGCAATACAGTCAGATGGGTGGGGTATAAATAATAAAATCATTGTTGCTGTTATTATTGTTCTCATTATTATGGAATAGGATGTTTCTATTTTCATCAAATAAATGTTGGCAGGTATGTGCAGGAACCCATGATCACCAGCCTGGATGTTGAGAGATTCTTCATCGTTGCCCTTTTGGAAAAGAAAATACTGGATTATGTTCTTAGCAGGCCCAATGTCAACTGCTGGCCAGGGCAGGTAATGCCTGAGGCCCCCAGAAATCAGAAGGGCCCCTCACCAACCTGACCTGCCACCAACTCAGTCACCACAGGGTCTGGTTCCCATTCCCAGTTGCTTGGCCACTTCCACCTCCCTGGCCAAAAGAGACCTTCTTCTCAGAGCAAGGCCTTCTGGATAAGGTGGCCAGGCATTGTATGCACTGTCACTGTGTTTTTCCACAATGACAATAAAGTCCTTTTAAACTTATATTTTTTTTATTTTTAAAAAACTTTGGGAAAAAATGGAGAGTATCCAATGTACTTGTTCAGTTAGGACAAGGATTTCCTCCAACTAACTCTTCAGCAAATAAACAGTAGTAGGAACATTAAGCAAGCCTCCCCCAATTTGCAAATGCAAGCAGCAGTTAGCAGTCTGGCCATTGTTTCTATCCTCCACAAGACCCTGGAATTAGCATAATCACTTGGCCTTGTGTTTGTGGGGTGAGGAGAGTGGCAGAGGAAGAGGTGGAGAAAATCCTGTGTTTCTTTTTTCCTAAGATGGGGAGGGAGAAAAAGAGCAAAGCTCAGAAACGGTCTCAGAAAAACGTCTTCTTAGAAATTTTGACTCGGCTCAAGTCAATAACAGAGAAAAACAGAAACTGAGCCAGAGGACTGAGACATCAGAGCTGAACTGCATTAAGAAGTCAAGGAGATGAATAAAATTATGTTGTTGTTGTTTAAAAAAGAATTCAAAGAAAGCAGGAAGGAAAGCTGAGTTAGCTTCCCTGCAGAAGGAATCTTTTGCCTAAATAAGGCCTTCTTCAGCAGTAGTGACAATGAATGAATAGGCCACTGCAAGGAGAAGGAGAATTGCGACCAGGGGTGAAATGAATCTCTCCTTACCTTAGAAGGAATGCCTATGGCTCATCTGTAGAGTATCTACCTTGCATGCAGAAATCACAGGTTCAGTCCCTTGTGCCTGAAAGATAACCCTGCCTGCAATCTGGAAGAGCTGCTTCCAGTCAGTGTAGATCAGGAGTAGTCAACCTTTTTATACCTACCGCCCACTAATGCATCTTTCTTGATGGTAAAATTTCCTTACTGCCCACCAGTGCTCAATGGAAGGAGGATTCATGTAGTGTTGTAGAACCCCCTACCGCCCACCTAGAATCCTGAAACGCCCACTAGTGGAAGGTAGGGACCAGGTTGACAGCCTCTGGTGTAGATAATACTGAGCACAATGGACCAATGGACCTGATACAAGGTAGCTTCATATGTTGCTATGAAAAGGGAACCTACTTCAGATCAGCTTTAAATAAAGAACATTCTTTTGAGAGCCAACAAGAGTCTGAAATTCTGTCGTGGTGGTTTAGAACCTGCAGACTATGGGAATTTTGGTGCAAAAATGGACACCAGTAATTTAAAATGAGATCAACCATTTTGGCACGACTCAGTATAAGGCAGCTTCCTATGTCAACTGGAATGGTCCTCAGGATGATGATGATGATGATAATTTATTATTTACACCCCACTCATCTGGGTGGGTTTCCCCAGCCACTCTGGGTGGGTTTCCCCAGCCACTCTGGGTGGCTCCCATAAAATATTAAAATACAATAGTCCATCAAACATTAAAAGCTTCCCTAAACAGGGCTGCCTTCAGATGTCTTCTAAATGTCAGGTAGTTGTTTATTTCTTTGACATCTGGTGGGAGGGTGTTCCACAGGGCGGGCCCCACTACCGAGAAGGCCCTCTGCCTGGTTGACTTCTCACAGTGAGGGAACCACCAAAAGGTCCTCAGCGCTGGACCTCAGTGTCCGGGCAGAACGATGGGAGATGCTCCTTCAGGTATACTGGACCAAGGCCGTTGAGGGCTTGGAAGGTCAGCACCAACACTTTGAATTGTGCTCAGAAATGTACTGGGAGCCAATGTAGGTCTTTCAAGACTAGTGTTATGTGGTCTCAGCAGCCGCACCCAGTCACCAGTCTAGCTGCCGCATTCTGGATTAGTTGTAGTTTCCGGGTCACCTTCAAAGGTAGCCCCACGTAGAGCGCATTTCAGTAGTCCAAGTGAGAGATAACTAGAGCATGCACCACTCTGGCGAGACAGTCCGCGGGCAGATAGGGTCTCAGCCTGCATACCAGATGAAGCTGGTAAACAGCTGCCCTGGACACAGAATTGACCTGTGCCTCCATGGACAGCTGCGAGTCCAAAATGCTGTGCACCTGGTCCTTCAGAGGCACAGTTACCCCATTCAGGACCAGGGAGTCCTCCATACCTGCCCGTCTCCTGTCCCACCAAAACAGTACTTCTGTCTTGTCAGGATTCACCCTCAATCTGTTAGCCGCCATCCATCCTCCAACCGCCTCCAGACACTCCAGATGATGAGGTTACAGAACGATTAGAAGAAGAAGAAGAAGAGTTTGGATTTGATATCCCGCCTTTCACTCCCTTTAAGGAGTCTCAAAGCGGCTAACACTCTCCTTTCCCTTCCTCCCCCACAACAAACACTCTGTGAGGTGAGTGGGGCTGAGAGACTTCAAAGAAGTGTGACTGGCCCAAGGTCACCCAGCAGCTGCATGTGGAGGAGTGGAGACTCAAACCTGGTTCCCCAGATTACAAGACTACCGCTCTTAACCACTACACCACACTGGCTAATCACTGGGTGATTACCCAACCACTTCTGCTTTCAGAGGGCAAAAAAATATAAAAATAAAATGGTGGCTCGTGCTGTGTTCCTGAAAGCCTGTGTACTATGCTGGCTTAAAGAATGGCTGGGTGCTTGGGGGAAGTTGCATGACAAAAGGATATGGAGAGATGAGACAGGATGGATTTCACATGCTGATGTGAACTAACTAAATCTATGCTTTCAGGTCTCTGGTCAAATACAGAATATTACATTATGAATATTTGATAGATGTCACCGGGATCCACAGGAGCGGATTAAAGGGTGCAAAATCTTTTCAGCACCATCCTTACAAATGCCGACACGCACACTCTGGTTTGCAGAAGAGGGACATCTTTTCAAATTTCCTGTCTGGCAGGCTGCACTTGTGCCAGGTTATGATGATTGATCTACTGGTGTACAGAATATAATGTCAGCATGTTAGCCAATCCCCACCTCATTTAATCTTACTTATCACAGTGTGTAGCACCACACGGACGGATGCGTCAGGGAGAGGAAATACATCTGCAGTGGAGAATCATTATTATCATCGGAGAGAGACAGAAGAAGTCAGGATTTGTTTTAAAGCAGATGGCAACTGAAAGCTCTATTGTACTGCTAGTGCCGCAGCGGGGGCAGCACCGAAGCAGAGAAAATGAGCACCTGTACCCTTTGTCAAACTGCGACCTTCTACAGTGGTAAATGTGGGGGCAATTCCCCATGGAATAATGGGAAGCTTCCCCATGGCTCGCTCCTGTGGCATGCCTAAAGGAACATCATGTATGCAGTCTGGAGGCAGGGCAGGATGCAGATGGGGAGTCAAGCTGGAGGGTAAAGGACCCCTGGATGGTTGAGCCCAGTTGAATTTGACAATGGGGTGTGGCGCTCATCTTGCTATCAGGCTGAGCCAGCATTTGTCCACAGACAGCTTTCCAGGTCATGTGACCACTTCTGGTGCAATGGAACACCGTGACGGAAGCTAGAGCACACAGAAACACTGCTTACCTGTCCACCACCGCGGTACCTATTTATCTACTCACACTTTTGAACTGCTAGGTTGGCAGGAGTTGAGCAGAGCAACAGAAGCTCTGTTAGGAGCTCATCCCACTCTCGAGTAGGACCCTGGCAGAGACACATGCCCAACTGGCATGTTCCCTCCCTCCAGGTCGATCGTTCGGGAATTTCAAAAGCTTTCTTCTGCCTGAACATCACAGCGACCGATGCCATCAGACATCAGCACACTTAGGGATCTGCAGAGTCTTCGCAGCTTGTGTAACAGAACTCAGTAACTCAGCATTTTGGCTAATCTTCTTTATACACATATAAACACGCACAGAGCACTGCAACATAGCTCCCTCTCTCTCTAGCATCAGACAGCAAAGAGAGAAGGAACAAAGGACAGTAGTCCCACTTCACGGAACACAATAACACAAAAATCCTGTGTCTGTCACTTCCCACTTTGTGGAATCAAAAAATACACCGTCATGTGATAGACAAAAAATCCCATGACTGCAATCATGGAGCAGGAATTCTAACATTCTAACCCCGCCACATGGATTTCAAACTGCCGACCTTCCGATCGGCAAGCTCAAGAGGCTTGGTGGTTTAGACCAGTGTTTCCCAAACGTTTTTGGGCAACGGCACACCTGTTTACCGGAAAAAAATCTCGCGGCACACCACCATTAAAGCCCCGCCCCGTGACGTCAGCGCGCAGCGTCACGCCGGGAGGGACGCACAAAAGTGAAAGTTTTTTCCCTTCCCCTTGCCGGGGTGGGAGGAGGCAGCAGAGCGAGGGACTGAGGGACGGCGGCAGCTGAGGCGGCGGCGATAGCGGGCGGAGGAGGAGCCGTCGCCGGGAGTTGCTGCTGCTGCTGTTGCTGCTGCTGCCCGGACATGCCGGCCTCCTCCTCCTCCGCTGTCTCGCAAGCAACCCACCCTCCCCCCGCTTCCCCAGACCATCTCCCCCCCCACCGCCGTGTCCCCTACCTGTGCTGCAGCCCCACTAGCCCCAGCGTGATCACATGGGGCACGTCCAGCTCCGTGGGCCACAGGCCGGAGGCGATGCACCCGAACACGCCGCACTCCTCCCGAATCCCCAGCTCCTCGAATTCCATGGTGCCCGAGCGAACACGTGTTGTTGTCAGCGCAGCTGCTTCTGTTATTGCCGCTGCTGCCTCCTGCCGCCGCCTGGGTTTGAGGGGGGTGGGCGGAGGAGGAGGAGAAGGAGGCGGCGGCCTCAGAGGCGCGAGTTCCTCTCCGCGCCCACCCCTTGCGCCCGCCTCATTTACATGCATACATTACGAAGGGGCGAAATTCCCCGCCTCGGGGCTGCTCCGCGTGGTGGAGTTGGTTTCCCCACCCCAGAGGAGCAGAGCAAGAGAGGTCGCCTTCGGGGCGGGGGGGGGCTACTTTGTATCTGCCTTTGGACACAAGTTAGCTCCCGCTCGCTCTTTCTCTCTCCCCACAAGTTAACTTTGTTTCCCTCTCTCTTTCTCTCCGCGCGCGCGCGCTTCTGAGAGCGAGTTTTGCCCAGTGGCTCCGAGAGTGTAAACGGCTGGCTGAAGTGCTGAGGAGACCGCGAAGGGCGGAGGGAGCTGGGCTTTGCGCGCGACGGAAGGGGTTATTCCCCCCCCTTATGGAAACGGGGTTTGAGGGAATAAGGGGTAGGGAGGAGACTTCGGTTTTTGCGCGACTGAGCAGGGGAAGGGGGCGTCGGCGGGCGCTCGCCTCAGATTGGAGAAACGCTACCAAAGGGTTGTGAGCGGGGGGGGGTGTGTTAAAAACATCCCTCCCTCCGTGGGTGGAGGAAAGGGGGCTGGGAGGCAGGATGTGGCCCCGGCGGAGAGTTTTAGGTGGCCCAACCCCTTCCCTTTCCCAATGAGGTGGAAGCATTGGCGGGTTTCTGCAACCGCGCCCCGCCCCCTTCCGCCGTCCGTGCCCCCCCTCCCTTCGTACGCAGCCCCAAAAGTGCCTCCGGACTCCGAACGCGCTTCTTTTTCGGGTCGCTTCCCTCTCGCGCGCTGCTCACTTGGTTTTGTTCTCTCCTAGGCGCCCGACTCGCCCGCCTCCCTCCCACGGCACACCAGCCGGTGTCTCACGGCACACTAGTGTGCCGCGGAACACCGGTTGGGAAACACTGGTTTAGACCACAGAGCCAACTGCACAGGGCTGAAGTTTGTGTTGAGCAATTCCCAGACTAAAAGACTATGCAGAAGCAGTTTGATGGCTGGGGCTGAGGTGCTATGCTAGCTTCTAAGCTGGTAGGCCACAGCTGCTAACCAGCAAGGAGAGGGGTGAGAAGGTAGATGTGGTGCAAACATTCACAAGTAGGGCCAATCTGGTCTTTGGAATTAACCAACCCCCCCTCCCTACAGCAAAACATGTGGTGTAGGTGAAAATTATTGGGATGAGCTGTGGCTCAGTGGAAGAGCCCACAATCTACATGCAGAAGGTCCCAAGTTCAGTTCCCATAATCTCCAGGAAAGACTGGGAGAGACCCCCTCATATGAAACCCTGGAAATTTGCTGCCAGTCATGGTGCACAATACTGGGTGAGATGGGCCAATGATCAGATTCAATACTGGGCAGTCTTCTATGCTCTAAGTTGGGCCCACCAGCCAATCAAGACCCCCCCCCAAAAAAAAACCTGTTTGGACTCAGAGGCACCAACTTGCACCAAAGATGGGGGGGGGGGCAGGTCATGCATGCAAACATCCTCAGCTCCTATTATTCCCAGGGATGTAGATGTTGCAAGGGGCAAAAAGGCCAGGGGGGATGTAGAGTTGCCGTATAAAAGGCATCCCATCTCCCACCCTCATTGCATTGTGTTAAGGGAATGAATGCACACATTTCTGTCTCCCCCCTCTTGCATCATAGGAGAGGCACAGAGACTCAAAAGAGATTGAATGTGTGAACCCGCCCAACGCCTAGTGGCTTCTATAAGCCTAAAGATTTCTCTTCCATTAAGTTCAGTTGACTTTGTGAAAGAGACGGTAATGAAAGCATTCATTGTGAAGAAAAATCTCTACACGGTAGGAAGAGAAGATGACTCAGATTGAAATACTAAGTAGTTCATAAGTAGGAGGGGAGAGTTGGAGGTGCAATATGCCTACTTTTAATCTTCCAGTGAATTGATATTCAGCGTGAGTGGCAGGGGCTTTCAAATCCTATCTCACACACATCACCAAAGGAAGGTCCTTTGGTGAAGGGGTGGGCTGAGCCCAAACTGCTCAGTTCTTCGTTAACGTTTTCAGCAATATTTAAAAAAAAGCTTGTTTGCACTTCTTGTGCAAATGTTTGCTTAATTTGTTTGGTTTTGTTGTCCTCACTTGTCCTACTAAGTTGCCATCACTTGCTGTCAATTACAATCTAATAATGTTAGATTGAGAAGAGAAGACTCCCTGGAAAAGACCTTGATGTTGGGAACGATTGAGGGCACAAGGAGAAGGGGACGATGAGATGGTTGGACAGTGTTCTCGAAGCTACCAGCATGAGTTTGACCAAATTGTGGGAGGCAGTGGAAGACAGGAGTGCCTGGCGTGCTCTGGTCCATGGGGTTACGAAGAGTCAGACGTGACTAAACAACTAAACAATGACAGAGTTAAATCTGATTGGATCCCAGATTGGGTAGGGCATGCCTAGTGCAGGAAGAAAGAATCAGCACGTATCAGTATTTTTTGGGGGGGGGTAGGGAGAGAGCTTCAAAGCAGCAGCTGGTGTTGGATGTGGGCCAACAGATTTCGGAGAAGTGGGTTGAGGGGAAAAGTGATTAAAATATCCTAATTATTGAAATCAAAAGTGGGAATTGTTTGGGGTGCTATAGGAAGTGGGAAACTTGATTTTCACTAGGCTGTGCATTAATATACATTTTCAAGGTCAGCTTGAAGGAACTGATTGCCAATCGATATGAGCGGACACATGGTATACTTACCAAATATTTATCTATCTCTCCTAATATATATTAAATGGCTTCAGCCCTGTATATCTGAAGGAACATCTCTACCTCCAGCATTCAGCCTGGACACTGAAATCCAGCTCCAAGGGCCTTCTTGCAGTTACCGCATTGCAAGAAGTGAAGTTACAGGGAACCGGGGACAGGGGCTTCTTGGTAATGGCACTTTCCCATCAGATGTCAAGGAAATACAGGATTTTTTTTAAAAAAAAAATATTTGGTGTTATGTTGTGATTGTAATATTTTGTTAGAAGCTGCCCAGAATGGTTGGGGCAACCCAGTCAGGTGGGCCGCATATGAATAAAATAATTATGATGGTGGTGGTGGTGATAATGATGAGAAGAAGATCGTGATGATGATTGGGGGTCTGAGTCCCATCCCAGCAGACATTGGGCGGTGGGGGTGTAGAGGTCTTAACCCCATGGAGTTGGGGTTTGCCAAGTGAGGGGTTTGATGAGGTCTAGGATCGGGGAGTTGTGATGGGTTTGTGAGGGCAGCTGGGGTTGGTGAGTGAAGAAAGCAGGGGTAAGAAATATAATACCATAAGAAGTGTCCTGCTGGATCAGGTCAGTGGTCCATCTATTCCAGCATCCTCTTCCCACATTGTCCAAACTGATGTTTATGGGAAGCTCACTGGGAGGACCTGAGGGCATCACTCACCCCCCCCCGTGGTTCCCCATAATTGGTATTCAGATGCTCACTGCCTCTGACAATGGAGGTACAACATAGGCCTCATAGCTAGCAACCACTGTGTATTTGCCTAAGCATCTTTTCAAGCCACTCAAGTTGGTGGCCACCACTGCACATTGGGGTAGGGGATTCCATAATTTAACTGCGTACTGTGTGAGGCAGTATTTCCTTTTATCTATTCCATATCTTCCAGCATTCATATAGAAAACATTCCCAAAGTTCCCCTAGTACATTATCAGTATTCTGTAGTGTAAAGTAGGCACACATTGCTGGCCACGTAGAGAATACTCCAGAGGACCCAAGACGATCAAGGGCCTGGAAACCAAGCCTTACAAGGAGCACTTGAAGAAGCTGGATATGTTTAGCCTGGAAAAGAGAAGACTGAGAGGAGATATGATAGCCATCTTCAAATATCTCAAGGACTGTCACATGGAAGAGGGAACAAGTTTGTTTTCTCCTACTCTGGAGGACTCAAACCAATGGCTTCAGGTTACAAGAACACCAGGAAGAACTTTCGGATAGTAAGGCTGTTCGGCTGTGGAATGGTCTCCTTCGGGAGGTGGTGGACTCTCCTTCCTTGTAGGTTTTTAAGCAGAGGCTGGATGGTCATCTGTCATGGATGCTTTAGTTGAGACTCCTGCATTGCAGGGGGTTAGACTAGATCACCCCTGGGGTACCTTCCAACTCTACAGTCCTATGAGTCTATGATTCTGTGAGGAATTCTTCTGCAATGTAACAAATGCATAAGATCAGTTATAAATGTGCAAACCAACGAACAAAGCCAACTCCATCATGACTTCAGTCTGATGAGTAGGGGGTTAATGCAAACACTGAAGCTACATTTTCAAATAACATGGATGTACTCAGATAACTGTAAAACATATACAGTATACGTGTGTGTGTGTGCACACACACACATTCCCTTGGCACCAAGTCTTGCTGTCATTCCAATTTTAAAAGCCCTCTAAAACCATATGGTTGCAATTATCTCTGAAACCATAGTTGGGAGAGCAGCCACCCATCCCTGGATGAGTGTTTTGTCTTTCATATATGGTGCTCTGAAATTGTGATCTACCATCTGGTGTGTGATCTGGCTTGGACTAAACAACTTCTCTGTATCTCTAGAGGATAATAATGATAACCAATATTATAGCACAGCCATGTGTAAGGACATAGAATCATAGAATTGTAGAGTTAGAAGGGACCACAAAGGTCATATTATAGTCCAACCCTCTGAGGTGAAGAGGTGAAGAAATATTTTGCCCAACATGGGGTTCATTTCAAACACTGCTTTAAACTTTGGGCAAGCAGAGATCAGCTGCAACAGCTTGTTTAGCCTAACAGCAGAGTAATCCCTCCCTCCCTCCCATATTTTAACTTCCATATTGATTCTAGAAAATCAAACCAGGGTGTGAATATTCTTGTTCTCTCTTCAGTAATATAAAATAGGGCGACACTATATTGAAATGAGGGTGAGTAAGCAACACTGGGAGCTTTTCCTTGAAACCTGTAACAAGGAGAGGCTTGAAAGCATGTCTGTAGCTGCTTTAGAGAGAAGTCAGGTATCATAGCCACAAGGCACTACCCCCCCATATGATGCTTTTTGGGGGGGTCGGAAAGCATGAAACATGATACCACCCTAATATTTGCAGAAATCCATTATTTTCTGTTGCAGATATGGGTGTATGCACACACACATACATATACACAAAGTTTACTGCTGTTGATAAGCATCCAAAACAGGCAGCAATTTTGAGGATATTGTTTTAGGGTATATGGGGTGGGATGGGAATAGTGACTGGATGTGTGGAATAATGTGTAATTAACTGAGTTGAGGATGCCCACCCACTTCAGAAAAAGCATTTTGTTACTCCATTTGTTTTTGCATTGAAATGTCATTTCAAATGAATTCATTTCATTATTCATTCATTCTGCGTTAGGAGACCAGAAATAATGAGACAAGAAACAAGTGTGGGGTAAAGCTAGGGCCACTTTATTAAATAAAACATTAGAACACAACGAACTTAAGAACCGCATTGCGGGGAAATGGAAACTATGTATTGAAAATAACCCCCCACCTCTGCCTGGCTCCTAAGCCTGTTGACTTGGCAAGTCTACCATCACCCCCTCACTCTGGGAAATTCCCAGAGTGGTTTAACAGTCAATCACCCTTCCCAGAGAACTCTGGGAAATGTAGCTTTGTAAGCAGTATCAGGACCTTCAAATATCCTCAGCATCCTTAGCAAACTACAGCTCCCAGGATTCTTTGTGGGAAGTCATGTATGTTTAAAGTTGCATCACAGTGCTTAAAATGCATGGTGTGAGTGCAGCCACAGTCAGAGTCATTATTGTCTTTACCTTGACTTCTGTGCATGGCCATAGCCAGGGGGCAGGGGTGGCAGCTGCCCCCTCCCCTAAATCAAATAAAAATACTTAACTGAAAGTAGAAATAATCAGACTATTTGAAGCTGAAATGCTCGCAAAGAGCAGTCAAAAGAGCTGAACATAGCAGACAGAGGCAGAAGAGGTGGAAATATTTTACCCTACCACAAAGAAGGCTCTGTTCATCTTTCTTGCTTGGCCAGGCACCATTTTTACCATAGAGAGGTCATTCAGTACCTTGTGGAGAATAAAGACCTGGCTAAGGTCAACAAGGGACGCGGGTGGCGCTGTGGGTTAAACCACAGAGCCCAGGGCTTGCCAATAAGAGGGTTGGTGGTTCTAATCCCCGTGATGGGGTGAGCTCCCATTGCTCGGTCCCAGCTCCTGGCAGCCTAGCAGTTCAAAAGCACATCAAAGTGCAAGTAGATAAATAGGTACTGGTCCGGCAGGAAGGTAAACGGCGTTTCCGTGTGCTGCTCTGGTTTGCCAGAAGTGGCTTAGCCATGCTGGCCACATGACCCGGAAGCTGTACACCGGCTCCCTCAGCCAATAAAGCAAGATGAGTGCCGCAACCCCAGAGTCGGCCACGACTGGACCTAATAGTCAGGAATCCCTTTACCTTTACCTAAGGTCAACAATGACAGGGGAGCATCTCAATGGGCTGTGCATACTGAGTGTACACACACACACACACAAAAAAAAACTGCATTGGGAAAGAAGAAGGAATTTGAGAAATAACTGCTGTAAAGGTTTTCAGCAAATCCAAAAAAACTTGTTTTAGTTTAAATAAATAAGATGAAAAAGGTGTGCTCTTTGTAATTTTGCAAAATATATCTGTTTACCACATGAAAGGTGCTCTCTGGTGTTAATTCACACACACAGAGACACACACAGAGAGAGAGAAGTTTTCAAATGACTAGAGATTTTGACAGATTTTTCTGAGCGCTTGGGGTCAAAAGAAAATAATTTAAAACAACTGTTGTCGAGACATTTCAAGATGAATCTGCTAGACAGAGCCAGACAGAGGGTGATGACAGGTGGGGGTCCTTCCCCCCCCCCAACATAAATCCTGACTATGCCCATGCTTCTGTGTACAGACCGTAGATGACTCCGAGGGTACTTGACCTCTGAGTTTCAGATGACGGAGATAGACATTCTGGGTGGGGTGTTGCCTTTGTGTCCCACTTCACAGAGATCTCTAGCTGGCCTCTGAAGAAAACAGGATACTGGCTATGAATGAACCCTAGATGTAATTCAACATGGCCCTTGTGGGTTGCAACCAAATGTGCTCCTCACATTTGGATGGAAGCCACCTTGATCCATCAGAGATGGGGAGAGAGGCTATTGTTTCCAATTCCCTCTATTCTGCCCTCCCTGTAAACATGCTCCAGAGGGTTGACGACCTGTTAAACCACTCCTAGAATTCTACAGGGGAAGCCATGACTGTTCGAAGTGACATCGTAGCCCTTTAAACATATGGCAAGAGTGTGGCTGTAGTGTTGCTCTTGCAGAACTAAGCAGGGAGGAGGAGGAGGAGGACAAAACTGGAATCAGCTGGCTCTGCCTGTCTGGTGCCACAAGCCATTGGTTTCTGTTCCACCTACTGTGCTGGTCTCCTGGCTGTCCACCCTGCCAGGCCCAAGAGGCAGTAGCCATCACTGCTTTTAAAGCTTCCCTTGCCACTGAAGAGACTTGGCAGCCCTCTCGCGTTTTGAACAAAAGCATTTGATGGCTGCATCGAGTGCCATGCTGCATCCCACATATCACAATTGTGCAATTGTGGCTATTACTCAGTAAACAGGAGGGCCTGCCTTCTGAGAGAGAGAGAGAGAGAGAGAGGGAGGGAGAGAGGGAGAGAGGGAGAGAGGGATGGGATGTCACCATGAAGTACATTTTTAAATGTCCTATGTCCTCACTCTCTGTGCTCCCTGTTCCCACATTGCCATTGGCCTCAGGCAGTCTGTTCGCATTCCACCAATCGCCCTGGATCTCCAAGTAGCAGCTGCCTATTAGTTAACTCCACATGCAGACAGCTAACATTGCTGGGTTGCAGCCGGGCCTTGACAGCCCTGTCGTGACTCCTGCCAAGGCTTACTGCTTAGCTTGAGGCTATCCCTTAGATATTCCATCTATAATGAGGCCTGTTTGAATAAGAGCCTTCCAATTATACTTGCCGAGTCTTGCATGATCTATAGACACTTAGGGCTTCGTGGCACAGGGTGAATATAATTCTACAGTGCATGCGGGGACTGCTCTAGCAAAGAGATGGATCAGGAGGGACCCAGTATGCTACAGAAAGGACAAAATGACAGACATCCATGCCCCCGAGATCTTGAAGTATGCCCAAGCCCTAGTTCTTTATATTTTGTGTCAACTGCCCATACAGAACTCCAACATCGCTTAAATTAAAAAAAGTACCCAGGAGAGGTTAAAGAAGCCAGTGTGGTGTAGTGGTTAAGAGCGGTAGACTCGTAATCTAGTGAACCGGGTTCGCATCTCTGCTCCTCCACATGCAGCTGCTGGGTGACCTTGGGCTTGTCACACTTCTCTGAAGTCTCTCAGCCTCACTCAGCCGCCTCCTCCTCCTCCTCCTCCTCCTCCTCCTCCTCCTCCTCCTCCTCTTCTTCTTCTTCTTCTTCTTCTTCTTCTTCTTCTTCTTCTTCTTCTTCTTCTATATTCAGATTGTGAGGAACTGGCCCAAGAGTGGTTGTAGAATAATGCCCCATGATGATGTGGCCAGGGTGGAGATCAATACTTTAAGCAATACATGGGGGCAGGACAGATCAAAAGTAAATATGAGGACTTTGAGAGCTGGTGTAACTGAGAAGCTGAGAAACTGACTTTGCTTCCTTGTATTGGTTGGAACCAAAGAGATTCCACTGGGGGCAGAAAAGCAACTTGCAGACCCTCCAAGTGTCCCCATTTCCCAGGGACATTCCCAGATTTGCAGAAGCCATCCCTGTTTCTGATTTGATCCCAGACTCCCCGCTTTTCCTTAGGACATCCCTATTTTCATCAGAGAAATGTTGGAGGGTATGAACTTGCTGAGGGCCCCTCTCTTGCAAAAGTACCCATGTAAGAGCATTGGGGGGATGCGGGTGGAGCTGTGGGTTAAACCACAGAGCCTAGGACTTGCCGATCAGAAGGTCAGCGGTTCGAATTCCCATGACGGGGTGAGCTCCCGTTCCTTGGTCCCTGCTCCTGCCAACCTTGCAGTTTGAAAACACATCAAAGTGCATGTAGATAAATAGGTACTGCTCCGGCGGGAAGGTAAACGGCGTTTCCGTGCGCTGCTCTGGTTCACCAGAAGCGGCTTAGTCATGCTGGCCACATGACCCAGAAGCTGTACGCCGGCTCCCTTGGCCAATAAAGCGAGATGAGCTCCACAACCCCAGCGCTGGTCACGACTGGACCTAATGGTCAGGGGTCCCTTTACCTTCACTAAGAGCATTGGGTGCATGTGGGTGTGGGTGGGTGTTTAACAAGACCTCCATTAAAAGGCCTGGAGCTCAGCGGGAGAGTATCTGCTTTGCATGCAAAAGGTTCAAGGCTGAAAGTACAGTACTTATCCACACAGCATTTGATTAAACTGTGGACTACCTGCTCCCACAACAGGTAATGATGGCCAGCAACTTGGATTGATTGAAAAGAGGATTGGACAAGTTCACAGAGGATCAAGTTATCAATGGCCACTAGCCACAATGCCTGTGTTGTACCTCCACAGTCGGAGGCAGTATACCTCTGAATGCCTGTTGCTGGGAAATGCAAGTGAGGAGAGTGTACATAGGTCCTGCTTGCAGGTTTCTGATTTGCATCTGGTTGGTCAGGTGAGAACAAAGTGTGGGACTCAGTGGGCCTTTGCTCCAATCCAGCAGCAAAGCAGTCTTTAGGTTCTACATTTATAACAAGTGGTCATTTCTGATGCCTTCGGATAATTGGCCTATCCTTGTTTTCCAAGGCAGCAAATGCATGCGCGGGGGGGGGGGGGGGCGGCACAGAGCTCCATTTAAGGCAATATTGGTTGCTAAAAAATTAATTGAGCTAGAAGGAGTGGGTCGCAAGTAGCAAAGTGTGTTTTCCAAATTGTAGTTTTGCATATAAATTGGAAATTATGCCTCCCTATCACCTGAGATTACAACAACGTTATTATTCCGTTCCTCCAGCATTCCAAAATCTTTCCCTGTAGGGGAAGCATATATCGGAATTATTGAAAAATTATAACATCTTGCTGACAGTGTGCTTATAAGCAATCAATCAAATGTTCTCAAGATGACAAAAGTTTTAAGGATGCTTTATTAGCTTCATAGCTTCCAAAGGTCGAGCCGTTTCTTCATTCAAGGACTTTTTTACGAAGTCAATCAATTTTGGTTAAGCAGTAGATCTTCCTCTTCTGTTTTCACCTTCCAGATTAACTAGCTTAATTAAAGCTGTGTTGCTAAGCAAACTGATGATTACTTCATTTTCTGATGGGCAAAATTATCCAACTTCTTCTTTATTCTTCTTCTTTTCAGTTTCCCCACATTGTACAATAACCCATCTAATTTATATTTGGGTAGCTGCTGCAAGTTATCCATGAGCAAGGAAGAAAAGAAAGAACAATTCAAAAGTCTCCCTGCAGCAAAAGAACATTAATTTGGAGATGAAGACTCCTAGGCGGATGTATCTGTGCATTTGATTGCACCTTTGCTTTATTAATTATTATTATTTAGTTATCTATTAAATTTGTCTACTGCCTTTCATCTGGAGATCACAGGATGGTTCACAACACAAAAATACAAAATGAGAACACAAAATACGTAACAAAAACAAACCAATAATCCTCTCCCACAAGTACAATTAAAAGGCCATAGATTTTTTTAATCAGCCTAAGGCTTGGTTACGGAGAAATGTTTTCATATAGTACCTAAAGATATGTAACAAAGGCACCAGGTGAGCATCCTCAGGGATAGCAGTTTACAAATGGGGGGCCACCACAGAAAAGGCCCGTTCGCATGTTTTCACCTTTTCGACCTCTTGTGAAGGGGGCACATGAAGAGAGGCCTCAGATGATGAACACAAGGTCTGGGTCTGTTCATATGAGTTGTTGTTGGGTCTGAGAATAGGATACAACAATATCACAATACAATTAAAAACAAGTGACAGTTTATACAATTATGAATACAATAAATAAAAGAAGAAGAAGAAGAAGAAGAAGAAGAAGAAGAAGAAGAAGAAGAAGAAGAAGAAGAGTTTGGATTTGATATCCCGCCTTTCACTCCCCTTCAGGAGTCTCAAAGCGGCTAACATTCTCCTTTCCCTTCCTCCCCCACAACAAACACTCTGTGAGGTGAGTGGGGCTGAGAGACTTCACAGAAGTGTGACTGGCCCAAGGTCACCCAGCAGCTGCATGTGGAGGAGCGGAGACGCGAACCCGGTTTCCCAGATTACGAGACTACCGCTCTTAACCACTACACCACACTGGCTCTCCAACAACAAAAGCAGCCTGGGTAGGTTTCAGGGCTGGAGTCAGGCATTGGTCAGTACAAAACAATGAATCACTTGAGACCAGTGACGTTAACTCTTTATTTAAGGAAACCATTGCACAACTACAGCCTAGTGGCCTCAGCAACTCTTCAGAGCTCCTACAGAGAATGCCCTCTCTTGGGTCCCCATTCACCATTCTTTTGCAGGTGGCAGAACGTCCAAGAGGTCCGCACTCTGCTAATGTAAATACTCGAGACAGCCTGTTGTGATGGAAGCAGTGCTTCAGATCCTTGAGGACTAAGTCTTTTATAGTCTTAAACATCAGAATGAACACCTTGAGCCAGGCTCAGAAACAAGATAGTAACCAGCAAAGTTGCTTTAAAACAAGGGTTCTATGAGCTCTAGACCATTAATTTCACTGCTGCATTTTGGATCAGTTGAATTTTTCGAATTGTTTTCAAGGGCAGCCCCATGTAGAGAGCATCACAATAGACCAATCTGTAGGTTGACAGAGCATGAATTACAGTGGCCAAATCATCTCTTTAGGAAAGGGGGAGTAGCTAATGTATTACACAGAGCTGGAAATATCTGTTTCTAGTCACCAAGGCTTCCAGAGCCTCAGCTGAGAGGGTCCCCACTAACAAAGCAGCCTGGATGTCCCTTAAGATGCTTAAAGTGGTTCATATCCATAAGTACATGACAGTGTTCATGAGGTCCTACTGAATTAGACAGGTGCACCATTTGATACATACATGCTCATCCTAGATGCAGATGTTTGAGGAATCTGATTGCAATCTGGGGCAAGCTGGCCTGACCCACACTTCCTGGATAAGAGTGCAGAACAGAACACCAATATCCTTCTGTTCAGTACACATTGGATATTCAACAGAGAGGGGGGCTGTCTTAGTTCAACCAGAAGTGAGCCCACAGTATTGAATGCATTGTTCCTGGTGGATATGAGCCAAGCCTCTGAGCCATGGAAAGCTAGTGCCCCCCAATACCTCTGTGATTGGACAAGGACATAATGAATCAGGTGATATTCTATGTATCTTGAATCCAAGTGGCCTTGTAAATTGAACCAAGAATCTTGACCCTGGTTCAGTCACATATGAGCAACCAGTGCAAGCTTTTGAGCACTGGAGTTATGTGCTATTTAGGATTGTAGGTGTAAATCTGAGGTCACATACCCTTTTTTTACTTCCAGCTTACACCTGCCCATGATTTCCCAAACACAAAAGAATTTTTTTAAGCAGCAGCAAAGGAAATTTAGCTTCCAAATAAGGAAGCCATTATCTCCAGGATTAGAATAACCTTTTGCACAAACATTGTTCACTGTTTCTCAGCCATTGCTTCAAGACATGTGCCATTTAATTAGGCAGTTGACAGAACAATAATTAAGGATGGGAGATTTCTCTACAGTCCCTTACTGTATCAAATTAGCACAATTAGAAGATTAGTCATTCAATTTAGTCATTGAGACCTAACCTATCTAAGGCAAGTGGTATGCTGTGTGTATATCTCCAAAATAGACACTCCCAATTAATAATTGTTTTTAAATGGGTTCATTTAAAAAGGAGTTATTCTAATCCTGTGGTTGATACCACATAATGGTTAAAAGAGGCTCATAATATATCCAGGGTCAACTACATGTTACACTGCAGACATATGTCGTGAAATCCAAACAGTAGGTTCTCTTGAGAGGGAGCTATTTGTATTGCAGACAGGTTAGGAGAGGTTAACCAATTCCCTTCTGTGAGCTTTCCAACCAAAGCCCCACCTCTAATAGCTTCCCCCACTTCTTAGAGTGTTCAGGAACTGAGTTTCAATTTCACAATGGGTTCCGGGGTGTTTGCATTTAGCCCAGTGGTAGTGAAATAATGAATACCATTCTAAGCTGGTTGGAACCTGACCCAACTGAGAAGCAGCAATATGGCACAAACAGGTGATTTGATGCCCTCTAGCAGTTTTGGGCACCAACTCCCATCAGTCTCAGCAAGCATGACCAATGGCTAGGGATGATAGGAGTTGTAGTCCAGCAATGACTGGAGGACACCATGTTGGCTACCACTGATTTAGTACAGCATTATGCTTTTGACAAGTAGAGACCAGTGAGTGTGGTCTCAGAAGAGTCTTGAGAGCCAGATAAAGAGGATTGGTGGGGCCACACTCTGAACCCAGACCCGGGGCTCCCTAATCTTGCCCTGATGTTATGTCATAGCTATTTTCCAAACACTGGTGGTTTTGCCACTAAGTTTTAAAACAAATGTAAAGCAATACTTAGATGTGTTCTGGTTGCATTACTGAGAGGGTTTCTGCTTTGGACGATAGTTCCTTCCCCGTGTGAAAATCAGACCCCACTTCACCATCATCTTCCAGGCTCTCACCAATTCATGAAAGATATCTCTCCCAAAATGCGTCCAAGTAATAATAATTATCAACAATGAAAGCAGGCATTAGACTTAATGACGTTGGGGAGTCAGAAGCTTCATTACATATAATAGAGCAAAGAAAACAACATGGGAAGAAAACGCACACAGCAGATCCTGCTGGGTTGAGCAGCTTGGAAAAAAGATTCTTAGACATTAGGCTGGATTTCTTTTTATTAAAACATCGAAGGAGCTGTTGGAGATGAGCTTCGTCTAACTGCAGTTTCCCTTTCTTTCAAGGGGCTGCTTGTTGATTTGTGGAGCCATTCCTGTTAATGAGCCTTGTTTATTTATTCATTTGCTTTTTGCAAGTTTGGCTCAGAGATGTAGAAGTGAGATCCAGTTTGCACATTTACTGGACCATGCTATGTTTAAAAGCCCACTCCCAAGTTCTCCTGACAGTTCTAAGCAGGCTGGAAATCCCACCCGGGTTTCACAGCAGACTCCAACTCTTTCCCCACGTAGGCAAGACCTGGCCAGGTAGTCTGTGAAAGATTTTGGTGCTTTGGCCTGGCTGGAATCTGCCCCTGAACTAGGAACATGCCTCTTGTTTGTGTAGAAGGATGACATCTGACATCTGCATGACCAGAATGTGACCTGCTGTACAAAGCAAAGAGTCTCTTCCAATGCTCAGTTTTGCATCTGGTTCCACCCTGCATTTTCCAGGGTCCTAGTGTAGCAAGAAAGGGACCAGACAGACGCAGCAATGGAGAATTAGAAGGAGAAGTTTATTGCCAGGCAATAAGGACCCAGTTGGAATCTCTTCCAAAGAACTGGGACCCCGATTGACAGAAATATACCTGAGCAAATCACAGCAAATCATAGATCATAAGACAATCATGAAGGACTCATACTTGGTCAGCAAAAATATCAGCCAATCAGCAAGCAGTTGTCACGCTCCTAGCTACTGGTATAGCACTGGTCAAGCCCAGGGTTCCAGTTCCGCTTTCCAATGCTCCCAGTGACGCTCAGTCTAACCTTTCCCCTAGTTATGACAGGACAGGGAGCTTGGACTTTTTGTGGTTTTGCTCTTCCTGTTCTGTGGATTAATTTAGCCTGTTTCTGATGGGGAATTTGTACCAGACTCTCTGATTCATGTCTTTGTCCGGGGTGCACAGATGTTTCTAGGGGAAAGGTCGGTTCCTAACTTTGCTGTTTCAAGCAGTTTGCATTTTGCTAAGGCACAGCTTCCCTTTTTGATTCTAGTGGATTTATAAAATACTGTAATCCTTGATTCGTGTAAGCATATGTGAATATATATTGAATATATTGATTATTGATAACTGGTTATATGGATAATATAGGGGTAGCCCTTCCTTCCTTGCCTCACTAGAAGATGTTGCAGGTGACAACCCAAACTTTATGGGCACGAGCAGTGTATTTCCTTTTCCTTCCTGCACAAGATGTGGGTGCTCCACATGTTCCTCTTTAGCATCCCAATTCTTTCCCCTGAAAACAAGGAGGAAGCATTATGCAAAGGCGGTTTCTGCCTTCTATAGGTTACATCACATATTGCAATGGTGCATAATCATATTTTGCATTTTCATAGTTCCTCCATTCTTTTCTAGCTTACATTTTAACCTAAACCAGAGAAGAACTCCAGTCCCAGTCACACTTGTACCCATTGACTCACTTACCATAAGTGGCTGCTTCAGAATCATCAACTGTGGCAGGGGATGAAGGTCTTTCGTTCATCCTTCCATGGAATGCTGCAAAGTCAACATGCCTTGGGAGCCCAGGAAAATCTGTTTTATTCAGAGTCCCCAATAAGCATCAGATAGCCTAGGAAAAGTGCATTTCCCAGACTTCCCTGTGCAAATTGGCACAGCAGTTATCTGTATCGCATCCTGGGAATGAAGGGTGGAGAGAAACAGGGCAAGAAATAAAGATACAGAGAGTTCCTTCATACAATTTTTAGAAACATCTAATCCAAAACTAAAACCCTCAACCTAGGTTTGCTGCCCTGAAGTTTATGAAAAGGCCCAGACAAAGGAAATATTTCAATGGAAGTTCTCACTTTTTTCTTTGACACTGAGCAGACGACTTTGATACTTTAGCTCATGACAGTAGAGCTTCCATACGCAAGTTAGATTGCCTGGTGCCAGCTGAGGTCATGATGTACATGAAAGCAGATCAGGCGACTTTTCACTCAAAACCAGAGCAGAAGCCAAGGACACGAGTAGAGGATCCTAGTTGCCAGAAGGTGAGCACAATCAGAATGACAGGGCATCATGGTGACATGGATTAGACACCCCCCTAAATGCTCTTGGAGAGGACAAAAGATGGTCTTATTCAGGATTAAAGTGCTCAAAAAGATCACAGAGGGATGATGATGACACATACAGAATGAAAACACGTGGAAAAGTCTGGAGGCCACGTTCGTGAAAACTGTATCACGGCTCAGAGAGAAACTGTGCTGTGTGTCAAGAAAATACAGCATCCTTTATTGCTGTTCAACCTAAGGGGACATTGTGTTCAGTTTTTCTTTAAAAAATGAAAAATATTGGAATGAGTGGTGGTACTAACATTATTAGGTTTCTTCTTCTTCTTCTTCTTCTTCTTCTTCTTCTTCTTCTTCTTCTTCTTCTTCTTCTTCTCCTCCTCCTCCTCCTCCTCCTCCTCCTCCTCCTCCTCCTTCAATATCTTTCCTGGGGTCATGCCTAGTTCAGTGGTGGAAAACCTTTCTTCAGCCTGAGAGAAACAATGGTTGGTTGGGCTAGAAACAAAAGTGGGCGAAGCAACAATATTAATTTTAGCTTTTTACCTTTGTATGTTAAGGTTTTTTTCTACACTCATTCACACTACAGTGGTACCTCGGGTTACAGATGTTTCAGGTTACAGATGCTTCAGGTTACAGACTCCACTAACCCAGAAATACTACCTCGGGTTAAGAACTTTGCTTCAGGATGAGAACAGAAATCGTGTGGCGGCAGTGGGAGGCCTCATTAGCTAAAGTGGTATCTCAGGTTAAGAACAGTTTCAGGTTAAGAACAGACCTCCAGAACGAATTAAGTTCTTAACCTGAGGTACCACTGTATTCTCCATCTGGACAAGCAAGAAGTAACATCATATATCCCATCAAATCTTTTCTACCCCAAAAGTACTAAGCGCCACTGTTTCCTTATCAGCTGTTTAGGCCTCCCAACAGCCAAAATTTTATTCGTGCAACTTCCTCTCTACAGCATTTGCACAAAAGATAAAAAAAGAGCAAGCACCGAGATTTACTGCCTCTATTCCAGCCTCTAATAGTGCTAGCTCACCTTTAGCAAATTTCCAGTTACCTGCAAGCCTTGGTGATTTTTGCCCCTTACTCCCTCAAAAATAAAAGCCTGATTTGCTGTTTTCACTGACAAGAAAAGGAGCCTTTCCATCCATTTCAGCTGACGTTTCTGCTGCCTTCAGAGTTCTTTTTGGCCTCTCACAATGTTTCCCCATTAAGAGGTTGGAGAGGATGCTAGTCTCGGCAAGTTGCTAATAAGAGCGACATTAAACCCATTCTTCATCAGCTCTGGCACTCGATCATTGTAACTGAAACAGATGTGCTACCTGGAATATCTCCTTACTGTAGGAGCAGCTCCAAATTACAAGCTCCATTCATATTTACATATTCATCTCTCTCTCTTTCCCTTAACTGGTTTCACACCTTTAGAAACCTGGTGCCTGTCTGAGACATCCTTAATAGCAAAAGTGAGGGATGGTCCTACCATTGAGCAGATGGAGTCAGCTGCCTCAGGCGGCAGACACTGGGGGTTGGGAGGGAATTGTGCTGAACTGTTGAAGGACAGAACTTGGTGTGCCACACATACTTATCCTTACACATCCTAAACTAGCTTGCTACCCTCAGAGGTGGTCGAAGATGATGTACCACAGTTAGTATTGCATACCCTCCAACCACATATATTTGCGTGGGACATTCCCAAAATGATCCCAACTTCTAATTTGCTCCATAATGTCCAGGGCACTGGCACTTGCAGCTGACTCACAAGGCACCATAATAATAATAATAATAATAATAATAATAATAATAATAATAATAATAATTATTTATACCCCACCCATTTGGCTGGGTTTCCCCAGCCACTCTGGGCAGCTTCCAACAAAAGATTAAAAATACATTAAAACATCAGTCATTAAAAAATTCCCTAAAGACATCTAAGTCAGATAGTTGTTTATTTCCTTGGCATCTGATGGGAGGGTGTTCCACAGGGCAGGTGCCACTATTGAGTAGGCCCTCTTCCTGGTTCCCTGTAACTTTGCCTCTTTGCTTCTTGCAGTGAGGGAACCGCCAGAAGGCCCTTGGTGCTGGACCTCAGTGTCCGGGCTGAACAATGGGGGTGGAGACGCTCCTTCAGGTATAATGGACCAAGGCCATTTAGGGCATTAAAGGTCAGCACCAACACTTTGAATTGTGCTTGGAAACGTACTCGGAGTCAATAAAGGTCTTTCAAGACCGGTGTTTTGTGGTCTCGGCGGCCACTCCCAGTCACCAGTCTAGCTGCCGCATTCTGGATTAGTTGTAGTGTCTTTGGTGCTGTCCTCTCACACAAGTCAGCTGACTCACACGGAAGCCCCACACCAAAAGAAACATGCCCCGATTTTAGACAGAGTAATGTTGGAAGGTATGGGAACAAATAACTGCCACTCTAACTGGTGTCTGTACAAGGCATTGAGAGGTCATCGTTTCCTTCAGCTTAGGCAGCAACATACCTTAAGTGGTCCAGCCCTCCTAAATGTGCAGTTTTCAAGTCTGGAGCTGAAAACCTCTCTCCCTCTGTGTGTGCCATGTCATCTATATTCTTTGAGAGATGGAAACAGTCATGTGGAAATGATATACATTGTTGGTGTGTAATGGAAAGGGAAGACTTCCATCTTTGAGGTGCTACGGGGTGACTTACAACCAATGCTATTTTTCTAGAAAAAGAGGTGCTGGAACTCACAATGAACACCTCTCTTGTTCTCTTATAATGGCAATGGCAACCACCTGGGAGGGGCAGGAACTGAGTTCCAATTAGTTTTGGCTGGAGAAAAAAGCCCTGCTTACAACTATTTAATTTCATGAGTATCTCAGAAGCTCTCTTCTTTTCAGTCATTCTTTAAACAAGCAAGGGGAGACAGAGGAGGTGAGCCGCCTATCTCCACTATATTTTCATTCTCCAGCACAATGCCATACTTGCTTAAAGTGTGTGTGTGTGGGTCTCTTGTACTCAGTGAGGTCCCCCTCTGATTTTCTAGGTTATACTTCTCAAGGAAAGATGTTCCCCACTGCGCACAGTCACTCTATAACTTAGAGATGTGGAGAAACAGGCCTGAGCCAGAAATGTGGTTCTCCGGGCATCTCTCTCTGGCCCACAGGGGACATACCCTTCACTGGTCCTATTTTGTACCTTGCATGTTTTGGCCTGGCTAGAATGTCTCCTTGGACACTGAAATTTTCTCTTGTTTGTCTGGATTGAGGATACAGAAGAGTGGGTGAATGTGTAGGAACTAGGCCAGCGTCAAAGGTAAAATGTGCATTCATCATCGCACCCACTTTTTGCCTTTGGCACTATCCAAGACATGTGGTCTTTGGAAAATTAACAAGAAGGAAAAGCTATCCATGAGCTAAAAAAATAAATCAGTTGGTGTCTAGCAACATCTAGAGTTCCAGATACTCTATTACTGCTGTGCCTACTGTAAGTAACTAAGTCCCCCAAAGGGCTGAACTCTGCATGGTAACTGTATGGAGATTGTTTCTGCTTCCCAGCCTATCAGGCAGAGGAAGACTGCAAACCCTGAAAATGTCTCATTCTGAACTTGGCCGGCGTGATTAGCTTGCGGAATAATTTATTTTGTTGTCATAGTTGTCCTCAGTGGGGTAGGGTGGCTTGCTGCTTCCCTGTGTGGAAATCATGGCCCACTTCCAGTGTGCAGCAGCTGTGAAAAAGGCAAGCTTCATGCTAGGAATCATTTGGAAAGGAGCTGAAACTAAAACTGCTGGAAGCATGATGACACTGTTGAGCAAATCTATGTTGGGACTTGCATTTGGAAAAATGCGAACAGTTCTGGTCACCTCACCTGTAAATGGAGATTGTGGAGGTGGAAAAACCTCAGAAAAGGGAAACCCAAATTATCAAGTGGTGATCAGTAGCTACTAACTGTGATGGCTACACGCTTCCCCCACAGTTACAGGCAGTTCTTGCCAACCTAGCAGCTCGAAAGCACACCAATGTGAGTGGATAAATAGGTAAATGGCACTCATCATGTGTTCTGTTGCACCAGAAGTGGTTTTGTCATGCTCAGTAGTTCAGTATTCTCAGCACGCAGTCAGAGGTAACTGGCCTCACTCCAGGCAATCGGCTGAGATACTTGTTGACCTTCCTGTCTGCGTCTCCCGGCAGGATACAGGCAAGGCCATAAATCGGCGATCCTCCTCAATCGTGAGAAGAACACACCCTCCTCCCTCCTCCCTGCATTCCCCCAGGGAGGGGAAAAGAGACAGACAGGAGTCTATTTACATGTCTTTATTCCTGTCATTTCAGCAGTACGGAGAAACGTGTCTGCACTCTCCAGACTCCAGCAGTAGAGTCACAGCTCCACCCCTGTACTTCCAGTACAGGTCAGATGACATTCTGAGCTAACATCCGGTGCTCAGTACAGAGAATAGACTGCCCCCTTTTTCCACTAGTACAGTTCCAGACATCAACATCCTGTTTTGCATTCCAGCCAGCTGCAGCTGGCTTTTGCATTGCTGCTTTTTTCTGACAATTTACCTATTTGCCTTTCCTGGAGGCAGCTGGAGGAAAGAGTGTTCTTGTCCTCAGGTTCTGCTTGAAGGCTTCCCATGGACATCCACTGTGCCTGTGACCTTATCCAGCAGCCACTGTGAGAACAGGATGCCAGGGTAGATGTGCCACTGACCTTATCCAGCAAAGCTATTCAACTGTTCTTAATCATGCAGGTGAGAATCACAGACATATGGCCTTCCTGTTGTGGTGTCCTAATGCCATTTATTGCGTTGTGCATGAAAGTGGAAACATTTCAGGTGGGTCACATGTTCATGGTGTGTTTTCCCTAATAGAAACATTTTTTGACATATTTATTTTGGGTGGAGGACAACATTCGAGAAAGTCAAACTCTGAAGGTTTCCTGCAAGTTTAGATTGTGTTTTGTTTTGGGAAGTATGGATTTGGTAGTCTCACATTCAAGTGCCAACCCAGCTGATTTGCTTCTCCATCCCTCTTGGGTTGAAGGCCCCGTTAAAGTATGCAGGGGTCTAAGTGTATGATTTGGATGTGCTTTAGTGTGTGTGGTGTATGTGCAGGTCGTCCCATTCAGCCCAATGGTCTGAAGATGCCTTTCTAGCCAAATAAGTGCAAAGAACATCTAAGGAAAAACAGTGATTGGTTTCCATGGGAGGCTCCACCATCACATTTTCAGCACTTCCGATTCCAGAAGCCTTGTGTCTGGCCTCCACTCAGAAAGGAACCTCAAAAGACCTTCCAAAGTCAATGCTCAATTAGCATGAAGTCAATGGCACTAATGAGCTCACAGATTGAGAATCCATTGTGGCAGCGGCTGGCAGCATCTTTTAGAATTGCTCATCTTCTCCTATTGTGGAGCTGCAGGAGGGCAGGATGGAAGGTCATTGTTGGATGTGATAATCAACATCTCCTAGGATGCTGTCACTAGAACACCAAGCTTGAAAACTTTTCTTGCAGGCCACTTTTGGCTGGGAGGGACAGCCAGGCCTTCTGGTGCGCAAGTGGGCAAGGAAGCAAAATTCATGGTGCATGAGCAAATTTACAAGATGCTGCTAGGCTTAAATTAAAACAAAATGAGAGGTGCAAATTTGGAGGGCCCAGCTCAGGTAATGTCTCAGCCCTTGCTGCCGGATGAAGAACTTGAACTTCAGTTTCTGTTTCAAATAGCTATGACTGATAGCTATGTTCTTGACTTAAACTAAAAGACCATCTAGATAGGGCAGCTGGAAGAATGCAGCGAGATTAACTACAGCACTGGTTGAAATTAGCTGGGCCATTGTAGGGTTCAGCAATGGTTAAGCTGAAGTTGATTTTAATCTTGTATATTGTTTTTCTGAGCTTATTTTAAAAGTTGTTATATATCCATATTTTATTTTGTTTTCCACATAACTATGAGTTGTGTATAATGTATAATGTTCCTTATTTCTCTTTTCTCCAAGATATTTATTCTTGGAGAAATGTTCTGTTGATTTGTCTTTGATATTATAACACATATTTTATAACCTGAAGTGCATTCTGCGGATGTATTCAAAAGACATTTTTTTTTCAGATTTTAGTCTCTGTTTGGTCACCACCCTCTTGTTTGTTGGGGCAATTTTAAAAATCCAATTTTTGGGTCTAAATGGGGCACAATTCCCACACTAATTCATATGTTTTATTATGGTAAAAGGTAAAGGGACCCCTGACCGTTAGGTCCAGTCGCGGACGACTCTGGGGTTGTGGCGCTCATCTCACTTTACTGGCCAAGGGAGCCGGCGTACAGCTTCCGGGTCATGTGGCCAGCATGACTAAGCCACTTCTGGTGAACCAGAGCAGCGCACAGAAACACCGTTTACCTTCCTGCCAGAGTGATACCTATTTATCTACTTGCACTTCATGCTTTTGAATTGTAATCCTATGGTACCCATAAGGATGGCCTAGCATGTCAATTTTGGCTTCTCTCTGTTTCTCACTTTTCCTGTTTTGAACTCGGTTCTCCATATTTCCACATAAGTTTGCATTTATTTTTTTAAGTCCTTATGGAAATTCATCGGTGCATTTATCCAAATGTAAACATGCTTGCATGCATTTTGGCCTATATACACCCTTTTTGCAAGCAAGTTCCCCTAATATAATGCATTTTAATGTTGTTTTTCACTAGATGCCAGGGACTGGTTGGATGCACAGGGACCCTCAAGGGAAGAAGGCTCAGAGCCCAGGAAGTGGTGGCAGGACGACAATGAGTGGCCAGAGGGAGAAGAGGGAGCAGATTGGGAGGAAAGGTTTCAGAAGCTGAAGAGGTAACAGGGCTTAGTGAGAAGTGAGAGTCTACAGCAGAGAGAAATCCAGAATCCAAAGTAGAAGCAGGAGAGTGGGATGAGGGAGGCCAAGAGGCAGAGATGAATGAAGAAGTACAGGTGTCTCCCTTTCCTGTTGTGACAAGCTCCCCTCCCTCTTCCTCCCAGAGCCAGGAGAAGCAGGAAGCAGGAAGAGCAAAGGTGGACACATGGGCATAGCCTCAGATTGCTTTGGAAAGGCCTGGGAGAGGAGGGGACACAGGCAGCTGTGGGAAGGCAGGGACCTTCAGTGTCCACAACTGTCTCATTGGGGCAAGACCTACCCAAGAAGAGTTGCTGTGCTCATTAGGCCTGACACTCCTGTGCAAATCCTGTTTTCCCCCCTAATAAAGAGTTAACTTCACTTATTCCGTGTGATTTACTGCTGGCTCACTCCTGACACTAATTTTATATATCCATATGTTATTTTGTTTTCCACATAACTATGAGTTGTGTATAATGTTCCTTATTTCTCTTTTCTCCAAGATATTTTATATCCACACTTTACCATACAGTATGTGTTTTTGTACAGTGTGTGGCTGTGAAACCGCATTGCACAATTTGGAGAAGTAGGTAATTTTGAAGGATGGCTATGTTTTTGTTCATATGTTGTTTTGAAAAAGATGAGCTAAGTATGTTTGCCTTGAAACACAAACAGAATCCAATGCATCCACCATCACTAGGTAGCAACCCAGTGATCCCCAGCTGTTGTTTGACTACGGCTCCCATCAGCCCTGATCATTGGCCATGCTGACTTAAGGATGTTGGGAGGTGTAGTCCAGCAAGTTCTGGCAGGCTACAAGCTCCCTGCCTTTGTCTCACACTCTCTGGAAGTAAACCTGTCAGACTAGTGCATCCAATTTTAATGCATACACAAGAAGTTTGCCTCAATTATCCGAAGTTTGGAAAACTTTGGTCTGTTAGCTCCTGTGTTTCCAGCAGATCCATTTTCTTCCCAACCTCTGCTGGCATGCTGAGTTGGCCTACTTTTCAATGCTATCCCGCAAGGTACCACAGGACTTCCTTTGTATATGTATCTCCAACATCAAAATGTATTTATGTAATGATGCTTAATAAACAGTACCACCTCCTCTTGAAAGCAGCCCATTACTACCATGGAAGGGAGTGCGTGCATGGAATCCCAGCAGCCACTCCGCTATCCCGGGGGTGATTTGCATATTGGGTCATGGCAACAACACTTTGAGTTCAGTTCACCATTGCTGCTAATTACAAAAAATATATGAAAACGGGGGAAACACTGGAATAGGAGGCTGGAATTTTTAAGGTGGATCTTCAGTGGTTCATCTGAGGACATCATAAGGTATAACGATGAGTTTACCAGAGGTGGATTGATACTTTGGCAACATTCAAGATCTCTCACAAAAAGTTTTGACTATTGCCATTCTGAACCCAAGATTAGAAATTAAATAAAAGCAAATGAAATAAAATTAAAAAGCCAGAAAGCAATCTTACAGTCTCTGGGGTCATGGGATAGAATGAAGCTCTCCTTCCACTCACAAAGAGGGAGGTCCATGGGCAGAGAATAAGAAATCTTCTTTGGTGTAAGCATGGAAATCTCTGCAACACTTACTGGGCTGCTCCCAGTGCTTTGATGGTGACGATAGCCAAAGGGCAGGGGAATCTCAGGGAAATCTCAGGTGGGGGCAGGTCAAGGAAACCAAAGCCCTTCTATTCCAGCCAATGCACTGGAGCCAAAGTTCTTCTATCTCCCCAACACACCCCATGGAAGAAGGGAGAGGGGATTGCCAGCTTTTGATTTAGCATACAGTGGCACCTCTGGTTAAGAACTTAATTCATTCCGGAGGTCCATTCTTAACCTGAAACTGTTCTTAACCTGAGGTACCACTTTAGCTAATGGGGCCTCCCGCTGCCACCGTGCAATTTCTGTTCTCATCCTGAAGTAAAGTTCTTAACCCGAGGTACTACTTCCAGGTTAGCGGAGTCTGTAACTTGAAGCATCTGTAACCCGAGGTACCACTGTACTTGTTTTCCTTCTTGGTAGGATCAAGGGGAGGAGAAAATACCACCCCAGAAGCAAAACCAACTGAGAAAGGAAGGGGAAATTCCATTGGCTTGGGCATTCTTAACTAATACATTACGGGACAGAGTCCACAGAGTCTATTTTTATTAGGACACACACTATATATCCAAATATACATCATCTTGGCTGTTTGTTCTCTACCCATCCCAGCACTTCACCATCTCTCATCCAACACAACTTACTCAATACATTTTTTTTTATTATTATTCTATGTGTCAGAAGAACCCCACTTGTACATTATATGGAATTGTTTTTTCCCCTTTAACAGTCAACCATTAATTTTCCCTTTAACTTGTTCAAGTCTTGTGCTCAGGTCTCATTCTTGCTTATGTGACATGGGCTTCACTAATAATGGGCCTAACAGAAATGCCATCTCAGGGGAGACCCAGAAAAACAGATTCTAACCTTACACTTTGCTAGCTCAAGTTTGGTATGGCTTCAGATCTGATGGTTCCTCCGCCTTATTCTGTCCCTCCCCACCCATCAAATTGCTCTGCCTGCAGTGAGGGACTGTTACAAGTTCCACCAGCAAAGGAGAAGAGATTTTCGCACACTATGAGCATTCCATTCTTCATGGCAGGCAGTTCCAGTTTCCATATGGTAACCCAATAGTTCCATCCATAAAGCCATATTTACTCTTCAAGACCTTTTAAAGCATTTTCCTTTTTGCTACTGATATCTTTTATTGCAACGATATGCTTTATCGTGGTGGTTTCATCTTTTGCACAGTTATTCCTTATCTTCATCTGGTCTAGAACTCAAAAACATGCATGATATTTTGTGATATTTAGATTGTCCTAAAGTTACTGCCCTAATATGAATTATGAATATGAAAGATTTTTTCTTTAATTATGTGGATATAGTTTAATTGATCTTGCTACCTTATTTTTTTTTTTTGGGGGGGGCTCTTCCTAGGCAACTACAAAGTTGAAATGAGGCTTATTAATTGGATCAATGAACTAATTTTTAAAAATCTATTTGGAACACCTTTTCAGGCTCCTCATCCACACTGACAGATAGATGAGCCACAGGGTTCAAAAAAAGAACTAAGAAGCTCCGCTCAGGAGTATGAACAACCCGATTCCTTCATTCAAACAGGCATTTCCTTAACTTATGCCATGTGTTATTAGTTAACAGACAGAGCCTTGGTGATCTCCAGCCAGCTCCCTGCAATGTAATGAAGCACAGATTTGATTTACCATCCTTAGCAAAATGAAATGGACAGCTTGAAAAGCTTGAACTAATTGAAGGATGTAGTTTGTTTATTACTTCCGAGGGAAACCTTAGTTGCTTTAATTAAATGGATGGCTAGATGGACGGGTGGATGAATGATGGAAGATACAGCAATCAAACACAGCCAATTAGTTTTCCATTACTTCCTGACATATTGCTTTATTAAGATATTAGCATCAGAAACAGACTAATACTACTTTAAAGAAAAACCTGGCTCAAGTCATCCAGTTTTTCTATCATGCACAGATTCCTCCAATTTTGAATATCATAAATTGAAGTCCAGCAATAACTGTGCAGGATAATTTTTCAGGACTGCTATGACTTACAATCAGGATAGCCAATGTGGTTGGACTCTAGCTCCCATCACCCCTTACCACTGGCCATGCTAGCTGGGAATGATAGGACACCTACATATTCATTATATCTATGGTGTGAGCTTACACATGTCTGCTCAGAATAAGGCCCCCATTCAGTTCAATGGGATGTATTCTCAAGTAAGTGGTTAGACAGAGGGCCTTCTCGGTAGTGGCGCCCGCCCTGTGGAACGCCCTCCCAACAGATGTCAAAGAGATAAATAATTACCTGACATTCAGAAGACATCTTAAGGCAGCCCTGTTCAGGGAAGTTTTTAATATGTAATGCTGTACTGTTTTTAACACTAAAAACAGTATCTGAAGAAGTATCTGAAGAAGTGTGCATGCACACGAAAGCTCATACCAAGAACTAACTTAGTTGGTCTTTAAGGTACTACTGGAAGGAATTTTTTTATTTTGACTATGGCAGACCAACACGGCTACCTACCTGTAACTGTTTTTAACACTGATTGGGAGCCGCCCAGAGTGGCTGGGGAAACTCAGACAGATGGGCGGGGTATAAATAATAAATTATTATTATTATTATTATTATTATTATTATTATTATTATTATTATTGATGATAGTGGTGGTGGTGGTGATGATGATGATGATTGGAATCTTCCTTTATCAGGACAAGAATTCCAAATTGGAATTTGCACTATATAATAAACTGTTGATATTACTGGAAGAAGTCCACTGGTATAGTTCCATTTCTTTGATCCTTCATACTTCCAATTTGTTCACATGGATCATTTCTAATGTGTTTAAGAGCTGAGTTGATGGGTTGAGATGCCTTCAGACTGCAGCTTGGGTCATTTGTGAGGGGTGCAAAGCATCCATATCTTCTTCTTTGGCGGTCACTCGTAGCTGAGTAAGATTGTCTTCCATAAACACAGTTTTAACAATGAGTCCATAGGTGACTGTGGAGGCCAATTCTGGATCTACACATCCTTCCACAGTGGGGACATTGGTTTCCGGTCATGAGTTGATCACGGTGTGGATTTGCCAAGTGTGCCTTCCTCATAGCACATTTCTCCCTTGCGTCCTGAGTTCAAGTGTCTTCAAAGCCCATGACACCTTTGATAAAGACTGTTCTCCAACTGGAGCGCTCACAGGCCAGTGTTTCCTAGTTGTTGTTGTTTTTAAGATTTTCCTTGAGACAGTCTTTAACCTCTTTTGTTGACCACCAGCATTACACTTTCCATTTTTAAGTTTGGAATAGAGTTGTTGCTTTGGAAGACGATCATCAGGCATCCACACAACATGACCAGTCCAACGAAGTTTATGTTGAAGAATCATTGCTTCCACACTGGTGATCTTTGCTTCTTCCAGTACACTGATATTAGTTCCTTGTCATGGTGAGTGGGCTTGCATGTTCCTATGACCCTTGTGAGTGAAGCTGTCGGGAATCTCGTACTCCCAGCAGGGTCACCCAAGGTGGTAAGGTCAAAGGGAAGGAGCTAGACAAAGAATGATCCAAGAAGTCCTCAACGGCAGAACAGGTGGATGATCCATGTGCAGGTTGAAAGACACATAAGCATATTTTTGCTGACTGAAAGATGGCCGCCTGCCGTGAATGCTTTAGTTGAGATTCTTGCCTTGCAGAGGGTTGGACTAGATTACCCTCGGGGTCACTTCCAACCCTATGATTCTATGAAACACCACATTTCCAAAACAGGAGCTGTAAAATACCAAAACTGGAGTTTCCATAGTAGTAACACACAACAACAACTGATTTGGTGTTAAGGCAATAGAACCTACAGAATGGCTGCTCCCATATTGTAGAACAAACCACACTTCTCAGGAGTTTCAAGTGTCATGATACTGCTTTAAATGTATAGTGCAGATTGAGTCTCGGTGTGCTTATCCTTGCTTCCTTTGCAGCCCCAAATTGAACTGCTGCCCAAAATGTTCATGCAGAGCTTAAATTTGGGAACAGTCTGGTTTTGGGCAGGGATCAATTCCATACAGGAGCTCCAGTTGGGAGTTCTAGAATGGAACTCAATGCACAGAGCTTGTATTTGGTGCCAAATTTAAAAGGCATTGCATGCAAGATCTGCTTGTCAAATAATAATCAGAAGTGAAGAAGAAGAAGAAGAAGAAGAAGAAGAAGAAGAAGAAGAAGAAGAAGAAGAAGAAGAAGAAGAAGAAGAAGATTAATTATATGCCACCCATCTGGCTGGGTTGCCAGATGTTTGTTGGGCAGGTCCCAACAAAATCTTTGAAACACAATGAAACATCAACCATTAAAAACTTCCCTGAGCATTTAAGGCTCCCAAATGTTCATTTGCAGCTACAGCTTCACAGGTCCCACCCTGCGGCACGCCTGCAACAGAGAAACAAGAAAATCGCCATTATTTTTGAATGTTGCTTGCAGAACTTCCCAGCCCCTTGAAGTTTTTGCATGAGAGACCTTTCAAAAGGACATTGGTATTTCTGTTTTTCTCTTTAGAGATTCTTGATTTTTCATAAAGCGGAGCTTTCTTTGATAAACAGACAGCTGGAGAAATCTTTATTTTCACCTGCAACTTATCTCTCCTTCTGATGAAACCTCTTCCCATTGGTAAGACGGGCTGAAGTGAATATTGATCGGGTCTATTATCACTTGTTTACAAAGAAGAACCCAAACCTCACAACCTTCAGTGATCAATGGCTGCACCCTCTGGAAGATTCATGTCAATGTTGACCTTGAAACACAGATCAGATGAGCTGCTTTCCCATCAGGAAACAGCTAGCAATAATAAAAAAAGCAGGACGTGAAGGCAATTCTATATTAATGGCTTTTTCCACCAAAATAGGGATAATAGCTACAAAATATACCTCTTTTTTTCCTTATGGAAATGAAATGGGAAGATGGAACAAAGGACACTCTCCATCCCACATGAGCACAGCTTTACATGCACAGGAAAGAATTGCCACAGGGATCAATGGAGCCCTTCTTTATTGTAGGAATAGAGGGAACTGCCTTATATTGAGTCAGTGGTGTAGCGTGGGTTGTCAGCACCTGGGGCAAGGCAAGTAATTTGCGCCCCCTAACCCGTGGATTTGTGCCCCCTAACCCTAACCCCCGGATGTTGCGTCCGGTGCGGCCGGGCCCCCCTGCACCCCCCACGCTACACCACTGTATTGAGTCAGACCACTGCTTAATCTAGTTCAATATTGTCTATGCTGAGTGGTGGTGAATCTCCAGGGTTTCAGACATGGAGACTCTAGAGATCCCAGGGATTGAACCTGGGATCTCCTGCAGGCAAGGCAGATGCTGTGCCCGTGAGCTATGGCCATTCGCTCCTGGTTCCCAGCCTTTCACCAAATGACCTGCGTGCTCCTGTAACACACTAATAGGAAACTGGTGTGCAACTCCCATATTTTAGAGACTTTTGTTTGTTTAGAGCAGTGTTTCCCAAACTTGGTTTCCCAAACTTGGGTATCCAGCTGTTTGGGGACTACAGTTCCCATCATCCCTGACCACTGGTCCTGCTAGCTAGGGATGATGGGAGTTGTGGTCCAAAAACAGCTGGATACCCAAGTTTGAGAAACCCTGGTTTAGAGAAAAGGCAAGTAAGAGGTGACATGATAGTAGTTTATAAACTAATGCATGGGATAGAGAAAGCAGATAAAGAAAACGTTTTCTCCCTCTCTCATAACACTAGAAGTTGCAGACATCTAGTGAACATTGGAAGATTCGGGACAGATTTTTATTTATTTATTTTTAACCATCTTTGTGGAGTAACACATTCCCTCAGGAAGCTGCGATGGTCACCAACTTGTTTTGTTTCCCCCCCTAAAAAAATTATTCATTTTATAACACAAATAAAAAACACAAACAGAAAAGACAAACAATACGAACAAATTCTTGTCATATCCTTATTTTTCTAAACATTGTTAAGTGGGCTTCCCCAAGTCCCACCTATCTGATTTTCATTTTACTTCATCTTTAGCAGTTTACATATATCATAATTTCTAACCATTTTTTTAAAATCACACTTAAACTCAAGGGCCGCAAAAAGAGATTGAGATAGACCAATTTCTAAGAAACAACGGATTACCAAAACTATCTCAAGAAAATAAGACAATATTGAACTTTAAAATAACAGAACAAGAGATTGAAGGTGCCATTTAGAATATGCAACTGGGCAAATCTCCAGGGCCGAATGGGCTTACCTCCAAGTATTATAAGACTCTGAAAGACTATCTGATTCAACCATTGAAAGAGGTTTGCAATGAGATTATGGAGGGGAAAAAGGCACCGGAGTTGTGGAAGGAAGCTTTCATCAGACTGATACCTAAATCTGAAACTGAAAAGACACAACTCAAGAACTACCGTCCCATTTCCCTTTTAAATGTGGATTACAAAATTTTTGCAGACATTTTAGCAAGTAGATTAAAAAGAGTGTTAAATGAAGTGATTCATAAAGACCAGGCAGGCTTTCTCCCAGGTAGACATTTGTCTGACAATACAAGGAACATTATCGACATTTTGGAACTTTTGCAAATGAACACCAATACAAAAGCAGTTTTGATTTTTATTGATGCGGAGAAGGCATTTGACAACATCTCATGGAATTTTATGAAGAAAAATCTTAAAGGGATGGGAGTGGGATGGGGGTTTGAAAACGGTATAGAAGCAATTTATTCAGAACAAAAGGCAAAACTGATAGTTAATAATGTGGTGACAGAAGAGTTTAAGATTGAGAAAGGAACACAACAAGGCTGTCCTATCTCCCCACTGCTATTTATTTCGGTCCTGGAGGTGCTCCTGAACATGATCAGAGGGGACCAGTTGGTTGAAGGAATCCAGGTCGGAGCTAAACAGTACAAACTCAAAGCTTTTGCAGATGACTTGGTTTTGACATTACAGGAGCCAGAATCTAGTACGAAAAGGGTGTTAGAATTGATTCAAGAATTTGGTCGGGTGGTGGGATTTAAATTAAATAAGCAGAAAACTAAGGTTTTGGAAAAAAAAATGACAACTTTAGAAAAAGAAAGGTTTCAGAAGGAGACAGACTTAAATGTGGTTAAAAAGGTGAAATACCTAGGGGTTAATATGACGGCTAAAAATTTGAATCTATTTAAAGATAACTATGAAAAATGTTGGTCAGAAATCAAAAAGGACTTAGAAATTTGGTCAAAACTGAAGCTTTCCTTGTTGGGTCAAATTGCTGCTATAAAGATGAATGTATTGCCAAAAATGTTGTTTTTCTTTCAGACCTTGCAGATTGTGGACAAGATGGAATGTTTCAAGAGGTGGCAGAGAGATATCTCTAGGTTTGTCTGGCAGGGCAAAAAGCCCAGAATAAAATTTAAAATACTAACTGATGCTAAAGAAAGAGGGGGGTTTGCCCTGCCATACATGAAACTGTATTATGAATCAGCAGCTTTCTGCTGGTTGAAAGATTGGCTACTTCTAGAGAACACTGACATTTTGGATTTGGAAGGGTTTAACAATGTATTTGGGTGGCATGCATATTTGTGGTACGACAAGGTTAAAGCTCACAAAGCTTTCAAGAACCATATTGTCAGGAAGGCAGTGTTTAATGTCTGGACAAGATATAAAGATCTATTAGAAAGTAAGACCCCAAGGTGGTTGTCACCAATGGAAGCTAAGGCTCAGAAAAGACTCAATATGGAGGCCAATTGGCCAAAATATTGGGAGATAGTAGAAAAAGATGGAGACATATGGAAACTGCAGAGTTTTGAGAAATTGAAGGACAAAGTGCGAGATTGGTTACTGTCAGGGAACTGCCATCGGAAGGAAGGGAGGTGAAAGGGCTCACACAGGTTGGGAGAGACTCAGCAGCTGAAGAGGGAACCAGTAGGGGGAGAGGAGGTGAGCTGAGAGAAAGGGAGCTGGAGGGATGGCTCAGAGACACCTCCAGCGAGAACAGTGGGGAGGTTTCAGGACCTCCTGTAGGGACACCCACTCCTCGCCGGAAACTGTCACGCAGAGAGTCCAGAAGACGTGTTTCCGTTAAGGAGCTTTTATGTTGGAAACGATTCCGAAAGCAACCACTGTCGGAATCTGCTAGCGACTGACGGAGCCATGTTTAAGGGGCTCCGTTACAGACAGAGGTTTGCAAGTTTGACCAAACTCTGAGGGACTTGGATTTTACGCACAAGCAGCTCATTGTCCCATCACAGTTACATTATGGTCAGATTAGGGAGGTCTTTAATAAGGACAAAAAAATAGGCTTCCAGGTGGAAAAATCGAAACTAGAAACAGAACTGTTAGAACCAAAAACTAAGGTACTCTCAAGAATGTATAACTTGCTGTTAAAATGGAACACTCAGGATGAAACGGTTAAATCAGCTATGATAAAATGGACACAAGACATTGGCTACAATATTATGTTTGCTGACTGGGAACGGTTATGCACCACCGGTGCGAAATTCACGGCATGTAATGCCTTGAAAGAAAATATTGTGAAAATGATATACAGGTGGTACATGACCCCAGTCAAGCTTGCAAAAATATACCATTTGCCAGACATTAAGTGTTGGAAATGTAAAGAGACTGAAGGAACATTCTTTCATCTTCGGTGGACGTGCCCAAAGGTTAAGGCCTTCTGGGAAATGATCTATAATGAACTAAAAAAGGTATTTAAATATACCTTCCTTAAGAAACCAGAGGCTTTCCTTTTGGGCATTGTCGGCCAAATGGTGCCAAAGAAGGACAGAACTTTCTTTATGTATGCGACAACAGCAGCAAGAATACTTATTGCAAAGTACTGGAAGACAGAAGATTTGCCCACTCTGGAAGAATGGCAGACGCAACTGATAGACTACATGGAATTGGCAGAAATGACTGGCAGAATCCGAGACCTGGGAGAAGAGATAGTGGAAGAGGACTGGAGGAAATTTAAGGATTATTTGCAAAAGTATTGTAAACTGTATGAATGTTAGAATGATGCAGGATATAAAGATAACGTGGCATTAGTGACATATTTGAAAGGAACACGCAAAATTGGTTCATAAGAACAAAGGTAAAATTTGAACAATATTATGTCAAGCTCAAATAACTGATAAAAAAGGGGAAAAATTGGAGACATAATAGCTGAAATATACAATATAAAACAAGATTTGAAAGAAGGTGAAGTATTGTTGAATAAGATTTTGTAAATGGGAACACAGAAAAGGGAGATGTGAGGGAATCAAGAAAGAGGGTTATGGAAATAGCATTTGAGAAACTGAACTTTTTTATGTCTATTTTATGCTTTTTTGCTTTTTTGTACGCTTTGTATGTTTTTCTTGTCTTTTTTGGTTTTCTTTTATTGATTGTAATGGTGTTTTTCTTTCTTATTGGTTGTGAAGGTGAAGTTTGTTGTATTGTTTAAAACCTTTAATAAATATTTTATAAAAAATAAAATAAAATCACACTTAAAATAACTTCACATTTTATCACTTACAAATAATACTATTTTAAAATACCCTATCTTCTACTTGTCTTCTACAGTGGGGTCACTCAAAGGAGAAGATGGTGAAATGCAAACAGGGGACACAGAAAGGGCTGAACTCCTCAATGCCTTCTTTGCCTCAGTCTTCTCCGATAAAGAAAACAATGCCCGACCTGAAGAATTTGGAGCAAATGATTCAGCAGAGGAAACACAGCCCAGAATAACTAAGGAGATTGTACAAGAATACTTGGCTAGTTTAGATGTATTCAAGTCTCCAGGGCCAGATGAACTGCATCCAAGAGTATTAAAAGAACTGGCAGATGTGATCTCAGAACCACTGGCAGTCATCTTTGAGAATTCCTGGAGAACAGGCGAAGTCCCGGCAGACTGGAAGAGGGCAAATGTTGTCCCTATTTTCAAAAAGGGGGAAAGAGAGGACCCAAATAATTATCGCCCAGTCAGTCTGACATCAATACCAGGGAAGATTCTGGAGCAGATCATTAAGAAAACAGTCGTGAGCACCTAGAAAGGAATGCTGTGATCACCAATAGTCAGCATGGATTTCTGAAAAATAAGTCATGTCAGACTAACCTGATCTCGTTTTTTGACAGAATTACAAGCCTGGTAGATGAAGGGAACGCAGTGGATGTAGCCTACCTTGATTTCAGCAAGGCATTCGACAAGGTGCCCCATGATATTCTTGTAAAGAAGCTGGTAAAATGCACTCTTGACTATGCTACCACTCAGTGGATTTGAACTGGCTGACTGACTGAACCCAAAGGGTGCTCATCAATGGTTCCTCTTCATCCTGGAGAAGAGTGACTAGTGGGGTGCCACAGGGTTCTGTCTTGGGCCCGGTCTTATTCAACATCTTTATCAACGACTTGGATGATGGACTCAAGGGCATCCTGATCAAATTTGCAGATGACACCAAACTGGGAGGGGTGGCTAACACCCCAGAGGACAGGATCACACTTCAAAACAACCTTGACAGATTAGAGAACTGGGCCAAAACAAACAAGATGAACTTTAACAGGGAGAAATGTAAAGTATTGCACTTGGGCAAAAAAAATGAGAGGCACAAATACAAGATGGGTGACACCTGGCGTGAGAGCAGTACATGTGAAAAGGATCTAGGAGTCTTGGTTGACCACAAACTTGACATGAGCCAACAGTGTGACGCGGCAGCTTAAAAAGCAAATGCAATTCTGGGCTGCATCAATAGGAGCATAGCATCTAGATCAAGGGAAGTAATAGTGCCACTGTATTCTGCTCTGGTCAGACCTCACCTGGAGTACTGTGTCCAGTTCTGGGCACCACAGTTCAAGAAGGACACTGACAAACTGGAACGTGTCCAGAGGAGGGCAACCAAAATGGTCAAAGGCCTGGAAACGATGCCTTATGAGGAACGGCTAAGGGAGCTGGGCATTTTTAGCCTGGAGAAGAGGAGGTTAAGGGGTGATATGATAGCCATGTTCAAATATATAAAAGGATGCCATATAGAGGAGGGAGAAAGGTTGTTTTCTGCTGCTCCAGAGAAGCGGACACGGAGCAATGGATCCAAACTACAAGAAAGAAGATTCCACCTAAACATTAGGAAGAACTTCCTGACAGTAAGAGCTGTTTGACAGTGGAATTTGCTGCCAAGGAGTGTGGTGGAGTCTCCTACTTTGGAGGTCTTTAAGCAGAGGCTTGACAACCATATGTCAGGAGTGCTCTGATGGTGTTTCCTGCTTGGCAGGGGGTTGGACTCGATGGCCCTTGTGGTCTATTCCAACTCTATGATTCTATGATTCTACTTCTAACCCTACAGCCTATATCCACTTCCAAAGCTATTCTAAAGTTTAAATATTAACATATTTTTTCAAATATTCCTTAAACTTCTCCCAGACTTCTTCCACCGTCTCTTCTCTCTGGTCTCGGAGTCTCCCAGTCAGTTCAGCAAGTTCCATGGCTTTAAAGGAAGATTAGACAAATTCACGGAGGATAAGGCTAGTGATGACTGCTAGTTATGCTGGCTATATCTGCTTCCATGGTAGGAGACAATAATTCTTCCAAATACCATTTGCAGGAGGCCATGAGCTGGAGGTGAAGGGAGTGCTATTGTGCTTTTGTCCTGCTTGTGAGATTCCTGCAGGCATCTGGTTAGCCACTGTGGGAATAGGAAGCGGGAATCAATAGGTCATTGGCCTGTTCTTGCAGGCTCTTTTTATGCTTTTATTTGCCCCAAGTCCTGTTTCTGCTTCCCCGGGTTCTAGGCCTCAGGTACAGAAATGCCTCACCAGGTTGGGGAAGTGGAAAGGAGAGGGGGAGAGGAGAGTCAATGGGGAAATTTGCAGGGGGGGCAGATTGTCTCCACCAGTGCACTGCACCGACCCCCACTCCAAGTAGGCTACAGAGACCAACCTCCGAGGAAACCAGCATGCCAACTCTGCCCCACTGGGCAACCTGCTCCTTCCCAAGTTACTTGAATTCCATAGTCCTAAAAGCAAAATTGTTTGTGTGTCTCTCGGCAAATTCCCAGGAGTTGCTCAAAATAGAAATGGCAAATGCACCCAGTCTTTTCTTGTTTTCTGCAAAAGGAGGCACCCAGGGGTCTCTCAGACCTGTTGTCCCTTTTCCTGTGATGCTGAGAGACACAGGACTCTGCTATTAATATTTCACTCAAACCTTTGCTTTTGATTTGTGCAAACCAGATTTCTGCCTGGTGAGCATTTCAAAGACAACTCCTTGTCGAAGTGTTTGTGAAAATATTCTTGATCTGTAACTATATTTGAATTGAGAGACATGGTTCCCCAAGAGCAAAAACATGATAGGTGGATCCAAAAGATTTTCTTTTTTTCTTTTTAAAAGTATGTTCACCCAGAGAAGCACGCGCCCCAAAATAGATTCTGTTTCTAAGATCAGGAATGCAAGCCATAGAAGTACAAAGCTGAGCTGAGCTGGAATTGCTCATCCATTTATAAATATCTTATCTGAAATGCTATTTCTGCTTATTTCTAAAGCTTAGTAACTTTTCTAAAGTGACATACAAAAAAATGGGGAATTAAATAGGTGAAGTTGCTTTAGAGTGTTAAATCAGACCATTTCCCGCTATCACTATTAAGATTATTACTAATGCTATTAATAGCCCACATTTCACCCAGAACCAGGTCTCAAGGCAGCTCACAAAAACTAAAACAAATACAAATAAAACACACAGAGATGAAAGCATATGCAAGGTTAATTTAAAAAAAAACAAACTCACTATCCATATAATTTAAACAATGTAAAAATCTATTTATTAAAATGCAGAGAGTGGGAGGGAGGAACTGTTGTTGGCATCCGTCTGTCTCAGGAGACAATGGAGGAGTGAGCCTTCAGAAGGTTGCAGCTCCTGTTGAGACCAATATAGGAGAAACATGTTTTGCTGCATCTGGGGCAGATGAAGGCGTCCAGTTGTGCTGCTGTGCTGTGCACATCTTCAACTTTTGTGGTGCATTTTTTGTTTCAAAACATGTTCAGAAAAAAATGCATTTTAAGAGTCTCTTTTTTTAAAGTAAACTTTTTTGGTGAGGGGTGTCTATAAGATTTCAATACTTTTTTGTGCATCGAAAAATAAGATTGTCAAAGAAATGGGACAGAACAGGCAGAGGATAGAAGCGCACTGATCCATCCCTGAGTGAAAGACAATATCATAGAATCCCACATTTTCAATTTAAAGCACCCCAAAATGTAGTAGCTTCATCCCAAACAGAGCGTGCTTCAACAATGTTGCTTTTCCAGATAGAGATTACATTATTTGAAACAAAGACTTTTTCCACTAGGGTGACACCATGAAGCTAAGCCAAAAGACCTCATTACCCAAGTGCTTCTTTCCCCAGGCTTAGACAGGCTGTGCTTTTTCAGGGTCAGATGAGTTTGACACAGCTCAATGAAAGCATCAGCTTGGGTGCACATCTAGCTGCCCAAACCGACCAACACCATGTTAGGAGTTACCGGAAAATGAAGAGGAAACATGAAATAGATAAGGCTGCTGTATAAATCTATCGTGTCTCTCCATCTCTTGAATGTGACACATTGCTTCTGCTCGCCTCATCTCGGAAAGGTTAGCACAGAACTAGCAAAGGCAAAGGTGGGTCAAGACAAAATGATCGGGGCTATAGAGGAGCTTCCGTATGAACAGCATAGATGGTTAGACTGAAAAATGAAGGAGAAGTTTTTGAAAGAGGAATGGAGTTTTGGATACATGGCCCACAGACCTACGGCTGCCAAGGTGTGGATTCAGATGAAGAGCTTAGATGGTCAGGGAATGAAGTGCATATTTTTGGAGTGGGTTTGTTCACTTGCTCATCTTTCCAATGCTATTAAACATTTTCATCTGCCCGCACCGCCCATCTTCATTCATCACTCATCAAAACCATTCTCATCTTTGCACCTTCACTGCGTTCTAGAGTAACCTCCAAGGCAAAGGAAAGATGAGCTTCTACTCTGGCCATCATGACCATCAACCTAGATGACTTTAAATGGGACCTAGACACATTTATGGAGGAGAGGGATATTGGGGGCCCTAAGTCATGATGGCTGTGATCTGCCTCCACAGTTGGAGGCAGCGATGCTTCTGAATACCACTTGCTGGAAGCCACGGGAGGGGAAAGGGCTTTTGTGCTCAAATCCTACTTGTGGGCTTCCCACAGGTATCTAGTTGGCTTCTGTGAGAAGAGGATGCTGGACTAGAGGGGCCATTGGCCCGATCCAGCAGGTTCTTCTTATGTTTTTATGTTCTGCTTCAAAGCTATTTCAGGGAGGAGGAAGACCACAAACCACAGGGGAAAGGCTGTAACTCAGTGGTTGGGTATCTGCTTTGCATGCTGTGATGGCCTGGGACTGGGGCTCAGACTCGGAACCAGAGGAGTCTCAGTCCGCACTGGATCCTTTGCCTCAGGTGGCATCTGAACCAGGTCTGGGACCTGATTTTGAAGAGCCCCAGCCTGCACAGGTTCCCCTGCAACAAGCACCAGCTGGGCTGAGTTAGGGGCCTGAGCCTGCCCTGGCTCCAGATGCGGGGATTACCTTGTTGCCTTCAGCTGGGCCATCACTTACAGCTGTTCCGCTACCAGTTGGGTCAGGAGAGGCTGAGGCGGCCTCTGGGTCTAGTAATCACTGACATCTCCTCAGCTGCAGAGACTAAGGTCTGAGAGGAGAGACCTGAGTACTCGCAGGAGGAGTGCTTGCCTTCGGGCGAGACAAGGAGGTAAGTCACCAGGGGATTAGGACCGGCCGTTACCCCAACAAAGATAAAAGGCAGTTGGACCCCACCCCAGGTTGTGGGAGCAATGTTGCTGTTTGCTAGAACCTGCCTGAGACCCTGTACCTGACCCTGCCTGGTTTCCTGCCTTGTGTCCTGCCGTGACCCTGTCAGACTGACTCCTCGCGGAACCCTTGGATTTGGGACCGGACCTGGACCACGTTGCTCGGGTTGCCCCTGGGCCCAGCACACATGTAGATGGTCCCTGGTTCAGTCCCCAGCATCTCCAAATAGTGCTGGGAATGTCCCATGACTGAAGCCCTGTAGGGCCACGGACAGTCATTACAGACAACACAAAGCTTAATAGCTTAGTGGTCAACCTGGATATCTCAGTTGGCTAGAGGATGGTGTTGATAACTCCAAGGTGGACCAATGGTCTGATTCAGCATAGGGCAAGGACCTACAGTATATTTCTATCTCACTTTAAACAAAAAGTACACTTACTTATATTTGTGAGCTGTTTCTGTGAAATGAGTTATAAATCCAAGGGATGTATTAATTTATTTAATCAGATAAATGTTGGAAGTTCATACTCTGGAAGTTCATACTGTCATCCTGTGCTCTTGAGATGAAGACTGGAAAATGCTACAGCTCTACAAACACTGATGAAGTGAAATTCTCACAGGAGATAATCTGAAGGAACTTTGCCAAATGAATGACACCCATAATGGTTATTTACAGTCCTCTGCCTTTGAATTCCAGTGAACAGCTCCAAAGATCATCTCTGAATTTTCATATTCACCACAAATGGCTTCTCCACCCCCTGCCCCCTCTTTTTAAAAACAAATAACTACTTTAGGCAATGTGATCTACATATGCAATGGCATTTCCATAAATATTGAACTTGGAGAACTACCAATGAAATTCTTTGTTACAGTTCCAAAACCGGTGCTTTGGAACACGGGATCTAAAGTGGAAAGAAAACAGCAGCAGCCGTCATTCGCAATACAATCTTTGTTGATTTAAATAAATCACTATACAACTCCAAACGTATCTGTTGTGTCCACAGTGCTTTTTATTTAGGGGGTACTCAGGGGTACACAGTGCCAGCACCTCTTCTTTTTGATAAGAAGTGTGGCACTTATGGTAACAACTTCATGGTGATTACTGGCACTTTGTTTTCTAGAACAAAAAGCACTGTACTCTATGTATTAGGGGGAGGAGACATAGCTCATAGCTGTAGTAAATACTCTGCACACTGAAGAGTCCAGATCCAATCCCTGGTGTCTGCAGTTAGAGAAAGACTCTTGTAGAACGGCTGCCAGTCAGTGTTGAGAATAGTGGGTTAGATGGACCAATGGTTTGATTTGGTATAAGGTATTGCCCTGGGTTCCTATATTCCTATATGTGGGAATGTTGTGGATAGTAGGAGAGGATATATTGATTAAATATTTTCCTTCCACACTCAAGCTAGTGAGTCAGTAGCAGAGTATATTCCACAGTATATTGCAGGAAGCTAGTTGGTAGATTGGTTTGAATCTCTTTATTTAAGCAATCCAATCTGGCTTGTCCAAATTGGGTCATTCCTGGTGAATTCCCCTTTAATCCCTCCTAAAAAGGATAAAGACACAACAGTCTTCTTTAAAAGTAACAAGAAGTTTACTTACGTTCAGTTTACAGCAGGTTCCCTGAAGGAAGGCTTTTAGTTTGTAGCTACAGATACAGAGAAAGGTGTGTATTCATCCTCTTGTGAGGGATGTACTGCTAGCTGAGAGGCAGCACTCAGCAAATGCATTAGTATCAGAAGACAGCAGCAAAAGAGAAAAGGGAAGATGGCTGCATGGCCCTTGACAGGGTCTCACAGGGTCATGCCCATCTACCTGGTCACACGCAAGGGGCAAACTGGAAGTGCTGTACTTGACTGCTTATGTTACATCCCACACTATGCACATGCACCAAATGTGTCGAAAGTCAATGCACATAAGGCAAACATAGGAAACTACCTTATATAAAATCAGACCACTGGTCCATTTAACTCAGTTTGGTCCACACCGATTGACAGCAGGTCTCCAGGTTTCCAGACATTGGATGCTCACAACCTTACCTGAAGATGCCAGAGACTGAACCAGGGGCCAGAAGCTCTACTGCTGAGCTACAGTTGAATATTATTGTATGGAGGATATTTTACTAAATTTCTTAATGCTAACCATCCCATTCACAATCACTTTATCTATTTTTGTACATGTTACTTGTCTGGAGAACTGCATTACAAAATTCAGAGAAATGCAAATTTCAAAGGATGGCTGTTTATTTTTTGGTTCATGTATTGAACCAAGCAGAGAGTCATGCTGTACTTTTAAATTCCCCATGCGCTCTAACTTAAAGTGTCTCCCACTCTACCTAGGGATGAGAGAGAAATTAGATCGGTTTGTCTTTAAGTGCAAACTGAATCAAACTTCATCCCCATCCCTTGGAAGAGAGTGCATGGGGAATTTAAAAGTACAGCATGACTCTCTGTTTTACAATCTTGCAACCTTATGACCGATACTGGCCCTATAATGTCAATGGACTGCACAAGCTCTCCCTGTATTTAATGAATGGGTTACTGCAATCAATCATTTTCTTTTCCATCAACACCGATCGCCATAGCCTCAAACCACTAGGAATAAATTGCATTTTTAATTAAAGAATTTTATCACCTCATGAATGAATTTAAAATGTAAACCACTGATTAAAACCAGAGGAAAGAGACTTGGCCCAGTAGATGAAGAATTTTATAACTGAGGGGACGTTTAATGAGCACCGGCCATGTATCACATTAGCTTGGTATTACTTTAAGAGGTAGCTGGCATGTTAAAAACGAGCGGTGCATTATCATAGCTTGAATTATCATTATTAAAATGATGCTCCAGGTGTGATTAGTATTTTATGAACATTATTAGGATGGCTTTATTTCTGGATTTGACAGATTGCAGCAGGCAAGTCTAGCTCATCAAATGGGAAGTCACTGAACCAACAAAAATGTGGTGTTTTATGCCAGCGTTAGTTACAACAGTAGACCTTTCGGCTTTTCTTCCCCATGAGAATGAAAAATATATAGCTATAATACAGAGATGCCAATTAGCTATACCCCATGGCTCAAGCAGGCCTAATAGAAATTAAGGGTGAAGGATAAATTTGTTCATTTTGCGTTAGAAAGCCAAATTTGCTAGTTCCAGACTTATCTGCAGATTAAAATGCAGCTATCAATCAGATCAAGCATGTCCCATTCTACGTGTTAGACTGTTAAGAACTGGTTAAGGAGGAACGTAACAGCTGAATGGACCTGAATCTTTCTTCAGCACTGGAAGTGGGACACCATTTCAAAAAGCAGCGGGATAGATGGGAGGGCACAAATCATACTGTATTCCGTCCTCTACATGGGATATCTGCAGTCAAACCAGCAATGCATGTTTGCTAGAAAAGCACATGATAGGAGCCAAAGCTCGCAGAATTTTCCTGTAAGTTTGGAAGAGAGAACTCTGAGAGCCCCTCCCACGATGCCATGACAATGAGCACTCTCACTTTACATTGTGGGTGCCCTTTGCGGGATTGTGCGTGGTGCTACAGTTCCCAGGGAGCTTACTGGGAAACAAGGCCTGGCTTGCATCTCACTGTTAATTTTGGGAGGTTCACCCCCAGCCTCAGTAATCAAGTTTCTTGCTGGGAAATAGGGAGTGGAGCTGACAATAGCCAGGCAGTCGGCTCTGGAGATTCACCCTCCCTGCCCTCCCTTTGTTTAATGTTTCTTGTTTGCAGGTTAACCTTTTCTTCCTGTTTAGTGGGCGCTGCTACCGTCTTTGACTGGTTGCTGTTGAAGGACCAGGAAGAAATTTTCCTGCATTGGCAGGTTTTGTCTTCCCAATAACAATTCGTCACAATTTTGGCGGTTATGGCTTTGGGTGGACTCCTTTAGTCTTTTCTTCACTATAATGGGGGGGTGCATGAAGTGGTTATTCACCCCCCTGCGGCGGTGATTCCAATGCAATTCTGGGCTGCATCAATGCAAAAAAGCCAATGCAATTCTGGGCTGCATCAATAGGAGTATAGCATCTAGATCAAGGGAAGTAATAGTGCCACTGTATTCTGCTCTGGTCAGACCTCACCTGGAGTACTGTGTCCAGTTCTGGGCACCACAATTCAAGAAGGACACTGACAAACTGGAACGTGTCCAGAGGAGGGCAACCAAAATGGTCAAAGGCCTGGAAACGATGCCTTATGAGGAACGGCTAAGGGAGCTGGGCATGTTTAGCCTGGAGAAGAGGAGGTTAAGGGGTGATATGATAGCCATGTTCAAATATATAAAAGGATGTCACATAGAGGAGGGAGAAAGGTTGTTTTCTGCTGCTCCAGAGAAGCGGACACGGAGCAATGGATCCAAACTACAAGAAAGAAGATTCCACCTAAACATTAGGAAGAACTTCCTGACAGTAAGAGCTGTTCGACAGTGGAATTTGCTGCCAAGGAGTGTGGTGGAGTCTCCTCCTTTGGAGGTCTTTAAGCAGAGGCTTGACAACCATATGTCAGGAGTGCTCTGGTGGTGTTTCCTGCTTGGCAGGGGGTTGGACTCGATGGCCCTTGTGGTCTCTTCCAACTCTATGATTCTATGATTCTATGATTCCAGGGTCCCCTCTTAAAGGGATTATATATATGGATGCCACTGGGCATACACTGAAAGATCTTCAGTGAACTACCCTGCATGCAGGGATATGGGCTTGGCCGCCTGCTACACTTACATCTCACAGAGCACCCCCATATCCCATTTACCCTAATGAGCCCCAGCTCCCCTGGCTGGGGTGCTGGGAGGCATACACACTCAAGGCCTAAGCCAAGGTCTTCCTACATTTGGAAGTTTAATAAAGTTGTGGCCTAATTTTAATTCCGTGGAAAACAAAAGTGCCTGGCGTGCTCTGGTCCATGGGGTCACGAAGAGTTGGAAACGACTAAACGACTAAACAACAACAATTTTAATTCCATGTAACATTGTCAGAGTCTTTATTCCTTCCTTATGATCCCTGGGGGCTGGGGCTGTCACCGCCTGGTCACGCAAGAGGAGGGCATAGCCACATATAATCTCCTTGCCGTGCTGGGTACTTCCTCATTGCTCTTTTGCCTCTCTTCACTCTTACCTCTTCATAGCATCACCAAACCTGAAATGTGAGAACAATCTGAATGTCTGAGCTCCATTACTCAGACACCATCTTAAGCTAGACTTAAGTAAGTCTGTGTAACTGTATTACCATTTTAAGCCTGCCCGAACAAAGCTGCTGTATCTGTTGCTCTTTAACAAGTATTTTGACTAAGTAAATATTATTATTTTTACCTTTTGCAAGAATGTTTGTGTGATTATTGTTTTAAGGGGGAGAAAAGGGGGAAATACCAGGATAATCCAGTCTGCCTTAATTACTTTGTTTTGTTGTTGTTTAGTCGTTTAGTCATGTCCGACTCTTTGTAACCCCATGGACCAGAGCACGCCAGGCACTCCTGTCTTCCACTGCCTCCCGCAGCTTGGTCAGACACATGTTTGTAGCTTCGAGAACACTGTCCAACCATCTCGTCCTCTGTCGTCCCCTTCTTCTTGTGCCCTCAATCTTTCCCAACATCAGGGTCTTTTCCAGGGAGTCTTCTCTTCTCATGAGGTGGCCAAAGTATTGGAGCCTCAGCTTCAGGATCTGTCCTTCCAGTGAGCACTCAGGGCTGATTTCCTTTAGAATGGAAAGGTTTGATCTTCTTGCAGTCCATGGGACTCTCAAGAGTCTCCTTCAGCACCATAATTCAAAAACATCAATTCTTCGGCGATCAGCCTTCTTTATGGTCCAGCTCTCACTTCCATACATCACTACTGGGAATGTATTAATTACTTACTTAAACTAAAAGGCTAAAACTAGCCTATCTAAGCTTCCTTGTAAGTTGTAAAGGGATACGCTCTGCTGAATTCACAAATGTGAGGATAATATCTAATAAATATAACCTCTCCTTACATCTATACAGATCTCTATACTCCAACCACTTGCCATTGCATCTGCTGCTAGACCAGGTTGCCTTGCTCTGCCTAACAATACCTGATCAGGTAAAGTCTTACAGTGCTTCTCTCTGATTCTTAAAGCAAGGAGTTGAGCATAAATTCAGTGGAAGGGTCTCCAGACTCTGTGCTTCCTATAGTTGGAAGCAAAGGAGTTCACAAGCTCTGTAAGTCCCTTAGCCAGACAACAAACTATATTGATGGAACTAATGCTAAGCACAGTGAGACTGCCTAATTTATTAGAGAGATGGAAGGCCCTTTTGCATGGAGTCTTCTTTATTCAGCAATATAAAACAAATATCTAATAATGCATCTCTTTGTAATATACTATCTGGGCAATGAAACAGAAAGAGTGCCTGAATTAAATAAAGAAACCAGCAAAAGAACATTGGCTCTTATTACATAAAAACTACCTGTGAGGAATTGAGTGCTTTTTGCTGTTACTCTCAATTTCATTAGTTTTATTTTCTTATTCGTCGGTCTTGATCAGCATCATCTGAAATAATTTCCCAGGTCTTCGGGAGTGGAAGAGAGGAGGAGGAGGGGGCTGGCAAAAAGGGACCCTCAAGTCAATGAAGCTGCTTACAAAAGTGGAGAAAATTAATAGAGGATTTGGGAAATTCACGGATGATTATGGCTACTAGGCATTATGATCATGTTCTACTTTCAGTGCAGGGAGGCAATGTGCCTCTGAGTGACAGCTGCTGATAATCACAAGTGGGGAGAATGCAGTTGCACACAGGCCCTGCTTACAGGCTTCCCATAGGCATCTGGTTGGCCACTGTGAGAACAAGAATGCTGGACTAGATATCCAATTCCTTCAACCATTCCTCATAAGGCTTCGTGATCTACCTTACCAGCCATACCCGGTGAGCCTCTAAATCACTGCAGCCTTCTGAGTCCTTTAGATGTCCTTCAAGTCAAATCACTGTGAAAGTAGAATGTATGGGTCTGGGGTCTGCAGAAGATCTTGCACCGTGTGGCCCTGAGGCCATTTTCTATCTATATTTCACATCTCCCATCAAAGTATAAAAAAGCAGAGTCAGTAGAGTTAAAAGTTTAACAGGGAAGGGAGTATTAAATGATTGGGGTTTCTGACAGCTATACTGTATTCTTATATTTTTATTTTCTCAGTAATTTCATGTGGTGTCTCATTAATCAAGTTGTGATAATGTTTGCTATCTATATAAAAGATGTAGACCCCTCTGTGTATGTAGAACGCCCTACTAACTAGTTCAGAAGAGATCTTGAATAGTGAGGGTCTTCTCCAATGAAGACAATATTTTAACAAAATATTGAGCAGACTTTTTACTCTAATCACAGCATTGAGACTCAATTTTCTTCCACATCACTATGGGAAGAACATTAGCTAGTGTTGTTTCCATGGTGACGTTCTGGCACAGGAAGAGCAACATGGCCAGAAGGAAGGTTGTAGAGGGTCTATGCAGCCTTCTGACTTTCTTACCGCTGAATTCCATTTGGAAGCAACACTAGCTAATGTTGTTTCCACAGTGATCTGGCACAGGAACAGGAATTCAGCATAAGGAAGTTAGAAATCTGTAGAGACACAAGAGGCCCAACTGATCATGACCAGTAAGATTCCTTCAAAACTGTTTTAGAAAGGAGCTATGGGTGAAGTTAAGAATAAAAATGCTGTTCTAGGCTGCATCTTCATCTTAATGACTGCAACCGTCCTGGTCCAGGAGATTGTCCAGCATGTCTACTTTAAGATGTTCTGCTTGGATTTCTTCAATACTTGTGATAAGTATCTACTACTGAATTTTTAGAATCATTTGCTATATATATCTATATTGCCTTTATCTTCATACAGGAAGCCAGTTAGCAACTGAATTGCTTCCTTATATTGATCTCCAACATTTATAGCTGTGATGGTTATATTCTATCTCATGGGTGGGGAACTCAACATGCCTAGACCTCTACATTCACAGGCGTCTCCAGGTCTCAGAAACCTGTGTGAATAGTGTTCAAAACCAGGGGTTATCTACATGTATAGGTTTCTCTAGCCAGTGTGGTGTAGTGGTTAAGAGCGGTAGTCTCGTAATCTGGTGAACCCGGTTCGCTTCCCCGCTCCTCCACATGCAGCTGCTGGTGACCTGGGGCTAGTCTGAAGTCTCTCAGCCCCACTCACCTCACAGAGTGTTTGTTGTGGGGGAGGAAGGGAAAGGAGAATGTTAGTCACTTTGAGACTCCTTCAGGTAGTGATAAAGCGGGATATCAAATCCAAACTCTTCTCCTTCTCCTTCTCTGTCTAAGGTGTCCACAATCAACCATATTAGACCCTATGATCTATAGATGAGGCAGTGGTGGAACATGGCATCTCAGATTTCAGTGTTGCCCTGTGTGACACCAAAATCTGGTGCCCCAGAAGCTTCATGCCAGGTGCGATTGCACCAGTTGCACTCCCCTAGAGCCACCTCTGGGTGAGACCTTCTTCCTGGTGCTGCCCAGTTGTCATTGATCCATGACATTTTCAATGGTGGCTTCCCATTTGAGAAACACTAATGAAATACATCTGACTCCATTGTTATTAACTTTCAGGAAAGACTTGAAAGCATTCCTTCCTGTCCAGGCATTTGATGGCTGCAAAGTGCTGTTCTTGACAACCCTAAGATCACTGGATGTAGAGGTGTAGGGGGGAGGCTGCCAGGATGATCGCCTCGAGCACATTTACGGAGGGCACTGCTGCTCATGCCACCCTTCCCATGCCAGCTCTGAGCTGCTTTGAGAGGCTGAGATCAGATCCCAGCCTTGCAAAGCAGCCTGGGGAGGGCAACAAGAGAATGACGCCCTGTATCCTTTGATCCCAGCATCACCCCTGAGGGGTTGGGATTGATGTGCCCATGGCTCTTGCCTCCTTTTCGTGTCACCCTCCCAGGATCCCAGCCTTGCAAAGTGGGGCTGGCCCTGCCATCTTCCATTCTTCATATATGAACAAGCCAGCGTGGATGTCGCTGAGACAGAAGTGTGAACATGCTAGGAATGAGGGCTTGAGATTCTATGAATATAAGGAGGTGGACCTGCCCTGCCAGACCTTTAAATTTCATTGTGAACCATCTGCTTTTTGCTGGTTGAGAGAATGGCTGCTTCTTGAAAACACTGAAGTGTTGGACAGTGGCAGACGAAGTTGATGGACTATATGGAATTGGCGGAAATGACTGGCAAGATCCGAGACCAGGGAGAAGAGTCGGTGGAAGAAGATTGGAAAAAGTTTAAAGACTATTTATAGAAATATTGTAAAATTAAGGAATGTTAGAAAAATGTTGGAATGAAGTTATATGGCTTTAGTAGAAATGTCATAAGGAATTAAGTATAAATAGATTAATAGAAAATTAAAGGAAAAATAAGGCAAGAATGTGTTAAGATAATTATAGGATAGAAAACAGTAAGATGGAAAGGAATTGCTGAAACAATTAATAGAAGTGGAATACAAAAAGGGAGGTGTGAGGAGGTCGCTGGAAATAAGTGAATGAAATATAAGATATTGGAAATGTTTGGGGTGTTTTTAAATTGTTTTTGTTGGTTTTTGCTTTGTTTTGTTAGTCCATGTAGCGTTTTTGTATTTTATTTGTATTGTTTTTTTCTCTTTTCTTTTTTGTTTGTAGTGTTGTGTTGAAAATGTTGAAAAAGTAATAAATATCATTTAAAAAAGAGAGATTCTATCAATATAACCATACAGTACTACCTCGGGTTACATACACTTCAGGTTACAGACTCCGCTAACCCAGAAATAGTACCTTGGGTTAAGAACTTTGCTTCAAGATGAGAACAGAAATCGCACAGCAGCGGCATGGTGGCAGCTGGAGGCCCCATTAGCTAAAATGGTGCTTCAGGTTAAGAACAGTTTCAGGTTAAGAACGGACCTCCGGAGCGAATTAAGTACTTAACCCGAGGTACCACTGTATGTATAAAAATGCATGCAATATGCAAGAATTGTTTGCATTTTCAGAGGAACCATTAAAGAAAATATCAGCAAGTAAGATGGGAATAGAGCAGATAAGCTTGACATCAAGATTTTTGAGAAAAGGCATTTCCTACACGGTAGCAGTGGGTTTGGAGCCGATGAAAAGGCCAAGCAGTTGACGATGTTGCTAAGACCTGGGAGCAGAGCTGCCATTGCATTTTACCTAAAGGAAGAAGCAAAGGATTTTGAGAGAAACACAGAAAGAATTTCACTTGGACAAGCAGAACGTGGATTCTGCACATCCTTCATATTTATATAGCAAAAGATTTATATGCTGGCCTTCAGCTAGCAAGCTCTGAGGATGGGTTACAAAATCATAAAACACAATCAAAGGAGAGGGGAAAAAGTATAAATGCCAGCCATATAAAGCAAAACAGCAGCAGTAAAAGTGACGACAAAAGCAGCAGAAAGAGAATAACTGGGACTGGACATTTTGATTCATGTTATGCCTGCGTTTTGTCAGCTGCGTTGGTCCAAAAGTCTGTTTCTGGCTCCAATTAAAGTGCTGGTCTCAACCTTTAAAAGGGATGAGTCACAAAAGTCCTGAAGCTGAAGCCATTCACACAGATGGACCATCTAACACAAGGATACAGAATCTGTGGTGCCCTGAATGCTTCCCACTGTTCTCCCTTTTTCTTTTTTAGATTTTAAATTCCTGACTTTTTAAATTGTGTGTCCTTATTGTGTGTTTTTAATTTTGTATATCATATATGTTATTGGTGTAAGCTGCTTTGAGAACCATATGTAGTTTTTTAAACAAATAAGTAAGGTCCAGTGCTGAGGGCCTTCTGGCGGTTACCTCATTGCGAGAAGCAAAGCTACAGGGAACCAGGCAGAGGGCCTTCTCAGTAGTGGCACCCACCCTGTGGAACGCCCTCCCACCAGATGTCAAAGAGATAAACAACTACCTGACATTTAGAAGACATCTGAAGGCAGCCCTGTTCAGGGAAGTTTTTAATGTGTGACATTTTAATGTATTTTTAATCTTTGTTGGAAGCCGCCCAGAGTGGCTGGGGAAAGCCAGCCAGATGGGCGGGGTACAAATAATAATTTATTGTTATTATTTTTATTATTGTTATTACTACTACTACTACTACTACTACTACTACTACTACAGTAAATAAAACATGATAACGGAGCCAGATGGGAATTAGCAGAAAAGACCTGTGCAGAAAAGTTCACAAGAACATAAGAAGATCCTGGTGGATCAGGAGAGCTGCCCATCTAGTCTATCAACCTCTTCTCGCAGTTGCAACCCAGATGCCCATGGGAAACCTACAAGCAGGTCATGAGCACAACAGCACTCTCCCACTGTTCTTCACCAAGAACTGATGTTCAGAGGCACGTAGGCTCCATCCACGGAGACAGAGCATAGTCATTGTAGCTAGAGGCCATTCATGGCCCTCTTCTCCATGAATTTGTCTAATCCTCTTTTAAAGCCATCTAGCTTGGTGGCTGCTGCTGCCTCCTGTGAGAACAAGTTCCATTGTTTAACAATGCACTGCATGAAAAACTGCTTTCTTTTATCTGACCTCTAACCATTAACGTGCTTAAGAGTCATGGGTTGCCAAGAAATCAGGTCCACATCCAGGTTGGGCCACCTAGCCACCTCCCGCCTCAGCGTGGGGGTAGGACGGCATCCCACGTCCCACTGGGAGAGACCTTGGCCACATCAAGTTGCCAGGCAGCCAATCAGGTCACTTGGGGCATGACCAGGGCCAATTTAAACCACAGCGCGACTCTAAGGCTTCCCTTTCAGCCTCGCACCGCAGTTCTTAGTTTTTCGTTTTTGGTTTAGTTTTGTTAAAATGCTTTGTTCAAGCAGGACCCTCAACATCCACTTCAAAACTTCATTTGGAGGCAGTCGCCTGAAAAACAAAAGAAGAGAGTTGAGGCAGTGAGTTGAGTATTCTGGTCCACCAGTCCTAAAAACCAATGCCCATTTTTTGCCAGAATGGGTTGAGATAAGCAGCTTCTTGGTTTGGAATGGGATATTTTGTTCCCTACATATCGGCTGGCCATTTTTGTTTCCTTTCCTTTTCCATTTTTGATTATACCCAGACTGGCCCAATTTTTAGTGCACCAGGACAACCAGTTCACATGCCCTTTACAAATGCAATGGCTAATTGACAAGGCCGCGTTTTATTGTTTACAAAGGACTGAAATTGGAGGCTGACACTCAAGAACTCAAGCTGGTGCCTGCAAAGGGCTGCCAGAGTTTGAACATTTGACACTCAGGAAACTGGAATGATCCCTGTGAAATCCAGGCACTTATCCATCTCTGCACAGTGGTAGCTTCATTTTAAACTGCAGCTCAATCTAGAAGTCTAGTATGTAAAATATATTGGAGGTGCAATACACAATGTTCCGTAGGATCGTTGCTGCCAGCCCTCTGCACCATATGATGACATAACTGGTTGTAGAACATGTGAGCATGCCAAGAGAGCAAAAATGCACAGGGGATTAAAGAAAGGGGCTGGTTGTATAAGTCAGGGATGGGGAGTCTGTGGTCCTCCAGGTGTTGCTGCAACTCCCATCATCCCTGACTACTGGCAAGCTGGTTGTGGCTGATGGGAGCTGGAGTTCAAAAACTTCTGAAAGGCCTACCCATGGTATAATCAAATACCTCTGTAACGTGCAATCTTGGTGGTCATTTTGTTAACAAATATGTTTTATTGATTTTCATGGGAAAACAACATAGGTCAGCCCTCCAGCCACAAGAGGAGGAGTTGAAAAGATTTTGAGGATACCCACATTAGAAGATATTCTAATTTATCCAAATTGCAGAGAACAGAAGCAATTTCAGTCAGTTTTCCACAGCCTTAGGAAGGCAGATGAAAGATGAAGAGCTTATATATATCCCTTAACCTGTTGCATGAGCGGGCTCCGGGTAGCAAAAAAAGTCCAAAGGTTTTGCCTTTCCTTTGGCTAATTTTATACGGAACACCAATTTTTCCGCAAACTCAATATACAAAAGTCTATGTAGCCATTGCTTCCAGTTTCTAGTCAAGCATGATTTACTACATGAAGGATATACTGTTCTGGTTTTATGTACCACTTCTTCCTTGTCCCCCACCCATACATGAAGTACTGCATTGCTAACTGTGGAGAGAGAGAAAAGGATTGTCTGACTTATTGCAGTATTAATTTCTTTAAATATTGAATTCCAATATGCAGCTATTGGGGGGGGGGCAACATGAAAGAACCTTCTTGCTCATGTTCCCTCCAACAAATGCAATTTGTATTCTTCATTACAGATGCTAATTTTAGAGAGGTTAAATCCCATCCATGTATCCATTTGAGTGAACATTCTTTCACTGCAGCAGGCAAGTATTTTGTAAGTTGGGAACTTCAAAGGAATCACACGTGTTGTAGCAATCACATGGGTAGCAGTCACATCACCCTCTCTACCTCCCTGGGTTCCCACACTGCTTGGAGTTCTATGAAAACTTCACCCATCCCGCCAGGACCGTCCCCAGGGTGGTCCAGTTCCAGCTCCTTGTACTCCTTCTATTCCTCCTCAGAATCAGGCTCCATCTCCACCTCCATGGGATTTGTGACATTGATAGATCCCCTCAAAGACTTATGGGCATTAGAACACCATTTTTTTAAAAAAACAAAAAACCCCACAACCTTATATCAGTAGAGTGGTTCCTCTGGATGCAAACAGGATCTGTTCCAGAGCCTCGTTCGTGTCCTGAAGTGAACGCAACCCGCATCTGCGCGTCTGCGCAGGTCGCGAAATGCCGCTTCCATGCATGCACGTGATGTCATTTTGAGCGTCTGCGCATGCGCGGGCAGCAAAACCTGGAAGTAACGTGTTCCGTTACTTCTGGTTCACCACGGAAAGCAACCCGAAAATGCTCAACCTGAAGCATATTTAACCCAAGGTATGACTTTATGCATATCCCTAGTAGGAATGGAGGAGAAAACTGTTTGGTCCACATTCTAAAGTAAGCTGACTTAATTCTCCTGTCCCAGACTTAGGCTGCATTCGTACAGCACTTTATTCTATTTACTCAACATTTCTTTACCTGATAATTGTTGCATTTTACTTGATCTTTCATAGGACATAAAAACCACTTCTAGAGATCTGGTGGAAGCTAACAGAAGTTTATGACACATGTCCATGTTAATTGCTTCCAGGGGAAAAATAAATCCATTTGCAACCAGGTTAACACAGAAACTCATGAGACTTTTTATCTGTAATTCCCTAGCAGTTTTCAAGGATCACACCAGTGCTGCTCACAACAGAATTGGGAGAGGTATTCTTGCACACAGCTCTTTCCTGCTGTTTCCAGGGGTGACTCATGGGATAAGAGAAGCACACATGTGCATAAATGGTGGCAACGGGTCTGATGACTACTGCTGTTGTCCACACCATACCCACTGGTATGAATAAAACATAGCCTGACACGATGGTATATCAGTCAAAAAGCCACAGTTCCATAATGCAACAGGCAATGCAGTATGAAAGTTAAAAAACCAGGACAGAAGTGCCAGCATTATAACCAGGAAACTAATAACCCCCAGTTTTGAATGCACCCTTATAGGCAAATCGGCTTATGCACTGCAGTGCAGTTTTGGTTTGAAAAATGCATGTATTTCTTCTAAAAATGCATGCAAAGATATGCCTTTGGGGGGGAAGGTATTGAAAAACAAAACAAAAAGCATATTGGGGAAGAATGTGTACAAAATGTGTAATTTATGGAAATTGCATACAATTTAAATGTGGAGCTTCCACGCTTTCAAAAAAGAAATCTGCAAAGAACAAAAATGTAATGGGACAGATCTAATTGAATACATCTAAAACTGATGTGGAACAGAAACAGAATGACCTGACTCCCCAATCTGTAGAGCATTCTAGAGAGAGTGGGTCACATTTCCTTTCTGCCCTTTCCTCCATCCTTTCATGTTCTATATTCTGTAAGGAAACACATCAATATGGCAACCCCACGCATCCTTACTGTATTACATTTGCGATGGCATAATTAAAGGTCAGTTGCTGTGTTCGGGATAAACTTTGATATTTCAGGGGTTTGTGGCTCAATCAAATCACATCTGGCTGACAGCTGTGTGGCAATTTATCAGTCTGCGCCTTTATGTGCAATTATACAGTTGGACGGAATCTTGAGTATGGGCTTGTTCAAATGCCTGCACTAAGACAGCAAGCATTAGCTTCTCAACCACGCTCACGTTTTTTCCTACCTCCCATCATATGAAATTGCACTTAGGACTTCAGGCAACTAAAGCTGAATGAAGCAAAGCAGTGTTTTATCTAAACAGCTTGGAGTCTTGAAAAACAAACCAACCCTGAAACACCATCGTGCATGACTGATTGATCAGACCCAGCCAACACTTTGGAGTGCAACTCTTAGCTTTGTTTGAGTACGTGGTCCAATTCATGCATTCCCATTGTGTCATAGCCTGGGATACCTTCAAAAAACCATCTTATTCTGTGAGTTGCAAGTTAATAACTGAGTTCATGTGGGGAGAGCACTATCCGTCTAAATAATAATAATAATAATAATATCCACCATTACCTCTTGTGGGAGCAAATTTCATAGTTCAACTTATTCAGAATTATTACCCAATGGTGAGTAAGGAAAGTAAACTTCTTTCAGGAACAAGTGTTGAGGGAGGGAAAAAAGGGAGAATTAAATTATCTCAATACCCCAGGGAGAGCTCAATGACACTAGGAGCCAGGGACTCAACAAGTTCTCTCTGAAGGAAAGACAAGGTTTGGGGATTCTGAGGGCACTTGTAATTTGCTGTAATTAATGTGGGGGGGGGGACAAAACATGAAGAATGCTATGGGTACTCCTCAGTAGGGTTGGGTGACTATGAATTTCAGTTTCTTATCTTTCCCATTTTAAGTTCAGATCATCCCATTTCCATTTCCATTTTTTTTTAACCCCACACAAAACTTGTAGGTATTTTTGGTGCACCCCCCCCCCACTAACATATGCAGATTTGTACACTGTTTGTTTAACATACACAATTTTCACTAAGCTATCTGTGATATATAAAATTGTAAGGATGTTGACATGCAGCAGTTTGTTTCACCAGAGATAGGTGGCGCTGCAAACTACAGTGTGTGAAGCTTCTGGGTGGGTGGGCAGTCCAGGCAAAGGGATCCAGAGGATGAAGATTCAGACTCAATTTTGAGTCTTAACTGCATTTTAGTCCTTGTATTGGTACAGGGGGTGAGAAGTACGTAGGTTTTCCTCTCTCACTCCCAAGTCTAGTAACTTGTTGGCACCATTCTTCCCTTGTTCCCCCCAAATCCACAAACTGAGAATAAGAAATGCAGCATTTAACATGTGCTCACTTTGGACATGATTTTTTCATTGTGATGGCCTGGGATTCGGATTCGGATGCTGAACCTGAGGAATCCCAGCCTGCACAGGATTCCCCGCCTCCAGAACCAGCTGAGCTGGGGCTGGGGCATGAGCCTGAAGGGTCATCACCTGTGCTGGATCCTCAGGTGCAGGCACTAGCTGAGTCTGCTCTGGCTCCTGAGGGGATGGAGGACCCATTGCCTGCAGGTGCTCCACTCTCAGCCCCGTCAGAGGAAGCTGAGGTTGCCTCTGTGTCTGGTAACCCTCCAGCCTCTCCTGAGCTGCAGAGGCTCAGGGCAGAGAGGCGGAGGGAACTAAGTTCCCGCAGCAGGAGTGCTCGCCTCCAGGCCAGGAGGGGTGAATCACCTGAGGATCGGGGCTGCCCTATGCCTCGGGGCAGATAAAAGCCAGCCAGCCCCAGTCCCAAGTTGCGGGAGCAACTTGTAGGTCGCCAGTTCCTGTCTGAACGCTGTCCTGCTTTCCGGCCTGCGCTCCTGACCTCTCCTGACTCCCTGCCCTGCACCCAGCTTCAGCTTTTATGGACTGCCTTCATATCGCACCTTTGACCTCGGACTGGAATCGGACCTCACCTCTCGGTTAACCGACGGGACCAGCACATTCACGGTTATTCACAGACTTTTTTGTAGTGCTGATATTCTGCTTCAGCATCATTGAAGAGCTTCATTTTTTCCTCACTGGATGACCACAACCAATTATACAGTTTGGGAAATCCAGGAAATGTCTTCTTTTTTGGAGGGCAACCTGGCATCTGGGGGGATTTTTTCAGCTTTAACCAAAAGTCAGTCTTGGGCCCTAGAGTGGGCAGCCTGGGCTCTGTATTGGGGTCTGTTGCAAGGGGTAATTGTGCAAAAAAAAAAAAAAAAAATAAGCTCAACAAGTTTGTACATCTTGAAATGTCACCACATAACCAATCAGATCTGGTCTGTGCCCCATTACATATGATGGGGTGTGTATCCAGATACTCATTTAATTACCCATTCTTGTCCCTATTCTGTCTCAACTAGCTAACATATCCTGTTCAACAGAGCAGAAGTTAGAGCATTAGATGTTTTGCCTAAAGAATCAGGATTCAGAGAGATTAAAGTGTTTGTACAATGCCCTGTTCCAATTTTCCCGGGCTTAAAAGTAGTAATAGCCCCCACTAAAATACGCTTGTCAACAAACCATCTGATCTCGTGAAACACCTTTCTAACATTCTGAGTTACTGCCACTTTTCCCTCCCTGTGAAACAAATGACTTGTCCTGAGAAGTCCCATGAATCATTGCCCTAGGTGTAGGAAAAGGATTTGTGAGTTTGTGAAATGTCGCAATTGTAGTTATGTTTCCCTTTGCAACAATTAGGCTTTTACGCTTTCTCGGTTTTCTGTTGTACTGGAAGAAATTCAGATTCTTGGAATTGCAGTGACTGCTGTTCTCACAGAATGCCTGGTGCTCTAAAACACTGCCATTCATTCCAGCTGCTTCTAGCTCACACTGTATGGAACATATTGAGAGCCAAAACAGGGTTTACTTGTAGGCTGGGTATTCTTTTGCTGTTTCATTTGGAATTGTCAAAGACGAAGTTGTTCTCAGCATGTTGTTCTTTATATTTGTTAGCTGCTTTATTCACATAAGTGATTCAAAGTGAGTTACAAACGCAATCGGAACACCGAAATCAATTACAACAAACACAACCAATAAAACCCCAGAAGACAAACAGTGCATCTGTGGAAATAAAGGACAGGTCTAGCAGGTCCTGCTCCATCATAAAATGTACACATAGAACCTGTGGATCATGGTTACTGTTGTCCTGGCTCTTGAGAGGCTGATTTGAGAGTGTGTTGGGAGGTAAAATGGCAGCATTGGGAAGAAATGGGCAAACAAAACAGCTACAGAAATCTAAACAGTGAAGTAGCCAGCAATGGTGTGTGTGTGTGTGTGTGTGTGTGTGTGTGTGTGTGTTTGACAGTGGAATGGATTCCCTCAGGAGGCTGTGGTTGAATGACCATCTGTTGTGAATGCTTTAGTTGAGACTTCTGTATTGCAGGGGGTTAGACTAGATGGAACTTGGGGTCTCTTCCAGCTCTACAATTCTATGGTTATATGAGATGGACCTTTGCCCAGATCCAGCAGGGCTTTTCTTATGTCCTCATATGGTACAACAGCTATTTGATCTTTTTGTGCTCACTTCAGTCCGTCTTTGGTTCATAACAAGAGGAATACACTGCAGCCCCCACCACCGAAGCAAGTCAACTGTGCCTTATGACAGCCCTCCATATTTGCTGGACAGGGTTTCAAGCTGGGACTTTCCCCCCCAGTCCTTGCCTTAAATGCATGGGCTGAGTGACTCCAGGATAGATCCGAATGTTTTATGAAGACACATGCCGTCAGTTGGTCTATGAACCATTAACACCATACCGGCAGATTGCATTACCCAGCTGCAATGTATGAATCAGAAATAGGAATGAGGCAAAATGACTGTGTGGCATGGGGCTCTAAGAGTTTTTTATTTGGGTCTCTGGCTAATGGGGGGTACTATTTGTGTTGAAATTGCTGTATGTGACTCCCCAGATAAGCATGGAAGCCATTTATATGTTATGGAAGCAATTCTCCCCAACGGTGCAGAGAGCTGTAGAGAGAAATTTTGTGGGAGGGGGATATTGAAAGCTGCAAGGAATGGTTGAGGATATGGGGACAAATGGACCTTATCTCAGCTCTCCAGGCTTTTAATTTGTTTATTTTACTTCCCTGTCTGAAGGCTGGCCACCTGTTCAAACATTTTTCCTTGAAGGAAATCGTACTGGTTCCAGGTGAACCAGTGACTATTTCCCCATTGGCAAGAAAATGGACTATCAGTATGGGTTGTGATTTCTTTCACCTGGGGGTGAGGATCTGCCATTTTGCTTCTCTTTTGGTCACAATACCGACTCCTGGAACTTTGCTGAAGCAACATTGTTATTGCAGAACGGCCGGGCATAAGCAGACAAATGAAAACAAATAAAACCTAAGGGAGATTTGGGGACAGTTATGCTGTGACTGCACACTTACATGAAGAGAAGGATTGTCCCAGGCATAAGCAGTGAGGAATCTGCAGCAATATTCAATGTCACACCTCATATTCAGCAGGAAGCTTCAATAGCTGCAGAGAAAGGATGAGGAACCTGTGGAGCTACAGTTATTGCTGGACTCCAGCTTCCATCAGCCCTAGCCAGCATGACCAATGGTCAGGGGTGATGGGAAGTCCATTCACCTTCTAAGGCCATGGGCCACACCAGGGAGCTGGCAAATGGCAGGCCGGATCATCCACCGTCCAGCAGTTCAGCCAATGCTGGAAAGCTTTGCTGGGCATGACCCTCCGGATGGGCCCAACTGACCAATCAAGGTAGCTTTGGCCCAGACCCGGATCCAGATGGGGATAAATTGCAGTCTGCCAAACTCCATTTCCTCTGCCCCCTTTTTCGTTGTAGCTCAAGAACATCTACAGGACCTCAAGTTCCTCATTCCTACTGTATACATACATGTGTCATTATATTTGTATGCCATCTTTCCATAGTTCAAACCATGCACAAGGTGACTTAGAACATGAAAATATATATATAGAATTACAGCATAACAAAAGTACAGTCATATCTCATGTTGTGAATGCTGCTGGTTATGTTCTTTCAGGTTACGTCCTGCGGCGACCTGGAAATACAGGAAAGGGTTACTTCCGGGTTTCACTGCTTGCGCATGTGCAGATGTGCAAAATGATGTCATGCGCATGTGCAGAAGCAGCAAATTGTGACCCGTGCATGTGCAGACATGCAGACACTGATTGCGTTCCGTTCACATTGCGAACGGGGCTCCACAACGGATCCCGTTCACAACCAGAGGTACCACTGTAGTCATAAACAATAAATACAGCATCAAAAAATATGCAACAAAATTATTTTTTTCCCATGTAAATCATAAAATAAAGATACAAAAGAACTCAAAACCCAATAATAACAGCAACCCACCCCAAAAAACCCCTCTAAACAATACAAGAGTCTGTTCAGCAGCCTCAGCTTTTTGTAGCTGGAGTCAGTCCCACCCTACCTTTCCAGGCTAGGTGGGAAAAAAGGCCTTCGGGCCAGAGTGCATGTCTTCTAGGACTCAAAGCCAAGATGGTTGGAGGCTAGATTGTAGACTCATATTTTTAGTTGCAAAAAAACCAAAAAAAAAAAACCCACCACATTTGTAAGCTTTTCTCTATATTTGCTGGTTTATTAAATGGAATAATACAATAATAAAGAAGTGGAGTCAGTGTCTTTTGAAATGCAGTTTTTATAAAGAGCTAGAGAAACTTTGATATACCCCCTATTGTTTTTCCCTGGACCCTCTCCAGAGCCTTTGTTGGGCATTTTAATTGGAGGCTGTAATTCTCTGAATTGCTAGGCAAGTTGTAAGACTTTTAAAAGTTGCAGCTTTCCTTTTTTCAAACCGTCTTACATATTTTTACATTCTGTAACTTTTTTATTTGTGGTTGCCAAGCCATAAATAAATTATAGTCCTATTCATTTGAATATCATTCAGCAGCCGTCCTGATGCTTCCACTTCACAGTGGTTTGCTAAACCTCAGTCTCTTCCAGTAATGGCACATAAGTAATTAATTTATTTGCAAGCTCTGCTGACTTGCTTTCTTCATCTGTTGGATTTTACTGCGGTAAGATAATCACTTTGGTGGACACTGGAAGAACAACCTAGAGAGCCATCTATCAATTAAAGGGCATAGGGCAGGGGTGGCATTTCAGGAAGTTGTACACCAATTAAACTAGTGTAATTATTCCTTCTGTAATTATTTCAGACCACTCGTTTCCAAATGTGTGCTCTGGTTCTAATCAGTCATTCATTAATCTTAACTATATTGGCGTGGCATCCCCATACATTCTTAAGCAGACAAATAAACAAAGAAAATTACAGTGTAAGGGAACTAAGCTACAAAAATCCCTAGGGATTTTCATCTTCCTGTTCAACCAGGTCATGTGTGCATTACACTTGCAGAGTGCAGGTGGCGCTGTGGTCTAAACCACTGAGACTCTTGGGCTTGCTGATCAGAAGGCTGATTGTTGGAATCCCTGCGAAGGGGTGAGCTCCCATTGCTCTGTCCCAGCTTCTGCCAACCTAGCAGTTCGAAAGCACACCAGTGCAAGTAAATAAATAAGTACTGCTCTGGCGGGAAGGTAAATGGTGTTTCCATGTGCTCTGGTTTCCATCACGGTGTTCCATTGCACCAGAAGCAGGTTTGTTATGCTGGCCACATGACCCAGAAAGCTGTATACAGACAAACGCCGGCTCCCTTGGCCTGAAAGCGAAATGAGCACCGCAACCCCATAGTCGCCTTTGATTGGACTTAACCGTCCAGGGTTGCTTTACCTTTTTAACCTTACACTTGCTCACTCAGTAGAAACTCCTGTGATACATCACAGTGAATGGACAGCACCCCTACACCATCTATGAAAATACTGGGTTGTATTCAACTAAGTTGAGTTGTATTCAACCAACTAAGTGCAGAGCCACTGGACCTAAGTTAGTTACGTCCGTTAATGTCAACATTTCTTCTCTGAGTAGAACATGCATTGAATGAATCTGAAAAGTCCTGCAAAAGATGGGCAGAAGTAATGGATAAATGTGAATCGATGAATGAAACATAATGTGGATTAGACTTTTACTTTCGTTTCACTATGCCCATTCAGATTGCTTGATACAGTAACAAACATGGCAATATGTTTATTGCTGTATCTATTACATATAAAGTCTACATTTGAGAGTCTTAAAAATGTTTTGAAAACATGACCTTGTTGTAACCAGTGGCGTAGCGTGGGTTGTCAGCACCCGGGGCAAGGCAAGTAATTTGTGCCCCCTAACCCATGGATTTGCACCCCCTAACCCGTGGATTTGTGCCCCCTAACCTGTGGATTTGCGCCCCCTAACCCTAACCCCCAGATGTTGCGCCCAGTGCGGCCGGCCCCCCTGCACCCCCACGCTACGCCACTGGTTGTAACCCTTGCTTGATTCCTGTAAAGTAGATCAGCATTATCATTTTATTTTATTTTACAATGGGTTTACTGTTGATATCATTCCAGAAAGAACATTGCAAATAAAACTGGTTGCATTTCTGTTTCTGTTGCCAACCTTCAAGTCTGCTTTCTGACTTACTCAAGGACTCTTATGAATCCAGATGGTTCCAACTCTTACATAACAAAATCTATTGGTATTGACTTAGAACTCTTGTATAATTCAAGTGAGTAATATATTTGTCATAATATTCAAATCAGATTAAGGGATGTTGAAAAACAAAACATTGAGTCAGCTGTAAATAAAATTTGCTCCCCCAAGTTTTATGGTTTAAATACAACAGATAACAGGTTCACTTATATTTCAAAATTAATAATTCTAGCCCAACATAGGGACTTTATGTTAATCCGACTGACCGTTTCCCTCTCAACTTTTGTCCAGGGCAGATATTTAAACATCCCCAGAAATTAGACATTGCGGGTGTTTTTTGAATGTGCTAGACACAGTAGAACATATTCTTTTCTACTTTCCACTGAACAACCAGCTACACTTATGTGTGCCATCCCCTTTTCTGCATAGTCTAACATCACGTCACAATGAAAATATCAGATTCTATCCTTCTGACATTCACCCAGAAGTAACTGCAAGGGTGGCTGAGTTTTTATCAATAGTATCTCTTATAGTGGTGAACGGCACGATTTGGAGCAAATAAACACCAATGAAAATCCTTGTTATCACGTATTTTTACGGGCTTGCAAATCAGAAGGTCGGCGGTTCGAATCCCTGTGATGGGGTGAGCTCCCGTTGCTCGGTCCCTGCTCCTGCCCACCTAGCAGTTTGAAAGTATGTCAAAGTGCAAGTAGATAAATAGGTACCGCTCTGGTGGGAAGGTAAACAGTGTTTCTGTGCACTGCTCTGGTTTACAGACACTTTATGGGCAAACAGGGAAACAGAACAACAATATACAAAATGGACAAAGAAATATTATGAAAATGATTTATAGGTGGTACATGACCCCAGTCAAGCTAGCAAAGATTTACCATTTGCCTGACAATAAGTGCTGGAAATGTCAAGAAACTGAAGGTACTTTTTATCACCTTTGGTGGACGTGCCTGAAGATTAAGGCTTTCTGGGAAATGATATATAATGAAATGAAAAAGGTACTTAAATGTACCTTCCCTAAGAAACCAGAGGCCTTTCTCTTGGGCATTGTCGGCCAATTGGTGTCAAAGAAAGATAGAACTTTTTTTATGTACACCACCACAGCAGCAAGAGTACTCGTCACAAAGCATTGGAAGACTCAAGATCTACTCACTCTGGAAGAATGGCAGATGAAGGTGATAGACTATATGGGACTGGCTGAAATGACCGGCAGAATCTGTGACCAGGGGAAAGAGATGGCTGAAGAAGATTGGAAGAAATTCAAAGTTTATCTTAAGAAACATTGTAAAATTAATGAGTGCTAAAATGTCAAGATTTTAGGGGGGGAAAGGGGTTTACAGCTGTAAAAGAAGAGAATAAGGGGGGAAATTGGATAAAACCAAGCTTTAGGATTTGCTGAAATAATTTTGGAAATTGGGATGTAGAAAGGGGAGGTATGGGGAAGTCGGTGAAGCAAGATTTAAGAAAAAGGGATATGAAATTATACATGTTTGTTTGTGTGTTTGTGTGTTTGTATTTTGTATTGTTTGTGTTTATAAAAACTGTGAAAAACCAATAAAAATTTTATATATAAAAAAACAACAAAATGGACAAAGACAATGCGAAAAAAAATTTAAGGCGATATAAAAAAGCCAGAAGAAGGAAGGAGGGAAGTCAGCTCCTAGGAGCAAGCAAAAATGTAAAATGTAATACAATATGTGTATGTGTAGTATGTAATTGCAAAACCAATAAAGATTATTATTATTGTTTTTTTAAAAGGCAGTTGCGAGGACTGAGGGTCCCCGCCTTCCCAGTGCCCACTAGAAGTCCTCTCCTCCAGGGTCTTTCCCACACAATCTCAGGCTGTGTCTACGCACAACAACCCTCTGCTCTGCCTATTTCATTTGTCTGTGTGTTCTGAGAGGCCAGGAGAGAGAGGAGCTGGTTGTAGCAGGAGGGAGAGATGGGTTCCTCAGCAGCCTGCTTCTCTCTCTCCTGGCCCCACTCCCCTCTAGTCTGAACTGCTCTCTGCCACCTGTTACCTCTTCTGACACCTCCCTCTCCAAGTCTGCTCCTTCTCCATCTGACCACTCATTGTTGTCCCTCCACCAATCCCCTGACTCTGAACCTTCTTCTCCTGTGGGTGCCCTTGGGAGGGGGGGGGGTCTGCAGCTGGTGCCGCCCAACACCTCTCTGCATCCAGCCAGCCCACGGCAACCGAGACAGACGGAAGCCAACAACATCGAAACAATATTTAGTATTTCTTGGCAAACTAATTTTATCCCAGTACATTATGAAGGTCTTCCAACTGCCCAAGAATGTATATTGACTATTTTCCCAGAATCATTTTGTAATGAGTAAGTTTTATCTTGATCAATGTTTGCCAGACATTCACTCACATCAGGTAAGTCCGGTATATTGCAATCTTTTGCAACTAGAATACAGGTTGTAATTAGCAAACTGTTTACTAAACACTGGCATTCTTTTCAAAAACAGATTGTTAAAATAGTCCAAAACCAAGATTTTCTCTCACCTTTTGGATTGTTAGACAATACATTTCCGTAAAGTTATTTTTTGCTTACAGAACCATCAAATATATCTAAAGTTGGCATCCTGTTCTTTAGATCACTAACATCTTGAAATTGTTGGCCAGCTCTGCTTTGTTTTTGAAATTTTTGAGCTGCATGATACCAGGTATATATCTTTTCCCCCAGTATGGTTATTTCCATTGTACTTTTTTTCCTTCTCTCTTTCCGTGTGTGTGTTTGTGTGTGTGTGTAGCTGCAAGTGGTTCATAGTTTGATCATAGTTTGATCTTGTGAGCCACTCTGAGATCTTTGGATGAAGGGTGGTATATAAATTTGAAGAAGAAGAAGAAGAAGAAGAAGAAGAAGAAGAAGAAGAAGAAGAAGAAGAAGAAGTTGTTACTCTAGCAGGCAGCAATGTGCATTCATACTGTACCTATGGAAGGACATTTTAATGACTTTTTAAAACCAGTGAATGAATGTTTGCTAACAGAAGTACTTCTCATTTCATAAGTAGGGATGCCAGGAGGCAGCATTTTCCTTTTTTTAAAAAAAAAAAGATATTTATTAGAGGTTTAAAAATTACAGAAAAAAGAAAAATGGAAAACAACAAAAAGTTCAACAAGACATACATTTTGATACATAAAAAAAGAAAATAAAAAACATAAAAACCAATACAACAATACAACAATAAAAAACACACATCCAATACTCCATATCTTTATCTTTCATTTGCTTGTTTCCTCGACCTCCTCACACCTCCCTTTTTGTATTCTACTTTAGTTAATTTTTCCAGCAAATTCTTTCCATCTTTCTCAATTTTTGTTAAGTAATTTACCTTAACGGTCTAACATATTAATTCACTCAGCAAATTCTTACTATCTTTCACTGTGTTCTGTCGTTCAATTTACCTTAATTTATTTTAACCTTATCTTACCATAAAATACCTTAAAACTTAAAACTTAATATTTATTTATACATAACTCCTTATATCATTTCTGCTAAAGCCAAATAGTTTCATTTCAACATTTTCCCTAATACTCATTAGTTTTACACTAATTCTCAAAATAATTTTTTTTTAAAGAACTTTCTTCCAATCTTCATCCAACGTCTCTTCTTCCTGGTCTCGGGTTATGTCAGTCCTTACTGTCCATTCCATCTAGTCCATCAACCTGGTGCTCTTGTGTCCGAGGCTCTTAAGTCTCTTCCATGCCCCTTCTGCAGATCTTCTTCTTGTTTATACCAGCACTTTACCTTGTCTTCTGTTGATCATTTTCTCAGTTTCTTTCCTTTCTCATTGAGGAATAGGACTCGGGGAGACTCCGACCCAAAAGTATCTCCATCTCCCCTCAGCAGATCAGCCCATTCCCCACAGTCCCATTCCCCACACTCAGCACTGTAGTCCAAAAAGTATTTAAAAGCATGTTTCAAAGACCCTCCAAAATTAAAAGCCCCCACAACTCCAGACCCCCCCTGGCCCACTCCAGAGTCAATCTTCAACAACAGCGGCTTATGCTCCTGCAGGGCCTCGGGTCTCTCCATTTGTGTTACTTGAGGTTCAACAGCGACCTCCTCCATTATCTTCTGCACTTGCACTTGCCCTGTCAAAACAAGTTCCTGAGTTGGTTCCTGGATGGTTTCTATATGGGTATTCGCCATTTGTCCAAAGTTTTTGACTGCAACAGTCATCAAATCCATCTTCTCATGCATCTGCTCCAACAAAGCGCTTGTCTTGCAAAAAGCAAGCACCAAAACTTCTAAACACATTTTTATTCAAGGCCAGAGTCTGGTCTCACGATCCTAATCTTGCAGCTGTAAAATCCCCAGATCGATTCCAGCAACAATTTAACAAGCTCCCTCTAGAGGAGACAATTCCTATTTGTATCCATCTTTTGTAAACAGGTCCAACAAAAGAAAATTACTTTCATTTTTCATATATTTTGTATCTTTTGATTGCAAAAGGCAGCATTGGAATCAGTTTGTTTCTCTTTTTTTTAGCTATCTGTCAAAAGACGTTCCATTCACAGTCAATGAACTTCCCCAAGAATTTCTGTCTCTGGCACCCCGTTCCCAGGTTTGAGATGGTGAAAATTTATCTTTCTTTACTCTCTCTCCTGCAGGATTGAACAATCAAAATCTCCCCCTTTTCTCCTGCTTCCAAGAGGGGTTTTGATGGTTATAACTGAAGGAAATTTAGTCCTTTATATGCGACTTTCCAGACTTTAGCTTGCAAATTTTTGCTTCAGTCTATTTACAAAAAGCGGAAGGCGGACTTCCTGTTTAGAACCTTCCCACTTCAGTGCCAAATTAAAATGTTTCTTAATCCAATTTTCCGTTTTACTCATGGGTGCTTGTTTAGAGTCCAATTGTCCACAGGAAAAAGTCAGCGCTCTCCGGCAATGGCTGTGCGGCTTCACTTCGTAAAAGTAGCAGTCGATTCAAAACACCACGCCGCTCACCCCACGTCGCTTTGGATACCCGAAAAGGGGTTTCCCTGCGAGTAGGGGAGGCGCTCCTGGTGTCAGCCGAATCCCACGTTCCCAGGCTTCCTCCGCCTGTGATTTTTAAAGGGTCTCCGCCTTCGCCACGGCGGCAAGACCCGATTTTCACAGAGCGGGTTCCTCCCGGTCAGAGGAACTCCGCCATTGCCGATGGCGCTAACCTGGAAGTCGCCCGAAGGCAGCATTTTCCATTCCAATCTGTATTTGTCACAATCACTGTTGTTTCTCTTCTGCTGCAGTTCAGGTTCCACCACATAGTATGCTATACGGCTTGCTATCTCCTGTTTAACATACATAATATACATAAATACCTTACATAACTACTTAGGTTGCCCACATCACTTACATTCACTTCAGTGTAAACAAAACATTAAAATAATATAAACCCCCTGTAATTAATTATGTATCACTTGCAGACTTGAATAGCAGCTATGTGAACTAATAACATCTTCTCAGAACTGGTCCCAACATTAGGCAATGTGAAGCAACTGCCTCAGCCAGCAGACACTGGAGGGGCAGTGGCTATTTCTCCTAAGCAACCCAGTCATTCCTCTCTGTTGGAGAATCGAGCTGTGCAAGTTATGCAGCCAGTCCTGCCCACCCCTTCCCCTAAACCTGCCTGGAATCTCAAGCACTGTAGACGATGTCTTGGCCCAGTATACCTGAAGGAGTATCTACACCCCATTGTTCAGCCCAGACACTGAGGTCCAGCTCCAAGGGCCTTCTGGCAGTTCCCTTACTGCGAGAAGTGAGGTTTCAGGGAACCAGGCATAGGGCCTTCTCGGTAGTGGCGCCCACCCTGTGGAGTCCGTTTCCATCAGATGTCAAGGAAGTAAACCTGAATTTTAGAAGACATCTGAAGGCAACCCTGTTTGGGGAAGTTTTTGATGTTTGATGTTATATCGTGTTTTTTATATTCTGTTGGGAGCCGCCCAGAATGCCTGGGGAAACCCAGCCAGATGGGCGGGGTATAAATAATTCTTCTTCTTCTTCTTCTTCTTCTTCTTCTTCTTCTTCTTCTTCTTCTTCTTCTTCTTCTTCTTCTTCTTCTTCCATCACCTGCAATGGACTCAACTGCAATCCAGTCAGTTTCTAAACATGGAATGGGGAGGAAGTAGCATTTTGCCTTTCGCCTCAGGCAGCAAAATGTATTGGGCATTCTTGCATTTGCCTGACTGTTTCTGACCATGAACTCGTGAAAGGTACCAATTTCTATTTCCTTTTCTCCTAACTTCAGAATTCTCTGACACTCCTATTTGCAAGTAACCTATAACCCATTATAATTCTCTTTGCAGCCAAGATGTTTAAGCTTTCTTCTTTGCTATATAGGAGAACTATTTGAAATTCAAAAAAGGCAATATAATTCATGCACTTCTAAACATCAGCAATCTGTTTGCAATCTTAAGAGAGGTAGCAGTCTCGCCTGTAAGGGGAAGCAACAGTTGTGGCAATCAGTTTGATTTCCTCCCTAATGCTAGGTTCGTTCCATTCCCTCCACCCAGCCCCCTTTATAATGGATGTATAGCAAGTAAAATATTCTGCCATCTGCAATGGCTCCTTTTCTGGTGGCTTGTTTTTGTTTTGAAGCCCATTTGGAATGAAACCAGAAACCAATATTATAAGGAGCAAGCTAATTTACGGATATTTGAAACCGAGGCCATGGAGAGACAACAAGCAAGGAAGAAAGAAAGAGAGCAGGGGAAAAGGTGGATAGGAAAGGTGGAGGAGCAAACTTATAAAATGTCACCATTAATTCCTCAATTAGCTTAAATGCTCAGGAAAAGGGGTCAGAGCAGCATCTTGTACTTTGGGGGGATATTTTTATCACTGCAGCTGGTGGAGATTAAAAAGAAATTGGCTTTCTTATTGAATTAGGGGAAATGACATGGGTACAATAGCATTAAAGCACTGAAATGGTTGTAGAATTTCTTAATGCATTCTGGTTACTTTTGTATGCACCAGACCTTTGTCTGGGCTCTGTGAATCATAGTGTCTGATGGGTGGCTATTTTAGCCAGACACCAATAAACAGTTTTCATCAAAGTTCTCTCCCCCCCCCCCCCAACAGTTAAAAAGCATTCCATTAGCTCTTCTATTTTTGATCATCAAGTTGGTCCTTAATCATTTCTGTATCAATAGCTTAATGGTCTTGCTGGGCTGGAAGCTTATTTGCCTCCAGCCTCGACCAGGCTTGCCCACAATTTGTGACCCACCAAGCTGATTAGAAGGATTGTTTGGGGTGTGTCCCCCCAAATAATGAGACAACTCAGGGTGATTCAGACGATGAACTGAGTTGGGTCACATCACGGCATCTTGATGCATCTCTGACAACCCCCTAAGCTTCTGAGTTGTCCTGTGGTTTCAGTTTTTTCCAAAATAAATAAATAACTGTGGAGCTCTGGGAGAAAAAGTTCTGATATATAAAGGGAAGGATCCCAAGAGTGTCAGAGCCTGGGCAGGTAAGTGGCAAAGCTCTGCACTAAAACAAATTTGGCACCAATTAATCCACGCCCTGACTGCTTCTAGGTTACTAAACTTATGTGATGTCTTCAATTCCAGCTTATATTTCAAAACTTCAGTTGGAATAAGATAGGCTGTTATCTGGAGCTGCAATAACTGACCATACGCATCAAGTTATTGTCTACATTGGATGCCTGTTTCATTCAGAACTCAGTTATAGTGCCAGTGTTGGTGCTCAGAGCTCTACACAGCTTTGAACCAGGTTGTCGTAGAATTTGTCTACTGCCTTATGATCCTGTCTAGGTCTTAAACTTACCTGCAGATGTTTTGTCCAAGACGTCAGGACAACAGAATGAGGGTTGGGGTATTTTTCAGTGGTGGCACACAAACTATAGGTCTCCCTGTTTTGGGGGGTGGGGTGGGCAGGTGTGGGGGACTCTCTGGTCCTGAATGGGGCAACTGTGCCCCTGAAGGACCAGGTGCACACCCTGGGAGTCATTTTAGACTCACAGCTGTCCATGGAGGCACAGGTCAATTCTGTGTCCTGGGCAGCTGTCTACCAGCTCCATTTGGTACGCAGGCTGAGACCCTACCTACCCTCGGACTGTCTTGCCAGAGTGGTGCATGCTCTGGTTATCTCCTGATTGGACTACTGCAATGCGCTCTACATGAGGCTACCTTTGAAGGTGACCCGGAAACCACAACTAATCCAGAACGCAGCAGCTAGACTGGTGACTGGGAGCGGCCACGGAGACCACATAACACCAGTCTTGAAAGACCTACATTGGCTCCCAGTACATTTTCGAGCACAATTTAAATTGTTGGTGCTGACCTTTAGATCCCTAAATGGCCTCGGCCCAGTATACCTGAAGGAGCGTCTCCACCCCCATTGTTCAACCCAGACACTGAGTTCCAGCACCAAGGGCCTTCTGGCGGTTCCCTCATTGCAAGAAGCAAAGTTACAAGGAACCAGGCAGATGGCCTTCTCGGTAATGGCGCCCACCCTGTGGAACACCCTCCCGTCAGATGTCAAGGAAATAAACAACTATCTGACATTTAGAAGACATCTGAAGGCAGCCCTATTTAGAGAAGTTTTTAATGATTGATGTTTTAATGTACTTTTAATCTTTTGCTGGGGTAAGATGGGCAGGGTAAAAAGAATTTTATTATTTATTTAATTATTATTAAGTTTCAGACAATTGCTACGTAACTTTGCAGCCACTGAGTTTCTGAACTAGCCATCTCCAGCCTCAGGTTTCCAAATATTGTTGGACTACAACTCACATCATGCCCAGTCAGCATGGCCAATAGACAGGGGAATCCAACACTACCAGGAAATGCCAGGTTGGAAAAAGCTATTTTAGAGTATATTTGCTTAAACTGTGTCTGCTAGTTCCCAATTTTAGTGCTGTCATTTCTTAACATCTGCTCAATATCTTGTTTTAAAACCTTGCTAGTTTTCATACTTGTTCAGTACTGTGTATTGGCTACCGGTATTTATAGATGTGTGTTTTAGCTGGGTTTTATGGTGTATCTTATTTTATGTGCAAAGCCACTTTGAATACCTTTTGTAGAAAAGAACTGTCAGTTAGAATAAATTGAACAAGTAAAGTGGTGTAACCCCCAGCATGTTATATTCAGTTGCATACTGCCTCTGACAATGAAGACAGAACGTAACCATTGTGGCTAGCAGCTGTTGATACATGCTGTAGTACTGTATATGCCTAATCCTCTTTGAAAGCCATCCACAATGGTGGCTATCACAATCTCTTGTGGGAATAACTTCCATAGTTCAACAAAACACTGTCTAAGTACTTCTATTTATTTGTTCTAAATCTGCCAACATTCAACTTCTCTGGATTCCCCCAAGTTCTAGTGTCTTGAGAGGAGAAAAACATTTCTTTCTTCTGCGTTCTCCATTCCAAGAACATAAGAATCACTACATAGGATCAGATTCACTTCCATGTAGTCCACTGTCTGCAGAGATGGCCAACTACATTCTCCTGGAACATTGTCAAGAATGGTCCAATGGAGACAGCCACTCCACCTTGATGGTCTCCAGTTTCTGGTCAACAGAAGGATGCTGCCATTTAATAAGAAGGCTCCATTTCACAGTTATCAGTTTGTTGACAGACCCTGGAGTTGGAAAGCAACAACAATCTGCAGGAGTATATTTCTGCTAAGTGCCATGTATCTCCTGAAGGCTGATATAGAGGGAACAAATAATAAACAACCAACTGTTGAAAAAGGACACAAATTAAGTCAATAATTAATCCTTTCCCCAGGAGCCACTATTCAAATCTCATGTTCCAAGTGAGCAAAAGTTAGAAAAATGAAGAGAGAATAAATGGTCATAAATAGCTTCATACAACTCTCTTTGAAATCAATCAGGCTTCAATAGGAAATTGGACCCAATGCAAAATACTGAGAAATTACAGACTCTAGCAAATAAATAAAGAGAATGGAAGTACACCACTGAACCTCTCAGCGAGCCTTGTTCTAAATCACCAACCTGATCTATATTTCCCTGGAATTTACACGAAGCATCCAATCTCAGCTTGGCTTATGTGTCAATACATCATTCAGATCACCCCACAATTTCCTTCCCTCCCAGTAGAATATTTCATTTCAGGGCTCTACTCTTTCAAAGTGACCTTGTCATTTGTGGGTTACCAAAATGATTGGTTGGGGAAAGTGAAAATATTATTCTGTGTGTACACCCCACCTCCAATCAGCGAGAAGATTCGGGGGTACAGCACTCAGCCAACGTTCAGTTTCCTTTGGAAGCATGTCACAGGAGGCTTGTGGTGTTTTCTAACAATGCCATTTGTTTTCAAGTATACAAGTTGATCATAGGGTGGAAGTTCAGAGCATCATCACTCCAGCTCCCCCATGGGATTTCGGGGAGTGGGGGACACTTGCACCGTAGGAATCTTGCAGAGAGCAACTCAGCTCTCTGTAAAAAGCAAAGGTAGCCATGGTGGCCCATAGAAAAAACCAAAATCTGAACAGTGGGGACTGATCCTTTGGGGCAAATGGTCCACTGACCCACCAACCTGGCTATCATATCACCCCTTAACCTCCTCTTCTCCAGGCTAAACATGCCCAGCTCCCTTAGCCGTTCCTCATAAGGCATCGTTTCCAGGCCTTTGACCATTTTGGTTGCCCTCCTCTGGACACGTTCCAGTTTGTCAGTGTCCTTCTTGAACTGTGGTGCCCAGAACTGGACACAGTACTCCAGGTGAGGTCTGACCAGAGCAGAATACAGTGGCACTATTACTTCCCTTGATCTAGATGCTATACTCCTATTGATGCAGCCCAGAATTGCATTGGCTTTTTTAGCTGCCGCGTCACACTGTTGGCTCATGTCAAGTTTGTGGTCAACCAAGACTCCTAGATCCTTTTCACATGTACTGCTCTCAAGCCAGGTGTCACCCATCTTGTATTTGTGCCTCTCATTTTTTTTGCCCAAGTGCAATACTTTACATTTCTCCCTGTTAAAATTCATCTTGTTTGTTTTGGCCCAGTTCTCTAATCTGAGATGCTTGCATGCTAAGCGTAACTAGAGATCCTTGCATGCTAAGCATAACCCAGAGGTTACCGGGAAGCTGACCAATTCAGGCTTCCCACATCATATACGGCTTGTCTTTTGACCAATAAGTTTTTCACCTCTTCTCTGCTTCCCTCCCAGGAGCTTTCACAAGCAACAAAAGTGCTTCCATCTGATCTGACAATTTGAACAAAAGACACACACAAAAGAAGACAACAAAATCCATATTTTGATAAGCTCGTCTTGGCAGGCCAGTTACAACAACCACCCTTATGTATTAATTTATTTTCTTTTTTTCCTTTTTCCAAGGCAGAAAGAGATTGTCATTTCATGACAGCCTGTTTTGCAAAACCGCATCGCTTCTCCTCTCTTCTGCTTGTGAGTCATGGCCATAAAACAGAAGCCGTCGTTCTCAAATGTCAGCCACCTTTCCGATATTTGATGTTAGCTGTCCAAACACAGAGCGAAAAAGGACAAAAGGAGCCCTGTGGTTAAGAGGATGGAAGAAGGAACTTTGTGTGCCAGAACTGTATGGGGCAAGGCAATTACTGAATGCCAGTGCCCAAAAGAAACATAGGAAGCTGCCTTAGGTACCATAGTCAGACCATTGGTCCATCTAGCTTAGTGTGGTTGACCCTGGACAGCGGTGGCTTTCTCCAGAGTTTCAGACCCATGATCCTGTCCCAGCCCTACCTGAGATGCCAGAGACTGAACCTCTTCATCTATGACCGCCTTTTCTCTCAATATTTTTTCTCTGCACATGTAGAATAGAAAGCGGAGTACTCCTGAACATCCATAAAATATCATGTCGCTAACTCATCTTTACTCCACCATCACACCTGTGGAATTGGGGACCGTCCACAAGGCATGGCAAACCTTTAAAATGGCCTTTTAACAACTACCTTCAGTGTACTCTTGTGTTGTGACGTTGGGAGAATTTTTCTTGTATTGAGTCAAACCCTTGGTCCACCTTGCTCAATAGCATCAATGTTTAGCTGTGGCTTCTCATGGATTCAGACAGGAGTCCTGCCCAGCCCTATCATCTTGGCTTTGACTCCTGCAAAACCTGATCCCTGTCATGAAGGACTTTTCCTGTCCAGCCTGGGAGGGCGGAGCCCTGACTGACTCCAGCTACAAAAGCTGAGGCTGCTGAACAGACTCTTGGGCTGGGGTAACATTTAGGGTTTCTTTTGTTGCGTAAATGTTTCTGTTTTTGACATTAATATTTTATATCTTTATTTTAGGTCTTATTGTGGTTTAAGTGGAAATTGTTCTATTTGGTTGTGTATTTTTTGATATTTTTGTTTATGACTACAGTGGTACCTCAGGTTACAGATGCTTCAGGTTACAGACTCCGCTAACCCAGAAATAGTACCTCGGGTTAAGAACTTTGCTTCAGGATAATAACAGAAATCGTGCTCTGGCGGCGTGGCCGTCACGTGGATCACAGTGGCTAGGTCAGGGTGAGAGAGGTAAGGAGCCAACTGCTTAGCTTGGCGGAGATGACTAAGCTGCTTCTGGTAAACCAACTGCTTAGCTTGGCGGAGATGACTAAGCTGCTTCTGGTGAACCAGAGCAGCGCACGAAAATACCGTTTACCTTCCCGCCAGAGCGGTACCTATTTATCTACTTGCACTTTGACATGCTTTCGAACTGCAGAAGCAGGAACCGAGCAACGGGAGCTCACCCCGTTGCGGGGATTCGAACCACAACCTTCTGATCGGCAAGTCCTAGGCTCTGTGATTTAACCCACAGCTCCACCCGCGTCCCTCTAGCTTCCTGGGTTACGCTTACCTAACTCTGACCTAGCTTGCATGGATTCAGTCACTCACTTTTCATTCCTTACAAGTTTCTAACCTGGGTCAGCGTGAACTTTTTACCTTCCAGTGAACTGCAGGACTACTGAGAGGAAGTTTCTCTTTTTACATCCTTTTGTTTTACAGGCTTGGGGATCATTTGCAAACGTGGTTATTTTCTACTCAATTTGGTGGTTCAGAATTAATCCTATTTGGCTCTTCCTTCACTACCACTGAGCTATGGCCCTTCCCCTTTTATAGTTGTAATGGTTATTTTAATATACAGGAGCTCTGTGACTCCAAGATTGAATGGGTTAGTCAAACTGGTGATGTGGCAGAGAGCAACTTTTCTTTTCTTTTTTTTTTTATAAAATTTTTATTGGTTTTACAACATTTTTAAGAAAAACAGACAAACACTAAAAATGACAAACATACACGTATAGTTTCAAACATATTTTCATAAACCTCTTTTCTTGGACTTCCCCATACCCTCCCTCTCTGCATCCCAATGTCCATAGTTCAACTAGCAACTCCCAATTGTTACTTTCCAATCTCTATCATCTTAGTCCTCTTTTATAATCTGACCTTATATCCCTGTACCCCTTTGTTTCTGGAAACCACGGCATTTTAGCATTCATTAAGTTTATAGTAGTCCTTAAGATAACTTTTGAATTTTCTCCATTCTTCTTCCACCGTCTCTTTTCGTTGGTCACGGATTCTGCCTGTCATCTCGGCCAGTGTCATATAGTCCATCACTTTCATCTGCCATTCTTCCAAAGTGGGTAAATCTTGTGTCTTCCAATACTTTGCGATGAGTATTCTTGCTGCTGTTGTGGCATACATGAAAAAAGCTCTATCTTTCTTTGTCACCAATTGGCCGACAATGCCCAAGAGAAAGGCCTCTGGTTTTTTAGGAAAGGTACATTTAAGTACCTTTTTCATTTCATTATAGATCATTTCCCAGAAGGCCTTAATCTTCGGGCATGTCCACCAAAGGTGATAAAAGGTACCTTCAGTCTCTTTACATTTCCAACATTTGTTATTGGGCAAATGATAGATTTTTGCCAGCTTGACTGGGGTCATGTACCACCTGTATACCATTTTCATAATGTTTTCCTTTAAGGCATTACATGCCGTAAATTTTATACCGGTGTTCCATAACCATTCCCAGTCAGCTGACATAATGTTATGTCCAACATCCTGAGCCCACTTAATCATAGCCGATTTAACTGTTTCATCCTGTGTGTTCCATTTCAACAACAAGTTATACATTCTAGATAAATTCTTAGTATTGGGTTCTAACAGTTCGGTTTCTAATTTTGATTTTTCCACCTGGAAACCGACTTTCCTGTCCTGTTAAAAAAATTCCATTATTTGGCGATATTGGAACCAATTTTCTACTTTATGCTTCAATTTCTCCTGACTTTGTAGTTTGAACTTATCTCCATCCCGTTCTAAAATTTCCCAATACTTCGGCCATCCGACCTCCATATTGAGTTTCTTCACTGCTTTAGCCTCCACTGGTGACACCCATCTAGGGGTTTTGTTTTCCAATAGATCTTTATATCTTATCCAAACATTAAACAATGCTTTTCTGACAATGTGATTTTTAAAGGCACTGTTGACTTTATCATACCAAAGATATGCATGCCAACCAAAAGCGTTATTGAAACCTTCCAGATCCAAAATGTCCGTGTTCTCGAGGAGCATCCATTCTTTGAGCCAGCAAAAAGCTGCTGCCTCATAGTACAATTTTAGGTCCGGCAGGGCAAAACCCCCTCTTTCTTTAACATCTGTCAATATTTTAAATTTAATTCGGGGCTTTTTGCCCTGCCAGACAAATTTCGAGATATCTTTGTGCCACCTCTTAAAACATTCCATCTTATCAATAATCTGCAAGGTCTGAAACAAAAATAACATTCTAGGCAATACATTCATTTTAATTACTGCAATTCGGCCTAACATTGACGGCAGAGAGCAACTTTTCAGCTCAGCGCTAGTGGTGTCTGTGGAATATGTTTGTTCAAAGCATCTTTATCCCACTCACCTGCCAATAAAAAGATTCCCAGAGTGGCTTGCAAATGACAGTGATGACAAGGCAAACTAAAATACACGACACAGAAGGAAAACGGGTTGGGAGGGAGAAGGGGGGGAAGAAAACGCAGGCACTGTTTCCTAGTGACAGAATTCTTGTCATGACCACTGTGAGAATATATTTCTCACAACCGCCAGCTGGGGCTGAAAGATTTCGAGGAGACGAGACACCCAAAGTTGCTGGTCTTTCAGGAGAGCAGATGAAAACCCTGTGTCTGTCCCTCTCCTGCAGGCTGGTGGGATGGCTACTGCTGATGAAAGTGGAAGGCTCTCTTGGCAAACCTGATCTGAAAGTGGAGTGGGTGGAATATAATATGGCCAACTATATTGTAATCAGATTCTTCTGGATAGCACAGCAGGTTTTATTGATTTGAAAGGAGCTCGAGGGAGTTTGAACACAAATGAAATCTGGAAAAGTACAGTAAGCGGAGCTGGAAAGCAGGTAGAAATCAACAGGTGAAGCTTTTCTGTAATGCTGTGCTGGAGGAAATGCCAGTGGTTGAACTTAAGTCCATTCGTTTCAATGTGAGTACTCTGACTAGGACCTAGCTGAATATCACCCTTTAAGTTCAGCTGCAGCTAAACACAAATCTGCTGCTGACCTGATTCATTGATGCACAGCAGTCTTAACTAAGCAGTATATTTTGTGCACTGAGTTTAGCATTCCCACCCTCCAAGAGACCTCAAAAACTTCCCTTTTCTGGGACGCATCTGCAATAATGACATGCATTTATTTACTTTAGGGTTGCTGTTTTTAATATTTTTTATTAAAATGTTATAATTGCACAATCCTCCCCCTCTCCATCTGATTTCCCTCAACTTCCCCATCTGGTTTGTTACATTGTTTGTTGTATTCTGCACGTATATATACTATTAAACGTTGTTACATTGTCATCCTCTATGTTGAAGTCCAATAAAGTTGTGAAAGTTTATTCAGATCCTACCAGTAAGTCCATTTCTTTTTGTTGTTTCTGCAGGTAAGTTGTAAATGGTTCCCATTCCTTTTTGAAGTCACTGTTATCTTTTTCATGTAGTTTGTCTAGTTACAAGTAGGTAGCCGTGTGGGTCTGCCATAGTCGAAACAAAATTTTAAAAATCCTTCCAGTAGCACCTTAGAGACCAACTAAGTTTGTTATTGGTATGAGCTTTCGTGTGCATGCACACTTCAGATACACTGAAGAAAAGTGTGCATGCACACGAAAGCTCATACCAATAACAAACTTAGTTGGTCTCTAAGGTACTACTGAAAGGAATTTTTTTATGTAGTTTGTCTGTTAACTTTGCTAACTCTACCATTGTTCTTTCCTTGGTGTTTCTCCAGACTTCCAGTTATTTACTTTTGGGGTGTAAATCTCTCTCTCTCTCTCTCTCTCTCTCTCTCTCTCTCTCTGTGTGTGTGTGTGTGAGAGAGAGAGAGTGAGAGAGAGAGAGAGAGAGAGAGAGAGAGAGAGAGAGAGAGAGAGATGCTGCTGAACTACACTTCCCAGGGTTCTGCCCGAACACTGAGGTCCAGTGCCGAGGGCCTGCTGGTGGTTCCCTCGCTATGAGAAGCCAAGTTACAGGGAACCAGGCAGAGGGCCTTCTCAGTGGTGGCACCTGCCTTGTGGAATGTCCTCCCACCAGATGTCAAAGAGAAGAACAACTACCAGACTTTTAGAAGACATCTGAAGGAACCCTGTTTAGGGAAGCTTTTAATGTTTAATAGACTATTGTATTTTAATACTTTGTTGCAAGCCACCCAGAGTGACTGGGGTATAAATAAATTTGTTGTTGTTGTTTTTGTTGTTGTTATTTATTATTAATATCGCACCTGATCATTAGCCATGCTTGCTGGGGCAGATGGGAATTGCAGTTCAACAACATATGGAGGCCCAAATGCCCCCCACCCCTGCCCCATATAGTATCTCTAATACCTGAGGCCTACCAATCAAGGGGCATTATTACCTATTGCTAATTCATTACTGCTTGCCTTGCTTTCTGCTTAATTTCACCCCCCCCCCCATAACTTCCCATTGTCGTAATGCTCTTTCAATTACACTTTTTTAAAAAAAAACAACAACCAGATGAACATGCTTAAATTACATTTTCCTATCCTATTGATCTCTACAAAGCTGCACGTTGTTGCTCAGAAGCCTAAATATTATAGCACTGGTGATCTGGTTGCCTGGTGTGTACCGGTATATTGTTGCACTGAAATCAGCAAATACCTTTGTGGTTAACCAACCTCACCGCCCCCAGTGTTTCTACTGCATATTTTCAATATGTGTCATTTCCCCTAAGAAGATGCAATTCAAATGGGAAGAGAAAGCGATTGATTCAGGTAATAAGACGTGCTTCTTGCTGTTCTTTTGTTTGAGGCAAACATATTCAACTTCAAGGCCATGTCTATTTTCCACTTTAACTGGAAGAAAGCAGGGGGGAGGATGACTAACTGCATTCTGTCACATCAAAGTGTGTTTGTGTCTTTGTGTGTCTTTTGTAGTTTGCATTTGATCGCCTTGTAGCCAAAGAAGGCTCGAACTGGTTCAAAGTAAGGTCCACTAGCTCAATGATTCTCAAACTTGATTCAGGCCTCCACCTTCTTGTTTCTGCAAATCCGTCCCCAATGTGTCCTACCTTACCCTATAAAAAGCAGCAATCAGAATCGTGGTTTGCACAACCCACTAAGGAAACAATAAAATTCAAAACCGTAACAATTAATTCCACAAATTCAAATTCCCCTTAAAACTATTTAAGCTTAACCAGTTCAACAAAATGATGAGCTTGTCTTTTCTCTTTCTCTCTCACTCTGTCCCCCCCCCCCAGTTTTTATTTAGATTAGCTTATTTTATCTTATTCTACTATGAAAAAGCCCCTGCTGCCTGCTTCCCTCTTCGCTCACCATTCAGTTTTTGAGAGGAGCCAACCAGATCCCATCACCTGAATATTGTCAATCTTCCTCTTTGGAGAAGGAACAGCATCCTGTACATGGGGTAGGGACCCTCAGGCTTGGGAGTCAAATGCATCCCCTCCCAGGGCTTTCTATCTGGCCTTCGTCACTCTCCTCCAACAATGGACCACACGTCTTCTCCCCAGGTCACCAGCCCTTCACCAGCCCTGCTCCACAGTTCCCTTGAATGTTTGGAGTTCTTCTGTGTTGTTTTGCTTGGCTGGATTGTCCTTAAATCCTGATAATGCCTCTTGATTGTTAGGGGTCAGCAAACTTTTTCAGCAGGGGACTGGTCCACTGTCCCTCAGACCTTGTGGTGGGCCAGACCATATTTTGAAGGGGGGGGGGGAATGAATGACTTTCACCCGCCTGCAAAGAGGACTGAAGATGCTTCACTTTACCTGTCCCAGTTGTCGTCCCAATAACTGCAGATGGGCTTCTCTAGGCACCATGGCACCATTGTGGGGTAGGAGGCTGATTTGGCCGGCGAAGACAGAAGCAGCAGCCCTAGCGGAGGATCCGTGGATGGATGTAGGGGAACAAGGGCATCGCTGGAGCTTTTACCCACCACCTGCTGCTACTGCTTCCCATGAGGCACCGTGGAGAAGAGGACACAGATGCCCGCCAACCTGCAAGCGGCGGCTGCGGCCAACACAACAACCTGCCTGAACGCCATGGGAGGAATGAAGGAGGGAGGGAGGGAGGCAGGCAGGCGGCAATGAAGAAAGCGAGCGAGGAAGTGGCTGTCACAGTCCCGGCTTGGTACATCAGGACCGGGGAAGAGATTGGGAAGCAGGAATCAGCAGTCCAGGATCAGCAGTCCAGGGGTTAGAAGCCAAGAGTCCACGAATCCGGAAACCAGGAGTCAGGAAGCCAAGGGTCCAAGAGTCAGGATACCAGGAGTCAGGAAGCGGAAGCACGGCTAGGTGGGTAGCATGTTGCTTTGGCAAAGAGCCAGAGGGAAATGCTGGTCTTATACACCCCTCCCGGCCCTTGCCACCAGGTGCTACAAGTCTTCTGTCAAGCCTCACCTGTGTGGCAGTGCCTTGCCCTTCCAGGACAAACTCAGGAAGGCCCCAGTCCTGCAAGGCCCTACCAGTCACAGGGCCTGGCTCTTGCACACACTCCTGACGGTGGCGTGGAAAAGAGGAAGTGTGAACTGAGGGAGAGGGAGGAGGAGCAGGAGGAAAACGCAGCAGCCGCCGACAGCCGGCGTCACACACCCCCTTCACAGCACCGCCCTGCTGAGGCGGGCAGGCGGGCAAGCCGACTCCATCAACAGCACCCGGCGTGGGGCAAGATTGCTCCATCCCTGAGGAGAAAAGCACCGCCGTGTGAGGGAGAGGGAGGGAGAGGGAAACAACATGTGCACTGGTGATCCACGTGGCAATTCCCGGACTGACCTTAGTTTGCCGACCCATAGGGTCTGGATGAAGGATAGTAAGCGGTGTGTTGGAAACTAGTCTAGTATACAAAGGTAGAAATTACATTGGTGGCTCATTCTACTTTCTCCTCTGACCCTGCCCCACACCCCCAGCATGCAGAAGGGAAAGGGACCCTCAGGATGTAAAAGGTTCCCTTCTCCTACTGTGCACAGAGATCCCACTTAGTTATTAGGCATAGAATTCAACATGGTGCTAAGTTTCTATTCCTTCCAAAACAGAACATTCCCCCTTTTTCCTCTACCCATGTGCCACCTAAATCAGTTCTAGGGGTTCCTCCATACAGGTCCTTCCATACTGATCAAGAACCGGGACATCCAATTTTTCCCCCAACAAGAGCATGGCAACCAGTTTCAGTGCCTTGCTCTTGCACAATCCCACCCCCCCCCAAAAAAAAGTGGTGTGGTTTTTTTAGGGGGGTGGTTTGTCTGCGATCTTGCGTGGTACCCAAAATGCATATTTGGGGTGCCATGCTTTTAAAAGGCACTTTCCCCCAGGTCCGTAATACCTCACAGGTCACATGACTAGCATGGGATTTCAGACCCAGAAGATGATGTCCCAGATTTGGGCCGTGTCTTGTTGGAGGGTATGACCTTCTGGAGCAGATTTGGAAAGGATTCAGGGGGCTCACAGGGGGAGGAGAGGGAGGAAAGTTCTTCCGTGTGCTGATGGAATGCAGTAGTTGAATACTGACCTCTGAGAGCTGCAGATGGAACTATCCCTCGTGGCTTTGAGACTGTTCACTTTAATTCCCATTTATTACATTTATTCTCTCAACAAGCTGAAGGGTGCAATCCAGCCAAAAGGAGAGTCTGATAATATTGTAAAAGCCTTTGCAAATCAAAAGGGTCGTTGTGATTGCCAGGAGGTTATGTATCTTCAAATCTCGCCTTGCCTTTTCTTCTGATTTTTTCCTCCCACTCTAAAAAATTCAATAAGCTTTGGTAACTCTCTTGTTCAGGCGGGGGGGGGGGGGATGAACCCACAGACCTCATGAGGTTTGCCCCTTCCATTTCTGTTGCCGTAACAATCAATTTCCCTGACTGCTTCTCTTGTTGTCATAAATATCGTCGACTTCTTTCCAAATTTTATGAGATAGAGTGCATATTATTTTACTCTCTTACATTTTTTACATAAATTGTTATTGCTGCCTTCAGTTGTATAAGTTATGGGGCATTCTCAACATCAAGGATAACATCTGCCACACTTTATGACCTCGTTTTATGACACTCCCCTCCGCTACTTATTTTGGCTTTCCAAAACAGAGTTAGAGAATGAGCAGAGAAAGGAAGTTCTGGGCCTCATCTTCCCTTTTCTGAAGCCTGTCACTTGGCTCACTCACTTGATTCATCCGGCGCTGTTTCTCTGCAGTAACCTTTCAGTGTTATCCCTCTTATTACATTATATAATCTTATGCATTATATATACATCCTCCTTATTACATTTACATGGATACTTTTTAGCCTGTCAATGTGAATATGATTCGTGAAGATATGTCGTTATCTGTTTAATAATATATTGGATTTGCTACAAGTAAACCTGTGCTCAAAGAAGTTCACAGAAAAAACAAAGTCTAAATACAGCATTACAGTAAGAATACATCTAGATCATAGAATCATAGAATTGTAGATTTGGAAGTCATTTAGCCCTACCCCCTGCAATGCAGGAATCTTTTGCCCAACAGGCCCAACTCACAACCCTGAGATTAAGAGTCTCATGTTCTACCAACTGAGCTATGGTATAAGACAACTTCCTATGTTCCCAGCAGCAGAATCAATATCATTTTAACCCATTTGAAACATCCATGTTTTAGCCATGTAACACTCCATAGCATTTGAGGCCAGTGTGAAGGTATTCCGTTGTTCTGGAGCCACGACTAAAAAGGCCCTGCTTGTGGTAGACATCTGCTGAGCCTCATTTGTCAGAGGCAGTCACAGCAGGGTGTCCCATGTTGAAATGAACCAAATGAAAAATGGCCTTCACATTTGGATTTTTCCTGATTTTTCCTGCATCAATGTTCAGAATCCATTTTGGAATCCAGCACAGCCCCCCCCCCATTCATTTCAAGGTGACCTCTCCAGGTAGATATCCCAGCGGATTGTGCCCTTTGTGATATTTGCAAGAAGGGAAGAATCACAAAGAAGCTGTGTTGTGAGAACGAAGCCAACGCCTACTCAACTTAATTCAAATGGTGCATAAAATACACTTGGCATTGTATCTCCGAATTCTATGCTGAGTGGCTTTTAGTGACTAAGCGGTCCTTGCCCGGGGGGGGGGGGGGATCTGAGTCTGATTGCAGTTTGTTAATTAGCCATAAATAATGTATGCCTTGCTGTCTTAAGCAGGTTGTACATGTAATTCAATTATTCAATTATTCAGTAATTCAATTATTAAGTTCAAAAGCATTAACACACACACACACACACAATGTTGTGAGCCAGAGATGAATAAGATGACCTTCTGGGACCCTCCCCACTTCTCAGTTGTGTGTTGAATGGAAAAAAATGTGTTGAAGAAGAACACGTGAGAATAGGACTACAACCTACACACATGCATAGTTTCTCCGTGTAAGAAATTTCAGTTAGTTTATTCTACTTTCTCTCATAAAAACCTTTGGCATTTCACCCATGTGAGAACCTTACACCCACCTGGAAACGAACCTTAAAGCCCATATTGGTGGCAGGGTGCTATCAATAAAAGATAAGAATGTGAGATACACCTATTTCTGTAAACCACTCTGGGAAGCACCTTCCCTACAGGTTTTTAGGCTGTAGTTTCCCCCCATCCCTGTGTGGAGAAACCAAGGAGTGAACCCAAAGACTGTACCTAAGACCTTTTTGCATGAACTTACATGTTTAATTGTGCAGGTGTAGCTTGTGGGATCTTTGATCCAGAGTTCACTGAACATCACATGCCAGTGGTAGGTGGGGCCAGAGGTCATTGGACCAAAAATGTAAATGTTACCTTTATAAAGGTAAAGGTACCTCTGCCCGTACGGGCCAGTCTTGCCAGACTCTAGGGTTGTGTGCTCATCTCACTCTATAGGCCGGGAGCCAGTGCTGTCCGCAGACACTTCCGGGTCACGTGGCCAGCGTGACAAGCTGCATCTGGCGAGCCAGCGCAGCACACGGGACGCCGTTTACCTTCCCGCTGTTAAGCGGTCCCTATTTATCTACTTGCACCCAGGGGTGCTTTCGAACTGCTAGGTTGGCAGGCGCTGGGACCGAACGACGGGAGCGCACCCCACCGCAGGGATTCGAACCGCCGACCATGCGATCGGCAAGTCCTAGGCGCTGAGGTTTTACCCACAGCGCCACCCGCGTTACCTTTTATATAAAGTATATATACTTTTATATATTTTTAACGCATTACTGTGTTACCTTTATACAGTTGGCCAATTTCTAGGCACACAACCCACTCTCTGGGCCATCAGATGAGCAAAAGGCATCACCAGAAATGGAGTGAATGACAAAAATGGGAAGCTGGGACAAGCTGAAATGGACAGGGTTGCCTGTCTCACAGTTCTGCCACCTGTCATTTCTGAACTTTTGAATTGCCTTTGGTCTGCAGGGAACGACAAGTTAGGCATGAGATGGAAGCAGCCCAGTACAGCCACCAACACTTTTTCAAGGAGAGCACATGTCGAAAAGTAGGGTGGCTGCATTCCTAATGTTGTGGAGAAACAATTATATGGACAGAAGGGGCCATTAAGGGAACACTTAATTGTGACAAACTGATGAAATAGGCCTGCTTGCTAATCAATAAAGCGGCTGTTAGGTTAATAGGCCTTATCAACGTTATTTATACATGCATATCTGCCAGCGTTAAGATCCATGTGAAACACTGACTCTCTTTAAACTTAACTGGGGTGAAGGATTGCAAACAGCTCCGGGTAGTTTGGGCTTATTTTCATTCTGAAAACTGTAATTTAAAACTCAGTGCACCCACATTGTAGGATTGAAGGCTCCATGTTACACAATCCCCTTGACATTTTGTTACCAACATTTGTCTAATGTGAAGCATTGTCTAGGTGGGGGCTTCTATTAGGGAGAAACATCTGAGCGTGGAAAACAGAGGGTCTTCTGGACTGTCACCATTTTGGAGGAGGGAGTCAACCACACACCATAAATGTAGGTCAGAACAATTGAGGTAGGTTAAAGTGCTCAGCCATCATAAAACAACAAATGAACTTTTTATTAAAAGGAAAGAAAAGAAAGGACTTTTGTGATTAGGAAATGCATTGAAAGATGTGGGCTAAATGAATGATTAATGGTAAGTGATAGAAATACTCTGCAAGTAAACCATTATGAATGCTCACTAAAGACCAGAGTTTTAGCTGCACATAAGCATTATGCAAACAAATCAGGGCAAGTGCTCAGTAAATAGGTCATCCAGGACAGAGAGTAGCAAGCTAGATGAACCAATGGACGGATGCAACATGCGGCAGCTTCCAATATTTTTATGACTACCCACCCAAAATAAAGGCATGCATCTTCTTCACATTTTGAGTCTTCAGGTCACATTCCAAAATCAGGTTTACAATGTAATTCCAGCCAATTTTCAAAGATGTTTTCAAATCTTGCTTCAACTCCACAATTTTGCTTCCTTCTTTTGTTCATGTGTGGTGAGTAGAAAATGGTGACTCTGTTTGCAGGAGGCCCCATGGCCTCCTCTGTGATGACTGTCGAGATAAATTAGGCTTTATCACACCTCCTGTTTCTCTTTTTATCCACATTTCCACAAGCAGCATAACATGTCATAGTTCAAAAACATCCCACATCAGCCCGCTTCTTTCAACTTTTCCAGATGAAGAACCTGGGTTGTCCATTGCGTACGCAACTTGAAAGCACCTCGGGAAAGGAATGCTTTTCTCCGTTCCTCATGCCAACCAAGACATCTTTGAACATGAATCTGAAGGGCCATTTTTTGTTATTTGATACGAGAAGAAGAAGAAGGCTTGGCAAGATGGTTTGGAATTTACACATCAAACACAGGTTAGTCAAGGTATTTGTACAGAAAATAAGAGTGGAAAGGTGAAATCCCTGAGTTACTTTGATGCAGAGAGAGAGAGAGAGAGAGAGAGAGAGAGAGAGAGAGAGAGAGAGAAGAAAGAGAGAGAGAAAACAGGTTAAGATGTTTGAGAAAAGGTATTTGAAGAAGTATAAACGGAGTCTTTTCAAATTTCTAATATTTGTCATTTTGAGACGTGGATCCTGAAATCCTATAGTCCCTGGATGAAGATGCCAATCTCCCTTTAGAGGGCAGAAAGAGTGCTCTGACCTTGAAGAGGGAAACCCAATTTCATATTCCTCTTCCCCGTGGAAATTTCGGTGCCCATTGCTTGCCAACATCAGTGCTTTTTTTCTTTTGCAGGGCTGGAAAAGGAAAGGATTTGGGGCATTCCAGGGGCAAATGTTGGAATGAGTTGGATTCAAAGAATCTAATGCTTCATATTTCACCAAAGCGACTTTCCCCCCCAAATCCCGTGATCAGTACACTGACACAATTTGTTTCCAATGAGAGAAAAATCAGTGATGATGATGATGGTGAAGATAACAACCTGAGATAGGCAGAAAAATCGAAGACCACTGTTCCACCCTGACTTCTACTCGGCTGATGAGAGCCCAGCTTGTTATTGGATGAGAAGGATGGAATAACTTTGGTCTTGGACACTTGAATACTGTATCCTTATTGTGCATTTGGATTAGTCTTCTCCATCCCTTTGCCTCTGAATTTATCTTGCTTGCCTCAGTTCATTTCCAATAAGACTCCGGTATGACATTTTACATGGCTTGGATTGTGGCTTGCTGTGCTTGAATGTGCAGTGTGTCACATTCAGTTGATTTAACCTTGCAACTACTCCTTCCAGTTCATTGGGCCATCTCATTCATTAAAACATCTGTTAGAAGTATGTCACTCAGAATCAGAGTGGAATTCGCCATCAGCCCAGATGCAGCCATGCTCGGAGAACATCCCTCTGTTTTGTTTCATTGATATCAAAAATAGGAAATTTCCAAGCCACCCATTACAAATGACAGTAGGGGTGAGGGTGAGCTGGAGTGGCTGTATCACTGTGATATCCTTCTTGACCAGAGGGGAACTGGATCCCACTTCTGGGTAGGATCTTTTCCTTTGCCACATGCTTATGTGATCAACAGCTACTGAGAGGGTGTTGTCAGTGGCTCCCAATTGGTTGCCCAGGAAAGTATAAAGACAAGGAAAAGTTTCTTACAGTTCTTTTTTTTATTTCAAACTTTACAGAGGGAGGCTATAGAATGCTGCCTCTTGGATAATGGTGTTGTCCTGAGTGAATCTCCACCCCCCTTCTTCTCTCACACCTCCTCATTCGTAATCATCATCATCTCCTCTACAGGTGTCACTAAGTGCCCTCTGTCTTCAAGCTCTTTGCTCTCCTAGGTTCTTTGTGTCAGGATTTCAGCCTACACTCGAGTAGAACCCTGGCAGAGAGACATGCCCGACTGGCATCTTCTCTCCCTCCTGGTCTTTCGTTCGGGAGCTTCAAAAGCTTTCTTCTGCCCGAACATCACAGCGACCGATGCCAACCAACACTGGCACACTTAGGGATCTGCAGAGTTTGCGCATAATGCGTAACAGACCTCAGCAACTCAGCATTTTGGCTAATCTACTTTATTTACATATAAACACACACGGAGCACTGCAATATGGCTCCCTCTCTCTCTAGCATCAGACAGCAAAGAGAAAAAGAACAAAGGACAATAGTCCCACTTCACGGAACACAGTAAAACATCCTGTGTCCGTCACTTCCCACACTGTGGAGTCAAAACATATACCGTCATGTGATAGACAAAAATCCTAAGACTGCAGACAAGGAGCAGGAATTCTAACACTTTGCTTGCCGGGTTCTGGGAGATGGTGAGTCTGGGATGCTTTCTAGCAACAACATGACAGCCAGCTGCTGCTCCGACTCTGCCTGCTCCTCCTCTCCCATTATTTCCCAACTTTCCCCCTCATCTGCCTCTGAGCTGTGACCTCGTGCAAACCACTGTTGTAAATCTATACTGTCTTCCTCTTCCTCCTCCCTGGAAGGATCAGGATGGGGAGGCAGTCTCCACCATTCCTCCTCCTCTGCCCAGCCCCTGACATCACCCCTCCTCTCCAGTGTCCTCCCCCTCTGCCCAGTCCATGACAGCTACTAGCCACGATGGCTATGTTCTATCTCCACTGCCAGAGGCATTATGCCCTTGAAGGCCAGTTGCTTGGAATCATAGAATGGTAGAGTTGGAAGGGGTTCCCAGGGTCACCTAGTCCACCTCCCTGCAATGCAGGATTCTCAGCTAAAGCATCCATCCAACCTCGGCTTAAAAAACCTCCAAGGAAGGAGAGTCCACCACCTTCCGAGGGAGACCAACAGTTCTTACTGTCAGAAAGTTCTTCCTGATGTTGAGTCGGAGTCTCCTTTCTTGTACCTTGAATCCATTGCTTTGAATCCCACCCTCCAGAGCAAGAAAACACAAGTTTGCTCCCTCTTCCATGTCACAACCCTTGAAGTATTTGAAGATGGCTAACATATCTCCTTTCAGTCTCCTCTTTTCCAGGCTAAACATATCCAGCTCCTTCAACCATTCCTCATAAGGCTTAGTTTTCAGACCCTTGCTCATCATGGTTGCCCTCCCCTGCACACATTCTGGCTTGTCCACATCCTTCTTAAATTGTGGTGCCCATGATTGGACACAAGTGGGGAGAGTGCAATTGCACGCAGGTTATGCTATCAGGGGTCCTACAGGCATCTGGTTGGCCACCGTGAGAACAGAATGCTGGACTAGATGGGCCATTGGCTTGATTCAACAGGCCTTTTCTTGCATTCATATACCCTCTGGACAAAGTTCTACAGATGGGTGGGGTTAATGACCTGCCAATCACCTAACATCTTGGACCTGGTATCTCAATAAAATACTGTCTTCTCATATTAGCTATGTTCATTTCCCCCCATTTTTTTTAAAAAAAGAACATCTCGCTTTATAGTTTTTTAAAAAGAGAGGCATTTATAGCAAAATGTCAAAAGTTAAAACACTTTCTCAAGGCTAAGGCATACTCACACAGAGAATCATATTAGGCAAGTCAAAGTCGTGAAGTGCCCGACGGGAGGACAAGTGGGTTGGAGTGTCGAGGAGTGGACCACAGCAAAACTTTCTTCATTATTGTATTTATAGCAATACACCATTTGTGCATATGATTGGAATTAGGTCACGGTTCCCAGCATGCCAACTCCTTGGGCTAAATTGGAAGCCGAGGGCAGCAGGAGAGGAATTGTGCCTTCCAAACAGAAGGAGCTGGAAGGCAGTATCTGAGGAGACACCCTACGGCTTTTTTCATCCAGGCTGCTTGGAAGAAAAGAATAGGCTCCCACAGGGGAGCAGAGTGAATGTCTTATCCTTCTCCAAAGAAGATGGAAGGGACGAGAGCTGAAATGTTCAGATGCTAGTTCAATGTTCTGCTTGGAACGAAGTGCCCAGCGTTTCTGGTTTATATGTGAACCCACTGATCTCAGTAATGAACAGTTAGTTTGGGGTTGTACGTATTGTGGGATGTGAAACACATAGAACAACATTCCTAGAGTGGACATGCTAGGGAATGCTTTGTATCACATAGGAGAAAACTTCCTGTTTCCTCCTGAGCTGTGACAAACTTCCTCTGCATGTAACTAGAGATCTGTCAGTGTGTGAGGCCTAACCTCGGCAAGGGAGCACAGCTCCTTCCTTCATCTCCTCTCCATTTTGTTTTTCCTATGTGTTAGGAGAAGTGACTGCTCAGTCGCAGTCACTTGGGACTAACTCCCTTATGGGATCGTTCATGTAGATATGCACTTTTGTAGCCTAAGTCTGCCTTCAGGGATCTAACTGTGAACTGAAAGATGTGAGTAAACTACTTTTATATTGACTTTAATCAGATTGCTGTGTCTACTCTTTTAAGAGGGATAAGAAGGGATCTAACCAGGAATCTTAAATAGTGAGGCTCAGACGAGCCTGCAACAAGCTAACTGCTGTGCAATTTAAAAGGGGAATGTTTGGAACTCTGCTAAGATACAGAACTTGCTAACACAAGTTAGGAAGGATATCATTAAATAATATATCCTTTCCTGCCTCCCTAAACATCCGCACACATATTTGTTGGCAGGGGCGTATATACTTGTCTTGCGAGACAACGGAGTCAGCCTCTGGGGGGGGGGCAGGGAAGAGACAAACCATTGTTTTAGCTGCACCTAAGTGACCTCTGAGGTGCAATCCCGGGCCTTGCTGATCTGGTTCAGAGGAAAAGAGAGCAATATATTTGGCATTTGGCACCAGCTTGGCTGCCAGAGTTGAGAGCTGGGCCTTGGTAGTGGCAGCCTCTCCTCCTTCTCGCCCGCTCTCCAGCAGCCACCGTGAGCTGCCCAAGGGAGAAGGCCAGCAGTGGCAGCCATGGAGAGGCCACAGGGTTCTCCCTCACAGCAACAGCCACAGGACAAGCGCTGGCTCATCCTCTTCCCTGAGCTTGGTGGCAGCAGCACTGGTGAGGAAAATAGGATTTTCATTCCAGGATTAAATCAGAAACCGGGATGGCTTTCATAATTCCAAGACTGTCCCTGGAAAATTGGGACATTTGGAGGGTATGACTATAATTGAGACAGCTTAACTCTTCCTTAATATGCAACCCCAGTCCATTGGGAGCGTCTTCAATTTAACAAAGGGCTGCCAGATTATGAAACTTTCTCATTCATTTCATTTCATTTCATTTCATTTCAAACACTTCACCAGTTAACATGCAGTACTGATGTTCCTTCCATCTTTCTTTCCCAGCCAGCCTTCAGACAAAATCATAAAGGATATTGAGTATGTCTCTACTCGTCTGTCAAAATTATTTGAAACACCTTGGATCTCTGCAGGAGGTATCCTATTTTGCATCTCTTACAAAATCTTTTTTCTTTCTATTTTTTTTTTTTGCCTTTTCAACAATACTTGTGAGTTCTCATTACAGATCCTAAAGACTGGTGTGATATATAATCTCACTGTCTGAAGAATTTCATCCATTTTCTGAAATAATATGATTTTAAAATATAGGTAGCGGGGATCAGATTGGTTGCACAAAGATTGTTAATGTTAACAACATGCACACTTGGGGTGTTTTTTTTTGGGGGGGGGAGATTTCATTATGAAGGAAACTGACATGGTTAAGATGATAATTTCAAAGCATATTGATTTATTAGTCTGCAAGAAACACGGGATATAACATCTCCAGAAGCACCATTGTATTCTTTTTAATGTTTTGTACCTCAAAATACAAGAAAGAGAATAACTGTATGGTACTGAGAGTGTGGCTGGGAGATCTTGTTTGTTTGTTTGTTTAAATAAGCTTGCTGATCATGGGAATTAGTGAGCATCTAAACTGAAAAGGACAATATCTATTTACATTTATCAACTGGACTGCTGGATTGGTTTTATTTTATGACTATTATATGCCTTCTTTCTTCCAAGAAGCTCAAGGCTGGGTACATCAATACATCCCTCCATAGCAACCCTATTTCACTTTCTGAAAGAAAGTGGGCCACCCAGTGAGCTTCATGGCTAAGTGAGGATTTGAATTTGAATCTCCCCAATCTTAATCGCTGCATCACCCCCAAAACGCTGCATCACAGTGGCTATTCTGTACAGCATGGGCTTACAGTCTCTTCTTCTAACTTCCAAACAACTGTACTTTCCTCTCTTTCAAGAGCTCAGCACTCAGCCTTCCATATCTCAGTTAGGCCATGCCTTGCAGCTGCTTAGAGATATTTCCACTTTTACCTTCTCCTGCTGCTTTGCTCTCTTTCTTTCAAGCAAAGAAGAAGCACCCCAACACACTATTCAACTTAGCAGTGTTCACAGTGGATGCTAAAACACAGTCATCTTGCTTCACTTAAAATTGAGTCTCTCCTTCACTAGATACCTCCCATGTGACCAACATTAGCCAATCACATGAGGACTACTAGAGAACTTTCTAGAATTCAGTTACCAACCAATCAAATTTAAACATAGTAATGCATAAAAGTGTTTGCAATTTCAGTGAATTAAATTACAGTGGTACCTCGAGTTAAGTACTTAATTCGTTCTGGAGGTCCGTTCTGAACCTGAAACTGTTCTTAACCTGAAGCACCACTTTAGCTAATGGGGTCTCCTGCTGCCGCCGCACCACTGGAGCATGATTTCTGCTCTCATCCTGAAGCAAAGTTCTTAACCTGAAGTACTATTTCTGGGTTAGCGGAGTCTGTAACCTGAAGCGTATGTAACCTGAAGCGTAGGTAACCTGAGGTACCACTGTACTATACTTAACATTCAGGCACTTCAAGCTGCACAATATTAACATCTGCAGTAGAGGAGAGGACCAAGAGCTATGAGGGGACACCAACATTCAGACCCTGGGCCTGAGTTTCTTCACCCTCAAGAGCTTCCTTGCTGCAGGAGATTCTCCAAAATATTTGGAGAAACTCTATGTTGAAGCTCTGAAAGGGACAAAGCTGCCTTGTACAATACTGTGCAATGGAAGAATCTGGCCAGTTGCCTTTCATCTGAATGCCAGAAACTCTCCAAGGTCTTAGGCAGGGGTCTTCTCCAGCACCTGCTACCCAAGATCCTTTTAAACTGGAGAGGTTCGGGTCTGAATATGTCCTGGTGATTCTCCCTATGAGACACCAAGCTTAACCAAGGACATGATGATGAGCACTTGGAAAACCTTGCTGGTGCATCTGTCTTGAGTTGGCCCTGTGGGGACCACAACCCATCAAGAATTGTTCCTGGCAATGCTCAGCGAGTGCTTAGCACTGGAAACGGCTCTCGTGACACCACATGTGAGCAGAGTCAGCACTTGCCCGAGGTTTTTGGCATCAGAGCTTCCCTGCTTCTTCCCACAGGGCTCTGTGATAGATGAGGAGAACTGACAAAATATACCACATGCGGTTCCTTGGGCCATCGCAAGCTGGCTTTGTGAATGCCACGAGGCCCATTGCTCTTCTGTCTTTTTTTTTTTTTTAAATGTCCCCATCTGAGGCTTACATATTCCTCACATGTTGGCTTGTGACTAATTCTTGCTCACGGGAAACCAGTGCTTACCAGAAAGGAAACTGTTGCTCAGAACTAAACTCCGCAGTAAAATTTGTCGGTAATTAAACACTGGGGTCAAATGGTCTCCATTAACCCACACAGCACACTCACGTTGCAGAGGGTAGGTCGCTCATACAATATTTATCTTTTCTAATAAAGCCTTGAGATCACTACATTTAAAATATAAAAGATGTGCTTGTGTTTGCGCCTCACCCTCCACTCAGTGGCGGAGGTTGAGCAATAAAACAACCAAAAACTTTTCCATCCATTTATTTCATAAAACACGCTATATGATTAGCATAATTCAGCAGGTGGCAAACACAAAGTGCTCTTCATGCTTACTGAAACCCATTTCCAAAGAATTATTTTCAAACCAATTCTCCCCCTGCCCAAGCATTCACATTATCATCAGGTTTGAATTTAAGCTTCTGGGCTTCTTTTTTTAGTTCATCTTGATTAATCACAGATAGGTAGCCGTGTTGGTCTGCCATAGTCAAAATAAAAAAATTCCTTCCAGTAGCACCTTAAAGGCCAACTAAGTTAGTTCTTGGTATGAGCTTTCGTGTGCAAGCACACTTCTTCAGATACACTGAAACAGAAGTTGCCAGACCCTTCTATATAGTGAGAAGGTGGGGAGGGGTATTACTCAGAAGGGTGGTGGGAATGGGAGATTGGCAGATAGCTGAGATGAGCCTGTTGACGACTCTTAACGACTGTAATAGGTCTTACAGGAAAAGGCAAGGGGTGAGAAGGTGAGAAATGGCTTAGTCATGTATAATGAGATAAGAATCCAATGTCTTTGTTCAGACCAGGTCTCTCCATGGTTTTAAGTTTGGTAATGAGTTGCAATTCAGCAGCTTCTCTTTCCAGTCTATTTCTGAAATTCCTTTGCAGTAAAACAGCTACCTTGAGATCTTCTATACATCTCATTATACATGACTAAGCCATTTCTCACCTTCTCACCCCTTGCCTTTTCCTGTAAGACCTATTACAGTCGTTAAGAGTTGTCAACAGGCTCATCTCAGCTATCTGCCAATCTCCCATTCCCACCACCCTTCTGAGTAATACCCCTCCCCACCTTCTCACTATATAGAAGGGTCTGGCAACTTCTGTTTCAGTGTATCTGAAGAAGTGTGCTTGCACACGAAAGCTCATACCAAGAACTAACTTAGTTGGTCTTTAAGGTGCTACTGGAAGGAATTTTTTTATCTTGATTAATCAGTCATTCATTGTGAGCAGGGATAGCCAATCTGATGCTCTCTAAAAGTTGGGCTATAGTTCCAACAACAACAACAACAACAACAACAACAACAACAACAACAACATTTCTTATCCCCCATCCATCTGACTGGATTACTCCCGCCACTCTCGGCAGTGTTCAACAAAAATGCAAATAACAAACATTAAAAGTTTCCCAAAACCAGGTCAGGGATTATGGGAGTTGTGGTCCACCAGTATCAGGAGGTGATCACATTGGCTGTCTTTGTAATACAGGAATGTAAAAATTGTCTGGCTGGGTCAGATCAAGGTCTGTCTACTCCAGATAAAGGTTTATCACCTCAGTGGGAATGAGGCCAGAGGTTTAGACAGGGATAGGAAGTATATTCTTACCACGTATATGTAAAAATGGACATTTCAGAGCTGGAAAAGTTTTAGAAAAGGGTAACCAAAATGATCAAGGGGCTGGTGCAAGTTGCCTATGAGGAAAGATTACAACATTAGGTGCCCTTTGATTTAGAGAAAATGAGAGTAAGAAGGGGCATGATAGAGCTGCAGAAAATTAGGGGTGGGCTAGAGAAAGTGCCGACCAATACTTTTTTCTTGCTCTCTCAGTACCAAAATTTGGAATTGTAACAGAATGCTGGAAGATTCAAGGCACACAAAAGAAAGTACAGGCAACTCCCCACTTGTGCACATCCGTGACATGTGTGACGGCTAATGCACATGCTGTTTGCAGCCCTGGAAGGGGACAAGGTGGGCTTATGAGCATCCCTTCAATGCGCATGGTGCCTCACCACACAACCCCCATGCAAATGGGGAGTTGCCTGTAATTCTTCACCCAGCATGTAAAGTAGGGCTGGGTCTTCTTCCTTCTTCTTCTCTGGCGATCACTCGTAGCCAAGTAAGATTGTGTTCCATAAACACGGTTTTAACAATGAGTCTGTAAGTGACTGTGGAGGCCAATTCTGGATCCACATGTCCTTCCACAGTGGGGACATTGGTTTCCAGGCGGGAGTTAATCATGGTGTATATTTGCCAAGCGTGCCTTCCTCTTAGCACGTTTCTCCCTTGCATTCTGAGTTCGAGTGTCTTCAAAGTCCACGACACCTTTGGTAAAGGCTGTTTTCCAACTGGAGCACTCGCAGGCCAGTGTTTCCCAGTTGTCAGTGTTTATACTACATTTTTAAAGATTTGCCTTGAGACAGTCTTTAAACCTCTTTTGTTGACCACCAGCATTACGCTTTCCATTTTTAAGTTCAGAATAGAGTATTTGCTTTGGAAGACAATAATCAGGCATCCTCACAACATTACCAGTCCAACGAAGTTGATGTTGAAGAATCATTGCTTCAACACTGGTGATCTTTGCTTCATTCGGTACACTGATATTAGTTTGCCTGTCTTCCCAAGTGATGTGTAAGATTTTTCAGAGACACCGTTGATGGAATCTTTCGAGAAGTTGGAGATGGCGTTTGTAAGTGGTCCATGTTTCACAAGCGTACAGTAAGGTTGGTAGTACAATAGCTTTGTAAACAAGCATTTTGGTTTCCCTGCGAATGTCCTAGTCCCCATACACTCTGCACTGTAATAGGGAGAAAGCAGTACTAGCGGAGCTCAGGCAATGATGAATTTCGGCATCAGTGTTGACCCTTGTGGAAAGATAACTACCTAGGTAGGAGTAGTGATCAACATTTTCCAACGTTACACCATTGATTTGGATTTGTGGTGCTGCAGAGGGGTTAATTTGTACTTGTTGCTGTAGCACTTTGGTTTTTTGGATGTTGAGTGACAGGCCAAGCTTTTTGTAAACTCCCCACTGGGGTAGAAATCATATATTGAACAGATGGAAAGTTCTTCAATCTGAGCAGGCTGAAAGCAAAGAGTAAGGTTACCGTAACTTCCGTCATAGAGCTTCAGTATGCTGATGACAACGTAGTGTGTGCACGCTCAGAGGATGACCTCCAAACCATCCTAAATATCTTCGCAGAAGCTTACAAAAAGGGCTGGGTGATACCTGGTTTTCAACACTGCGATATATCGCCAGCTAAACATTGTGATGTACCTTTATATCATGATGTCTGAAATGTGGATGGAGCTATGTAGAGGCATTGGCTGGTTTCATCGTCTTTCCCACATTGTGATTTTTGCCTAACACACACACACACCCATTATGATTAGCAATTTATTTCCAGGTCAAAAATTATGAAACCAATATCACGATATGGACTTCAAACCAGTTTCAGATGATCTATCGATATATCGCCCAGCCCTAATGTGAAGTATGGAATTCACTCCCACTTGGATGGCATGGAAAGAAGATTAGACCAATGCAGGGAGTATTAGGCTATCAGTGGGTACTTGCCACGATGACCACATTCTCCCTCCACTGTCAGAGGCAGTATTTTTCCAAATGCCAGTTGCAGGCAATCAGAAGCATAACACAGCTGTTATGCTCAGGTCTTATTTCTGGGCTTCTCATTGTGGGGTCTGGTTGGCCACTGTGAGAACAGGATGCTGGACTGACCCAGCAGCAAGGCTCTATTGTTGTTAAATAACATCCTGATTGCCCAGCCAATGGGTGGACATTTCACGAATCATCCCTGTAAAACGGCAACGACATTTCCCCCATCTGTTCAGCATAACTCCTGAGTTCCAGGCCCTGCATTCCCCCCGCCCCCCCCGCCGTGGTTTACAGGATAGTTTTAAATAATGTTTAAGCTGTACCTCTTTTATGCCTCTACAATTATTTTCAAAGTGCCCATATTTCTACCCACATTTCTGCTCTCATTCTTTAACTAGCATTTCCAGACAGCTGTTACTTCTGCTCTGAATTGCTCTTGTTTTATAATCATCACTAATGAGCCGGCAAGACTCCTGCCGCATCCCCCCCAGCTATCATAAACAAAGAAATAGAGATCTCACAGTTACCTTCGCTTAGGTACCATATAAAGCTCTGTGCCTCAAACAGGTGCAGCACATTCTTTTCTTCAAAGAGGGAAGGGATTTTGCTGCTGCTTATGGAACTCAGGAGCAATTGTGCACTTTACGGACATGCCTCTGAATCATCTCTCTAACCACTCCCCAATCCCATCTGTTGCTTGCATGACCTTCCCAATCTCAGTGCTTGTAAAACCCTCACCATGTCTCTCTACCTAGGTCAAAATAAATTTTAAATTCTTAAAAAATAAAAAAATAAAAATAGTCTAGTAGCACCTTAGAGACCAACTAAGTTTATTCTAGATATAAGCTGCCGTGTGCATGCACACTTCTTCAGATAATCTGAAGCAGAAGTCACCAGACCCTTATATATAGTGTGGGTCTGGTGAATTCTGTTTCAGAGTATCTGAAGAAGTGTACATGCACATGAAAGCTCATACCTAGAACAAATTCAGGTGTTCTCTAAGGTACTTTGTTGTTGTTGTTGTTTAGTCGTGTCTGATTCTTCTTGACCCCGTGGACCAGAGCATGCCAGGCACTCCTGTCTTCCACTGCCTCTCGCAGTTTGGTCAAACTCATGTTTGTAGCTTCGAGAACACTGTCCAACCATCTCGTCCTCTGTTGTCCCCTTCTTCTTGTGCCCTCAATCTTTCCCAACACCAGGGTCTTTTCCAGAGAGTCTTCTCTTCTCATGAAGTGGCCAAAGTATTGGAGCCTCAGCTTCAGGATCTGTCCTCCCAGTGAGCACTCAGGTGCTACTAGACTATATTTTAAATTTTCAATTTTTTTTTAAAAAAAATTTCTTCAAGTAACATTTCTCACCGATCAGTTTCATTTGTTGAGATATTAGGAAGAAAAGGGGGGAAAGAGGTGGAGGAGGGGAAGGTAAGTGGGGGTGGGGTCGGGTGGTGATGTTTCTATTTTCCTTAATATATGTGGGATTTTGCATCAGCGTCGCTTGTGCAGGTTCTCTGCTATTCACTTGTGTTTCTTTGTTAGTGAGAGAGGTTGGGGTTGGCCTAGAGTGTGGTTGTGTATTTTTTAAATTTATTTTGACTGTGTCAGACCTACATGGCTCTCTGCCTAGGTGTTAGTATAGAAGCTCAGACTTCCCTGTTGAGTATAATGGTTTAATGGTTTAAATGTGTATTGGTGGAAAGGTTTAACATGGGGATTTCCCATGAAAGTATATTGAAATCAAAAAAAGATCTCTCTCTAAGCTGTAACTAGTTAATGATTACTTGTTGATTCCCCCCCCCTCTGTGCTGAGAGTGAACCTTTGATCATGTGATGAAGGTATTGGGTTGCAAATCTCCATTTTGAAGGGAGTTGCCTTTGAGTCTTTGTCTCCCAAACTCCATGGAGTGAGGATGTAAATGAGGCTCTCCTGAAGGGAGAGTAAACAGCTTAAGGCCAATAGAGGCTGGAATGCAGACTGTGGAGAGAGGGAAAGACCTTTACTTATACAGTGGTACCTCGGGTAACATACGCTTCAGGTTACATACTCCACTAACCCAAAAATAATACCTCGGGTTAAGAACTTTGCTTCAGGATGAGAACAGAAATCGTGTGGCAGTGGTGCGGCGGCAGCAGGAGGCCCCATTAGCTAAAGTGGTGCTTCAGGTTAAGAACAGTTTCAGGTTAAGAATGGACCTCTGGAACGAATCAAGTACATAACCAGAGGTACCACTGTGGGTCTGTTTGGATTACTTCATACTTTGTAATATGCTGAACCTGTGCTGGACAACACAAGACATTGTATGGATATTTTTGATGTATCTTTGATGCTTATGTTCTGATAGAGTTCTGCCAGTAAAGTTTGAATAGTATTTTTATGGGCCTGTACAATTATTATTTTCCAAAAGGAGTAACTTCTCATGCTTCCAGTCACTTCAAACTGCACTATATTAATATCTGCAACATTACCGGTCTACCTAAGAACATAGTAAAAGCTCTGTTCTTTCTGCTGTTTATTACTACTACTTCACTACTACTACCTGCCCTTCACCTTTACCTGTCCCAGGGCAGGTTAGAGCATTAAAAAAAGTGTGACACATCAGCCCCAGATTGATAGAAGCTATGTTGAAAAACGCACCAGTTTATTCAACTGGTGACATCTCTTGTTTTAGATATTTTCCCCTCTGGATAAGGTACTATAAATTGGTCTGAAGGTTGAGTGAAGAAACCATCACTGTGAAAGGGAATAGTATCCTCAGTATGCTCTATCTGACAGAAGGTCGCCCCTGGTAGGTCTTCTCTACAGTGAAATCCCCTTTGGTCATGTTATGGCAAGGTGGTTGACTATCATCAGTCTCCAAGCAGAGGGAAAAGAATACAGCAGAGCTAAGCGAGGCCACTCCACTTTACCTCGGGGGGGGGGATGTTAAACCCCCTGCTCTTTAACACAAATTTCACAGGCAAACCTGTGAACTTTACAAGCTGAGATTTATATCAGCATTAGGAAAGGTCAAAGGAAAGCCTGAACAGAGCGCCCATAAAACAGAACACGTAGCAGCTGGGAAAGTGAAGGCGGTGTCAGAAAATCAAAACAAAATAATTATAAGAGCCATTAAAGATGGGTGAATCTATTTCCATGTAATTTTCTCGTGTTTTGCTTGTGGTGCTCCTCTATTTCTACATTAATATGTTTGTTTGTTGATTTTTAAAAAAATCTAATAAGATCAGAGACATTAGTTTTGCTGGTAAAAGATGGCTTGTCCGCAGCAGGTTTTGGGTGTGTTTTTTTTTTTTTTTTTTGGTTTTTTTGTGTTTGAGATACCAAGATGCCATGAGAAGATTTGGAATGCCCTTGCTTTGCCTGTGGCACCTCATACAGATGCACATTTTGCCTCAGACAAGTTCACAGCAAGTTGAGAGTCCAACAGTACCTGGTTGGCTGCAGGTTCCCCAACCCTGTCAGATATTTTGGAACCATGGGGAATGAGTCAAGAAATCAACTAGTCTATAGCCATATGCAAGCCACCCCTACACCAACGAAACAGAGCCAGTCAGATGAATGACTCACATAAAATATTTTAGAATGCCCTATACATCCTGGGTCCAGGCTATTTGAAGGACTGCACCTCCTTATATGAACCTGTCTGGGCTTTGAGATCTTCTGGGGAGGCCTTTCTCTCAGTCCCACCAGTTCACAGGCATGTATCTGTTGTAATTCATGGTATGAGCTGTCTTGGGTCCTCCATTGGGGGAAGGTAGGATATGAATAAATCAGTAAGAATGGAGCTTGTGCCCGTGACTGTGTTGGCTCCAGGTTTGAGGAGCCTTTTGGTCAACTCACCCTCCGTGGGCCCCTCTCCTTCAGTGAGGCTGCCACCTCACTGCCATTATTGCCAGCTGCTGCTGCTCCTCTACCGCATCACTGCTACCACCTGCTTCCTTGCCAGGAGGACAGCCCAATGAGCAAGCAGGAAGTTCCAACTACTGTACCCCACCTTCTCTCCAACTCAATTTGCCTGGGCCAGAGCAAAAGGTGAGTGGACAAGCAAGAAGGATGCAATCGTGAAGAAGAGGAGAAGGTCCAGGGGCCTCTTGTCAATGGTCCCAATGTTGGAAAGCTATCATGGTGTGACGTTGACAGACACTTGGTGTGGTTCAGAGATTTCTGCCGTTAGTTTTAATATTAGAAACTCAAGTATATTTAAAGCGTTAAAATCGAGATGTGGAAAATATGGAAACAACAAGGAAAGGCAGGACTGAGATGTGGAGATATGCTTCAGAGGTCTAGTCTGTGGGGAGCTCCGAAAAATCAATAATTATAATTTGGATTATAATTTGGTCTTTTTTATTTTAGTTTTTTATTTTAATTGGATTATTATGATTGGGTATATTAATTTGATGTTTTTAATTGGAAAATTAATAAAAATATTTTTTTAAAAAAAGATACTTAAATATTGACATTTAAATAGGGTTCCCATATTTCAAACAGTGAAAATCTGGACAGAAAAGTTGGTGGGCTTTTTTGGCCAAAGTTACTGAGCATTTTCACCAAAAAACAACACTGCCGACATGGATTGCCATACGTCCGAATTTTCATGGACATTTTAGAGATTTCCATCCAGGCACTGCTACCGACTACTGTATTCTGGATATGTCCAAGAAATTCTGGATGTATGGCAACCCTGTATTTTGCCAAACACAGATATTGTTCTCAATCTCCTAGCAGGGAATGTTGCATAAGGACAGCCTTCATGCATGGGAGGGGGAGCGGAATCCATAAAAATATTCCTATTAATAAATGAATGGCTCTCTCTGAGCTGTGTTTTATTTGGATCTGCTTTGATACTTTCCCTCTGTTTCAACGCAAATGATCTACCAATCCATAACTGACTTTTTAAAAAAAGAAGCATTTAAGCATTTTAAAAACTACCCAAGGACATTCACTCTGCAGAGAATATCTGTCCCTAGTGGGGAATCAACTCCAGAGAGCGATACAGCCTGTACGTTCCTTGGCAGTGGATTTGTGAAGTCATTTCAAAGTATGCCGAGGCGATGCTGATCTCACTATAAAAAGAGCCTCTCTATTTTCAGTTTCACATTACTTGTTATGAAGCCTGGGTATAAAAATATAACAGCAAATAGTTTGAAAGAGTTTAGGGGCTATGGGAGGGGTAATAAGTGGCTTGCGGAGTTTGCTGGGCCTTTGTAGAGCTGAAACCAACTTTTGGACTAAATTGAACTCAATCTTTATTGGATTTTTAATGTTGTGTTCTATTGTCGAACATAACCTGAGAAGAGTTGGCTGTACATCAAGCCAAAGCCTATCCAGTCCAGAATCATCTTCTCACTTGGGCAGCCAGATACCTCTGAGAAGTCCACAAGTAGGACCTCAGTGCAACAAGAAGTCTCCCTCCTTGCGATTCCATGCGACTGGCATTCAAAGGCATATTGCATCTGACAGTGGAGGCAAAACATACATATCCTCCAACATTCCTCAGATGAAAATGGGGACAATTCTCACTTTCCCACCCAACTGACCCTCCTCGACCTCCCATCTCCTTGCCCTGGCAGAGCATTTCCTCCACCACTACACTATATATATATAAAGACTCCTTGCGTTCCGGTCCGCTCCCCCTGTCTTTCCTCCCAGGGCGGCCCTGACCTTTGCTTGCCCCTCAGAGCTGGCGCGTCACACAGAGCTGGGCCTCTGTGGTCACAGCTTCTCCTCTTCCTCCTTGCCCACTCTCCAGCAGCCGCTATGAGCTGCCCAATGGAGGAGGCCAGCAGCAGCAGCCATGGAGAGGCAATGGGATGCCCATTCGCCACTGCCACCGCCACCACTCAGGTCAAGTGCCAGCTCATCCTTCTCCCAGAACTTGGCAGTAGTGGCACTGGCGGTGGAAATAGGGACATTCCGGGATCAAATCAGAAGCCATTTGAAAAAAAAAAAATAAACAAAATGAAAGCACATTAAAACACACATCAACATACTACATATCTGGGTAGGTTTGTCTAAACAAATATGTATTTGCGGGTCAAGACCCTGAGGCCTCCTTCCTATGCTGAATAATAACACGTTGACAAGGTATATAAGGTTAATGGGCAAAATTTAGGCCACATCTTTATTGGTTACAGAGACTGAGCAGAACTGGCTTAAGCATTGGAGCTGAACCAACCATACAGTGGTGCCCCGCAAGACGAATGCCTCGCAAGACGGAAAACCCGCTAGACGAAAGGGTTTTCCGTTTTGGAGGTGCTTTGCAAAACGAATTTCCTATGGGCTTGCTTCGCAAAACGAAAATGTCTTGCGAGTTCCTGCGGGGTTCCCCCTCCCCCTTTTTCTAAGCCGCTAAGCCGCTTATCAGCTGATCCACTAAGCCGCTTATCAGCTGATCCACTAAGCCGCTTATCAGCTGATCCACTAAGCCGCTTAGCCGCTTATCAGCTGATCCGCTAAGCTGCTAAACCGCTTATCAACTGATCCGCTAAGCCCGCTAAGCCGCTAATAGCGCTAATCCGCTAAGCCGCTAATGGGCTTGCTTCGCAAGACGAAAAAAACGCAAGACGAAGAGACTCGCGGAACGGATTCTTTTCGTCTTGCAAGGCACCACTGTATCTGACTCCTGCCAGCCATGCATGAAGTCTCACTAGGGTTAACCACCAGTAGGGGGAGTCCCATTGATGTACATCAACTCGGAGCTCCCCCCAGAGTCACTGGAAGGTTGTGCCATGGCCCTAGCCTCCACCCAGGCTTCAGATAGCAGCCACAACCCCCAGATTCCTTTAACGGAATATCCTTTTTAATGGAGGGGTAGGTGATGGCTACACCCCCCCTTCCCCAAACCAGGTTTTACCAATGCCTAACCACCAAACCTTTCAAAAGTTGTTACGATTGCTACGAGGCAGGCAAAAACCAAATGGCCAGAGCCAATTTGCCAAGTGGAAAAATTCCTACCAGGCCCCTCAATGGCGACCAACCGAGGTCCATAGAAAGGCCGATATGGCAAACAACTGAAATGATCAATTTCTTTCAAAAGTGGAATGGGGATTCCATTGCCAGTTCCACATATTGAAGTGATCAAGAGGGCATATATCGGCAATCTTGCTTGATTTTAATTCAGTTTCTGTTGAGAAGCATCACACTCTTTCCCTTAAACTGCTTTGTGATTAATCTGAGACAAAGCACACATTTTTCAGCACAGAGAGGGGGATGGTGTGTTGGTAGCTTGCACTGAAGGAATCTGACAGAAATCTGTACATTTCAATTATGCCCGTGAAATCGGGCCAGGATTGTCGATACTCCGCTTGCATTCCATACCCTCCCCACCTCATTTTCTGCTTTGAGGTATCTGCGATGCCTTTTAAAATTAGACAAGAGACAATGAATAGAACCCCCAAATGCCTCATTTAAAAACAATTTGAGCTAGTGTAATGAGCATAAATCATTTTAATAGACCAATTTTGCAACAATTATGCCACCATTATTTTCAAACTCATTACCGGTTCCCACCACCCCCTAAATAAAACAGTCACCTTTCGTGCTCAAACCGCACTGTGTGCATGCTCCCTGCTTTGCTAGAACATAATGACAAATCTCAACATTCACTCCCGATATGGGTATTTACAAAGTCATCTTTGTACATGATTTCAGTACCCTTGTCATTTCCATTCCTTGCAACGCTCAGTGTGAAATGTCGGAATTGGTGAATCATTTCTCAAAAGTTCTAAAGAAGGGTGTGTGTGTAGGTTCTCCCTGTCAAAGTTCGTTTCACAAACACTAAACTGATGAAACTGAATCACAGTGTGTCAGGCTAAGTCCACCTTCCTACCATATGTCTAAAACACTGTGATACCACTTTGAACAGTGGTGGCTTCCCCCAAAGAATTGTGGGAGCTGTAGTTTTTCAAGGGTTCTAAGAGTTGTCAGGAGACCTCCCTTCCTTTCATGAGCTGCAATTCCCAGAGTTACTTGTGAAAAGGTAAAAAAGGTAAAGGGAACCCTGACCATTAGGTCCAGTCGTGACCGACTCTGGGGTTGCGGCGCTCATCTCGCTTTATTGGCCGAGGGAGCCGGCGTACAGCTTCCAGGTCATGCGGCCAGCATGACTAAGCCGCTTCTGGCGAACCAGAACAGCACACGGAAACACCATTTACCTTCCCGCCAGAGTGGTACCTATTTATCTACTCGCACTTGACGTGCTTTTGAACTGCTAGGTTGGCAGGAGCAGGGACCGAGCCTGTCGTGGGGATTCAAACCGCCCACCTTCTGATTGGCAAGTCCTAGGCTCTGTGGTTTAACCCACAGCGCCACCCGCGTCCCTTTGTGAAGAGGGATTGACTGTTAAACCACTCTGTGAACTGAGGGGAAGATAGGGGTCTCCTAACAACCCTCAGATGTCTTAACATCCATTTGTTTTTGGATCACTGTCATTTGCTGCATGCTAGATGGTGGTAATGATGATGATATATCAATATATTAATATTGTTATTATTTATATTCTTCCCTTCCGACTGGGTTGCCCCAAGCACTCTGGGCGACTTCTTACAAATTAAAAACATCAAGCACAGTAAAGCATCATGGGCAAATTTGTCTTTTTGAGGCTGCCACCTACTCTGTCAACTCCAGGTGTTTTTGGATAATAGTAATTACTTAGGTCCATTCTAGTCTGGGGTCAGACTGCTTACGAGACAGAAATATGATTCCATTCCTTCTTGGATGGTCCCACTGAGAAGGTAGTGCTGAAGGATTTTTGCTCTGCCCCATGGCCAATAGCTGGTAGGGTTCCACAGGCGTCTATTTTGTCCTCCTGACCCCCCCCCCATTGTTTAATGTTACATGAAGCTGCTAGGAGAAGTCAACTGAATTTTTGGGCTTCGTGTCATCCGTATGCTGAGGACACACAGTCCTTCCTTTTCTTTCTGTCCTCAGAACCCAAGGAGGCTGTGGAAATTCTAAAGTGCTGACTGGAGGCTAATTGAAGTAACCATTTTCCCGTTCTTCTTTTCACATCATGCCAGGCCTTCATAGTCAACTGTAGCAAGACTTCCCTGCTGTGCTTTTGTAAAAATAAAATAAGATTACAAAGTGCTATAATAGGCAGGTAAGACAGAATGTGTGAAGGGCTTACCCAGGAGCCTGGTTTTCTGAGTGTGTAGTCTATCAAGTGGAAAAACCAGATTAAGGAAAGCAACTTTCCCTGTTACTCAGCTGCAATACCATATCTAGGCTTAGGAAGTGTTCAACTGTAAACAACCCTACTGGCTGATGAATGGAGTCCAGGAGGACTTCTTCATTTGAGATCTTCCTTCTCCACCCTACTGCTGCAACTTGTCTAGCGGTTCTTTCTCAACCAGCTCCAACTTAGTTGAGGTTAGTCTCGATGATGGCAAGGAAAGATGGGGTGGAAGTAGATGTGGGAGAAGGAAGTGTGGATTTAGGTAGGACCCTTGTGAAGTTGAAATGCAAGTTGTAGTATGACATAAAAGACAGAAACAGTGGGAATCTAATGATGGGAAGGGCCCTGAGCAAGTAAGGTTCTCACCAGGTGGTCTCTGATGCTATGAGATGCCCTTGGGCTTTGAAGACCATTGGGGAGATGCAGGAGGTATAGGCTCCGCAGTTCTATTCATGTATTCAAAAGCATGTTCAAGGGCTTACGCTAAGGAAAGGGAGTGAGCATGCAAGCATTGGACACATTCACTCCAAGCTCAGCTTTCTTGCATTAAGGGGAAAGATCTGAATTGGGCTGGTAAAGCAGTTCAGCTGAACAGCATTGCAAACCTTGCCATGATAGAGAACCCTGCACTATGAGAACTCACAGTCATGAAGGTAAGTTTATATGTTCAGCTGAACACACGTACAAGCCCCACTCAGACCTTACCACCTTGAGCATGCATAGCTAGTACACCGGCAGAAATTGGGGGTAGTGTGTATAACTACTCCCCAATTTGAGCCCTCACATTTTCTCTTGGACACATGCATAGGGTCGTATAATTTGTGATGGTTTTGCCAATCTGGTATGGTACATATTTCCCAAACATTGCAACAGGTGAACTTCTGTATACACAGACAAGAAGTATGAATTAAACATTAAGTTTTAGCTATAGGATACGCCAAAGGTCGCCCAGATTGTGACTGTGATATGTCATAACATTTTTGACTGAAACTTTTTAGGTATATTTTTCTTTAAAAAATAGGAAATGCAGAAACTTTATATACATTCTGCATCTCAGTCCTACAGAAGACCTTTCTTTTTTTCCAAATCTGACGTCCCTACACCAATAAATCATTGTTCAGCAATGATAGATCTTGCTTAAGACTCTTCTTGAGTATTTAGAGGTTAATTGCAAAACACTAGATTAATTTCCCAATGATTTTTCTCCCCGCTTTAGATGAAACTACTTTACAATGGACCTAAAATTGACTTTAAAAATAAACAGGTCCAAATATGGAAAGCAATGATTAATGTTTCTAGGATTTCAAAGGAGGGGATCTCAGGAGAGTCTTCAAACAGGGGGTCAATGATAGGTATTTTCACTGAATTCCCAGCTAATAGGATGCTGGGAATGATTGCAAATGCCTATGAGGTTAGAATGAAATGAACTCACTTTCTTGATGGGATTAGGGAGGAAAATTAGTTGAAATCAATCAAATCTGAAGCCAGAATGACAAATGAACAGATGTTGCATAGGAAGGGGTAATCAAATGTGCACACATGACTGGGAAATTGCTAATTTAGGATTGTGGCAGCACAAGAAGGCTTGGAGGTTGCAGATAATCACTGGCAACCCTCTTGCATCAAGGACTGCGCTGAATGCCAATATATTCCCAAGTGAAAGTGATGGGTATAAGACAAAGCCCCGCTGGATCAGACCAAGAAGACAGATAAAAGAAAGTACTTCTTCACGGAGCACATAGTTAGAATAGCAAACTCACTCTCAGAGGAGCTAGCAATGGCCACCAACCTGGATGGCTTTAAAATAAGATTAGACAAAGATTAGCCAGATGAGACCCCACCTGCCCATGCACTGCCTTGCCAAAGTAGTACATGCTCTGGTTAACTCCTGCTTGGACTACTGCAATGCGCTCTACATGGGGCTACCTTTGAAGGTGACTTGGAAAGTACAACTAATCCAGAAGCAGCAGCTAGACTGGGAGTGGCCGCCGGGACCATATAACACTGGTTCTAAAGGATCATCACCAGCTCCTGGTATGTTTCAGAGCATAATTCAGAGTGTTAGTGCTGACCTTTAAAGCTCTCAATGGCCTTGACTCTGTATACCTGAAGGAGCGTCTCCACCCCCATCATCTAGCCTGGACACTGAGATCCAGCACTGAGGGCCTTCTGGCGGTTCCCTCACTGTGAGAATCCAAGTTATAGGGAACCAGGCAGAGGGCCTTCCTGGTAGTGGCATCCTCCCTGTGGAATGCCCTCCCATCAGATGTCAAGGAGATAAAGAACTACACAACATTTAGAAGACACCTGAAGACAGCCCTGTATCAGGATGTTTTTAAAGCTTGGTGTTTTATTATGTTTTTATATGTGCTGGCAGATGCCCAGAGTGGCTGGAGCAGCCCAGCCAGATGGGCAGTGTTTAAATAATAACATCATCATCATTGGAGGATGAGGTTCACAATGGCTACTAGACATGATAGTAATGCTCTGCATCCACAGTTGGAGGCAGTAATGCCTCTGGGTACCATTTGCTGGAAACCACAGGATGGGAAAGTGTTCTCATGCTTGTAGGTTTCCCATAGGGATCTGATTGGCCACTGTGAGAACAGGATGTGCACTATAGGGACCATTGAAATGGTGCAGCAGGCTCTTCTGGTGTTCTTAAAAGGCTAATAGGCCCAGTTAGCATTGTGCCAAACACCTGTCCTCCAATTTCTCGTTGTTGTTTTTTAATCCCCTACAAAAGAGACTTCCTTTCTGCTGGCTCATTCACAGGAGACTTTAGGTTACCTAGCAAACTGCTGGCCAGCAGCAACAGGGCTTGGTGGAATGTCTTAGCCACCATTGCATCCATAGCTCCACTGCTCTGTGGTGTGGAGCAGCAAGACCCAGCTAGGGTGTAATATGCTCCCCTCTGCTCAACGGACCATCGTTCTACCTGATTTTAGTCTCATGGACAATCTTGACCAGAGCCAGGGGTCCTGTAGTTCATGAGATCCTACCATGAAACCTTGTAGCCATATTTGAATATGCAACAGTTCCACTGAGGGCAAATGGGTGGCAGGAGAATAAATGGATAGAAAAAGTTTTCAACACACATTGTCAAAAATGTTGATAAAAGGGTGGTTGTTGTGGTGGTGTGTGAGGTTTTTCTTTTCTGTACCACTGCAAATGTCCTCCCATTGGATAAGTTGTTTTAGTTGTGCCCTTCTCCAGACTAATGCACCAGAGGTTACAATACCTCTTTGCTTCTACCAGTTACATGTGCTCTGTCCTAACCTTATTCCATACATCACCCCATTTCAAGTGCACTTAAACCGCACAGCTGAAAAAGAAAGAATGCAGCCCGAACAGAGAGGTGACATTTCAAAATTGATCAGATATGTTGAAATACCCCAACTCTGCTCCTGAGTGACTTTCTAAGAGGCAAAGTACTTTCAAGTTGTACATCACGGCCCCCTTGCCATTCCCCAACCTTCAACCTCTTGCTTTTATGAACATCACTCCATCTGACTCTGAGATACAATGTCATGCCATTTGGGTAGATTTTGCACCCAGAGGGAAATGGAGAAATGATTGTCTCAGCCCTTAGCTCAGCTTGAAAGATCCTCATGCGCATTCCCTTTTCTTTCAAACACAGAGAGGAAAGTCAATTTGTGTTTGAAGGTGCCTCTGGCTAGAAGATCCATACTCTACGCCACTTTTGTACAACCTTCACTCTATGCCATCTTCTGATATCTCTCGCTCTTTCTCTCTCGGTGCTTCAGTCAGCTGAAAAGCAGAGCTGTGGTGGCATTTCACCCAGAAGTTGCTTGACCTGGCATAAATAATGGAAACACAGAAGGTGCTTCAAATGAAGACTGTGGTTTTGGGTTTGGTTTGCAGTTGGGTATGGCACTCACAGAGCTGGTCTGTGGGCAGGAGTCTGGGGTGAGCCAAAATGCCAGATCTAGGCTCACTCCTTGAAGGCAGGAACAAAGATTATGCTAGAAGTCAAGACCAAAGGACAATGAAAGAATACAGTGGAACCTCAGGTTGCGAACGTGATCCGTGCAGAAGGCACATTCGCAACCCGCAGTGTTCGCAACCCACAGCGCCGTGTCTGTGCACACGTGGGTCGTGATTCGGCACTTCTGCACATGCTCAAAGCACGATTTAACGCTTCTACGCATGCATGAGTGCCAAAACCCGGAGGTAACCCGTTCCGGTACTTCCGGGTCCGGCGTGGTGCGCAACCCGAAAACGCATAACCTGAAGTGTCTGTAACCCGAGGTACCACTGTATAGCAATATGCTATAGCTCAGGAAGACCCTGTTGCTGTAGCAGGAATGAGCTCAAACAATATTTCTTATACTGTTTCCTGTCTAAGAGGATCCAGTAGCCAGCCTGAGTTGGTAGAGTCAATACAAGGCCTTGAGGGAACCTCTTAGAGATGCCACTACCTGCATTTCTGTGCCTCACCACATGAGGGAGCAAGCCACAAATTCCACTTGTTGCCTCCTGGCAGGTTCCTAAACACAGAAAAGGACAGAATAGAATCAAAGAATCATATAATTGTAGAGTTGGAAGGGACCACAAGGATCACCTAGTTCAACCCCCTGCAATGCAGGAATCTTTTGCTCAACATGGTGCTCAAACTCATGACCATAATATTAAGAGTCTCATGCTCTACTGACTGAGCCATATCAATTGAACATGCACAATACATGTATGGCAGATCTAGACCTCAGTGGTAGAGCTCACACTGATACTTTTCGTTAGTCATACTGAGATCTTTTTTTAGTTCCTTCAAAACTCATCTGATATCAGAAATATATCCATCTTGACATGCCTCTTTAGGTGCGTAATTCATAAACTGTAGGCCATGTATCCTTTTCAGGGATAGAAATGTTTTATAGATTTGAAGTTTCAATAAGGAACAAGATCCATAGTCAGGTGAGGCTTCCTCTCCCACTACCAAGATCTGTGTGGATTGAGTGTTCCTCACAGTGATCCTTCATCTGCTGGTGTTGGATCTGTGATGGGTGCAAGTGTACTCCCACTGCCCTGCTGTGGGAAGAAGCAAATCAAGAAAAAAACAGTGCTAATCTATCTATCTGAAATATCTAGAAGTGTGTGTGTGGGGGACTCTTCAAAATGAAACCAAATATAAAGAAATAAAACTAAGTCAAGTCACCACAATATACCATATTTTTCACTCTAAAGGATGCACCCGACCATAGGACGCACCTAGTTTTAGAGGGGGAGAACAAGAAAAAAAAATCTCTCCCTCTCTGTGCAGCACCCCTTCAGTGAAGCGGCAGGAGAAACAGAGCCCCTTCCATTTCTCCTCCCACTTTGCTGAAGGGGCGCTGCGCAGAGAGGGAAAGCTGCGTAGCACCTCTCCAGCGAAGCAAAGCCAGGAGAGCAAGAGGGAGCTCCCGCTGCGCTCCGGAGGCTTCGCGTTGGTATGGAACCTGCATTTGCTCCATAATACGCACACACATTTCCCCTTAATTTTTGGAGGGGGAAAGTGCGTCTTATAGAGCGAATAATACGATAAATATCAGCTACAGAATGGGCTCAGCCATATCTCGGCAGCTGTATTCAGAGTGCCAAACTTGAAATATTTGTCTCCAAAAAGTGATACCCCATATAGAAATAAATCTGCATTTTCTTTACTTTCTTTGTTTTCTTTTTTCTTTTCTTTTTTAATTGCTCTCAGACCACAATAATGAATTTTCACCCATAAGTTCCCAGTAACATCAAACTACTCCTGAAGTTGGACGATCCAAACTATCTAAGCTACAGAGACTAATTATTCAGGCCAGGCCATATCTACCAAAAAGTAAATCTCAGTGAGTTCCAAAAGGCTTACTCCCAAGTAAGTGGGTAGAGGTTGCAGCCCAAAGTATCTTCAGGTTGCTGCTGTTTCGCTTGTCTTTTAAAGAGTGTGACAATAAAGGAGAAGTAATAAATAGCTTTAGTGGAAGGACAGATAAGATGCAGTATTCTAGTCGATGTACACACTCAAAATGACAGCCAAAATTGAAAAATTACTAGTAACTTTGGATGTGCATCAACTTGTAAAAACAGATTGTCAGCGTCAAAGTCTGGCTGGAAGCAATTCTGCCTAGGGAAGGGATAGCTGAAAGATGTTGAATTGATAGTTGGTCCATATGTTATGTTCCCTGAGGGTATGCCAAATCGACACCCCCTCAGGTGTACTGAAAAACACAGCTGACCATGTAAGCGAGATTCATCACATCGTAAATTAACCCGCCCCCATGAACTGGCCCATTTGTGTGGCTTGAGGATGGATAAAGTTACTGCATGGTGCGCTCAGCTCTCATGGCAAGGAATGATGAGTGAACTTCACCTTTTCTACCTTCTATTCCATTTGTCTTTGGGTTAAACTTGGGGAATTTCTAACATTATTTTTCAAAATTGTGATGTTTGCCAGCTTTCAGATTCCTTCTTCTGGTGTCCTTTTACAGCAGGGGTAGGCCATGTGGTGCCCTCCAGATGTTGTGGGCCTACAACTCCCATCATCCCTGAAAATTGGCCATTATGGCTGATGCTAATGGGAGTTGAAGTCCAACTATCTTCTGGTTACTGATAGGTTCCAGCACTTATTCACAGTACAATGAAAATGCTAAGCAACTTTATTCTAGGGATGGAAGAGAATTTTGATTCCTTTTACATTCAAAGGCAAATTTAATCAATTTCCAGTTTCTGAAACAATAACAAACCAAAACATAGGCGTCTTTTGAAATTCACATTTCCCTGAATTTCTCTAGCGAGGGATGCATACAGTTACTTGAACATAGACTGAAACACAGGTTCTTTTGGAGTTTGATGAGTAAATGAAATTCAAACAGATGGAAGGTGAAATGAACACAACTTTAAGAACAAAAATCAAATGTAAAAAATAAACTATTTCCCCCTTGAACACATTGATCACATGTATATGCACCAGCATTTTATGCAACCCTTAACTCCCCCCCCCCCCAGCAGATTTAGCACATGGCTAAAATTAAATAAAGCTCACCCTCATGCTGAAGGGGTCCTATTGTTTTTTTCCTGTCTGTCTGTTTCTGTTATGTTGTGTATTTTGCATTTTCTTTTTGTATTCTTACATTGAAAAGTGCCCTGTGATCTTCAGATGAAGGGTAGTCTATCAATTTATTAAATAAAAATAAATCTATCTGAAGAAGTGTGCATGCACACGAAAGCTCATACCAAGAACTAACTTAGTTGGTCTTTAAGGTGCTACTGGAAGGAATTTTTTTATTTTAAAAATAAATAAATGCTCTTGATCACTATACTATGTCAGCTCTGCAAGAATCAAAATTCATGTACTTTGCAGCATTTCTGCTACAATGCTGCTATATAATACTAGCTACAATAACTAGCTGCTGCTTCATTAGTATGAATCATATGACATGCTAAGTGGTACTGGATCAGTAGTAAGATTTCAAGTAGTAAATCCAAAGTATTGAACACAATGATGCCTTGTTAAATTCTAGATCACTAAAAGGAAGAGGCACGGTGATGTTCCACAAAGTGCGCCGGCAGAGCATAAGCAGAAATGTTTACTCTGACATTTCAATCCTGCCTGATTAGTCACAGACTCCTACCTGCTTTAGAAGAAGATTAGAGTTGTTTACACTTCTAAGCAAAGACAAAAACAGCCCTGACATTCAGACCTGTCATACGTTGCATTTCCAGCATTTTGATGTGTGTAGCAAACGATCCTGCTAGACAGGATTTGCAAAGAGAGAAAGAAAATCCAAATTAAACCGAGGGCCGTGAAGGTTTTCAGGCTTAATCATCACCCATCTCTGACTGCGGAATGATCAATGTCAATCATTTTAATAAGACGGCAGAAAATGGGATTAAAAGTGAAAAATAAAAGTTTAAAAAATTGAAAAGGAAACCAACATTTTTCACAGTCTTAACAGATCTTAATGGAAGAGTTTCAGTTCGTAAGGCTTTAGGATGTGGACAAGGCAAGAGGTCATGGTCCTTTTTACGTTCAACATGACCGTTTACCTTTTGCGGTGGGCAGCATTGTGGCCGGGCATCTGGGCCCCGGCTGTGAATGGTTGGGTAATTTGGCATCCTGCCATCACTTTCAACCAGGAGGCCTTGTTCCATGACAACGGTGGACATCTGTCTGACATGAGTAACGATATTTGGCTGAAAAGCATCGTAGAGGGCATTAGAGGTTGGTTGCAGGTGTGGTTGGGTAATTTGGCATCCCGCCATCACTTTCAACCAGGAGGCCTTGTTCCATGACAACGGTGGACATCTGTCTGACATGGGTAACGATATTTGGCTGAAAAGCATCATAGAGGGCATTAGAGGTTGGTTGCAGGTGTGAGAGTTTTGGTGGCAAACTGCTCTAGTGGTGGTTAGGCATTGGGTAAGCCTTTGTTTAAGGGAGGGGAGGTTGTAAGCCTCTGCTTGTCCCTCCTCGAAAAGGGTATCCTGTTAAAGGGATCCGGGGGTGTGGACCCTGTCCAAAGCCTGGGCATGGGTTAGGGCCATGCCACGACCCGAACGGGGACCCCTCAGGTGCCCCATTTGATGTGAGTCATAGGGCTCCCCCTTCTGGTGCTTTATCCTTAGTTGGACTCCCTGCAGGCGGGCCGGAGTCAAGATATGGTCTGGTTTCACCCAATGCCTAGGCCAAACCACTCACATCTGTAACCAATAAAGTTGTGGCCTTTTTTAGCCCATACCTGTGTCTGTGAGCCATTAATCACTGGGGAACTGCGGGGCACAGGGCCTTGGCATGCAACTGCAGATATTTTGGTGGTCCTACAACTCTGTAAAGTTCCATTGGTCTTGGAGGTCAGTTAGGATTACTCCCTGAGTCCCTCTGTGTTTAATGGGGTTTTATATTATGTGAGTGTGCATAGGGTGTCAGTCTTGCAGTCCACCTGCTGCTGTTAGTGCTTTCAATGCAGTCTCCCATTCACTACGCAATCTTTATAGGCGCTGATCCATGTTGAAGGAAGCAGCAGTAGCAGTGGAGGGAACGTGGCATCAGTAGCTGAATGATATAAACAAGGAATCATAATAATAATAAAAAAAACTTTGTTGGTTTGTTTGAGGACTGAGCATACAGAAATCTGGTGTGTTAGATCTCCTGCACTGCATATCTGGCAATAAGATTTAACACAACTGCCTTCTGAAATATTTTTGAAGTCTGACTTTGCCTTCCTGCTAATAGTCATTAGTATTCTTATTTTTGTTGACACCTTGCCGACAAAGGTCCGTATAGTTAAAGCTATGGTTTTCCCAGTTGTGATGTATGGACCATAAAGAAGGCTGATCGCTGAAGAATGGATGCTTTTGAATTATGGTGCTGGAGGAGACTCCTGAGAGTCCCATGGACTGCAAGAAGATCAAACCTATCCATTCTGAAGGAAATCAGCCCTAAGTGCTCACTGGAAGGACAGATCATGAAGCTGAGGCTCCAATACTTTGGCCACCTCATGAGAAGAGAAGTCTCCCTGGAAAAGACCCCGATGTTGGGAAAGTTTGAGGGCACAAGGAGAAGGGATGACAGAGGATGAGATGGTTGGACAGTATTCTTGAAGCTACTAGCATGAGTTTGACCCAAGTGCGGGAGGCAGTGGAAGGCAGGAGTGCCTGGTGTGCCCTGGTCTATGGGGTCACGAAGAGTCAGACACGACTAAATGACCAAACAATCCTTCTTTTTACTTTAATTCAGACTAAAATGTATGTTTCTCAAAGGGCAGGAGTGCTACCATCAGTAGTATTGAACAACCATGGCAAATTGTAGCTTCTGCAAGGGCATGGGAGGCAATTCTCTGTGAACTCAGCTACATTTCTGGGGTTTGCATGAAATCCCATCCTCTGACAGAATGGTGAGCTGTCACACTGAGGCAGAGATGCAGGGAAGGAGGGAGATGCATGGAGAGTGAACAGTGGATAGTTTGGCTTGTGAGGAGTCACATCATGGATGGGGAAGTGGATCTGACGGTTGGGACAGATTCTGACCTCCCCTAACCTTGCCATGGGTCACTTTGAAAGGTAGGCAGGGGCAACTCAATTGTCAATCATCTGAAGTATTTTCCTTGACTGCAGGGTTTGAAAACAAACCAGGAGGGCCAAGGAAAAGGACTTTGCAAGTCCTGTTGATCAAATCTGCTTTCGGCAAGGAGCCACATATTTCACTGCCCTACACCCGCAAACCCTTCAAGTGTCCCAATTCATTTAGGACATCCTGAATTTACAGAACCTGCCCCGGCTTCTGATCCCATTCCAGGATGCCCAGATTTTCTAGGAGGCTGCTCTAGGCTGTACAGAGTCTCCTGGTGCCACAGAGCCCAGGGCAACGTTCCTGGGGCCACTCTAGGCTGCTGAGCAGGAGGCCAAAGACAGTGAAAGTAAGAGAGGGGAGAGAAGGAGGGAGTGATCGGGCGGGTGAAAAAGGGGTCAGCGGCAGGGAGCAGGAGAGTGATGGAGGTGGTGGGGTGCTCCAAATTTTTCTTACAAAATGTTGGAGGGTATGCATCTGGCAAGTGGGTGTGGCTTAGGAGGAAATGGCCAATGGGGTGTAATAAGGTCAATGGGTCAGAACTTCCTTACTGCTGAGTTACATGAAAGAACAAATAGGGCACAATTAAGAATTGAACAGAAATTCCAGAAGATGGCACCTGGGCAAAATTTGGCTCACCCCTGTGTCAGTAATTGGAGAGATCGCAAGAGATGATGCCATGTTGAGAAAGAGAGCAGTAAAAGCAGAGCACTTGTGATTTGGTGTCACGATGCTACTACAGATTGAAACTGGCTGCGTGTGTTTTCTTGAAGGCACAAAAGCATTTTTGAGAGATAAAATGGTCAGCAAGCCTGCAGCCACCACCAGAAGGTGCTTGCCTGCAGCAATTCATCAGCAGAAACATTGCACAGTTGCAATGACAGGGGGTGAGGGCATGGATTGTTCTTTGGAAATCAAAAGTTAGTTGGATCCTGTTAGGAGAAATTTATGCTGAGTCAGATCATTGGTACATTAAGGCACGCTTGGCAAATCCACACCGCGATCAACTCCCACCCGGTAACCAATGTCCCTACTGTGGAAGGATGTATGTATCCAGAATTGGCCTCCACAGTCACTTACAGACTCATTGTTAAAACCGTGTGTATGGAAGGTTTATTACCCGGCTATGAGTGATTGCCAAAAAATAAGAAAAAATAAAAAATTCCTTCCAGTAGCACCTTAAAGACCAACTAAGTTAGTTCTTGGTATGAGCTTTCGTGTGCATGCACACTTCTTCAGATACACTGAAATAGAAGTTGCCAGATCCTTCTATATAGTGAGAAGGTGGGGAGGGGTGTTACTCAGAAGGATGGTGGGAATGGGAGATAGGCAGATAGCTGGGAGAGCCTATTGACGACTCTTAACGACTGTAATAGGTCTTACAGGAAAAGGCAAGGGGTGAGAAGGTGAGAAATGGTTTAGTTATGTATAGTGAGATAAGAATCCAATGTCTTTGTTAAGCCCAGGTCTTTTCATGGTTTTAAGTTTGGTAATGAGTTGTAATTCAGCAGCTTCTCTTTCCAGTCTGTTTCTGAAATTCCTTTGTAGTAAAACAGCTACTTTGAGATCTTGTATAGAATGTCCTGGGAGATTGAAGTGTTCTCCTACTGGTTTCTCTGTTCTGTGATTCTTGATGTCAGATTTATGTCCGTTTATTCTTTGGCGTAAGGTTTGGCCTGTTTGTCCAATATAGAGAGCTGAAGGACACTGTTGGCATTTGATGGCATACACAATGTTAGACGATGAGCAATTAAATAGTCCCGAGATGGTATGTGTGATGTTGTTGGGGCCAGTAATGGTGTTGTCCGGGTGTATGTGGCAGCAAAGTTGGCATCTGGGTTTATTGCAGGCTCTGGTGCCAGTGTCTGTGTTAAGTCTGGTTGTAGTATTATTGTGGGTTAGGAGTTGTTTAAGATTGGGTGGCTGTCTGTAGGCAATGAAAGGTCTTCCTCCCAGAGCTTGAGAAAGAGAACTGTCATTGTCCAGGAGAGGTTGTAGATCTCTGATGATGCGTTGTACTGTTTTAACTTGGGAGCTGTATGTGATGACTAGAGGTGTTCTGTTATTTTCTTTTTTGGGTCTGTCTTGCAGCAAGTTCTCTCTGGGTATCAGTCTGGCTCTGTTGATCTGTTGTCTAACTTCATCTGCTGGGTATTTTAGTTCTGAGAAGGTTTGCTGTAGATCCCTTAGGTGAGAGTCTCTGTCTGTAGAATTGGAACAGATGCGGCTGTAACGTAGTGCCTGGCTATATACAATGGACTGTTTGGTATGTTTGGGATGGTAGCTAGAGGCATGTAGATATGTTTGTCGGTCAGTTGGTCTGAAGAAACAGGTCATCACCGAATTTGAAGTTGTTGTGGGTAAGGACAAATTGGCAGAGTTTGGTGGCAAGGTTCGCTGTGGTTTTATCTGATATGGTGTTCCTTATGGCTTGTAAACCATCGTTGTGTGGGATGTTGGTGTACAGAGATTCCACATCCATAGTAGCTAGTATAGTGTTGTTGGGAAGATTATTTAAAGATTGTATTTTCCTCAGAAAATCTGTGGTGTCACGTACATAGCTGGGAGCATTGATGGCATATGGTTTCAGAACAGAGTCCATATAACCGGAGACACCCACTGTAACAGTGCCAATACCTGAAATGATGGGGCGTCCTGGATTTCCTGGTTTGTGTATTTTGGGTAGAAGATAGAAAGTTCCTGGTCGAGGTTCTGTTGGTGTGTTGGTGACCAACTGACCGACAAACATATCTACATGCCTCTAGCTACCACCCCAAACATACCAAACAGTCCATTGTATATAGCCAGGCACTACGTTACAGCCGCATCTGTTCCAATTCTACAGACAGAGACTCTCACCTAAGGGATCTACAGCAAACCTTCTCAGAACTAAAATACCCAGCAGATGAAGTTAGACAACAGATCAACAGAGCCAGACTGATACCCAGAGAGAACTTGCTGCAAGACAGACCCAAAAAAGAAAATAACAGAACACCTCTAGTCATCACATACAGCTCCCAAGTTAAAACAGTACAACGCATCATCAGAGATCTACAACCTCTCCTGGACAATGACAGTTCTCTTTCTCAAGCTCTGGGAGGAAGACCTTTCATTGCCTACAGACAGCCACCCAATCTTAAACAACTCCTAACCCACAATAATACTACAACCAGACTTAACACAGACACTGGCACCAGAGCCTGCAATAAACCCAGATGCCAACTTTGCTGCCACATACACTCGGACAACACCATTACTGGCCCCAACAACATCACACATACCATCTCGGGACTATTTAATTGCTCATCGTCTAACATTGTGTATGCCATCAAATGCCAACAGTGTCCTTCAGCTCTCTATATTGGACAAACAGGCCAAACCTTACGCCAAAGAATAAACGGACATAAATCTGACATCAAGAATCACAGAACAGAGAAACCAGTAGGAGAACACTTCAATCTCCCAGGACATTCTATACAAGATCTCAAAGTAGCTGTTTTACTACAAAGGAATTTCAGAAACAGACTGGAAAGAGAAGCTGCTGAATTACAACTCATTACCAAACTTAAAACCATGAAAAGACCTGGGCTTAACAAAGACATTGGATTCTTATCTCACTATACATAACTAAACCATTTCTCACCTTCTCACCCCTTGCCTTTTCCTGTAAGACCTATTACAGTCGTTAAGAGTCGTCAATAGGCTCTCCCAGCTATCTGCCTATCTCCCATTCCCACCATCCTTCTGAGTAACACCCCTCCCCACCTTCTCACTATATAGAAGGATCTGGCAACTTCTATTTCAGTGTATCTGAAGAAGTGTGCATGCACACGAAAGCTCATACCAAGAACTAACTTAGTTGGTCTTTAAGGTGCTACTGGAAGGAATTTTTTATTTTGACTATGGCAGACCAACACGGCTACCTATCTACTACCAAAAAATAAGAAGACATTTAGTTCCACATTCCCTTCACTTGTCCACATTTCTTATTGGGCTGTTCCTAGAGAGCATGGTCTGAGCCAGGGGTCAGCAACCCGTGGCTCCGGAGCCGCATGTGGCTCTTTTACACCTTTGCTGCGGCTCCAGGGCGGATACTAGCGATGGGAAGAGGCGCATCGTGCTCCTCGACACTCCCCACTGTGGCGGGCGCTGTACTGGCTGTGACGTCGCATGGGGGCAGTGCGTGCGTTAGTCACGCACCGTCCCGACATCACTTTCCCGCCCGCCCGCTACATTGTAAGGGGCATGTACGCTGGTCACTGCATTGAAAGGGGGCATGTACGCTGGTCATTGTTTTGAAGGGGAGTGAAGAACACACACACCAAAAAATGTAACTTGTTAATTTAACGTTTATTTCTATGAGGAGGAGTAATTCTAAGGGGTCAAACAAAGAAATAATAAAAAGTGACAAAAAAGTTATTTTTATAATGACGAGTTTTGCGGCTCCCAGTTTTTTTCCCCTTCAGAAACGGGTCCAAGTGGCTCTTTTTGTCTTAAAGGTTGCAGACCCCTGGTCTGAGCTGTTTTCCTCTTGCCCCACTCCTTCCCAAGGGGAAACCCTCTCCTTAGAGATAGATGGGAACAAAGGACAATCTGGGGAAAGCCTGAGTTGCCCTTTGCTCCCACTGAGTGCTAAAGAGTCCTTTTCCCTGGGGGGAAGCAGCAAGACAAGAGGACGCATGAATAAGCCCTGACTGGCAGCAGCCTTCCTGGGTTTCAGATAGAGGGACATTCCTAGCCCTAAAAGGGGATGCCAAGAACCTTTTGCATATAAGGCAAATGCTCTTCCCTTGGCTGAATTAAAAGTCAGCTGCCAGTCCAGCCAGTTTCGCACATGGAATGTGAAGGACAACATCTCGTTCTGTGCCTCAGGCAGCCAAACACACAGCCCCTTGTCTCTTTCATCCTTCAAATCTCTCCTCAAAACCCACTGCTTTGATGAAGACTTTGGCTTAATCCCTAAGTCTTACACCCATACTAAAATGGAGCTAAATGCGCCTAACTGTATATTTCTTGTATCTAATTCCCCTCCCCGCACATAGGTCTTGCCACTTGTTACAACCACTGCTTGTTACTGCTAGAAAGTCTGCCAGGTGGGAGGGTTGCCAATGTCAGAGCAAACACTTTCCTGGGGTTCCTCACCTCTGCGCAGACCTTGGCTAGATCAGAACACTTCTCCCTCACTCCTTGTTTTTTGGGGTGCAGGGATTCCCCTGTCCCCCTATGCGTGGGCCTGTATTGATACTTTATTTATTTCTTTATTAAAACCCAGGCAGATAGGTGGCATCATCACCATCATCATCATCTCCATCTCCCACCTTTTTCTCTAAGGAGCTCAAAGTGGTGGACATCAGGCAGGTCCCCAGCTGGCTCCAGCCACCAGCCGGCAGCCGGGCGATCTCTAGGTCAGGGAACAGCATCAATCAATCAGTGACTTGAGCCTCAGTAGCCTTCTGAAGCTACCGAGCACACTAATTATCAAAGTGAATAAATCTCCACAACGGAAGTGGTGGACAGAGACATGTGTAAGCATATTTACAGCATTCATTCAGCATAGTTCAGGAACAAAGGAAAAGCATGTCTGCTTCCCTTCGTCTCCAGCAAAACAGCAAAAGCAAAAGCAATATACAAAACGGAAGTTCCCAGCAGGTGCTGGAAGTAAACAGGCATGTGACACACAACAGTCATGCCTGTTCCCTTTTGAGGTGGAACGGAACTATATCCTAACACTCCCTGCACCCTGAATCAATCCCTGCAACAAGCCCACAAAGTGGGTTAGGCTGTTACAGCCCAAGGTCACCCACTGAGCTTCATGGCCAAGCAGGGATTTGAACCCTGCTCTCCCATATCCTTCCGGGGTGGCGCCACCGGCAATGGCGGACTCCCTCTGAACTGGAGGGACTAGCTCCACGGGAAACGGGTCTTCTCCGCTACGGCGAAGCGGGGACCCTTTTAAAAATCACAGGCGGATGAAGCCTGTGACCATGGGACTTGGCGGGCACCAACCCGACACTCTAACCATTACATCACACTGGCTCCTAACTGCAGTATGTAGATACATGAGATGACCATCACAGGCTTACCAGTTTCAGAAGAAGTTAACCTCGGAACTACTGCAACTATAAGAAGATACAGGATTGCAGAGGAGGGTGGTCCATTCAGGTTGATAACCTCTCAGCCTGCAGTCAGGAAGAACTTCCCCTGCTACAATATGGGACCCTAGGCAGCTCCATGCTGCACCGTCAAAGAACTAAATGAGTGGAGAAAGAAACATGCAAGGATCTAGTGGATCTTGGGGTGAATGGGGCACTGTTCTACTGACCTAAATATGCTCTCAGCCAATCACCACTTGCCTGCCTTCTTACTTAGAACCAGTCAAGGGAATAGCACTGCCTACTGGGCCTCAGTATTGCCCTTGCAGAACTTAGCAGAGAATGGGGGACAAAACGAGAAATCATTGGCTATGCGTTTCATTGGCTCTGGCTCCATCCCCCGTTGTACTCCTTGCTTTCCACCCTAACAGTAACATCGGGGAGGAGCCACCACTGCAGGACTGGTGTAGTATAAACACTGACAACTGGGAAACACTGGCCTGCAAGTGCTGCAGTTGGAGAACAGCCTTTACCAAAGGTGTCATGGGCTTTGAAGACACTTGAACTCAGGACGCAAGGGAGAAACGTGCTAAGAGGAAGGCACGCTTGGCAAATCCACACCATGATCAACTCCCGACTGGAAACCAATGTCCCCACTGTGAAAGGACGTGTGGACCCAGAACTGGCCTCCACAGCCACTTACAGACTCATTGTTAAAACCGTGTTTATGGAAGGCAATCTTACTCGGCTACGAGTGATCGCCAAAGAAAACTACGGTTATACCTCCAGTTCTTCAGCATAGGTAAAGCCAGACTCTGCATATCTATTTGTTTGCAAAGCAATTGGTCCATCTGGGATGCCAAATGTGCATCGCAGAGATTAACCTGTCTGGCTTTCACGCTTGCTGTGTGTTATTCAAAGTGCAGCCCGGGTAACGATGCCTTTCCACCTGTGGCAATTTGAAGCACTTTACAGTAAAGACAGCTGGGTTCCGAAGGAATTTGAAATCATTTTGCCTGTTTTAAGAGGTCTGCAGAATCGGCTGGGTGGGCCAGATGGATGGCCAGAGCTTTGCACTCATCGCAGTGGGTTTCCCAGTAATGACTCTGAGCAGGTAGGTCATGGAAATGACCTCTGATTGCAGTAATTTCTCCCAAGTGCATTAAGGATTACGGGATCTTCTTAGGGAAAAAGGGGGAGGGACAGATAAAAGATAGGTGGGGGGGGAGGAATAAGAGAAAGCACTTCTAGAGACAGGATTATGAGCTATATCTACAGGGGAGTGCTATTTGCCTTTTAATTGCCCTGCCTTGCCCAGATTGCTCATTTAAAGGTTGAAGAGCTAACCGCTCAGAGTATTGACCTGATTATTGGGACTGCCTCTGTAATAAGGAACTAAAGGAAAACTGTATTTCTTTCTTGCTACAGACGTGCAAGAAACCCTCTCTGAGGGACTGGTTCTTTCTCCATTTCTCTGCTGTGATCCACCCTACCTCCACAGGCAGTGCCCACAGACCTCTGATGCTCATAAGCATAGTGTTTACTGCATAGGGATGGTGGGGGTATCTGATAGAAATGGGAGTGCAAGACATCCACTTATTTGTCTCAAGTACCAAAACCGAAAGCACTCGGTTGAATCAGTATTCACTGTTGTTAATTTCTGTCTGCAAACGATAAAAAAATCGATGACTTCCCCCATATTTGCATTGAGTTTCCTTTGTATTGAAATGGATGGTGTGGGATAACCAAACTAAAAGTGTAATTAAATACTGAAAATTCTGCCATAGTGGAAAGAAAGATGACTAGCACTGTTTTTATTGAGAACCAAACTGCAGTGGAACTGAAACAGCTCTTTGTACGATGAACAAGGATCAGAATGGAAATCACAGCCTTCTTAGATCCCAACTGATATAAGGGTTCCATAGAAAGGACAATGGGCAAGATTCTTCCCCTTGGGGGAAAATGGAAGGAAGATTATACAAAATGAGTCTTTGTATAATCTCTCATCCACAATACTTCCAGTTAGCAGGTGGATGGCTGTTGCATGCTGGGAGGAGGAGGAGCAAAGTGGCAGGGAGGTTGGCATGGTGGAAATACAACCACAGGAGTGCTGGATTGGCACCAATGGTGTGTGTGCACCAAACTGACCTCCCTGCCACCTCATGCCCCCCGGTCCTGGGAGAGGACTTACCCAACATGAAGCTAGCATGTGGCTCCACCCAACCCAGTGAGCTGGGTCTGCTCCCACCCTCGGGGAGGTCAGGAATCACAAGAATGGCAGCATTTACACTAAGGATCGTTTGTGTGGCAGAGGGGTGTGACCTTTCAGGAGCTTGTCCTACACTCGAGTAGGACCCTGGTAGAGTCACATGCCCAAATGGCATGTTCTCTCCCTCCTGGTCATTCGTTCAGGAGCTTCAAAAACTTTCTTCTGCCCAAACATCACAGCGCCCGATGCCAACAGACATCGGCACACTTTGCAGTTTGCATAACAGACCTCAGCAACTCAGCATTTTGGCTAAGCGGCTTAGTCATGCTGGCCATATGACCCGGAAGCTGTACGCCGGCTTCCTCGGCCAATAAAGCAAGATGAGCGCTGCAACCCCAAAGTCGGCCATGACTGGACCTAATGGTCAGCGGTCCCTTGACCTTTACTTTATTTACATATAAACACACAGAGAGCACTGCAACATGGCTCCCTCTCTCTCTAGCATCAGACAGCAAAGAGACTGAACAAAGGACAATAGTCCCACTTCACGGAACACAGTAACACAAACATCCTGTCTCCATCACTTCCTATTCTATGGAGTCAAAACATACACCGTCATGTGATAGACAACAATCCCATGACTGCAGACAAGGGGAATGAATCTTCTACATGACCTGCACCAAACCAGAAGGCTCTATAGGCTAGATAAATGAATCAACTGGGACTAAGTTACATGCTGGATATTTCTTGTGTCCTTTGCACCATCAGGGCTTCTCAGAAAGAGAGGAGGAAAATCTGGATCTTGGAGGAGGACTAGGTAGAAATCCCTGACTGATCTCCACCCAGGGGCAAGTCAACAGTAACATTATTGGAGTAACAGAGTCCAACGCCAACCCCATCATGCACTTCCATATAAATAAGGCAGGTTGAACAGAAAGGCAAAATGTGCACCTGGGCAAGAGAGGCCCCAACTAGCTTTCCAGGGGAGGCCACAAATATGGAACAGGATTGGGCAAGGGGAGCCTGTGAATTTCATGTATTGGAAACCTCTTTACCTTGAGTCAGACCATTGATCCATGTAGCCTCTGGTTCTCCAGGGTTTCAGCCAACCTTGCAGGGAGGTGCCAAGAATAGCACCTGGAGCTTTTGCATGCAAATCATTTGCTCTGCTACTGAGTGATTCCTAGGGAATGCTTTGCTGCACAGATGAAGCCTGCTAATAGGAAGGGAATTTGTATACAGGCAGAGAAGTTGGTATAAAGTGGAACAAGTCCCAGAGTCACAAAAGACCCATTTCTCCTCCCTCAACAGCAAAGCTACAGTTCAAGGAGCTCAACATCCATAAGGCCCATTATTTCAAGTTCTCCTGCCGACTATTGTCAGTGTAGATCCTGTTTGTCCATAGGGCAAGGATGGAGAACTTGCGACCCAACAGATATTACTAGACTACAACTCCCATCACCCCTAATGATTAGATATGCTTTTTGGGACTGATGAAGACCCAACAGCCTTTGGAGGGACCACAACTTCCCCGTCTCTTCCATAGGACAAATGGCATATTTGACCCAGGTGCAGGCCCTCAGCTCCTGTGTGATATTTCAGCTCTTAATACCACCAGTTATCTCGACCTGCTCCCATTAATTACATTCTCCATTTCCCAAACAGTTTAGAGCTCTGCCACTGTTGACGATAAAACTAGCTTGCCAGCCACACTATTGTTTGCTGACAACTAGGGCTTCAAATCAATCACTGTTTTGCCTGGGAACACTGAACTTATTTCTTACTGGAGATTGTGCCCAAACACATACACAAACACAACCAATATTTCATAGGAAATCCTGAAAATCAAAGCAGCACCATTCATCATAGATTCAGTCCATGCACCCAGAAAGCACATTAGAAGAAATGGGATTTTGGTAAACTTCTCATTTCATTCCTGTGCTTGAAATATATTTGAGTTTACCCATTTTTCTCTTTGCTTCTTTCTTGCTTCACAAGAGTGGTCTTCTTGCACCAGCAACACACAGTGTAAAGTTACAGGGGGTATTTGACTAAGGCATACTCAGAGGAGACCCACTGAAAGCAATAGACATGTTGACTTTGGTTCGTTGGTTTCAATGGGTACCCTCTGTGTATGACTTAGAATCATAGAATCATAGAGTTGGAATAGACCACAAGGGCCATCGAGTTCAACCCCCTGCCAAGCAGGAAACACCATCAGAGCACTCCTGACATATGGTTGTCAAGCCTCTGCTTAAAGACCTCCAAAGAAGGAGACTCCACCACACTCCCTGGCAGCAAATTCCACTGTCGAACAGCTCTTACTGTCAGGAAGTTCTTCCTAATGTTTAGGTGGAATCGTCTTTCTTGTAGCTTGGATCCATTGCTCCGTGTCCGCTTCTCTGGAGCAGCAGAAAACAACCTTTCTCCCTCCTCTATGTGACATCCTTTTATATATTTGAACATGGCTATCATATCACCCCTTAACCTCCTCTTCTCCAGGCTAAACATGCCCAGCTCCCTTAGCCGTTCCTCATAAGGCATCTTTTCCAGGCCTTTGACCATTTTGGTTGCCCTCCTCTGGACACGTTCCAGTTTGTCAGTGTCCTTCTTGAACTGTGGTGCCCAGAACTGGACACAGTACTCAAGGTGAGGTCTGACCAGAGCAGAATACAGTGGCACTATTACTTCCCTTGATCTAGATGCTATACTCCTATTGATGCAGCCCAGAATTGCATTGGCTTTTTTTAGCTGCCGCGTCACACTGTTGGCTCATGTCAAGTTTGTGGTCAACCAAGACTCCTAGATCCTTTTCACATGTACTGCTCTCAAGCCAGGTGCTGATCTCTTAGTCACTTAGTCAGATACTGCCCTTAGATTTTACATTTGGATGGGATCTTGGAGACAGGGCCAGACGATGACATGTGGAGGTTGTAAACTGTGTACAAATTAAAAGGCCCCATAGCATTACCAAAATATTTTTAAATAAATAAATAAATAAATAAATATGTATTTATTCTAACAGGAGAATGAAAATTGTGAGATCATGTTACCCCATATATGCCCACTTAACCACTTCAATCTATGGAACTAATACTATCTGATAGGTGTGAGCCAGCAGTAAATCACACAAGTGAGCTGGGGTTAACTCTTTGCGTAACCAGGCACGACAGCCCCAGCCCCCAGGGATCATAAGAAAGGAAGAAAGACTCTGACAGTGTTATGGAATTAAAATTAGGCCACAACTTTACTAAGCTTCCGAATGTAGGAAGACCTTGGCTTAGGCCTTGGGCATGTATCCTTCCCAGCCCCCCAGCCGGGGAAACTAGGGCACATCAGGGTAAATGGGATATGGGGGTGCTCTGCAAGATGTAAGTGTAGCAGGCAGCCCACCCCATATCTCCGCACACAGGGTAGTTCACTGAAAACCTTTCCGTGTATAGCCAGTGACACCCCTTTAAGATCGCCACCGCAGGGGGGTGAATCACCACTTCACACAGACCCCAATTTTAGGGAAGAAAAGACTAAAGGATTCCACCCATGGCCATAACCGCCAAAGTTGTGACGAATTGCTACGGGGAAGACAAAATCTGCAACTGCAGGAAAATTTCTTCCCCGTCCTTCAACAGCAGCCACTCAAAGACCATAGCCACGCCCGCTAAACAGGAAGAAAAAGTTAACCTGCAAACAAGAAAACATTAAACAAAGGTAGGGTAGGTGAATCTCCAGAGCTGACTGCCTGGCTATCGTCGGCTCCACCACCTATTTATAAATGGGGCTGGTCCCGCCTCCCAGCAAGAAACTTGATTACTGAGGCTGGGCATGAACCTCCAAATAATAACAATGAGAGGCAAGGCAGCCCCTTCTCTATTAGAAAGTCCCCTGGGAACTGTCGCACCGCAAGCGATCCCGCAAAGAGCACCCACATTATAAAGTGTGAATGCTCATTATTAGCAAAACAGGTTTACACAGGAGTATCGGGTCTAATGAGCACATCAACTCAGGTCTTGCCCCCATGAACCAATTGCTGAGATTAAAGGTCCTCACCTCCCCACAGCCAGCTATGTCTCCCCCTCTCCAGGTTTCCCCACAAGCAATCGGAGACTACTCCTGCATGTCCAAGCCTGACCCGGCTCTGCCTCTTGGTTCCCCACCTCTCCAGCCTCCGCTTCTGCCTCTGATTCTGGACTGCTCTGTGCCACAGAATCTCCCAGCTCACTAAGACCTGTTACCTCTTCAGCTTCCGACACCTCCTCTTGCCATTCTCTTCCTCCTGACCCAGGGCCGTCTTAACCATAGGTGCCAGGGGTGCGGGGCACCCGGGCACCGGGCTCTCAGAGGCGCCAGGCCAAGAGTCCGGGGCCCGAGAGTTGGAGTCCGGGGAAGAGCCTGCCCATTGGTCGGAGCGCCGTGATGGGCTCTTCTGCTGCGGGCGGCTCTGTGCTGTGACTTCAGGGGCGAGAGAGCCAGCGAGGTGCTGAGCCAGCCGGCCGGCTCTGCCCTCCTGCACACCTGGGATTGGTGTAGGGCTGTGGAGAGGCCCACTCAGCACACACTGCTTACACCATGAGGTGCACACAGCTTACACCACGAGTCGCCGACACCGACGTCTCAGGCTGGTTTGTTGCACTGGGCTCCTTATGTTTCCTGTTTTCATTTCCAGAGCAGAAATAAGCGTGGCATCTGCTCCTTTCCTGAAAAAAATGTCAACAACTTTGGGGTTCACCCCCCCAAAAGAAGGTTGACAACTCTGGGCAACCTGGGGGGGGGGCGCCGGGTGGAACGTTGCACCCCGGCACCACATATGCTTAAGACGGCCTGCTCTGACCACTCATTGTGGTTCCACCATCAGTCCCCAGGTCCTGAGCTGGTTTCTCCCATCATTCCTCTGCATCCAACCAGTCCACAACACTATTACAGGTGTCACATAATATTTGCACTATATTGGTAAGAAATCAATATTTTAGTGTGGCAGCACCCACGCTTTCATTCTACTGAATGGGTGGGTGGGTGGAGATAGAACTCAGTCTGGCTGCAACACAGATTGAATCTTGTGGATGGTGCAAACCCCTTATTTGCTATAGGAATGCATGTGTACCAAGATCTTTAAGCTCCCATGTTACCCTGCACTGCTTTTATGGAAAAAAAACCTCTCTCAATTGTGAAGTAGAAAAAGAAAAGCGGAGCGTATTGTGTGATGAATTCACGGCAAGAATGAAAAAGTGCTCACTAGAGCTAGCAATGGCACATTTTGCATATTGTCTGAATAGGATGTGTGATGAACTATTTTGTTTATTTTCATTTTGGGGGTTTTATTGTTGCACGCCCATGAAAAATCTCATCCCACTTCCTCCATCCTGTAGGAATCTATTTTCCTGACACCATAAATGTTCCGGAGGTTCACGCAGCATCTTTCATTTTCCGATCGTCTCTCCAGAGACCAAATATGCAATGTTCCTTATAATGAAACTGTATAACATTACATTACTGGCCTTCCACCAATATATTCACTGCACATGGCTGAGATCTAAGGGTGCCATTTATCCATTTTTCATATTTGATTGCAGGCAAAGCTTCCACACACGTTTTCAAAGCACCTTGACAGTAATGACTCACTTGGTGGTGGCAAATTTGGACTTTTTTTAAGCTGAAAGAACATCCTAGTGGCTCACAAGTAACTGATGTCCTTCTGGGCCATTAAGGAACTTTCTCAGAAATTCCTTTAAGCACTGAAAGCTGCCCAAGGAGCCACACTTTCTACTTTTTGGTCCAGCATTTACTTATTTCATAATTCAGAATGGCATTAGGCAGCCCTTCAGATATTTTGGGCTCCATCATGTGCAATGGGCTTTTTAAACGGTTCATTCCATTATTACAGTCCTTGGTCAAAATTCCTGGCATGACTGGCTCATTGCAGCTCTTTCACAGTTGAGCCTGGTGGCTGAGAATGAATCAGGTTTTTTTAAAAAAAAAATTAAAAAATGAGGAAGTTTTGTAGCCTTTTTTTTGTCTCGGGTGACCGGAGTATGCAGATACTGGTTGCATCAGTCCTTGAACATTGTGTTATATTTGTTCTTCTTGATCTTGACCAATTTCACACCTTTTATCCTCCCTGATACTATAAAGTATTCAATCTTTTCTATTCTGTGAGGCATGGTGGTGGTATGTAGGTTTTTAAACAGAGCCTAGGTGGCCATCTGCCAGGGATTCTTGAGCTGTGGTTTGTGCATTGAAGGAGGTTGGACTAGATGACATTTTGAGGTCATTGCAACTTGACAGTTTTAGGATTCTACAGGATGCCCAATGTACTAGCCACAGCACCTGAGACAGAAAAGTGCCAGTGGTTAGGAATGGTGGGATTTGGAGCCCAAAGACACCTGGAAGACACAGATTCTTCATCCCTATCATAATACATGTGAGAGGAAGCACTCTAGAAACTAAGGTCACCTATCAATGTTGTATTATTCTGGGCTGAAGCTGCAACCAAGCATCCATCTCTGGTGCAGTCTTTTACACTCTAGAATGCTGTTCAGCATGCTAAATTCTCTCTCTCTCTCTCTCTCTCTCTCTCTCTCTCTCTCTCACACACACACACACACACACACACAAACATACACTACCCTTCATCCTGAGGGATCCCAAGGGGGCAGGGATATTTAAAATTCATCAAGGTAGCAAAAAAACAAATGCCAAAGTGATTGCTAATATGCAGTGATGGTGGTGAATTCAGAAACTACCTGGCCAAGAGCACAAATCTGAGAGGTCTGGAATACATATATCTCCCCCCACCCCCCACCCCCCAAACAGACACCACATTGCCTGAAGTCCTCCAGCTGTCTGAGTTGATTTTCAGATTAGTGGGGGTTGTTCTGCATGAATGTTCAGCGTTCAAGATACTGGAGGGGAGAAGCCAACTGCTGTGAAATGTGCATGTGTGTGGTTAGGAAGGTTCATCATTAATTCCTTACTTTGTTTATTTCTCTCTGTGTGTGCATATATATTTGTACGGATCCCACTATGTCCTTTAACTGCATTAAATTACAAAGCCCTGCACAACACAGGTCCAGGGTACCTAAGGAATCGCTTGGATCCTTCTGTCCCAGCTAAATCACAGAGATCATCTGCTGGAGCATCATTGGCTGTTTCCCGTGAGGCTCATTTGACAACATGAAACCAAGCTTTTAATACCATCCTTCCAGTCCTGTGGAACTTCTGCGCCAGCTTTTTAATGCCTGCTGAAAACATTTCTATTCTGCCAGTCCTTTGCAGGCAATTAAGAATACACCCTCCACAATGCTTAATTGATGTCCATGTTTAAACTTTATAATATGGTTTTAATTGCACCATTTTTAAATTTAATTGCTGTAAACCACTTCGATACTTTTTTTCATGGCCTAGCGGTATACAAGATATAAGAGATAACATCATATCCTGCGTGGTGTAATGGTTAGAGAGTCAGACTAGGACCTGGGAGATCAGGGTTCAAATCCCCACTCAATCATGGAGCTCACTTTGGGCCAATCACTGCCTCTCAGACAAACCTACCGCACAAGGTTGTTGTGGGGATTAAATGAGGAGGAAGGGAACCCTGTATGCCACCTTGAGCTCCTTTAAGGAAAATTGGGCTATAAATTCTATGATTCTATGGAGGTCTTTAAGCAGAGGCTTGACAACCATATGTCAGGAGTGCTCTGATGGTGTTTCCTGCTTGGCAGGGGGTTGGACTTGATGGCCCTTGTGGTCTCTTCCAACTCTATGATTCTATGATTCTATGATTCTATGATTCTATGAAATGCAACAAACAAACAAACAAACACAGTTATTGGGGAGAAAATCCCATAGAACTGAAAAGGGGTTACTTCTAAAAACCCATGCTTGTGATTACAGCACTGTAAGTTTCACGAGACCTTTCTAATTCTTCCAGTGCAACCTCACTAAATTGTGTGTTTATCCCCCCCCCCCCGTAGTACCTCGGGTTAAGAACTTAATTCATTCTGGAGGTCTGTTCTTAACCTGAAACTGTTCTTAAACCGAGGTACCACTTTAGCTAATGGGGCCTCCCGCTGCCGCCGCCACCATGTGATTTCTGTTCTCATCCTGAAGCAAAGTTCTTAACCTGAGGTACTATTTCTGGGTTAGCGGAGTATGTAACCTGAAGCGTCTGTAACCCGAGGTACCATTGTACTATAAGTTAAACAACAACAACAACTACAGGAATCTCCCTATCCTCACATTTTACAACTACTATTCTAAATTCAGGCTCAGGTGCAGTTTAGCAAAACTAAGGAGTTCATCCGATCTTCTCCGAGCCAGTGTGATGTAGTGATTAAGAGTGGTAGGCTCATAATCTGGTGAACTGGGTTCGCGTCTCCGCTCCTTCACATGCAGCTGCTGGGTGACCTTGGGCTAGTCACACTTCTTTGAAGTCTCTCAGCCCCACTCACCTCACAGAGTGCTTGTTATGGGGGAGAAAGGGAAAGGAGAATGTTAGCCGCTTTGAGATTCCTTAGGGTAGTGATAAAGCGGGATATCAAATCCAAACTCCTCTTCTTCTTCGAACCTCTTACCCTCTTATCATCTACTAGTTTTGTTTTCTTCTAATATATTTTTATTAAAGATTTATTGAGCACTGACCAACAAGTTACTGTCATCCAGAACTTATTTCCATTGAATTCTGCTCTCAATAAACTTCCCCCTGATATCTGTGGTGGTTAGTCTGTGATGAAGCCATTAAACTGAATTTTGGAATGTCAGGCATAACGACTTGCTAAAATCTATTTGAGCTGCCAGCTGGCAAACACATTTGCTTTCCTGTAAACATGCAAAGAGGCGCAAACCCTTATTTTCTCATTCTTTGTGCAACCACCTGTCTCCAAATATGGTCAGCAGGACCAAAGTTACATCTACTCCTTCATTTTATCTTCAGTTAGCTTTAGATGTGCCAAATTGATTTGGGGAGGGGGGTGACCTACAGCTGAAGACATTGATAATTTGGCAGACTCTACATTTAGGTATTTAGGAGAATACAAAGCTGGTTTGATTACTATAAGCAAAGCCCCGTGATTTCCGCATTTTTTGTGCTTAAGGTGATGTTTGTTTGTTTTTCTCTCTCTTTACATAAATGTTTTGCTAAGCTAGATGTATTCTGCCTTAGGAATTCAAGAGATTGCACTCTCTTTCCTGTGCCGTTTCAGTGCAACTTATTTTAAAGAGGGGATTCATGCTCACTTAAGCAAGTATTGCTTCTTCCAGACTGTGGAACCCAAGAATCTTGGTTATGCCAGAAATAGCTGTAGATTTATTTATTCATCTGAACAGAAATGAATCCTATAACTGGTACACCGTGTTGCAGCTGAATCCTAATGAGTAGAAAGAATCTGCTTGTTTTGAGGAAGGTCATCTGAGGACATTGTTTTCCGCGGAGACATTAAAAAATAATAATATAATGAAGACTAATGCATTTTTCTTGTGTAGAATGAGAAACACAGATGTTGGATTTTATTTAGAAAAGGAATTGTCTGGCCTAAGCAGATATGTATTTAGAAGATAAACAAACTGCCTATCATTATTATCATGCAGTGAGAGGCTGCTAGAGACTTTGAGGTCCAGGTCACTTTTTCTGCAATATTGGAGGTGGGATTTTGGACTCATGTGCATCACAATACTTTTTTCCCCAAAAAGAACAGAAGAGCCTGTTAGATCAGGCCCATGGCCCATCTAGTCCTGTTCTCACAGTGGTCAACCAGATGCCTGTGGAAAACCCACAAGCAGGATCTGAGCACAAAAGCATTCTCCACTCCTGCCATATCCAGCAACTAGTATCCAGAAGGATATTGCTTCCAAACATAGGGACGCGGGTGGCACTGTGGTCTAAACCACTGAGCCTCTTGGGCTTGCCGATCAGAAGGTCAGCAGTTCGAATACCTGCAATGGAGTGAACTCCCATTGCTCTGTCCCAGCTCCTGCCAACCTAGCATTTCGAAAGCATGCCAGTGCAAGTAGATAAATAGTTACCGCTCCGGCGGGAAGGTAAACGGTGTTTCTCTGCGCTCTGGTTTCTGTCACGGTGTCCCGTAGCGCCAGAAGTGGTTTAGTCAAGCTGTCTGTGGACAAACACTGGCTCCCTCGGCCTGAAAGCGAGATGAGCGCTGCACCCCATAGTCGTCTTTGACTGGACTTAACCGTCCAGGGGTCCTTTACCTTATCTGCTTCCAAACATGGAGAAAGAGCACAGCCTTCGTGCCTAGTAGCCACCAATACCCTTATCCTCTATGAATTTATGTGAATCGCTACTAAAGCTGTCCAAATTGGTGGCTATCACTGCCTCTTTTGGCAGCAAGTTCCTTAGTTTGACTATGTGCTGAGTGAAGGACTTTCTTTTTTCTGCCCTGAATCTTCAAACGTTCAGCTTCATGAGGTGTCCACGAATTCTAGTGTTATGAGAGAGGGAGAAGAACTTTTCTCTATCCACTTTCTCTATCCATTTTCTCCATGCCATACATAATTTTATAAATTTCCATCATGCCACCCCTTACTTGAGTTTTCTCTAAACACAAAAGTCACATGTGCTGCAACCATTCCTCACAGGGGAGTCACTCCACCCTCTTGATCATTTTGGTTGCTTTCCCAACTCCACAATATCCTCCTCCTCCTCCTCCTCTTGAGGTGAGGTGAGATAAGCAGGACTGTACACAGTATTCCAGATTCAGTCACACCATAGATGTGGATGATGGCATTGTGATACTGGCAGTTTTATTTTCAATTCCTTTCCTAATGATCCCTAGCATGGAATTTGTCTTTTTCACAGTTGCAGCTCAGTGAGCGCAGTCACTGAGGGCTAAATTATGTGGTTCACACATGAAACTTTCCCCTATCTCCCCCTCCCTCTGCAGTAGGTAGCAAACCAGCTTGGGGAGGCCATTTTTTTAGCAGAAAAGCAGCAGAAGGGTAGGATTGTCATATTTCCAGAAGTAAAATCCCAAACAAAAAGCTATTGAGCTTTTTTTTGGGGGGAGGGGGACAATCACACACTCACCCCAGAGTCTGTGACAAAGACAAAGACAGGGCCTGAGCCTGAACACACACATGTGTGTGTGCACATACAATTTTAACCCCACCCCAAACCCAGACATTTTCTTAAAATTATAAAAAATCCTCCCAGATGGGGATGTAGGCCCCCCAGAAGAGGACATTTCTGGATTTCCCAGACATATGGCAACCCTACAGGAGGGAAAATGGTAAATAACACTAACTCCCCATCTCCTCCCTCCCCCAACCCATGCCACCAAGTTGACCCCCTTTGGCAGCCCCAAATTACTCCAGGTGGATCTGATCTGATCCAGGCTAATCCACAACAAACTGCAGTCAGGCTCCACCTGAATCATCTCTTCTTTTTTTGGAAAGAATATTTATTGAAATTATACAAAAAATTACACATAAAGAAAAAACAAACAAAAACTAACAAACACAAGCTAACAAGAAAGTTGGCAAAAAGGCAACCTAGAAAGAAGGAAAAGAAATAGGAAAAAAAAGAAAGAAAGAAAAGATATTTTAAAAAAGAATAAATCCATTTTTCAGCATCTTTGATCTCATTTGCTTATTTCCTTGACCTCCTCACACCTCCCTTTTTGTATTCCCCCCGTTTTCCAAGTCTTTTCAGCAAATCCTTACCCTCTTTCATTTAACTTTGCTCTATACTTAACCTATTATAACTATACATTTTCATCCGTATAACTATCTATATTTACCTATTCTTATTAACCTTATTACCAAAACCACTTCTTTTCAGCCCAACATCATTTTAACATTCATTAATTTTACAGTATTTCTGCAGATAGTCTTTAACTTTCTTCCAATCTTCCTCCACCATTTCTTCTCCCTGGTCTCGGATTTTGCCAGTCATTTCTGCCAATTCCATATAGTCCATCACCACCTGAATCATCTCAATTCTATTCAGGATCCGGAAGCTGCACAGCTCTAATAAATATAGTACTCATTACTTAGAGCAGAGGCTTTCAACCAGTTCAGTTATGTTGCCCCTTGCCTGGAAGTCTTTCACCTTTTTAAAAACACCCTCCTTTGTGGAGTGTTTCCACATCCTCCTCTCCCCTCTCCTTGGGAGTCTTCTGGGTAGCTGCTGCTGCTGTCCCTGGTCTCTGAGCTGCCCCCACCCCACCCCAAAGAGAGGGGTCTCCCAGAGACACCATTCACCTGGGGAGCTTGCAGCCAAAAGCAGTGCAAGCCTTTGGGAGGCAGAGACATGAGAGGGTATCAGAGGAAAGAGGGAAAGGAAGAGGGACAGAGACCATTGTTGCCCATGGCACCCCTGACCATCATTCAAGGCGCCCCAGGGTACTAGGGCACACTGGTTAAAAACCACTGACTTAAAATATCCCATCAGCCACCACATGGACTTTTGGATACCTGGAGCTACAATTTCATTTGGTGCAGTTACAATCTGTAAAGGCAATAATGAATGAAATTTCATGAAGTTTTTTTTTGTGTATGTGTGTGGGGGGGTTTTTTTGGGGGGATACTGCTGACCGATGAATGAAATGTGCCTTGAATTGCCTTGCAAGATGGGCATTTATTTTTAATAGACAGGCAGTGCTTGACTTTGAATGGCAATTGTGGAATTGGTTATTATGAGATGGGGAATGGCTTTATCAAATTGTTTGTGTGTTCAGTTGTTTTCAATGTGGAAATTACAAGGCAAAATGTTTTGTGCCTATTTTTTTCTCAGTAAGCATATATTTACCATAATTCTTTGCAAATGTGGAAACAGCAGCTTCATCTGGAGCTGGGCATGTTTAGCCTGGAGAAGAGGAGGTTAAGGGGTGATATGATAGCCATGTTCAAATATATTAAAGGATGTCACATAGAGGAGGGAGAAAGGTTGTTTTCTGCTGCTCCAGAGAAGTGGACACGGAGCAATGGATCCAAACTACAAGAAAGAAGATTCCACCTAAACATTAGGAAGAACTTCCTGACAGTAAGAGCTGTTTGACAGTGGAATTTGCTGCCAAGGAGTGTGGTGGAGTCTCCTTCTTTGGAGGTCTTTAAGCAGAGGCTTGACAACCATATGTCAGGAGTGCTCTGATGGTGTTTCCTGCTTGGCAGGGGGTTGGACTCGATGGCCCTTGTGGTCTCTTCCAACTCTATGATTCTATGATTCTATGATTCTATGATTCTATGATTCTATGATCTTGCCTTCCACAGATATGAGGGAAATATGTAGGATCTCAAGCACATTTGTGCCTGCAGATGAGCAGGATCCTAGGCCCGCAGTCCCAATAAGAATCTTACAGAGAAGTGGGCTGAATGGACAACCTCTGCCCCACTAGTCTATGGGGATGGCAAAGACATCCTTTCTCGAGAACAATGCATGGATCTGACAGTTCCATAGCATATGGGGTGTCACTGTGTCCTCAGTGGTGGAGCAAGCCAATCGAGTGCTTGGGCAGGGCCAACTGCCCATGGGGTGGGGCCAGTTGGGGCAGGACGCTCCGCAGGGCCTCCCAGGAGCCTACCTGCCTCCTCCCACTCAGCTGCCCTACAGCTGAGGAGGAGGCAGCGGGCAGAATGTTTGGGGCAGCGCGGACTGCGGAGATGCGTGGCTCGGGCATTCTGCAGGCCCCGTGGTGAGTGCTACCTGGCATTTTGTCACCCCCCTCAGTGGTGACACCTGGGGCAGACCGCCCCCACCTAACCCCCTTCCTCTGCCTCTGTGTGCCCTTAATCTGCTCAGAAAATTTGGGGAACTCCAGACAGATTTAAGGGGAGCACAGGTGGAAGAGAGAGGAAAGAATATTTCACTTCTATTCTGAACCAGTGATTTCTGGGGAAAGATCTGAGCCAATCTGGACCTTCCACTAGTGTGTTCTTACAGCCCCGGTCTTACCAGCATTCTGTTCACCCTACCCCTTCCAGGTAAGCTGCAGCAATGAAGGAGATGTAGAGAAGGCTCCATCTCACCATACCCCCTGCTCTGGGTATACCCTTCATAGCATTGTGATAAGCTCATGGGTACTTTGCATCAGTGAGCTTTTGCTCATGGGAGAACCCACCAGTATTAAGAGCAACAGATCTCCACAAAATATATATGACCATTTAGCATCCCAAGATCCCCCTCTGAGAGAGCCAGCCTTTCAGGTTAAATGGTAAGTCGGTTTTTGGCTTTTAAATTTTAAACAAGCACTTCTATTTGGGAGGTATCATGGCAACAGCCACCATCAAAAATGCATGCCAAGAGGGGAAGGGTGGAAAATACACAGAATCTCAGAGCAGGCTTGGAAGGGATGCACAGAAGTAAAGCAAGGTTTTAGATTCCATAACCACATAATCATACTTTAGCTAGCCTGTTATCTCCAAAAGCAACAGAACATCCAGTGAAGGCACTTCTGTGAATAAAATATTAAAACATATAATCAACTCAACTTTCAATTGAAAGTGGTTCAACTATCCGTGCCTTTGTGGTGACCTGTGGTTAATAAAAATGAGCAAACTGACTAGGATTGCCAGCAAACATTCACTTAAAGCAATTGGGGGGAGGGGAACCCAGGTCCTAAATGAGGGAATATCCCGCCTGAAGCCCTGGAGAGCCACTGCCGGACCAGAGCTTTCTAAACTGTGTGTTGCGACCTGTTAGTGTGCCACAGCTACCTCACATGGTGGCCCAATGCTGTGAGCCAGCCACAGCACAGAAGGGGGGGCAGTGAGTGAATGTGTTACCCCCACAGTGTGCCCCACACACCCCTGGCACACACCCATATCACTGGCATGCCTGCCCCGGGCAGCAATCATGGACCCAACACCCCTGTTTGAATGTATGAGTCTGGGGTCTGCAAGGACCTTGAGCTTGTTCAGGTCTCATATTCATAAGGCCATGTCTCTCCTAGAGCATAAAAAGAAAGTTGACATGGAGGAGAGATTGAAGTTGAAGGAAGTATGGAATGGTGGAGGTTTTGCTGATTTCAGCGATACTGCTTTTTCCTGGGGGAAAAAGATTCTTGTGGTTTCTTATTAACCAGGTTGTGACAGCTTTCTCATTCCTATAAAAAGCTCTTAGCTTCATATGTAAGCAGAATGTCATATTGATCAGTTTAGAAGAGATTCTGGCTGATGACAGTCTTCTCCAATGCAATTGCTTTGTCCGAAAAAGTGGAGTCCTGGGGCTTGGTTCCACCATCAATACAGCTATCGTCAACAATCATAGTGGGTGATATTCTGGGGAAATTCTGCCAAGAGATCCATGGACAATGAGAAAAATTAAAGTCTCGGGAAATTTTATTTATTCCAGTTGTATTAAAATTTCTGCTCAGCTTTGTGTTTGCTAAAAAAAACAGAGTGAATGAGATGGTTAGAAAAGTGGATAAACACCTTCTTGAGCCTTCCTGTAAATTCTTCAGTCATTCAACAACGAGAGAGCAAAAGACCCATACACATTGCAGTGGAAGTATCCAAGCTTTGTAAAACTACAGGCATTTTCAAATGCCTTTGTGTTTCTAGACAGATGTCAGATTGTCCATGCTGCTGCTTTCATCTCCTTTACAAATTGCTCATCCTCGTGATTTTGCTTGTCATCCTTCTGAGATGTTTCTGTTTTTGGCATTCTGTTGAGGGATCTTTGCCCCCAAAGTGTCTCTGCTTTGTTTGCAATGGTGATTCTACCTCCTTTCGACTCCACTGTGTTTTTCCAGAAGGTAATGCAAGGGGAGGGGGGCAGTGCTGGGAAGATTCTTGTTCACTGGCTTCCTTGTCTGACATGCTTTCTGAGAATGAAATGGATAAATTTATTACTGCTATTAAAGCTGCAACAAAGGTCCATGGTTTTGAATTTCTTCCCTGGACCTAGAATCATAGAATCATAGAGTTGGAAGAGACCACAAGGGCCATCGAGTCCAACCCCCTGCCAAGCAGGAAACACCATCAGAGCACTCCTGACATATGGTTGTCAAGCCTCTGCTTAAAGACCTCCAAAGTAGGAGACTCCACCACACTCCTGGGCAGCAAATTCCACTGTCAAACAGCTCTTACTGTCAGGAAGTTCTTCCTAATGTTTAGGTGGAATCTTCTTTCTTGTAGTTTGGATCCATTGCTCCGTGTCCGCTTCTCTGGAGCAGCAGAAAACAACCTTTCTTCCTCCTCTATGTGACATCCTTTTATATATTTGAACATGGCTATCATATCACCCCTTAACCTCCTCTTCTCCAGGCTAAACATGCCCAGCTCCCTTAGCCGCTCCTCATAAGGCATCGTTTCCTACTATAGACCACAAGATTAACCTGAGTCAGAAGTGTGAATCAGTATGAAGTCTTCTTCTTTGGCAATCACTCATAGCCAAGTAAGATTGTCTTCCATCAACACAGTTTTAACAATGAGTCCGTAAGTGACTGTGGAGGCCAATTATGGATCCACATGTCCTTAACACAGTGGGGGCATTGGTTTCAGGGTAGGAGCTGTTCACGGTGTGGATTTGCCAAGTGTGCCTTCCTCCTAGCACATTTCTCCCTTGGGCCCTGAGTTCGAGTGTCTTCAAAGCCCACGACACCTTTGGTAAAGGCTGCTCTCCAACAGTGTGAAGTAAAGCTGCATCAACAGAAGTATAGTGTCCCAATCAAGAGAAGTCATTCTGCCTTGGTCAGATTCACTCTATTCTGCCTTGGTTAGACCACAACTAGAATACTGTGTCCAGTTCTGGGCACCACAATTTAAGAAAGATATTAACAAGTTGGGGTGTGTGCAGGGCAACCAAGGTGATCAAGGGTCTGGTAACCAAGTCTTATGAGGGAGTTGGGTATGTTTTGCCTGGAAAAGAGGAGACTGAGAGGAGATAGGATAGTCATCTTCAGCTATCTCCAGGGCTGTCACATGGAAGATGGAGCAAGCTTGTTTTCTGCTGCTCTGGAAGTTAGAACCCAAACCAACGGCTACAAGTTACAAGAAAGGAGATTTTGACTAAACACCAGGAAGAACTTTCTGATGGCAAGGGTTGTTTGACAGTGGAATGGACTCCCTTGGGAGGTGGTGGACTCTCCTTCCTTGGAGGTGTTTAAGCAGATGTTGGCTAGTCATCTGTCATGGATGCTTTAGTTGAGATTTCTGCATTGCAGGGGATTGAACTAGAGGACCATTGGGGTCATCTATGATTGTATGATTCTGTGACCGTCAGTAGCTCTCCAGGGTTTCAGCCAGGAGCCTCTCCCAGTGCTACCTGGAGATGCTGAGGATTGAACCTGGTACCTTCTGCAGGAAAGGCAAATGCTGTATTACTGAACCACCACATTTGCCTTTTGTTTCTCTGCCTTCATTCTGCTCCCTGAGACTGGCGCTCTTGTACAGACCTATAGACACCTGCTCAGTGGGAACGCTGGCTCTGGCGACATCAGCATCTATCTGCATGTGCAGTTGGGGGAGAGAGATAGATTAAAAAAAACTCAGGAACAAAGAAACAGGTTTTATCCTTGGCAAGGATGAGCATGTGTGCATAAACGCCTGTTGCTTAATCAAATGTAGGAGGCTGGTTACTATGCCATATTTTATTAGAAGCCTTTGTTGCGTTTGATGAGATGATGGGTGGAGGTTTGTAAAAACACAATACAGGAGGCAGAAGTGCTCAGAGGGAATCATTACCTCCCTGCAGACGGCTTATGCATCTTTTATGGCACCTATGCTTTAAATCAGTCCCGGGCGCCGGGTAGTTAATGGGGCTGCACAGCCTTTCTGACAGGTGCAACAGACTGTCAGGAAACAAACAAAAAAAAGGGAGGGGTGATTTTTTTCATTTTTTCATTTTATTACTCTTGTGCCATGTTAACTAGAGATGTGCCAGATCTCTTGGATATAATTGAACTGCTAAATATCTTGTCAAACACCCAGCCTCTCTTTGCAGGCTTTTCCCAGACAGCGCGGGATGCCAGATTTGCATTTACAGTCAGTCTGTCAAGCAACAGCGTTTGCCACACCCAGGCAGTTATGTTACCTACTTCAGCTTGGCAAGCGCAGTGGGTCTGGTGGTGTAATACAAAGAGACACCTTCAAAATATGGCATGCAGCTGGAGGTTTTCCAGAAGGGCTGGAGCTTTTTGCACCAGGGAGAAAAAGCATCATCTTGAAGAGGTGATTTAGACTGGGCATGTTCCTGAGCGCATATGAGTAGAAGATGGAGCCAGCACTGAGCCTGGCTTATAGCATCAACAGCACCAAAAGTTCTTGGGAGCTTTGCTCAGCTCTGACGACTGATTTGGGAGGGTGGGAAGCTTGGCAAAGCTGTGCCTTTGATCACGTTTTTGCTGCCGTCACCACATGGCCACCTTTTCAGAGGATCCGTGTGGCAGAACATAGAGCCGGAAGGGACCACCAGGGTCATCTAATCCAACCCCCTGCGAGGCAGGAATCGTTGGCCCAACCTAGGGCTTGATCCCACAACCCTGAGATTAAAGAGCGTCATGCTTTAGCGACTGAGCTATCAAAATATTCATTTAAACAAACTTAAATCAATGACTTCCCTTCTTCTCTTTCCATGGTTCATTTTGCATACCATACAGCCCTGCATATTTTACATGAACAAAACCATTCAGTAATCCATTGTTACATCGATCAAAACTTATTTTCACTGTTGAATTTATCTTTATGCTACCAACGTTTTAAGATTAACAAAATTTTCGCCCATATATTCAGTAAACATTTTCCAGTCTTCTTTCAATGTACATTCTTCTTGTTCTTTTATTCTATACGTTAAATCTGCAAGCTGTGCATATTCCATCAGTTTAAGTTGCCTTTCTTTTTTAGTTGGAACCTCGCTCATTTTCCATTTTGGGGCTAACAAAACACAAGCCTCAGTAGCAGCATACATAGTGTGGGTTTTTTGACACCTGGGAATTTCCTTCTGAATTATCCCCAACAAAAAGGATTCTGGTTTTTTGGAGGGAAGGTACTTTTAAACATTTTTTCCCCCAATTCATTATATATCATTTCCCAATACTCTTTTACCCTTTTACAAGTCCACCACATATGATAAAACTGTCAGGAAAAATCAGCAATGCGAAAGCCAGCTGCAGGTGTCTGGAATGCAAAACAGGATGTTGATGTCTGGGACTGTACTATTCGAACTATTCAGTGTACTGAGCACCGGATGTTAGCTCAGAGTGTCATCTGACCTGTACTGGAAGTACAGGGGCGGAGTTGTGACTCTACTGCTGGAGTCTGGAGAGTGCAGACACGTTTCTCTGTACTGCTGGAATGACAGAAATAAAGCGATGTAAATAGATTTCTGTCTGACTCTTTCCCCTCCCTGGGGAAGCAGGGAGGAGGGAGGAGGGTGTGTTCTTCTCATGTTTGAGGAGGATCGCCGATTTGTGACCTTGCCTGTATCCTGCCGGGAGACGCAGACGGGGAGGTCAACAAGGATTCAAGCCGAATGCCTGGAGTGAGGCCAGTTACCTCTGACTGCGGCTGAGAATCCTAACTTTTAAACATTTTTTTTCCAATTCATTATATATCATTTCCCAATACTCTTTTACCCTTTTACAAGTCCACCACATATGATAAAACATACCCTCAACCTCATTACATCTCCAGCACTTATCTGATTCAGACTTATACATTTTAGCAAGTCTACTTGGAGTTAAACACCATCTATAAATGATTTATAGCTGTTGTTCATATTTCCAATCCTGCTCACGAGTTCATCAAACTATGATATTTCCTTAAATAGTCCAAAAAGGGCTTCCATTCTTCCAAAAAGCAATCATCGTCAGGCCTTCTAAACAACTTACACAGTCTGAGTCTCTCAATTTTAAATATGTGTTTTGTTTTATCTTTGGGAAGTTGTGTCCTCTGTGTTTGGCGTATTTCATTAAATGTGATTCATTTTGTTGTTTTGTTGTTTATTTATGTTTGTTTTTAATCGTTATGTATTGTCAGCTGCCCAGGGGAACTTTGTGTTATGGAGCAGCATACAAATGCTGGAAATTAATGCATAAAACTAAAATTATGCCACTACAAACAGGAGTCAGGACGAGATTAAGAAACAAGGCTTCCTGATCTAACGTTAGCATCTTCTGCTCAGAATGTATGAAATAAAAACCCCACCATTGACAAAGAGCGTCAACACTAACAGCAGGAAGTGGACAAACATATCACTTCTGTTAAAGCTGGTCTCTGAAACTTAAAATCCATCAAAGAGGGTAGAAAACCTGAGTAGGTCATTTGGGTTCAGCCCTACAGTCTATCAGGGACTGGGCAGAGGAGGAATGGTGGAGACCGCCTCCCCAGCCTGACCCTTCCAGAGAAGAAGAAGGCAGTTCAGAATTACAGCAGGGGTTTGAAGGAGGTCACAGCTCAGCGGAAGATGAGGGGGAAAGTTGGGAAATAATGGAAGAGGAGGAGGAGGCAGAGCAGGAGCAGCTGGCTGACACATTATCACTAGAAAGCATTCCAGATCCACCATCTCCCAGAACCTGGCGAGCCTTAAAAGTAGGAGAGCAAAGGGCTTGGAGACAGATGGCACTAAGCGGCAACCATGAGGTGTGTGTGCTGTTGATGAATGAGGAAATGGAAGAGAAGGAGGATGGAGATTAACTTGGGACAGCATCATTATTCCAAGAGGCTGCATTCCCAAGTCTCTGTCCATAAATATTGAATAAAAGCAGTTGGTAAGGGCTTTTTCTTGTCTTCTCTGTTCCTGGCAACCTGCCGTGGGGGTTGGTTCCTCTGCCGCCTGACACAGTCTGTAATGCAATAGCGGTGTGGGTGGTGGGGCCAAACTTTGGAGCCATCCTTTCAACACCCGTGTCACTCCAGCTCACCTGGCAGGAGATAGGACAAAGAAGGGCGGTGGCAAGGTCTGGACTGCAAGGCCACACCAGTAAGGAAAAAGCAGCTTGACTTTGCTGCTGCACTCACCCAGCCCTGACCTGGCCTCCACCCTGTCTGAGCAAGCTGCAGCAGCACCAGTGTCAGGAGAGTGCCTCTTCCCCATCACACCGTGGCTGCTACTTCATTTAAGGCTACAATCCTATGGCTATTTGTAGAAGGAGGAAGGATAAGCACTGTTGAATCTGGGCAGCCTCCAGTCCTATGATTATTATAGGGGGAGAGGGATAACCATTGTTACCTTGCTTCAGGTTTAGACTACACCCTTGTGCAAATTAATTGAAACAAACAATGTAGTTTAATGTACAAAGCTCACATATACGTACATTAGTAACGCATATGACCTCCACTATTTTTGAGCAGCATTTGAACACGGTTTGGCATAGAGTCTATAGATAACCCTTCCCCAACCTTATATCCCCAAGATGCTTTGGAGCACAACCACTATCACCCCTGACCAATGGCTGTACTTGTCAGGGCCAACAAGGCTTGTAGTCCAAAACCTCTGGACGGTTCCAGGTTGGGGAAAGTTGGTCCAGATGTTTCTTTAATAAGTATCATTTATTTCGCATGTATAGGCAAACTTTCCACTAATCTTGATATGTCCAGTTGGTTGGGACCCTTGGTTCCCCTCTTTAGCATAACTTATCCACATTTATTTGCTCTGCTTGATGTCTCCGGATTTATTTCCACACCATTCCTAAAAGCAAATTCTCAGACGTGGCACTAATTTGTTTTTTGTTTCGTTTCACTCCCTCAAAAATAGATGGAGACACTATCACGCTTATGAGCAAATCTATACGAACAGTGATTGGAAGGGAAATGAGGCAAAGCTATATTTCATATTTTTTAAAAGAAGAAGAATGGATGGATGATTTTGGGGTTGGATATAAGTTCATCTGAAGGTCAGCCTCAAAACACAACATCTTCTGCCCCTGCTATTACAAGGAGCTTGGCAGATATTGAGAAATAACTTTTTAAGATACAGTACCTGACAAAATATAATTGAAATGAGGAAATGGAAATTTATTTTAGGGTGATGAGAATACTCAATTACAACACACATTCCATTCAGCCAGCTCAACAAATTTATTTCCATCATCCATCTTTTTCTTCCACTAAAAAAATAAAGGGAAAGAAAAGACAAGAAAAATGAAACACTGTTTGGCGAGTTGCATATAATGAAAGCGCGTAGGAATTGACAAGTTGGGTTAAACCACCCAGTGCAGAAACTTTTTTATTCATGAATCCTACTTCTTGAGCCCTGGCTGATGTGCTGGAGAGTCAGGCAGCTCTCACAGTAAAGCAACTGGACTGCAATCCAATTTCGAAAGCGGGAGAGAATTGGTCTCATTGCACACACCTATATAATTAAAGGTAGAAGTTATCAAAGAAGAGCTTCCAGCCCAACACAACGTTCAGTTTTGGAATGTTGGAGAAACGTGGGACAGAATGTCTCACAAGAAACTATTACATAGATCACAGGTGGGGGAGATCTGTAGATCACTGGCAGAGCATCTGCTTTGCAATCAGAAGGTCACAATTTCAACCCTTGAGATCTCCAGGGAGGGCTGGGCATCCCCTCTGCCAGAAACCCTGAAGAAATGCTTCCAGGCACAGTACACAATACTGAGCTAGATGGGACAATAGTTTACCTGGAAGCTTTCTGTGTTCCTACGAACATTGGATCAATGGGAGTTATCGTTCAACAAAATCTGGTGGATTTTTAAGATGTGTTCTTCCAAGTAAGTTCCAAAGTTCCTCTCTTCCTCCAGTATACGAAAAGACCACACGTTTGGTAAGTGCTATTTTTCTAGAAAAAGAGATGCCAGAACTCACCATGAACACCTCCCTTCTGGGGGTGGAGCCCTGGTCCCCTCTTCACAGCAATGGAGGTGGCTAAATGCTGTGAGTAGCTGCTGCTCCCTTGCGCCACTCAACAAGAGGCAGGATGAGGAAGTGTTGGCCAGATGACATGCAAGTGCCCTGAGGTCACCACCTGTGGCCTGAGAGCTTCAGGGTTGGAGATGCAATCCTTGCCTTGCCCTGAGCACTGGCAATCCACACTATGCTACTGATAGAGAATGGTGTGCATGTGTGTGTAGAAAATATCCTGTTGCACAAAATTCATTGTTCTACCCTCTTCTGCAATTCTCCTCTATATTCTACCTGATCTCTTGCAGGTGACACATTATGAGCTGTAGCTGTGAGGAGTGGCTGGATAAATCACCGTACATCATGCCAGGTGGTTGACTAGATACTCTTTTGAGTATCAAGAGCTTCCCACCTAACAGCTGTGCACACTTGAGATCCAGCCCATTGCTGACATGTGGTCCCCAGAAAGCTGTTCAGATGTGGCCCCCAAGCTGAAAATAGTTCCTCATTGCTGGTCTGCACCATTCGTTAGCCTGGCAGATTTCCTTATGTGGATGTTTCCAAACACTAAACACAACCCATCTGTAGGATGCCCATGTCCTTTGATCTGATCTTGGCCAGTATTTGGGGAGATATCCCATTGCTGTGGCCAACATCATATAATTGGGTGCTTCCCAAATTTTGGGCAGGACAAGATGGGTTAGGCTGGCCCCTGGCCGATCCCTTTATCTGCAGCATTTTCTTCTAGACAGAGAGGCTTTCAAACAAATGAACCAAAGGCCTGGGGTACAAATAATTCTCTTCTGCTAGGCAGGAACATAAGTGGTTTTGTATTTGGGCTGGGAGTTTTCATGAATATGGATTTTACTGAAGATCTAGCAAAGGCGCCCTTTGATCAAGCGGCTTGTTCATGAATAAAAGCCTAGGTAAGGAAAGGGACTTGGGGGTATACTCTCATCTGCTTGCCTGGCTTGCTAAGCAGAAGCCGAGCCTAAATTCTTTGGAGCACCTCACTGCAATAAAGCAAGTAGGGCTCTGTTTTTGTTTTTTAGTTTTTTAGAACATGTTGAACTGCTGCAGAATTTCAATGATCCCTGTGTGTCACAGTGCAAAGGCAGATGGCTTTGATTTAAGAGCAGGCAGGTATGCTCTTTTCTTGCCTTGTAGTATACAGAGGCAGCGGAAGGGAGGAATTCAGCCCTCTTTGTGACATCAGTGTCACGGTCCATATGTTCTTTAATGTCAAGACCCTAAGACACCCCAAATGACTTATGTGTCCATTATTAAGCTGAGGTACACAATCTGGGAAATATATCTGCCAGAGCATTTGAAAAATTGCTTCCAGTTAGCACAGACGTAGTATTGTGACCTATCTTTGGGCACTTCAAACAGTGGCCTTGAGGAAGAAGCTACACATAGAAATAAGGATCAGGAGGATCCTATTTGATAAGCCCATAGTCCACAAATCTGAATGACTCCCATATAGTCCCGGTTCCTATGTTTCAGATTACTTGAGCAGGGACACCAAATCTTTTTGATCACTGAACAACCAGTACAAGATCTTTCGCTTCTCTATAAAGCCTTTAGAGAAGTCTCATAACACAGGAGTGCAATGTTCCTTCCAGCAAGGTGTGTGCCATGGAAAACGTTGTCACAGCTGAGATCGTGACTTAATCTGCTCTTGATTTTGTGACAGGAGATTGATTGGCTGTAACCTTTGCTGGAACAACATCTGCTGCCCCTAGGAGCTCTCCAAAGTCCTGGTTTTGGTTTTCTGTTTGGAGTCTTCCTGCTCTTAGCAGCTCTCTGCTACTGGATGCCTGTGTCCTGTGACCTGCTGCTAGGTATTCTGTTGCAGGTCACTTTCACTGAGACCTAGCCCAGAACCCCCTTCAGCCCAGCCTAAAAAGGGCAAAAAATATATGTGGTTAGAGACACCATCAATCTACTCCATTTAAGGCATCCATTGAGGTAGAAGAAGAAGAAGAAGAAGAAGAAGAAGAAGAAGAAGAAGAAGAAGAAGAAGAAGAAGAGTTTGGATTTGATATCCCGCCTTTCACTCCCCTTCAGGAGTCTCAAAGCGGCTAACATTCTCCTTTCCCTTCCTCCCCCACAACAAACACTCTGTGAGGTGAGTGGGGCTGAGAGACTTCACAGAAGTGTGACTGGCCCAAGGTCACCCAGCAGCTGCATGTGGAGGAGCGGAGACACAAACCCGGTTTCCCAGATTACGTGACTACCGCTCTTAACCACTACACCACACTAGCTCTCTGAAATTGCTTTGTTAATCACTTGCTACCCAAAAGTCTGCAAGCGACTTACAACACATAACAAGTGAATTAAAACACACTTAAAATCACTTGTCCATCATGATTGTTTGTTGTTCAAGAGCTGGTCCAGGCAGAAAAGCAACCAGTGAGATAATCTTTTGCTCGTTCAATGATCAATGTCAGCTTTATAGCATCAGCTGCTTGTAAAAGATGGTTCTGCCTTCCAGGCAGTCCCGTAGCCGCAATAATTTGATTTTGAGCTGGAGGGAGGTGAACAGGAAGGATAAGTTGGGGCACTTCTTCCTTGATCTGCTTTGTTGACTCTTCAGAAGAGGCAGACAGGTGGGAATGTGGGTTAACTAAAGGAAAACAAGTTTAAAAATAGATGCCATTTGTTTGTATTCTCTGTTGTTGTGTTTCTGTCTGAGCTGGCTCGATGTACAGCAGGTTGGTCTTTCTGAAGAATCAAACAGCAACTGCTCTGGCAAAGAATGAGCTGCCAGGTTTTAAAATTTGGAAGAGATTTTCTATTTACACCATACTGTCTTGTTTACAACTTAACGGGGAGATCTGCAGTGTTTTTTTTCGACATTTAGTTGGATATTTTATTCAGTTTCAGTTTCCTGATGCACTCTTATGCCATTGTTCTCACCAAGGTGGGGAAGGTAGCTTGTAAGAACACAAAATATACAGAATAAGCTAAACTATCTATCACTGAGAGCTTCATATTCCTAAGTTTATTGCAAAATACTGGAATCGTCGATACCCAGGAGCAATGAGGTGTCAGCTACCTTTGTGGTAGCTCAGTGGTAGAGCTTTACATGGATAATGCTATGAATTCAATCCCTTGTGTCTTCAGGTAGAGCTGGGGAATGTTGTCCTCCCTGGAGAGCTGTTTCCAGTCAGCAAAGAAGCTGGATATGGGGATTGTCACTCTCCAGATGAGGTTGTATTACAACGCCCATCCCCCTCCATTGCCATGCTGGTTGGGGATAATGCACATTGCAGTCCAATGACATTTGGAGGGCCACAGAATCCCAATCCCTTCAAAACATGAGCTAGATGGATCAATGTTCTGAGTAGGAGGCCATTGCCTAGGGTAGTCCTTGACTGATTGGATTGGCTATACTTATACCCTGCTTTTATATTTAAAGTATCTAAAGCAGCTTAAAAAGTGGCCTACCTAATTAAGATAATAAAAAGCTTGCAGAGGGGGAAAACCTAAGAGGACAGCAGAGACAGTTAAAAAAGAAAAACCCAACCAATTAAAACTCAGATGGATTCAAATCAAACTGATTAAAAAGCTGCAATGGAACAAATCCCTCCCCTTTCATAAAAGCCATTGTGAATAGCCATGCCACATCTGGGCAGATATAAAGTCTTCCATCAACATAAACTGCCTTTTCTGTGTGCTTACGTAATATTTCAGGCGGGGATTGGAAAGCTGTCACCTTCCAGGTGTTGTTGGACTACAACTTCCATTAGCCACAGTGAGCATGGGCAATGGTCAGGGCTGATGGACACTGTAGTCCAGCAGCAGCTGTAGGGCCACAGCTTCCCCATCCCTGATGTAAAGCACCAGCAATTCTATGTATGTTATGTAAAAGCATGTATACCACACCCACTTTCCTCCCTCTAGTAGAGTTACAGTCTCAGCATGGTTTAACCATCAATCCCTCTTCACAGAGGACTCTGGGAACTGTAGCTCTGTGGGAGGACATGGAGCCTCCTAACAACTCCCAGCATGTTTAACAAACTACAGCTCCTAGAATTCTTTGGTGGAAGCCATGACTGTTTAAAGAGGCATCATAGTGCTTCAAATGGATGGTAAATGTGCAGAAAATCCTTACCATTGGCGTTTCCTTTCACCTCTTGCGTACCAAAAGGGCTATATCCAGAGGGGCATATCAGTCTGTTGCAAACTTCATACACTTTTGCGAGACATGCCTCCTTTCCAAGCTGTCATCCTTTTGGGGGGAACAGAAAACAGATTTACACAGGAAGGTGTGAGCTAATTTATAGGAATCACAGCAGATTGAATGGACGTGACATGACATATATAGAATGAACCAGTGCTCTCTGCCTGAAGGCATTCTCTGAAACGCAAAGGCTATGAGGCTGGCGCAGGCAGGACAAATAAGGACATTGTGTTATTCCCTCCCTCCTCCCACCTGCACCCCTCACAACATTTATTGCATGATAGAGCTGGCATCTGCAATGTGCATCTCTGGAGGGTTTCATTAAAGCCCTTACATCTAAACAAATGTGAGCTGATAGAGCCTTATCAGAAGCCAATATGCAATAAGAGTGGGTGGGAGGATGAGATTGAAAAGGACAAGGGGCCAGCAATCTTGTTGCATCTATTCCTCAGGGGGGTGGGGAGTTGGCCTTGATCTACTCTGCTTCAGTGGTTGCACTTAATAGAAATTTTCTATTGATGCTTGAGCCTGCCTTTCATTGTGTCTGGTCAAACATCATGATGTCAAAAGCAAAGACAGTTGATTCAGTGCGGTGCAGAGGGAAAACATTGCAGTTTCTTCAATCTGTATGTGATACTTTATATTACAGGCCTGCAGACAACTTGTGATGAGGGATAGGGGACAAATCTGACTCGGCTCACATTTGAAGGAGAATCTACGTAATCTGTGCTTTTCGAAACAATACGGAAAACTGAAACACAGCCAGCCAGCAAAATTCACACTTCTGTGAAACTTCCAATGCAGTTCTCCAAGCGAGTAATTTGTGCAATAATGCATATTCTAAAACAGGCATAAAAATCATGAAAATAACTTACAAAAAACCCTTCTATTGGGCAAAATTGTTAATTGGAAAAATGTATATATTAGGGGAAATTGTGCATTAGAATGTACATGTGAGGAGAATGTAACACTGAAATGCTGATAAATTTACAAGATTTTTAAAAGGGAAGTGGCAAGCTAAGAATAATAAAAAATGTTCCCAGTCTTGTAGTAGAGGTGTGTTTGCCCAAAGCAAACACCGAAGCAGGGATGTTGGAGGGGTGGGTCATGTGGGGCCCAAAGACCAACCAGGAAGGGGATGGAGGGTAGATTATAAGCATGCTCCTCCCACAAACTCTTCCTCCATGTGTTTCTTTTGCCCCTTCCCTATCTATATGCAATGGGCTTTGGTTTGTCATCTGTTGAAGGGGCTGAGTAGGAATTTTTGGGGGGAGGTTTCATGATTGGGCCCCTCCCCTTTATTGCCTATTCCACAGCGCTGGGAAGAATTTGTTTGGCATTTGGGAGTAGCATTGTTGATTGCCCCTTGGGGCAATGAGCCTGCACAGGTGAGGAAGTGGGTGAGAACACATTACATATGCTAAGGCATTATTGGGTTAAGTGAACCTTTTAGGGATTTCATAGTGCATTTTGCCTAGTGGAGTTGATGTGCACATTTTGGGTGAGTGCTTGGCAGCAGTGCCTGGATGTACATGTTGGGTTCATGTCCAAGGCTCATCTAGCAAGGAGGGACAACTTTTCTCTCAACCCTTTCCTGGGAAACCACAGCCTGTGGCCGCATCATCGGTCTGGAGGGGATGTTTCTTACCAACATTTCTCCCCACCTGTGCTTTCTGAGATCAGTTAATTAACCTGGTTTGCAGTTCTTCCAGTTAGTTATATCAATCAATATAACCATTTCCCTAAAACAGGCATAGGCTAACTCTGGCCCTCCAGATGTTTGGGACTACAATTCCCATCATCCCTGACCACTGGTCCTGTTAGTTAGGGATGATGGGAATTGTAGTCCCAAACATCTGTAAGGCCCAAGTTTGCCTATGCCAGGGGTCTGCAACCCATGGCTCCGGAGCCGCATGTGGCTCTTTTACACCTTTGCCGTGGCTCCGGGGCGGATACTAGCGAGGGGAGGAGGCACATTGTGCGCCCCGACACTCCCCACTGTGGCGGGCGCTGTACTGGCTGTGACGTCGCATGGGGGTGGTACGTGCGGTAGTCACACACCGTCCCGACGTCACCTTCCCGCCCGCTGTCAGATTAAGGTAAGAAACAATATATGCAGTGTTATATTTGTTTTAAATGTTGCAGTGGTTTTGTGGCTCCCAGGTTTTTTTCCTTCGGAAACGGGTCCAAGTGGCTCTTTTTGTCTTAAAGGTTGCAGACCCCTGGCCTATGCCTACCCTAAAGCTTTGGTCTCGTGAGTCTTCGCTGTAGGTGCAGTGCCAAAAGGTTTTGGTGAAAATGTACACACATTTGAGAGGAGTGGGGTTGGACTACATGACCTGTGGGGCCCTTTCAACTCTATGATTCTATGATAACATTGTTTGCAAGCCTTTTCCTCATATGCAATGCATTTTTGGGTGCATTACACACACACCTGCCTCACCAACATATACATGTGTCAGGGCTGCCACCCAGTCCCAGCTCACATAGGACCAAGTCAGCCAGCGTTCAGTTTCAAAGAGTCTTTATTGGATTACAGGTTCCATTTCCAAACTGCAATGTGCAGCCCTACTTCTTCTAGGTCAGAACGACGAAGACCCGTCTGAGTCCCCGCCTCTAGCGCACCAGCTTAATACCCTAGCCTTGCTCCACCTCCTGCGCCTTTCCTTCCGTCTCTGGGTCCTTCTGCCCCCCTGGGTCTCTCCCTTCCTACTCTCTTCTGACGCAGACCCCCCTGACCCTTCCGCCTCCTTGCGGCGGGCTTTGGGACCCGGCTCACTCTCTGGGCTGCTGACTGCGCCAGCTTCCGCTACATTTGAACTTGGCGCACGCGCCCAACTCTCCACTTTCCTCTTGATCGTTTCATCGCTCCCCGAGGTGGGCGTGACTACTCCTGACTCATGCCCTCCCTCCTTCTGAAAGTCTCCGGAACCCGATATCTGGTCCCCTTTCTCCCCGCTGCTCCCGGCTGGGCACGTGGGTCCCGATCTCCAACTGCTGCTTTCTGATCCCTCTCTGGACCCTTCTTCCTGGGGTGTCCCCCTGCTCTCCCCCCTTGCTCTGGCTGCTGGCGCTCCCTTCTGGGAATCCTCGGACTCGCTAGACAGGCTCGGTGATCTCGGGTCGTCATCCCCACTCATCCTTCCTTCGTATTCCTCCCCCTCGCTCTCTGTCTCCTCCCTTCTCTGCGTCTCTGCTCCTGAACCCCTGACATCCATCCCCCCCTCGAAGCCCCCCCTTCCCCCCTCCCCGCTTTCAGGGGTGGTTGGTGGGTGCTCCGTCGTCACGGGAGTGAATGTCGGATACAGTTCGCTCCCCGTTGCTGGCCGCCAACTGAAGACCTCCGAGTCTTCCTCCCCGCGTTCGTCAACGGTGATCTCCTCCGCCTCCATTTCGGTGCCGCCGTGCTCGAAACCAAGGTCCTCCCCGCACACGTCCATGTCAGTCTCTGCGTCTGTCGCTGGACCTGGTGTCTCCTGCCACTTCCGGCGCCACTGCTCCTCTGGCCGATCGTCCCACCAATACGAGTTGTCGGACGCCGAACCCTCCGGTGACCCCTCTGGGGAACGTGTGCGCGGTGCGGGTTCCCCTTCCGAGTCGAAGCCATGGAACGTGCTGGAGGAAAGCGTGGGCGTGAACAACCAGTCGTCGAAGAAGCCCGCTGGCATAGGTCTGTGTGGGAAAAGGGCATGAAACTCGTCCTTGAGCAGGGGTTCCTCCAAGGCGTAGTCCGGCACCCAGCTATTAGCACTGGCCCGGGTGCCCTCCCTTGCTAGGAGATATTCTACTCCGTCTTCCCCCCATCTGGAGTCCAAAATCTCCGTGACTTCGTTGATGGGGTCCTGCTGTGGCAAGCTTCCCGCCTCCGTCCGCTCCGGAGACTGACTTGGTGCCGTCCCTGGTTCCTGGAACCTGTGCGGTGCCCTGTAGGGAGTGAGCACCGACCTATGGAACACCGGATGCATCCTGGAACCCTCCGGTAGCACCAGCCGGAAAGCCACCGGGTTGATCTGCGCTTCGACTCAGTATGGACCGAGTTGCTTGTGCCCCAGCTTCCTCTTGGCTAACGATCGGGTCGGCACCGCGTGGGCTGCTAACCAGACCCAGTCTCCCACTCGGATCTCCTCGCCCACTCGCCTGTGCTTGTCAGCTTGGACTTTGTATGCGTGCTTCGCTAGCTCCAGCTGCCGTCTGAGTTGATCGTGGACCTCTTGCAACTCAGATGCGAAAGCGTCCGCCGTCTGTGGTTCCCCTTCCCCCACTCTGTCCAGTCCCGGGAAGGTTCTGGGATTCCTCCCATTGTTGGCGAAGAACGGCGTCACCCCTGTGGATACGTGTTTCGTGTTGTTGTAGGCGAATTCGGCGAGCGGCAGGTAATCCACCCACGTCGCAGGCTGTTGATTGGCATAGCATCTCAGGTACTGCTGCATGATGGCATTGACCCTCTCCGCTTGCCCGTTGGTCTGCGGGTGCCTTGCTGATGTCAGGTTGATCTTGACGTTCAGGAAGCCCATCAGCTTTTGCCAGAAATTCGAGATGAATTGGCGTCCGCGGTCGGACAGTATAGACCGCGGCAGCCCGTGCACTTTGAACACGTGATCTATGAACAGTTTGGCTGTTTGTTCTGCCGTGGCCACCTTAGCACACGGTATGAAATGTGCCATCTTGGTGAACAAGTCCACCACCACTAGTACAGCTGTCTTGCCTCTCGAGCTGGGTAGATCCGTGACAAAGTCCAGGGCCACTCTCTCCCATGGTTCAAACGGCGTTTGCAGCGGTTCCAGCAGTCCCGCCGGTGGTTTGTGCACCGGCTTGGCCCTCTGGCAGGTGTCGCACCTCGCGACGTAGTCCGCGACTTCCCCCCTCAGTCTGGGCCACCAAAAGTCTCTTGCGACCAATTCCACCGTTTTTTCTGTGCCAAAGTGCCCGGCCGTGGGTGCGTCGTGCAGCTGCTGCAGTACCCGGGCGCGAAGTTCGTCTCCCGGCACGTAGACGGCCCCTTTACGTAAGAGCAAGCCGTCTCGTATCTGGAACTCGTCGCCCTTCGCCGTGCCCTTGTGCACCTCTGCCATCTTCGCCTGCGCGAATGAGTCGTCCTTCAACGCCCGTCGCACCGCATCCAGGTCTACTGTGGCTGAAGCGCACGCCCACGCTGTTGGCGCGAAGATGTGCATGGCTGCCGCTGGCGTCGCCTCTTCGAGGTATTGCGGTTTTCGGGACAGTGCATCCGCCATGATGTTGGTGTCGCCCGGGACGTACTCAATTCGGAAATTGAAGTCAGCAAAGAACTCCGCCCAACGTATCTGCCTCTGGTTCAGGAACCGAGCCATGCGCCAGTGCTCCAGATTCTTGTGGTCCGTGCAGACCTGCACCGTGTGCTTGGCGCCGATCAGGAAGTGCCTCCACGCCTTGAAAGCTGCATGAATGGCAAGCAGCTCCCTATCCCAGATGGTGTAGTTCTGCTCCGACTTGCTGAGCTTTCTGGAGTAGAACGCCCCCGGCCTCCAGACCCCCTGCGGGTCCCTCTGCAGCAGGACCGCTCCCACTGCTCTATCGGATGCGTCTGTCTCCACCCGCAGCGGTTTGCTGGGGTCGATATGCAGCAGTTGCTCTTCCGACGCGAAGAGACGCTTGAGTGTCTGAAAGGACCGCTCCGCCTGCTCCGTCCAGATGAATTTCTTTTTCTTGGAGCTTAGCGTGTCCGTAATAGCTGCCGTCTGCATCGCGAACCCCTTGATAAACTTGCGATAGAAATTGGCGAATCCGACAAACCTCTGGACCTCTTTCCGGTTGTGCGGGCTCTTCCAATCCAACACCGCACGAACCTTGGCGCTGTCCATGGCTAGCCCCTTGTCCGACAGCTTGTAACCCAAGAAATCCACCTCCGTCGTGTCGAACTGGCACTTCTCCAGTTTGGCGTACAGTCTATGCTGCTGCAGCCTCTTCAGCACCTCCCGAACGTCCTGGTCGTGTGCTTGCTGCGAGTCAGAGAATATCAGGATGTCATCCAGAAAGCAGACACACTTCTTGTAGAGGAGTCCCGCCAACACGTGATGCATGAAAGCTTGAAAACAGTGAGAACCGTTTTGCAAACCAAACGGCATCACTCTGTATTCGTAGGTGCCCAGAGGCGTGAACATGGCTGTCTTCCACTCATCGCCCTCCCTCATGCGGATGAGATTGTACGCTCCTCGCAGGTCCAACTTGGTGAACACGCGTCCCTTGCGCACCGTCGCCAGCAGGTCGTCAATCCTGGGCATGGGGAAATCGGAGGGCTTGGTCATTCTGTTTAAGAGGCGGTAATCCACGACCAATCTTTTTTGGGGTGTGTCCTTCTTCTTCACGAAGAAAACAGGACTGCCCCCTACTGCGCTGGACTCCCGGATGAAACCGCGCTGCAAATTGTGATCGATGAACTTTTTGAGTTCCTGTAGTTCGTCCTCAGACATGGAATATAGCTTCCCCTTCGGCAGCGTCGCCCCTGGCAGGAGGTCAATCTTGCAGTCATATTGCCTGTGCGGTGGTAGCTTGTCTGCCTCTTTCTCGCAGAAGACCTCCAGAAAGTCCGCGTATTTGTGGGGGACTGCTTGCAACGTTCCCAACTGCAGTTGTGAGTCCTCCTCCTCCCCCTCCTGCCTGGGCAGGATGCAGTGTTCTGCGCAGTAAGAGGAGCCGAAGATCAGCTGTCTCTGGTACCAAGCCAGCGTTGGACTGTGCCTGTCCAGCCAACTCATGCCCAACACAATGGGCATGTCCGACAGTCGGGTGACATTAAAACTGATGACTTCCCTGTGGTTACCAAGTTGCATCACCATTGGTGGCGTCTGCTTCACCACCTGCCCTCCTAGCAACTCTCTGCCATCCACTGTGACGACTTGCAGGGGCAGAGTGGCAGGCAGTAGCTTTATAGCGTGCTGCTCCACGAAATCCTGTGCTATAAAGTCTGCGTTGCTTCCAGAGTCCACAGAAAGCGGCACTTCGATAGTGAGGCCATTGGGTAGCTGGAGAGACGCTGTGAGCTGCACTACTGGTTTGGGTGGGAGGGGGTCCGTGGGTTGCAATAACGCTGGGGACTGCTTCACTGATGCGTCTGGCTGGGCCCCAGTGCCTCTGTCTCCAGCCAGACATCGTCGTTTCCCTGCTGGGCTTCGCTGCATTGCGTGGTCGCTTTCACCGTTGCGGAGGCTGCAGTGTGCTTGGAGCTCCTCTGGGGACACTCTTTCGCCAAGTGTTGAGGGCTGTCGCATATGTAACACTTCCTGGTCCCTCTAGGAGGTTTAGTCTTGACTGCCGTCGGTGCAGAGGCTCTGGTAGCTGACTGAGCCCTGGCGCCTCCCACCTCCATAGGTTCCACTCCCCCTCCTGGCGGAGGTGTGGATTGCGCACGCGCTGCTTCCCTTGGAACGAAAGAGAAACTTCTCGCTGCTTCGCGCCCTCCGCGTCCTTCATCTCTGCACCATGGACGTTCTTCCAGCCTCACCCCCACAGTCAGCGCCCTTTGGACCACCTCCTGCGTGCTTCGGGGCCTCTCCCCCCTCGCAATTTCATCCTTCACAGCAGAGCTTAGACCCTTCCAGAACAGGTCCCTGACTGGGGGCGAGTCCCGGTCCCATTCCAATGCACTGACCAGCGCAAAAAAGCGGGCGTGGTACTGCCGGACGCTCGCCCTCCCTTGTTTCAGTCCATGAATCTCCCGTTGGGCAAGATCCACATCAATGGTAGACAAAAAACACGCATCCATCGCTTTGATGAAGGCATCTGCACTCTGAAGTGCCGGATCTTTATCCCTCCACAAATTGCGTAGCCACGCTTTAGCATCCCCATGCAAATGGGATAGTATAAACCCCACTTTCTCTTCCTCATCTCTAAAGTCTTTTGCCAGCAGTTGCAGTGCGCACATTACATCTGCTCGAAAGTTGGGGTACTGTTGTAAATTCCCATCGAAGTGAGCCACCAGCCCTCCTGCTCTCCGTGCCAACCCAACCCCCTCCGGTCTGGGTCCTGGCTGCCCGTGCTTAACCCATGCTTCAAACCTGGCGTGGAGATCTCAGTAGGCGGCTGCCGCATCCTCCTCCCTTTTCTTGGATGCCAGTACCTCCGCATTCAATTGGGTAACTGCCTGTTGCAGCGCTGAAACTTTCTCTGCTTCCGTCATCTCTGCCAACCGTCGTGAGCTTGCTCCCAAACACCGATCTCCTCCTCCAGCTGCTTCTGTCTCCGCTGCGAGGTATCAGGTGTCAGAAGCTTCGAGACGGGTCTTACTGTCAGGGCTGCCACCCAGTCCCAGCTCACATAGGACCAAGTCAGCCAGCGTTCAGTTTCAAAGAGTCTTTATTGGATTACAGGTTCCATTTCCAAACTGCAATGTGCAGCCCTACTTCTTCTAGGTCAGAACGACGAAGACCCGTCTGAGTCCCCGCCTCTAGCGCACCAGCTTAATACCCTAGCCTTGCTCCACCTCCTGCGCCTTTCCTTCTGTCTCTGGGTCCTTCTGCCCCCCTGGGTCTCTCCCTTCCTACTCTCTTCTGACGCAGACCCCCCTGACCCTTCCGCCTCCTTGCGGCGGGCTTTGGGACCCGGCTCACTCTCTGGGCTGCTGACTGCGCCAGCTTCCGCTACATTTGAACTTGGCGCGCGCGCCCAACTCTCCACTTTCCTCTTGATCGTTTCATCGCTCCCCGAGGTGGGCGTGACTACTCCTGACTCATGCCCTCCCTCCTTCTGAAAGTCTCCGGAACCCGATATCTGGTCCCCTTTCTCCCCGCTGCTCCCGGCTGGGCACGTGGGTCCCGATCTCCAACTGCTGCTTTCTGATCCCTCTCTGGACCCTTCTTCCTGGGGTGTCCCCCTGCTCTCCCCCCTTGCTCTGGCTGCTGGCGCTCCCTTCTGGGAATCATCGGACTCGCTAGACAGGCTCGGTGATCTCGGGTCGTCATCCCCACTCATCCTTCCTTCGTATTCCTCCCCCTCGCTCTCTGTCTCCTCCCTTCTCTGCGTCTCTGCTCCTGAACCCCTGACAACATGTTTGCAAGCAATTTCCCCTGACACGTACCTTTTTACACAATCTGTGTTTTTTTGGTTGGAGAGCTGGACTGCAAAATATAAATTTTGTAAGACACCAGTGTTTCAGTTTGGGAAGTGTAGACTGAGCAGGTTCTCATTAAAATGTGAACTGCAATTTTTTCTCCATTTATTTTTTTCTCCATTCTCTCTCATTACTGACATATTCTGATGGACAGCATCAATCAATGTAGGAACATCAATGTAGAGAAGGCCAGGGACAATGGTCTGGGGATGTCTTTTCCTTGTTTTCCAAGAGAGCAGGATGTGTGGTGTCAGAAGTCCAGCAAAGTCAAAGCAAGAGAGGCTGACAAGTATAAGGTATTTTCTTGAGTGCTCTGTGATATCTGACCTTGTGATAGACCTGAACTCAGATATTTTATTGATGAGCACACAAAGTCTGCTTTGTGTCAGAAGATCCATCCTGTCTAAATTCCCAACAACCTGCAAGAGTTGATTGTTGGCAGGAAACGGGGTGAAGCCAAGTGAGAAATTACAGTTTTGAGAAAATTATTTCCAATCCTTACTTTATGCCAACCTTCTCTTCAAATATTTATGCGACCTATTCTTTTAGCATTGTGAAGGAGAATTTCTGAGCTGGACCAAAAGGGAATTATGTTTTTTAAAATAAATAAATAAATCCATTGCATTGATCTCACTCACAGGCATTTTTGGCCCCACATGGAAACAAGGAGGCAAGACACAAAACTAGGTGAACCAGGCCACATTTATCGATGTAACAAATGGAGAAGCTTCGCAGTAGGGATCCATTGTGCAGGATAGTAACAGCTCATAGCAAACTTTGAACAAGCCAGCACTGCCAAAGGTGATGACAGCTTTTAATCTACCCCTTTCCTTAAGTTGGAGATGTCGGTGAATACCCCCCCCCCACACACACACAAAGGAGCAGAAATTGCCCATGTTCACTTATTTGTTCCATATCAAGAATGGATATAAATACAGTGAGTCCAATGAATCCTTTGAGATCAGTGCAGCTTGAGCAAGAGAGCAGAAGAAGAGTTTTCTCGATCAGACCAGTGCCCCACCTAGCCTAACATCCTGTTTCTCATGGTGGTCAACCAGATGACTGTGGTCAGCAGCACTTTCAGCACTTGAGATTCCCAGCGAGTGGCATTCAGAGGCATACTGCCTTTGACAGTGCAGGCAGAATATATCCATCAGGGTTAATAGTCGTTGATAAAAGAGCCAGTGTGGTGTAGTGGTTAAGAGCAGTAGACTCGTAATCTGGTGAACCGGGTTCGCGTCTCCGCTCCTCCACATGCAGCTGCTGGGTGACCTTGGGCTAGTCACACTTTTTTGAAGTCTCTCAGAGTGTTTGTTGTGGGGGAGGAAGGGAAAGGAGAATGTTAGCCACTTTGAGACTCCTTAGGGTAGTGATAAAGCGGGATATCAAATCCAAACTCCTCCTCCTCCTCCTCCTCCTCCTCCTCCTCCTCTTCTTCTTCTTCTTCTTCTTCTTCTTCTTCTTCTTCTTCTTCTTCTTCTTCTTCACCCTCTCATCCATAAATTTGTCTAATCCTCTTTTGCAGCTATCCAACTTGGTGGCCATCACTACTTCTTATAGTTACCATATCAGACCATTACCAAGGACTTCAAGATGAAAATTTTGGATAGTAAACTCCTCAGGGACCAGGGACCCGCCTTGCTTCATAAACATGATGATGGTGGTATATTAGGAAGGGACAAGCAACAGCCTCAGGACTTAACATCAAGGAAGAGGCTGTAGCTCTGTGGTAGAATGGCAGCTTAACATACAGAAGTTTCCAGGTTCAACTCCAGGTAGGGTTGGGAGGCTGAGGTCTGAGGCCCTGAAGACCCACTGCCAATCAGGTTGCACAATACTGAGCTAGGTGGGACCAACGGCCTGACTTGGTATAAGGCAGCTTCCTATATTTCTAGTGCTCATTTAGGTCTCAGGCTGCCCAACTAGACACAGTGTTAAATGGATATTCACATCAATGTAAATAGCAATTGCTTGGGTTGGTGGAGATTAATGGGATCAGAGTAGACATAGGGCTTAATCAAATCTATGTTTTATTACCCTTCACTCTGTATGTAACTGGATCCAGGTTAAGGCGGTGGTGTATATTACTGGCCTTCTGTGAGCTTAACAACTTTTTTTTGGGGGGGGTGCATCTTTCCCAAAGGGCAGTGTTCTGTCTTGAAGAAAATCCATTGTCTGAAATGAGTATTTCATAGAATCATAGAATCATAGAGTTGGAAGAGACCACAAGGGCCATCGAGTCCAACCCCCTGCCAAGCAGGAAACACCATCAGAGCACTCCTGACATATGGTTGTCAAGCCTCTGCTTAAAGACCTCCAAAGGAGGAGACTCCACCACACTCCTTGGCAGCAAATTCCACTGTCAAACAGCTCTTACTGTCAGGAAGTTCTTCCTAATGTTTAGGTGGAATCTTCTTTCTTGTAGTTTGGATCCATTGCTCCGTGTCCGCTTCTCTGGAGCAGCAGGAAACAACCTTTCTCCCTCCTCTATATGACATCCTTTTATATATTTGAACATGGCTATCATATCACCCCTTAACCTCCTCTTCTCCAGGCTAAACATGCCCAGCTCCCTTAGCCGTTCCTCATAAGGCATCGTTTCCAGGCCTTTGACCACTTTGGTTGCCCTCCTCTGGACACGTTCCAGTTTGTCAGTGTCCTTCTTGAACTGTGTATTTGCATTGGGAAAAACTACATTGGCACCAGTGAAGAATTTTCCCTCAAAGCAAATAGGTGCTTCAGAATGGTGGATTTCTTCACAACTTTTGCAGGGGTGAAGGGTTAGGTAATAATAATAATAATAATAATAATAATAATAATAATAATAATAATAATAATAATAATAATATCTTTATTGTCATTGCCCCCCTCGGGGACAACGAAATTACTTGACTGCTCCATAAAAACACTAATTAAACAATACAATATAATACAGCAAGGGAGATTAGATGACTTTCAAAGTCCGAGCTTCCCATACAGGGCCGAGATCGCTCTGGAGAAGACGCTGTTCTTAAGACGGCTCGTTCTTGTCTTCATCGTCCTGTATCTCCGTCCCGACGGCAAGAGCTCGAAGAGACAGTGACCAGGATGCGATGGATCTTTTACTATGTCCAGTGCCTTCCTATGGCACCTTGTGGCATAAATCTGCTCTAAGGTGGAAAGTGGGCAGCCAACAATGCTCTCTGCTGCCTTAACAACCCTGCACAACCCCATCCTGACCTGGGTAGTACAGCTTCCGTACCACACACATAAGCCATAAGTGAGCACGCTCTCAATGGCACAGCGATAGAAGGCAAGCAGCAGTTTCTGCGGAAGATGGTTTTTCCTTAGTATTCTCAAAAAGTACAGTCTCTGCTGCGCCTTCTTCACAAGCCCCCTTGTGTTGACACTCCAGGACAGATCCTCTTGTAATTCAATGCCCAAAAATCTGAACGTTGTTACCCTCTCCACACAGACCCCATCAATCAATTCCTCCTTGCCTGCTCTGATCCTACTCATTATCAATCCCTACCCCCTCACTGGTGCTACTTGAAATTCAGACCTATCCATTAAATCCAGAGACTCATCATCACCTTCCATTCAGCCTTCAGTCCCCAGACAAAGAAGGCACGGCAACATGCAGATTCAGCTTTCATGATTCTCCTGGATTGCCCAGACCTGGAATGAATACTGGGATCCTAACCATGTTCCCATTTCTTATCAATTGAAGAATATCTTCTCAGCAAAGCAGTATCCCAGATAAAATAAAGTATTTCTTCACACAGCACATGAAACGCAGCACTATGGAACATCAAGTTGGATGCCTCTAAAGAGAATCAGGGAAGTTCCTGAAGGATAAGACTATCAATGACTGCTAGCCATAATGGAGGTAATGTTGTGCCTCCACAGTTAGAGGAAGTGTGCTTCTGAACAGCAGGTGCTGGAAACTGCAGGAGGGGAGAGTGATGTGGTGCACAGGTCCTTCTATTGTGCTTCCAATGGGCATCTGATAGGCCACTGTGAAACAGTGGGCCACTGTCTTGATTCAGCAGGCTCTTCTTATATTATATGATTTTAAGAGATCACACTCTGTGTCTATATGTGGATGTGCTTCCCATGAAACTGGTCTGGTCCTGGGAAAAGAAGGAACATTTTATCACATGTGGTGGGAATGTAAGAAAGTAAAGAACTTCTGGGAAATGATATATAATGAGATGAAAAAGATGTTGAAATATACTATAGGACGCACCTAGTGGGTTTTTTTGGGGGGGGGATAAAGAAAAAAAAATCCCCCCCAGCCGCGGCTTCAGCTCGCCCCGCGCTCCAGGCAGCAGGCTGCTATCCGCAGCCTAGGGAGCCCTGAGAGAACTCCCGCGGCCTCCCCAGGCTTGCTGATAGCTTCCTGAAGCCTGGAGAGCAAGAGGGGTCGGTGCGCACCGACCCCTCTCGCTCTCCAAGCTTCAGCGAAAGCCTGCATTCTCCCCATAGGACGCACACAGATTTCCCCTTCATTTTTGGAGGGGGAAAAGTGCGTCCTATAGGGCTAAAAATACGGTACGTTTTTAAAAAAACCAGAAGCATTTTTACTTGGTATTATAGGCCAAGACATTAATAGACAAGATGTCAAACTGTTCTTATATTCAACAACAGCGGCAAGAGCATTGTTAGCCCAGAAATGGAAGCAAGAAGAAATTCTGACGGAAGAAGAATGGCAGATGAAATGAATGGACTATGCACAATTGGACAAAATGACAGGAAGGATTCAAAACCTGCAGGACCAGAGTTTTACAGAAGATTGGAAGAAGTATGTGAATTATTTGAAGAGCAACTGTAATCAACAAATTTCGCTAGTAGGACTATAAGAAGTTTTCTAAGGAGAAATATACGAAGTCTTACAAAGTAGAAAAAGATAGAGATATTGGTTGTGTGTTTGAAATGTAATAGGGAAAATAAGAATTGTATACTAAGAAGAGATTAGATTGGAAAATTTTCAGAAAGGACTGATGGAAGTAAAAAAAAAGAATAGGTTGTAAAAGTATGTTATTTACTGTTGAAAATGATATGTTAAAAAACTAATAAAAATTATATATATATATATATATATATATATATATATATATATATATATATATATATATATATATGAGAAACTGGTCTGGTTCTATATTACTGCCTTTGCAACGCAGACTTGGTGCCAGATGTCAGTATGGCTGGGCATTGCTGAAGGCCCTAAAGCTAAGAATTTAACATTACTTGTATACTCCCATGTTTAACAATTCATCATAGATTGTATTGCTACAAATGACTGGGCACCTATTATTTGTTTTCCAAAACATGTGGCTTTCATCTTCCTCTTCTTCCTCCTCTTCCCCTTCCCCTTCCTCTACCTCCTCTTTTTCTTTTTTCTTTTTTAAGGATGAAAAGCGGGGAAAGAAATCTGACAGAGGAAAAGGCACAGGAAGAGTACTTTTCAAGTCTTACCAAGTTCTATCTTTCAGTGAATTTTTATGGCCATGTTATAAACCTCTTGGAAATATGGGAAATGCTGACAAACTATTAAATGCAGCAGCACTACAAACACGGTTCCTGGAATTTATATTCCTCAGAATGCTTTATGGCCTCTCAAACAGAAAATGAAAGCTCTAGCAAAACTCAGCCCTTCAGGCTCAGACACACATTTTTTCAATCAGTTCTAAGGTGAACCTCATACCATCCCGACTGTATTTCTGAATGCTTAAAAAAAAATAAAAAAATCAAAGAACCAAGTTTCCTCTCTGGTTTGTCTGTGAGGGTGAGGATTCTTGCCCTCCCCCTGCCTCACACTGGTCCCCT